>NC_091285.1:704944450-705640549 GCF_032444005.1 Ranitomeya imitator | reverse complement strand
ATGCTCTCGTTTAGTAGTTGTTGGAAACTACACTGCATTAGGCCTACATATTGGGTATGGGGTGTAGAGAGACGGTGTGTTACACTCCAAGGTGTTCCCCAGGTTTCGTCCACATTGCTTCGATCTTCATGCTCTCGTTTAGTAGTTGTTGGAAACTACACTGCATTAGGCCTACAAATTGGGTATGGGGTGTAGAGAGATGGTGTGTTCCACTCCAAGGTGTTCCCCAGGTTTCCTCTCCATTGTTTCGATCTTCATGCTCTCGTTTAGTAGTTGTTGGAAACTACACTGCATTAGGCCTACAAATTGGGTATGGGGTGTAGAGAGATGGTGTGTTCCACTCCAAGGTGTTCCCCAGGTTTCCTCTCCATTGTTTCGATCTTCATGCTCTCGTTTAGTAGTTGTTGGAAACTACACTGCATTAGGCCTACAAATTGGGTATGGGGTGTAGAGAGATGGTGTGTTCCACTCCAAGGTGTTCCCCAGGTTTCCTCGCCATTGCTGCGATCTTAATGCTCTCGTTTAGTAGTTGTTGGAAACTACACTGCATTAGGCCTACAAATTGGGTATGGTGTGTAGAGAGATGGTGTGTTCCACTCCAAGGTGTTCCCCAGGTTTCCTCTCCATTGCTTCGATCTTCATGCTCTCGTTTAGTAGTTGTTGGAAACTACGCTGCATTAGGCCTACAAATTGGGTATGGGGTGTAGAGAGATGGTGTGTTCCACTCCAAGGTGTTCTCCAGGTTGCCTTTCCTGATCTTCGATCTTCTGGCTCTCGTTTAGTAATTGTTGGAAACTACGCTGCATTAGGCCTACAAATTGGGTATGGGGTGTAGAGAGATGGTGTGTTCCACTCCAAGGTGTTCCCCAGGTTTCCTCTCCATTGCTTCGATCTTCATGCTCTCGTTTAGTAGTTGTTGGAAACTACACTGCATTAGGCCTACAAATTGGGTATGGGGTATAGAGAGATGGTGTGTTCCACTCCAAGGTGTTCCCCAGGTTTCCTCTCCATTGCTTCGATCTTCATGCTCTCGTTTAGTAGTTGTTGGAAACTACACTGCATTAGGCCTACAAATTGGGTATGGGGTGTAGAGAGATGGTGTGTTCCACTCCAAGGTGTTCCCCAGGTTTCCTCTCCATTGCTTCGATCTTCATGCTCTCGTTTAGTAGTTGTTGGAAACTACGCTGCATTAGGCCTACAAATTGGGTATGGGGTGTAGAGAGATGGTGTGTTCCACTCCAAGGTGTTCCCCAGGTTTCCTCTCCATTGCTTCGATCTTCATGCTCTCGTTTAGTAGTTGTTGGAAACTACACTGCATTAGGCCTACAAATTGGGTATGGGGTGTAGAGAGATGGTGTGTTCCACTCCAAGGTGTTCCCCAGGTTTCCTCTCCATTGTTTCGATCTTCATGCTCTCGTTTAGTAGTTGTTGGAAACTACACTGCTTTAGGCCTACAAATTGGGTATGGGGTGTAGAGAGATGGTGTGTTCCACTCCAAGGTGTTCCCCAGGTTTCCTCTCCATTGCTTCGATCTTCATGCTCTCGTTTAGTAGTTGTTGGAAACTACACTGCATTAGGCCTACAAATTGGGTATGGGGTGTAGAGAGATGGTGTGTTCCACTCCAAGGTGTTCCCCAGGTTTCCTCTCCATTGCTTCGATCTTCATGCTCTCGTTTAGTAGTTGTTTTAAACTACGCTGCATTAGGCCTACAAATTGGGTATGGGGTGTAGAGAGATGGTGTTTTCCTCTCCAAGGTGTTCTCCAGGTTGCCTTTCCTGAGCTTCGATCTTCTGGCTCTCGTTTAGTAGTTGTTGGAAACTACGCTGCATTAGGCCTACAAATTGGGTATGCGGTGTAGAGAGATGGTGTGTTCCACTCCAAGGTGTTCCCCAGGTTTCCTCTCCATTGCTTCGATCTTCATGCTCTCGTTTAGTAGTTGTTGGAAACTACACTGCATTAGGCCTACAAATTGGGTATGGGGTGTAGAGAGATGGTGTGTTCCACTCCAAGGTGTTCCCCAGGCTTCCTCGCCATTGCTGCGATCTTAATGCTCTCGTTTAGTAGTTGTTGGAAACTACACTGCATTAGGCCTACATATTGGGTATGGGGTGTAGAGAGACGGTGTGTTACACTCCAAGGTGTTCCCCAGGTTTCGTCCACATTGCTTCGATCTTCATGCTCTCGTTTAGTAGTTGTTGGAAACTACACTGCATTAGGCCTACAAATTGGGTATGGGGTGTAGAGAGATGGTGTGTTCCACTCCAAGGTGTTCCCCAGGTTTCCTCTCCATTGTTTCGATCTTCATGCTCTCGTTTAGTAGTTGTTGGAAACTACACTGCATTAGGCCTACAAATTGGGTATGGGGTGTAGAGAGATGGTGTGTTCCACTCCAAGGTGTTCCCCAGGTTTCCTCTCCATTGTTTCGATCTTCATGCTCTCGTTTAGTAGTTGTTGGAAACTACACTGCATTAGGCCTACAAATTGGGTATGGGGTGTAGAGAGATGGTGTGTTCCACTCCAAGGTGTTCCCCAGGTTTCCTCGCCATTGCTGCGATCTTAATGCTCTCGTTTAGTAGTTGTTGGAAACTACACTGCATTAGGCCTACAAATTGGGTATGGGGTGTAGAGAGATGGTGTGTTCCACTCCAAGGTGTTCCCCAGGTTTCCTCTCCATTGCTTCGATCTTCATGCTCTCGTTTAGTAGTTGTTGGAAACTACGCTGCATTAGGCCTACAAATTGGGTATGGGGTGTAGAGAGATGGTGTGTTCCACTCCAAGGTGTTCTCCAGGTTGCCTTTCCTGATCTTCGATCTTCTGGCTCTCGTTTAGTAATTGTTGGAAACTACGCTGCATTAGGCCTACAAATGGGGTATGGGGTGTAGAGAGATGGTGTGTTCCACTCCAAGGTGTTCCCCAGGTTTCCTCTCCATTGCTTCGATCTTCATGCTCTCGTTTAGTAGTTGTTGGAAACTACACTGCATTAGGCCTACAAATTGGGTATGGGGTATAGAGAGATGGTGTGTTCCACTCCAAGGTGTTCCCCAGGTTTCCTCTCCATTGCTTCGATCTTCATGCTCTCGTTTAGTAGTTGTTGGAAACTACACTGCGTTAGGCCTACAAATTGGGTATGGGGTGTAGAGAGATGCTGTGTTCCACTCCAAGGTGTTCCCCAGGTTTCCTCTCCATTGCTTCGATCTTCATGCTCTCGTTTAGTAGTTGTTGGAAACTACGCTGCATTAGGCCTACAAATTGGGTATGGGGTGTAGAGAGATGGTGTGTTCCACTCCAAGGTGTTCCCCAGGTTTCCTCTCCATTGCTTCGATCTTCATGCTCTCGTTTAGTAGTTGTTGGAAACTACGCTGCATTAGGCCTACAAATTGGGTATCGGGTGTAGAGAGATGGTGTGTTCCACTCCAAGGTGTTCTCCAGGTTGCCTTTCCTGAGCTTCGATCTTCATGCTCTCGTTTAGTAGTTGTTGGAAACTACACTGCATTAGGCCTACAAATTGGGTATGGGGTGTAGAGAGATGGTGTGTTCCACTCCAAGGTGTTCCCCAGGTTTCCTCCCCATTGCTGCGATCTTAATGCTCTCGTTTAGTAGTTGTTGGAAACTACGCTGCATTAGGCCTACAAATTGGGTATGGGGTGTAGAGAGACGGTGTGTTACACTCCAAGGTGTTCCCCAGGTTTCGTCCACATTGCTTCGATCTTCCGACTCTCGTTTAGTAGTTGTTAAAAACTACACTGCATTAGGCCTACAAATTGGGTATGGGGTGTAGAGAGATGGTGTGTTCCACTCCAAGGTGTTCCCCAGGTTTCCTCTCCATTGCTTCGATCTTCATGCTCTCGTTTAGTAGTTGTTGGAACCTACACTGCATTAGGCCTACAAATTGGGTATGGGGTGTAGAGAGATGGTGTGTTCCACTCCAAGGTGTTCCCCAGGCTTCCTCGCCATTGCTGCGATCTTAATGCTCTCGTTTAGTAGTTGTTGGAAACTACACTGCATTAGGCCTACAAATTAGGTATGGGGTGTAGAGAGATGGTGTGTTCCACTCCAAGGTGTTCCCCAGGTTTCCTCTCCATTGCTTCGATCTTCATGCTCTCGTTTAGTAGTTGTTGGAAACTACGCTGCATTAGGCCTACAAATTGGGTATGGGGTGTAGAGAGATGGTGTGTTCCACTCCAAGGTGTTCCCCAGGTTTCCTCTCCATTGCTTCGATCTTCATGCTCTCGTTTAGTAGTTGTTGGAAACTACGCTGCATTAGGCCTACAAATTGGGTATGGGGTGTAGAGAGATGGTGTGTTCCACTCCAAGGTGTTCCCCAGGTTTCCTCGCCATTGCTGCGATCTTAATGCTCTCGTTTAGTAGTTGTTGGAAACTACACTGCATTAGGCCTACAAATTGGGTATGGGGTGTAGAGAGATGGTGTGTTCCACTCCAAGGTGTTCCCCAGGTTTCCTCTCCATTGCTTCGATCTTCATGCTCTCGTTTAGTAGTTGTTGGAAACTACGCTGCATTAGGCCTACAAATTGGGTATGGGGTGTAGAGAGATGGTGTGTTCCACTCCAAGGTGTTCTCCAGGTTGCCTTTCCTGATCTTCGATCTTCTGGCTCTCGTTTAGTAATTGTTGGAAACTACGCTGCATTAGGCCTACAAATTGGGTATGGGGTGTAGAGAGATGGTGTGTTCCACTCCAAGGTGTTCCCCAGGTTTCCTCTCCATTGCTTCGATCTTCATGCTCTCGTTTAGTAGTTGTTGGAAACTACACTGCATTAGGCCTACAAATTGGGTATGGGGTATAGAGAGATGGTGTGTTCCACTCCAAGGTGTTCCCCAGGTTTCCTCTCCATTGCTTCGATCTTCATGCTCTCGTTTAGTAGTTGTTGGAAACTACACTGCATTAGGCCTACAAATTGGGTATGGGGTGTAGAGAGATGCTGTGTTCCACTCCAAGGTGTTCCCCAGGTTTCCTCTCCATTGCTTCGATCTTCATGCTCTCGTTTAGTAGTTGTTGGAAACTACGCTGCATTAGGCCTACAAATTGGGTATGGGGTGTAGAGAGATGGTGTGTTCCACTCCAAGGTGTTCCCCAGGTTTCCTCTCCATTGCTTCGATCTTCATGCTCTCGTTTAGTAGTTGTTGGAAACTACGCTGCATTAGGCCTACAAATTGGGTATCGGGTGTAGAGAGATGGTGTGTTCCACTCCAAGGTGTTCTCCAGGTTGCCTTTCCTGAGCTTCGATCTTCATGCTCTCGTTTAGTAGTTGTTGGAAACTACACTGCATTAGGCCTACAAATTGGGTATGGGGTGTAGAGAGATGGTGTGTTCCACTCCAAGGTGTTCCCCAGGTTTCCTCCCCATTGCTGCGATCTTAATGCTCTCGTTTAGTAGTTGTTGGAAACTACGCTGCATTAGGCCTACAAATTGGGTATGGGGTGTAGAGAGACGGTGTGTTACACTCCAAGGTGTTCCCCAGGTTTCGTCCACATTGCTTCGATCTTCCGACTCTCGTTTAGTAGTTGTTAAAAACTACACTGCATTAGGCCTACAAATTGGGTATGGGGTGTAGAGAGATGGTGTGTTCCACTCCAAGGTGTTCCCCAGGTTTCCTCTCCATTGCTTCGATCTTCATGCTCTCGTTTAGTAGTTGTTGGAACCTACACTGCATTAGGCCTACAAATTGGGTATGGGGTGTAGAGAGATGGTGTGTTCCATTCCAAGGTGTTCCCCAGGCTTCCTCGCCATTGCTGCAATCTTAATGCTCTCGTTTAGTAGTTGTTGGAAACTACACTGCATTAGGCCTACAAATTAGGTATGGGGTGTAGAGAGATGGTGTGTTCCACTCCAAGGTGTTCCCCAGGTTTCCTCTCCATTGCTTCGATCTTCATGCTCTCGTTTAGTAGTTGTTGGAAACTACGCTGCATTAGGCCTACAAATTGGGTATGGGGTGTAGAGAGATGGTGTGTTCCACTCCAAGGTGTTCCCCAGGTTTCCTCTCCATTGCTTCGATCTTCATGCTCTCGTTTAGTAGTTGTTGGAAACTACGCTGCATTAGGCCTACAAATTGGGTATGGGGTGTAGAGAGATGGTGTGTTCCACTCCAAGGTGTTCCCCAGGTTTCCTCGCCATTGCTGCGATCTTAATGCTCTCGTTTAGTAGTTGTTGGAAACTACACTGCATTAGGCCTACAAATTGGGTATGGGGTGTAGAGAGACGGTGTGTTACACTCCAAGGTGTTCCCCAGGTTTCGTCCACATTGCTTCGATCTTCCGACTCTCGTTTAGTAGTTGTTGAAAACTACACTGCATTAGGCCTACAAATTGGGTATGGGGTGTAGAGAGATGGTGTGTTCCACTCCAAGGTGTTCCCCAGGTTTCCTCTCCATTGCTTCGATCTTCATGCTCTCGTTTAGCAGTTGGTGGAAACTACACTGCATTAGGCCTACAAATTGGGTATGGGGTGTAGAGAGATGGTGTGTTCCACTCCAAGGTGTTCCCCAGGCTTCCTCGCCATTGCTGCGATCTTAATGCTCTCGTTTAGTAGTTGTTGGAAACTACACTGCATTAGGCCTACATATTGGGTATGGGGTGTAGAGAGACGGTGTGTTACACTCCAAGGTGTTCCCCAGGTTTCGTCCACATTGCTTCGATCTTCATGCTCTCGTTTAGTAGTTGTTGGAAACTACACTGCATTAGTCCTACAAATTGGGTATGGGGTGTAGAGAGATGGTGTGTTCCACTCCAAGGTGTTCCCCAGGTTTCCTCTCCATTGTTTCGATCTTCATGCTCTCGTTTAGTAGTTGTTTGAAACTACACTGCATTAGGCCTACAAATTGGGTATGGGGTGTAGAGAGATGGTGTGTTCCACTCCAAGGTGTTCCCCAGGTTTCCTCTCCATTGCTTCGATCTTCATGCTCTCGTTTAGTAGTTGTTGGAAACTACACTGCATTAGGCCTACAAATTGGGTATGGGGTGTAGAGAGATGGTGTGTTCCACTCCAAGGTGTTCCCCAGGTTTCCTCTCCATTGCTTCGATCTTCATGCTCTCGTTTAGTAGTTGTTTTAAACTACGCTGCATTAGGCCTACAAATTGGGTATGGGGTGTAGAGAGATGGTGTTTTCCTCTCCAAGGTGTTCTCCAGGTTGCCTTTCCTGAGCTTCGATCTTCTGGCTCTCGTTTAGTAGTTGTTGGAAACTACGCTGCATTAGGCCTACAAATTGGGTATGCGGTGTAGAGAGATGGTGTGTTCCACTCCAAGGTGTTCCCCAGGTTTCCTCTCCATTGCTTCGATCTTCATGCTCTTGTTTAGTAGTTGTTGGAAACTACACTGCATTAGGCCTACAAATTGGGTATGGGGTGTAGAGAGATGGTGTGTACCACTCCAAGGTGTTCCCCAGGTTTCCTCTCCATTGCTTCGATCTTCATGCTCTCGTTTAGTAGTTTTTGGAAACTACACTGCATTAGGCCTACAAATTGGGTATGGGGTGTAGAGAGATGGTGTGTTCCACTCCAAGGTGTTCCCCAGGTTTCCTCGCCATTGCTGCGATCTTAATGCTCTCGTTTAGTAGTTGTTGGAAACTACACTGCATTAGGCCTACAAATTGGGTATGGGGTGTAGAGAGACAGTGTGTTCCACTCCAAGGTGTTCCCCAGGTTTCCTCTCCATTGCTTCGATCTTCATGCTCTCGTTTAGTAGTTGTTGGAAACTACGCTGCATCAGGCCTACAAATTGGGTATGGGGTGTAGAGAGATGGTGTGTTCCACTCCAAGGTGTTCTCCAGGTTGCCTTTCCTGAGCTTCGATCTTCTGGCTCTTGTTTAGTAGTTGTTGGAAACTACGCGGCATTAGGCCTACAAATTGGGTATGGGGTGTAGAGAGATGGTGTGTTCCACTGTAGAGAGATGGTGTGTTCCACTCCAAGGTGTTCCCCAGGTTTCCTCTCCATTGCTTCGATCTTCATGCTCTCGTTTAGTAGTTGTTGGAAACTACACTGCATTAGGCCTACAAATTGGGTATGGGGTGTAGAGAGATGGTGTGTTCCACTCCAAGGTGTTCCCCAGGTTTCCTCTCCATTGCTTCGATCTTCATGCTCTCGTTTAGTAGTTGTTGGAAACTACACTGCATTAGGCCTACAAATTGGGTATGGGGTGTAGAGAGATGGTGTGTTACACTCCAAGGTGTTCTCCAGGTTGCCTTTCCTGAGCTTCTATCTTCAGGCTCTCATTAAATTGTGGTTAAATGGAACAACTGCATTTGGCGTACTAGTTGGTTTGGGGCCTACTAACAGTGTCTGCCGCTCCTTGCTGTTCTCCTGGTTTCCTGTCCTGAAATTCCATTTTCAGGCTCTCGTTAAGTAGTTGTTAATGTTAGACTGCATTTGGCCTACTAGTTGGGTTGGGGCCTACTATCGGTGTCTGCCACTCCTTGCTGTTCTCCTCCACTGAACAAAGCTGTGCCGCCTGTTTACTACGGTTGCCAATTTTGAACTGCATTTCGACTACTTACTGATTTGGGCCTACTCTCTGTGTCAGCCTCTCATTCCAGTTGTCCTCCACTGCAATGCCCCCTGGTTAGTCCTGTGTTACCAATTTTGAACTGCATTTAGCCAACTTTATTCTTTGGGCCTATATCTGTGTTTCCTCCTCATCCTGCCCATTGCCCAGCCAGTGATAGATGAGTCTGCTGGTACATTGACCCATAACGCAAAATTCCCCGTGCATGCTACACAGCAAGATTGTGACCCTGCTGAAAGTCAGGTTCCTCTTCCCGCATACCATACCACCTTACACGGGGACAAAGAGGAAGGTGCAGATGAAAATGCAGGTTCCTTCATCAGGTGGGGGGAGGAATACTAGTTGGCGACGTCACTGGCACAGGGCCTCTCATAGTACGCAAAAGTGTTGCTGCCGGTGGGAGGTGCCCCCGCCGTGCAAACACACCGCTGTACTTTGAGGGGCCCTGTGCCAGTGCCAATGCCAACGAGTGGGCCCCCCCTGCTTGCTCAGGATCACAGCACTTGCAAAGTTGAAATACTTACCTCTCCCTGCTCCACTGCCGTGACGTGGTCCAGATTTACTGGGCCCACTAATTACTTGAACCAGCCCTTCCCCCCACAACTTTAGCCAAATGACCCCCAATTTCAAATGCCTTCCAATTATTATAAGCTAAATTACGATTGACAAGCTTCTGTAACAAGAATGGATGTTTTTGCCATTAAAATGGGCAGTGTAGGTGTTTTCCTGGCCTCCACTCACTGCCGACTATGCTCCCCCATTGACTTGCATTGGGTTTCGTGTTTCGGGCGATACCCGACTTTTCGCCATAATCGGCCGATTCCACTCGACTCGACTTCTAAGATAGTCGGGTTTCGCGAAACACGACTCGACTCTAAAAAGGTCAAGGTCGCTCAACCCTAGTTAAGCTTACTGGCCTATAATTTCCGAGTTCAGTTTTTGTCCCCTTTTTGAATATTGGCACCACATTTGCTCTACGCCAGTCCTGTGGTACAGACCCTGTTATTATGGAGTCTTTAAAGATTAAAAATAACTCGGGGGTGTATCCCATCCGGGCCTGGAGACTTGTTAATTTTAGTGATTTTTAGACGCCGCCGCACTTCCTGCTGGGTTAAGCAGGTGACACTTAATGGGGAATTTTTATCACTACTTATTTTGTCTGCCATGGGATTTTCTTGTGTAAACACTGATGAAAAAAGTCATTTAGCATATTGGCTTTTTCCTCATCCTCATCCACCATTTCACACAGACTATTTTTAAGGGGGCCAACACTATCATTTTTTAGTTTCTTACTATTTATGTAGTTAAAGAATATTTTGGGATTATTTTTACTCTCTCTGGCAATGAGCCTCTCTGTCTCAATCTTTGCTGCCTTGATTTGCTTTTTACAGAATTTATTTAATTTTTTGTATTTATTTAATGCCTCCTCACTACCTACTTCCTTTAATTCTCTAAATGCTTTCTTTTTGTCACTTATTGCGCCCCTTACAGCTCTATTTAGCCATATTGGTTTCCTCCTATTTCTAGTATGTTTATTCCCATATGGTATATACTGTGCACAGGTCCTATCCAGGATGCTAATAAATGTCTCCCATTGTCTTTGTGTATTTTTCTGTCTCAGGATATCATCCCAGTTAATTGCACCAAGATCATCTCTCATCCATTGGAAATTTGCCCTCCTGAAGTTTAGTGTCCTTGTTACCCCTCTACTACACATCTTATTGAAGGATACATGAAAACTTATTATTTTGTGATCGCTATTCCCCAAGTGACCCCCAACCCTTATATTTGCTATGCGGTCTGGCCTGTTAGTTAATATTAGGTCTAGCAGTGCCCCCCTTCTTGTTGGGTCCTGAACCAGTTGTGAAAGGTAATTGTCTCTCATAGTTGTCAAAAAACAATTACCTTTGCTGGATCTGCTGATTTCCATTCCCAATCTATTTCAGGGTAGTTGAAGTCCCCCATAATAATGACTTCCCCTTCATTTATTTGCTTTAAGAGGATATTCTCCATTGCTTCCATCATTTTTGGAGATTTATAACAAACCCCTATCAGTAATTTATAATTTTTTCCCCCTCCCCTTATCTCCAACCACAGGGACTCTGCATTTTCATTAGATTCACCTATAATATCACGCCTGATGGGTTTTAAGGACGAATTTACACATAGACACACTCCTCCCCCTAAACATTATTCCGTCTTCCATTGCCGGATAAGTTTGCTGGCAACAGTACGCTGTGTTGGGGATTCGTGAGCCAGTGTGCCAGACACCTTGAGCTCCTGGCTGCACGTTTTCCCACGGAATTGGCTAGAGTGGGATTTATTATATCCCTTCTGTTGGGCAGGGCATTGGATTGGGCAATGCCGCTGTGGGAGCGTGACGATCATGTGGTGCAGAGTGCTTTGAGTTTCCTGGACACTCTAAAACAAGTCTTTATGGGACCTCATGTCACCCATGATTCGACGCTCCAACTGCTGGCATTGATACAGGATTTGTCCATGGTCAGCCATTTTGCTATCCACTTCCGGACATTGGCATATGAGCTGGACTGGTCGGATAAAGTCCTTATCCCAGTATTCTAGAGGGGACTGGCTGACCATGTGAAGGACGCCTTGGCCACTAGGGAGATTCCTGCTAGGGAGGAGCTAATAGCTATAGCTATATATACCTGCATTGATCTTTATTTTAATTAGTGAAGGTTGGAGCAAGCCCAGAGTAGGCAGAGGTTTCGCTTGGCTCCCACCTTCACCAAACCTTTGGAATCTCTGGTCCAGGAGTCTGAGCCACCTAAGGCAATGGAAGTGTCACGGGTGGCACCGCTCGTGCACCCAAGGTCTGTCCTGTATGACAGCAGTCTGGACATTATGCTAGGAAATGTCCCAGGGGTCGGGAAAACATCAGCGTCTAGTGGTTATAGGAGGAGGTACACAAGACACTGTGACGTTTTTCTCCAAACTGTCCTTCAAGGGGACAATTGTTAGAGAAAAAAAAATTCCTTTCTAGGCGCTTCCGGAAGACAAAGATAATTTGAACGTTGAGATAATTTGATCAGTACCAAATTTATTAGGACACTTTAATAAGAACAAAACAACGCGTTTCAGCCCACAACGGCCTTCATCAGGTATAATATGTGCTTTTAAAAATGTTTTACAAGAAAGTTATTATTATAGACTGCTGACTCCTAACACATAGCAGGGGTGTGCCTGAATTGATTAGGATTAACACTTCACCCCAAGTGAGTCAGTGTGATCTTAAACCAATCCTGGTATAATAAAAAAAAATATATATATATATGTAAATAAATATACAAGACATATTATAAATTGTAGAGTTACACAGTAAATCCTTTCAAAAAGTATTTAAAAAGCAATTAAATTACATATCGTCTTAGCAAAATTTAAAAGTTAGGAAAGGAGAGAATAATAAAAAATGAAAAATAAAAATAAAATGAATAAATAAATTAATAAATATGCGAAGCACATTATAAAATGCAAAATTGCACAGTGGATTCTGTAATCCTTTCCACAAATATTTATAAAACAATTCAATTACATAACATTATAGCAGAATTCAGAAGGGAGAAAAAATACATATACCTATATGAACATACATACATATATATATATATATATATATATATATATATATATACCTCTTTTTTTTAAATTCTTTACTCCTTTTTCTCTTTTCTTCTCTCCCTTATTCCCTTCATCTTTCATTTACCTCTTATCCCTCTCCCTCCTCCTCCCCTCTCCATTGCGAATCTCTATACATTTTCCACTGTTTCATTGAGGCCGTCGGGATATAAGGTTTTTAATCGAAAAATCCAATAGGACTCCTTTCTATTTAATTTCTGGATTCTGTTGATGTCATTCTGTGGTATTTGCTCCACAGGGGTTACCTTTATGTCAAATTTTTGGTGATGTTTGACCAGAAGGTGTCTGGACAGACTATGTTTTAAAAAACCTTTTTTGGTGTTGTGCCTGTGGCCATTCATACGCAATCGCACTGTCTGTGTGGTGCGACCCACGTATTGAAGGCCACAAGCACAAGTGATCACATAAATAACATAGTCACTATCACAAGTGAGGTGTCGATTTATAGTTATGGTTTCTCCTGTACTGCTTGATATTATACAGTTTTGTTTATGGCTGATGATGTTGCAGCAGTGACACTTTTTAGATCCACATTTGAAAACTCCAAAAGGATGTTGTATAGGAGTCTCTTTAGTATTTAGAGAGGAAAGGGGTTTCCCCAAATTACTAGGAGCAATGATGTTTTTATTTGTAACTCCCCTCCGAAATGTGATACCGGGATTCTTGGGTAACCATTGTTTTAAAAAAGAATCCTTTCTTAGGATGTACCAATACTTATTTAAAATCTGTCTTACTTGCACACTTCCCTGATTAAAAGCTGTGCTGAAATTATATTCCCATCTAGTATTTTTTTCTATAGTGTTTTCATTTTTGTTTTTGCACATCTTCGGTTGTTCGAGTCTATCCCCTGTCTCTCCCGGAGATGGAGGCTATGTCCCAATACATCCAGGAGAATCTGGCAAGAGTATTCATCAGGAAGTCAGTGTCACCTGCAGGGGCTGGGTTCTTCTTCATGCAGAAGAAGAACGGAGAACTACATCCATGCATTGATTACACATGTATTAATGCTATCACCGTTAAGAACAAATACCCTCTGCCTCTGATATCAGAGCTATTCGATAGTTTGCAGGGAACGAGGGCATTGACTAAACTTGATCTGCAGAGTGCTTACAACCTGATTCGCATCCATGAGGGGGATGAATGGAAGACAGCATTTAACACCAGGGACAGGCACTATGAATACCTGGTGATGCTCTTCGGGCTCTATAATGCCCCTGCCTTTTCAAAGATTTTGTGAATGATATCTTTCAGGATATGCTCACCACGTCGGTTCTAGTCTATCTGGATGATATACTCTCCAGATATAGACTCCCACCGGTGAGATGTTTGCAAAGTCTTCAACCTCCTATGGGCAAACTCCCTCTATGCCAAGTTGGAGAAGTGTGTATTTGAACAGGAATCCTTGCCTTTCCTGGGCTATATCATCTCCACCCAGGGATTGGCCTTGAATCCTGCCAAGCTACAGGCTGTGATGGACTGGCAGGAACCCCATTCTCTTAAAGCGGTGAAGTGCTTTATGGGGTTCATTAATTATTATCGCCAGTTCATTCCCCACTTCTCAACTTTGGATGCTCCCTTGGTTGCCCTCAACAAGAAGGGAGCAAATCCTAAATTGTGGTCAGAGGAGGTTTCCAAGGCCTTTCTCTCTATTAAGTCACACTTTGCTAGCGCTCCCATTTTACATTGCCCTGATGTTGATAAACCATTTATCATGGAGTTGGATGCCTCTTCCGTCAATGCTGGAGCAGTCCTCTTCCAGAAGGATGCTCAAGGTTGGAAGCATCCTTGCTTCTTCTTCTCCAAGACCTTCACAAGAGCGGAGAGGAATTATTCCATTGTGGACAGGGAGTTTCTAGCCATGAAGTTGTCTTTCTTGGAGTGGAGACACCTCCTTGAGGGGGCTCGCATTCCCTTTCAAGTTTACACCGACCACAAGAATTTGGTCTATATAAAGACTGCCCTAAATTCTCGCCAGGCCAAATGGTCCCTGTTCTTCTCTCAGTTCCATTTCACTCTCCATTTTCTCTCCGGGGAGAAGAACATTTGTGGCGATGCTCTCTCATGCTCCGTAGTGTCAACAGCAGAGGAGGAGGAGGCACCTGAGCTTATTGTTCCTTCTGAGAGCCTGAGGACCATGGCCCCCATTTCGCTAGAGTCTGTGCCCCGGGTAAGACTTTTGTGCCATCTAATTTGTGATCGGAGGTTCTCTCTTGGGCTCACTTGTCCAGGGTGGGTGGACACTTTGGGACCAAAAGGACATCTTAGCTTCTGGCGAGGACGTACTGGTGGCCGCATATGGCCCGTGACGTCAGAGGCTAAATGTGGGCGGGTGTGGACTTTGTGGTGGGCTTACCCAAGTCCCGTAACTGCAAGATTATTTGGGTAGTCACCGACCATTTTTCCAAAATGGTGCACTTGGTGCCGCTTTCTTGGCTACCTTCTGCATAGGCCTTGGCGGCATTGTTTATCAAGCACATTTTCTGCCTACATGGTATGCCAGACAAAATTGTCAGTGACTTGGGCCCCCAGTTTGCGTCTAAAGTCTGTAGAAAGCTTTGTCGCATTCTCAGCATCAAGCTGAATCTCTCTTCAGCATACCATCCAGCATACCATCCTGAGACGAAGGGGTTGGTAGAGAGGGCCAAACAGACCCTGGTCACATACCTGCGACATTTTGTATCAGCCAGGTAGGATGACTGGGCATCTTTGCTACCATGGGCGGAGCTTGTGCTGAACAATGCTGTAGCCGACTCCACTGGGCAGACCCCATTCCTCTGTACTTACATCCAGCATCCGCAGGTTCCTGTGCCAATGCCAGTGTCTTCCGCTAACTCTGGGGAGACAGACTGGGCTGTGGAGGAACGTGACATTTGGGACCGCACACAGGATACCATCCAGGCCTCCAAGTAGAGAATGAGGGTTTCTGCCGATGCATACCGTCGACCTGCTCTGACCTTTGCTCCTGGCGATTTACTGTGGCTCTCTGTCCATAACATCAGGCTGTAAGTTGAGTCCACTAAGTTTGCACCTCTCTGCTTGGGTCCCTTCAAGGTCCTGGAACAGGTTTTTCCTGTTGGCATCACCAACACCTTTCATGTGTCCCTCTTTAAGCCCGTTCACGTCCCGGTCTACGGACGATTACGAGTTGAACGCCATCATGGGGTCTAAGGTGGTAAGTGGTAAAAGATTCTATTTGGTGGATTGGAAGGATCATGATCCAGAGGACAGGTCCTGGGAGCCTGTGGAGGACATTCAGGCTCCACAGCTCATTGCAGCCTTCGAGCATAGCAAGGTACAAGGAGGGGGGCCTTAAGAGGGGGGTGATGTTATGTGTCTAGTTCCCACCACTGCACAGGAGGAATCGCGAACCATGTCTACTGCGGTCTCCCATTCTCCTCTAGCCGCAGTGGAACCTGCTCAGCAGAGATGTAGATCCCAGCATCTGGCTCAAGCTCATACTGTGCACTTGGTTACTGCTGCCTTTTTCCTGCTCTGCCTTTGTAGCCAGAACTGATCAACAGCAAGCAGGCATTTCTGGGACTAAGTCCAGATTTTCCTATACTGAGCATGCCCATGGGCCGAGCTCCCATTGGAGGTCGGGGGTCACATGCTCAGGTCTATAAAAGGTTTGCATGGCCGCTCAGCCATGCACTAGTATTAACTTGATAATGTGTTTGTGTAGATGAATGTCTGTCGATGGAGGAAAGCTCTTAATGATTTCCATTCCTAGTGTCGATGACTGCTCGCGAATGGTGGAAGCTACCTAGTGCCCGACAGTGCTACCTGCACACTTAGCACACAATTCTGCGTCTATTCGCAATACCCGCCTGTACGGCACCGTGCGCAATCAGTGCGCTTTCCTGACAGCCGGTCAGTGTATGGTGGGAATTCCCGCTTGGACTCAGCATCTGACTCAGGGCATCCTTATGCGCGGGCTCAAGTGCCACCGAGGGTCAGAGAGAGTCCAATCACCAGTTTAGTGGGGGTGATTCATAGGGATCCCACTAGTGTCCTTCAGCTGCACCCTATGACTGTCAACAGGGCGTAGCTTATATACGGCAACTCTGTGAAGCAACAGAGTTCACTTCCATTCACACCGGGTGAGGTCTAACCCACGTGTGAGCAAGCGTCCATCCGCCTGTACTCAGCAGCAGGTGTCATCTCTGCACGGTGGATCCTGGACTTCGAACGCACCTCATATTCTCTAATATCATTATTTGGTGCGTTCCGCCATTCCTAACAGTGCATTTGTCAGAACAAAGGGCATAACCAGGTTCTCAAATAAACCCTCGGAGGTGAGGAAAGCCATTTTCCACTAATCCCCCTCCCGCATGCAGATGAGATTATATGCTTCCCTGAGGTCTAACTTAGAGAACCACCTGGCCCCGATCCCCCGTACAATTGATTGCACAAATCAGGAATAAGTGGGAGGGGGTAAGAATTCCTCACGGTGATCTTGTTTAATTCTTGAAAATAGAGGCATGGGTGTAAACCACCATCTTTTTTGTTCACAAAAAAGAACCCCAACTCCACAGGAGACACAGAGGGGTGAATTACAAAGGCTATCAGAGATATACTCCATCATAGCAGTCCACTCAGGGCCGGAGAGATTGTATAAACAGGCCTTGGACAGTTTGGCACCAAGGACGAGATTAACAGCACAATTGAATGGGCGGTGTGGTGGTAGAACCTCAACCTTCTTTTTGGAGAATACATCCTCAAAATCCTTCAGGTACTTCGGAATACCCTCCAGAGTGACGGATGACACAGACACATTACCAAGGCAATCTTCAGAACAATTAGGACCCCAATTAACAATGCCCCGATATTACCAATCAATGATTGGGTTATTTAACAGAAACTCCAACACCAGTCCTGTAGGTAGATTGTCTATAATAAAACATGTTAAACGTTCTTGATGACAGAACCCCCCACCTTACGGATAAACTCCTCAGAGATAAACTTAACAACATTCTTAGTGAGAGGTGTTTTATCAATGGCCACGATATTAATGGGAGTTTCCAACCTGACTGTCCCTATCTTGCATTTGGCCACCAAATCCAAGTCAATAGAGTTCAAAGATGACCCACAATCCAAAAAAGCTGAAGTGGAGGTACAACCGTTCTTGACACAAAGTTTTTCTTCCAACAGTAGTTTAAGAGATGAGGACAAAGGTACCTGAGAGTCTGAGCAACCTCCTCGACAGTTAACCAGACTTAGGCATTTCCCGGCACCATGGGAGTCGGCGAACAGGAGGGACAGTCCTTCTTCCAGTGTCCTGGACTTCTACAGTAGAAGCAGAATCTCACATCACCTTGTTGTCTCTTCTCCACTTCCTTGATGGTGGTGACCTCCACCTCCATGGGCTCGGACTGAGGCATAGTATCCGGGTTACTTGGAAGCAAAGGACCTTCTCGCTGCGTGACACCCCTCTCCCTTAGTCTTCGATCCTTCCGGAAGGCAGGAGTCATAGCCTCCTCTAAAGAACTAGGTGGTGGATGGAGAACTAGAGCATCCTTCAAATGGTCAGACAGTCCCTTCCGGAACTGGCACCTGAGTACAGAGTCGTTCCATGAGACATCTGGGGACCATCGTCTAAACTCCGAGCAATACCACTCGGCTGAGAGCTTCCCCTGGGCAAGACCCATGATAGTATCCTCTACCTCCCTAACACGGTCTGGTTCATCATAGATATGTCCTAGGGCCTCAAAAAACCTATCCACCAACATCCGTTCAGGGGCAGTGGGGGACAACGAGAAAGCCCAAGATTATGGACCTTCCTGGAGTAAGGAAATAATTATTCCCATCTGCTGACTCTCATCCCCAAACGATTGAGGTCTAAGGGAAAACAATAATTTGCAACTCTCCCTAAACGTACAAAATGTATCCTTCTCACCAGCAAAGGTGTCAGGAAGCTTGACCGAGGGTTCGGAAGAGTGCAAGGTGACATCTACTGAATTGCCAGACCTGCTGACAACATGAGGGGTGGCACCATTCAGTTTTAATCATCTCTGTTAACTCTTTCTCTAACTGACTATGGGATGTGGCCAGGGCGCTATGTTCCACCGACAAATCCATCATCATCGTCGTCAAACTGGACATCTGGTCAGCCAGGTCTCACAGCGTATCCATAGCCAGAGGAAAAAAAATGAATAAACCGCTCTATATAAATTGGTCAGTTATAATGTCATGCCTGCTGCAGCGCAGTAGCACACAAACTCCACCAGTGGGTGCCGGTGAAGGAAAACAGATACACTCACAGTGAAATCACAGAGCAACAGGCAGAAGCCACTAGGAGGCGAAAGAGTAGTCAGAAAAAGACAGGTCAGCTACAGAGAGGGAAAGAAGTACCTGAGGTCACAGCAATACACGTGGCCAGAAACAAGCCAAAGAAGTCAGAGCCGATCGGGAGCAGGAAAGCCAGAGACGCAAGACAGTGAAACATGTCACAGGACAAGCCGAGTCAAATACCAAGGGGTGACAACATGGAGAGCGAGAACTACAATGAGCGAAGTCACAGGGGAACACAGGAATTGGACCTAGGTAAACGGGCAGAGGACAAATCAGGGTGTATTTGGTCAGCTGCTCAAGCCACAGACAGGAACCATAACTGACACTGCTTGCAGGTAACAGCTAACTGAAATAGCCAGACGGGTCCCAAAATGAGGTAATGAAGATTAACCCCCGCATGACTATCCTGGGGAGAGAATAATCAGAAACAAACCCCAAACTGGATCATGGCAGGAATGACCTTAAAATGGTGGCTCATGCTTCGAAACCCTCCAATGTGCCTGAATTACAACAACTCTGCAAAGACGAATGGGCCAAAAATCCTCCAGAATGTTGTAAAAGACTAATTGCAAGTTATCGCAAAAGCTTAACTGCAGTCGTTGCTTCCAAGGGTGGCCTAACCAGTTATTAGGTTTAGGGGGCAATCACTTTTTGAATGAATTACACAATTAAATCAATAAAGATTGTTGGGTGACAATTAGAAGACGGGGTAGAGGAAAGATTATCGGGGAGGCTAGTTCTGATCTGTCACATCCCCAAAATTTTACTAAGTTGACAGAATAGGGGGATATCAGTCCAAGGGCTTGCACTGCTGTAGCAAGACACATCCTCTGACAGCCGGAATAGTGTCTGCTCCTGTAGCAGAGTAAATAGGAGCGCAGGGCAGGCCAGATGTGCTGTCAGTCCACCATTATTTGAAGAATAGATAGGGCAATCTGTCACAAAATAGGGATCGATAGAATGGTGTGCTGTCATCCTGGTGTTTGAATTTGGGACATCGTGTCTCAGGTTGACAGATTGCTGGGCAGGACTGGTGAGGACCCATCGATCACAATGTCCATTGTCATAAATTACAAAGTTAGAGGCAGCTAGAAAGTCCTTAAAGATGATTTCAGGGAATTGGGCTAAACTTCTGTCTGTAACATGTGGTCTACCAGAGAGGCATCTGTATCCTGGAGACCTGTACCAACTTCTCTGTTGGTAAAAGACTCTACGCTAACAAGAAAATGTTACGGAAGAGTGATGATAACAGGTATGTATAGAAACATAAATATCTACAAGGTTAATTACAATGCAATTCTACAAATTAGACATATACAGATTTGTTGCAATATAATGAACAAAAATAAAATCAAAAGTTAAAAGATAAAGTTGCATTATAATCAGATACGCCCCAAAAAAGTAATAATAATACACAGTCATCAAATCCGCCTCCACCTTAGATCACAACACAAATATTGACGCTACTTCATCTGGGGGTCAGAAGTGGAGCCGTATGTGGTGACACAGTCTATTCGAATTTTTGAGAATGTTTAATTATAATGCACCTTTATGTTTTTGCTATTGATGTTTTTGTGGATTACTTTACACCAAATCTCTATATTCGTGGCTATATTTGTGTGAGTATACATACCTGTTATCCTCACTCCTTGGAAGTATTGTGTCTTCTCTTTAAATTGTTTTTTAACTTCATCATTTTGTGCCTCCCATCAGCCTCCCCTAGCTTCCATTGATTCTTGCTGTTGCTAACGTAGACATTTTAATTTTTATTTTTGTGTAGTTGTGAATCTCAATGAAATATTTATTGCATTTATACTTTTGTCTGATTCTAGTTTAATTGGAGTAATATTTTTAAGATATTTTAGGTTCTCTAATTCCGTGTGCTCTTATCGTTGAATTACTTTTTTGGATTATAGTTTTTTTTTTTCATACATATGAAAACGTCTTATCTATTGCTGAATTTTTCACAACTTTGGTTGCCATGTACCTAAGGCAGAAGAGAAAATAAGCAAACTGTACTCAGAATCGATACAAATGCAAACACTGCATGACAAGTATATACCGTACACTGCACACTACACAAGCAGTTCACATATTATACATTACATACAAGCATGCACACCCTCACATTTCCACAAAATTTTGATCCAAACTTTTACATATACTAAAAGTCTAGATAAATCTTTGAAGGTTACATTACAACTACCGGAGGCCGCACATGCAAAGATACATAGATCATAGACATCTTTTGACAGAGTATCACAAAATGTTGTGTTTTTTTATGATAGTCATATCCTCCACTTATCGGGAGATACGTCATACCGAGAGCAAAAGTAAGGAAGAAAATGTCTGCACACTTCATACTCCTTGCAACCACAAAAAAATCCACAATAAGAGGAAAAACCTCCACTATTCTAGACAAAAAAACACCGGTACACAGGCAGAGATGCTTACCTGTCCAGGGCCTCCAAACAATTGCACTAACCAAGGTGCAGCGCACCCAAGTAAAGATGGCAAATACGCAGGTGCAATAATTCCGATAAGGCAGCCAGCCTTTTTCTAATCCTGCAAATCTCAATAATCTAGGGTTTGCATTCTGCTTTTCATGCCTATGTTTAATAAATCTCATTGAGCCTTTCCCAGAAGTTATTGAATTGAAATGTTCCCTTAGTGGACATCCTGCGAATAGTTTTCCCTACATAATAGAAAAAGCTGGGACAATACAATATATATACCACATATTTACTTTTTCATGAGATGAAGACTCTAATTCTATGTTTAATAGGACCTATTTGCAGAGGATTCTCTGTCGTGTGGAATTGACATTAGTTGCAAATTCCACACTTATAATTGCCTTTTTCTTAATTTTGAAAGATATAGACTGGCAAACCAGCTTTTCCCTAAACTCCATAGATGTTGTTAGCTTATACATAGTAACATAGTAACATAGATAGTAAGGCCGAAAAAAGACATTTGTCCATCCAGTTCAGCCTATATTCCATCATAATAAATCCCCAGATCTACGTCCTTCTACAGAACCTAATAATTGTATGATACAATATTGTTCTGCTCCAGGAAGACATCCAGGCCTCTCTTGAACCCCTCGACTTATATACCTTATATACCAGAATCCCCCAAGATGAAGGAATAGAAGCTATTAATAAAATCTTGAAAAATTTGCAATATTGATCAGGATTTAGTCCCTTTCATTTTGGAGGGACTACGATTTGTTTTCTCAGATAATGCCTTTGAGTTCTTAGACAAATGGTATTTACAAAAGACCGGTACCGCGATGAGTACACCTGTCGCATGTGTATTTGCGAACCTGTTGTCCTTGCGCAATAATCAAATGTGAAAATAAAAATATTAATTATGCATTATCTTAATAATATTCACCTTTACCATAAAACGTTAACATTATTTATTCTGTACGATGAACACTGTAAAAATGAAGGACCTGCCTGATGCTGCCTGAAACCTGCACGTGTTCCTTGACAAAATAAAATCTTAACCAGAACATCTTGTGTAGGAGTGTGAGCCCACCACCACCATATGTTAAAACTCTTTTATCATCCAGATTTGATATAACGTATTTCGATGAGTTCCCAGGATCTGCTGTTAACACCTCCAAGTATCAGGTACACCATGTGTCCGCGCTATCATGTTCCGCCATAACGTTGCTTCTTTGCATTTGCTAATCCCCAGATGTAGAGGATAACAAAGGAACCATCATATCCGTTGCACCTGCCATCACCATTGCTCCAGATTCACAGGTCTATCAGATTTTAGGATGAGGAGAGGATCAGCATTGTAGGGTCATGTTAGGATAACATACCGTACCCACAAGTCTTAGCATTCAGGTTCTTTAGTCTGTGTGATTCCTACTTTTGGTCAGACAGGTAATAGACATACTACATGCCTTTCCCCTGTTCCTAAGTCTGCCATGGTTATTCACAATTTCACCCACTGGCTTTATATTCATATCCTATGTTGGGTCTTATATGACAGCAGAAATGTTGACTCTCCTATATCGGTCATCTAAGATCGTAATATCTCCCTCTCTACCATTTTTCAAGAAAGACTAAACCAATGTGTTCTATAAATGTCAGGCAGAGGATCACCCCATGTGCCTGGGTGACTATGGGACATTGGAGTGGCCATTTGTACTGTTGAAATCTCCCTGTCAACCTTTAAAATGTGTTAGGCTACGTTCGCATTTGCGTTGTTGGGCGTTGCGTCGGCGACACGTCGGCGACGCAACGCACAGCGCATGCAAAACGCATGCAAAACGCATTGTTTTGTGATGCATGCGTCCTTTTTTGGCATGATTTTTGGCACACAAAAAATGCAACATGTTGCGTCCTCTGCGCCCTGACGCATGCGTCACAAAACGCAACACAACGCATGTCCATGCGCCCCCATGTTAAATATAGGGGCGCATGACGCATGCATCGCCGCGGCTGCGCCCGACGCAACGCAAATGTGAACATAGCCTTAATGAGATTTTCTTTGCTATCAAGCAAATACATGAACTTTCTATTTTCTCCCCTAATATCCAGTAAAATAAAATACTTCTATGATTGTTTTTGCTTATTTTTCACATTTAAATGTTTCAGATTATCCAACCCATATTACAAGATAAAGACCACATAAGTAAACACACAATGACAATTTTACATGTTTTTTTCCATTTAAGGAATATATAGAATTAGTCAAGAAGATTTATGTCACCAACACGAAAAAGCTCTGTCCCCATCAAACCTATTACGTGCTTGTGCCACTCTTAGCAGGAATAATGCTGATGAGTTTTACATCACTGTGGATGAATTTAGGACAGTCTTCTGTAATGACCAGGCTGAGCTTTCCGGGCTATCCACCCCCACACGGTGTCCGCAGCCGAAGGAATTATTTCACACAAGTCTCGGGGATAACAGTTGCTTTTACTTCAGCAGGAGCATTAAATATAACTTGGAACATATAAGGAACAGTCTCTCGTGGGTAGTCCACGGCAAATACAGTTCACACTTAGATGCTGAGATGTGATTGGGGTCCGGAGATTTAAGAGCACAGGACAGCATCTCCTGGTAGATTATGGAAGGAGGTACATGCAGAAATTAGAGGTTACAGACCTGTATTCCGGGGTTACTTCCACAGAGAGTCACGGCACATGCACAAGTACTTAAAGGTGAATGAAGAAATTTGCACTGAATACATACAGAAAGACTTTAGAATGAAGTCTGAACAGGTTAGGGAGGAAACCCAGGCTCTTAGACATGCAGGAGACCTTGTGTTAGGTGCTGGGATTCTTCCTCTGCACAGGAGGGATCCCAAGCCTTGTCTTCTCCTGCAGTCCCCCATTCACTCTCGAACACAGTGAATGCTGCTGAGCAGAGATGTTGATCTCAGCGTCTTACTCAGAGCTGGGCTGTACGCTGGATTACTGTTGCCTTTCCAGTCTCAGCTATAGTAACTGGCTATTCTCAGCAGTGTGCAGTCACTCCTGAGATTAAGTCCAGGATTTGCTCTACTGAGCATGCTTGCAGGTCGACTTCCCAGTGGTTGTCGCCTGTCACATGCCCAGGTCCTGGTCTGGCTCTGGATTGGCCAGTGAGCAAGGTCCTGTTTGATTCACAGAATCTACAACAAGGATCTTTGGTGCGCCCCTTGGCGCGCTAAGAGCATTTCTGTTGGTGTGCGTGTGTAACTCAGAGCCGGGCTGTACGCTTGATTAATGATGACTCTCCAGTCTCAGCTATAGTAACTGGCTATTCCCAGCAGCGTGCAGTCACTCCTGAGAATAAGTCCAGGATTTGCTCAATTGAGCATGCTTGCGGGTCTACTTCTCAGTGGTGGTCGCCTGTCACATGCACAGGTCCTGGTCTGGCTCTGGATTGGCCAGTGAGCAAGGTCCTTTTTGATTCGCAGAATCTATAAAAGGATTTTTGGTGCGCCCGTCGGCACGCTAATATCCTTTCTGTTGGTGTGCATGTGGAACCTTTGGTAGGTTTGATACTTTTGCATGTGAAAGGGCAGGCTTTAGAATTCCAGCTTAACCGGAGAGGAGCTTGAGTATGTGTATTCAGGGCAGGCACTAGTGCCTATTAAATACTGGCCCCTCCAGTGAGGAGTTCTGTGTGTTTGGAGTCCACTACCGGTTCCCTTGCCTCAGAGTAAGCAAACTCCGGTGAAGTCAGCAGGGTTCGCGTTAGCGTCTATACACTCCGCTGCTGTGTGCCAATAACACAGCTCTGCTGCAGTGCGTTTCCATTGGTGTGTGCGATTGGCAGAGCCACGTGCTACTCCACTGAGCGACCTTAACTCAGTGCGAGTCTGTTTCAGTCACTGCTAGTTTCACCATTGTCTTGCTAGCGGCAGGTTACCATTTCTGTACGGTGGACCCCGGGTGGCAAACACACTGTATTATTATATCTTATTTAGTGCATTCTGCCCACCCTAACACCTTGTAGTTAAAACAGCCTCCACGTGTTTTCTGCTCTCTCTGAAGGTGTGGTGAAGACTAAAGAGAATTCTAGACTTGCAGGAAAACAGCTCCTCTTACTGACTATGTGACTTGGAGCTGGCAATAGGACACCGAATTCACATCTCAGATCCTTACAAAACACAATAATTATAAGTCATTATACACTTTCACCATTAGATGGTGCCAGAACACAACAAATGAGAAATACTACTGAGGAACACCTTGAACTGAAACACGCATGATAAATCCATTGAATCTAAAATTGAGGTGACTAGAAATGGATAATTACAGCTCACAAATGCAGATAATAGGTGTACAGGAGCAGCTAGAGATTGATAGGTAGTAGAGTTGAGCGACCTTGACCTTTTTAGAGTCGAGCCGGGTTTTGCGAAACCCGACTATGTCCAAAGTCGGGTCGAGTGAAATCGGCCGATTATGACGTAAAGTCGGGATCGACCGAAACACGAAACCCAATGCAAGTCAATGGGGCAGCATAGTCGGCAGTGAGTGGGGGCCAGGAAAACACCTAGAGTGCCCATTTTAATGTCAAAACCATCCATTCTTCTTAATGAAGCTTGTCAAGCGTAATTTACCTTAAAATAATTGGAAGGCATTTGAAATTGGGGGTCATTTGGCTAAAGTTGTGGGGGGTAGGGCTGGTTCAAGTAATTAGTGGGCCCAGTAAATCTGGACCACGTCACGGCAGTGGAGCAGGGAGAGGTAAGTATTTCAACTTTGCAAGTGCTGTGATCCTGAGCAAGCAGGGGGGGCCCACTCGTTGGCATTGGCACTGGCACAGGGCCCCTCAAAGTACAGCGGTGTGTTTGCACGGCGGGGGCGCCTCCCACCGGCAGCAACACTTTTGCGTACTATGAGAGGCCCTGTGCCAGTGACGTCGCCAACTAGTATTCCTCCCCCCACCTGATGAAGGAACCTGCACTTTCATCTGCACCTTCCTCTTTGTCCCCGTGTAAGGTGGTATGGTATGCGGGAAGAGCAACCTGACTTTCAGCAGGGTCACAATGTTGTTGTGTAGCGTGCACGGGGAATGTTGCGTTATGGGTCAATGTACCAGCAGACTCATCTATCACTGGCTGGGCAATGGGCACGATGAAGTGGAAACACAGATATAGGCCCAAAGAATAAAGTGGGCTAAATGCAGTTCAAAATTGGTAACACAGGAATAACCAGGGGGCATTGCAGTGGAGGACAACTGGAATGAGAGGCTGACACAGAGAGTAGGGCCAAATCAGTAAGTAGTCGAAATGCAGTTCAAAATTGGCAACCGTAGTAAACAGGCGGCACAGCTTTGTTCAGTGGAGGAGAACAGCAAGGAGTGGCAGACACCGATAGTAGGCCCCAACCCAACTAGTAGGCCAAATGCAGTCTAACATTAACAACTACTTAACGAGAGGCTGAAAATGGAATTTCAGGACAGGAAACCAGGAGAACAGCAAGGAGTGGCAGACACCGATAGTAGGCCCCAAACCAACTAGTACGCCAAATGCAGTTGTTCCATTTAACCACAATTTAATGAGAGCCTGAAGATAGAAGCTCAGGAAAGGCAACCTGGGGAACACCTTGGAGTGTAACACACCATCTCTCTCCACCCGATACCCATTTTGTAGGCCTAATGCAGTGTAGTTTTCTACAACTACTAAACGAGAGTCGGAAGATCGAAGCAATGGCGAGGAAACCTGGAGAACACCTTGGAGTGTAACACACCATCTCTCTCCACCCCATTCCCCATTTTTTAGGCCTAATGCAGCCTACTTTCCGACACCTACTAAACGAGAGCATGAAGATCGAAGCTCAGGAAAGGCAACCTGGGGAACACCTTGGAGTGTAACAACAACCTCTCTCTACACCACGGAAGGGCTGATTCTTAGGAAGGAAGGCTGTTGTAAATAAGCATTGCGCGTCCGAGGGTGATTATATTCTTATTCGGTATCTACTCACCCTCGGACGCGCCATGCTTCTTGATTTGTAATTAATGTTTATTTGCAATGTGCTTTTGACTTACTCAATTATTTTTTTAATTATTGATTTTATTAAATTAATAGTTTAACATCTTATTGGAAATAATTTAAAGGAGACGCGACAGGACAACACTCGGTGGATGCCATATCTGTGTTAACAACTCCAAAAAACTTTCAGTTAACTTCTTGCAGGAGAAAGAAATTGTAGCTGTTGGACCTTTGTAGTACAGTTCCAGATATTTGTTGTGTGTTTGTTTTGATTGTTAAAATGTCTGCATTTGAGATCTCAACACGATCTTATTTTTTATAATCAAATTAATTTTTTAAATATTTTATTAGGTTGGTTCAAGGGGTACACGGGCCGCAGTAGACAGGTCAGTGGAGGCCTAGTGGAAGGAGGGACCGCAGACAGGCATCGAAGGCCTAAAATAATCACACATGGCTGTAGGCAATTTTAAATTGGTTCCAGGGGTACACGGGCAGCAGTGGTGTGGTCAGTGGAGGCCTAGTGGAAGGAGTGACCACAGACAGGCATCGAAGGCCTAAAATATTAACACATGGCTGTAGGCAATTTTAAATTGGTTCCAGGGGTACTTGGGCAGCAGTGCCCTGGTCAGTGTAGTAGTAGTTGAAAGAATGGACCGCAGACAGGCATCGAAGGCCTAAAATAAAAAAATTGGGCTGGCTGTAGGCAATTTTAAATTGGTTCCAGGGTTACACGGGCAGCAGTGGTGTGGTCAGTGGAGGCCTAGTGGAAGGAGTGACCGCAGACAGGCATCGAAGGCCTAAAATAATCACACATGGCTGTAGGCAATTTTAAATTGGTTCCAGGGGTACACGGGCAGCAGTGGTGTGGTCAGTGGAGGCCTAGTGGAAGGAGTGACCACAGACAGGCATCGAAGGCCTAAAATATTAACACATGGCTGTAGGCAATTTTAAATTGGTTCCAGGGGTACTTGGGCAGCAGTGCCCTGGTCAGTGTAGTAGTAGTTGAAAGAATGGACCGCAGACAGGCATCGAAGGCCTAAAATAAAAAAATTGGGCTGGCTGTAGGCAATTTTAAATTGGTTCCAGGGGTACACGGGCAGCAGTGGTGTGGTCAGTGGAGGCCTAGTGGAAGGAGTGACCGCAGACAGGCATCGAAGGCCTAAAATAATAACACATGGCTGTAGGCAATTTTAAATTGGTTCCAGGGTTACACGGGCAGCAGTGGTGTGGTCAGTGGAGGCCTAGTGGAAGGAGTGACCGCAGACAGGCATCGAAGGCCTAAAATAATCACACATGGCTGTAGGCAATTTTAAATTGGTTCCAGGGGTACACGGGCAGCAGTGGTGTGGTCAGTGGAGGCCTAGTGGAAGGAGTGACCACAGACAGGCATCGAAGGCCTAAAATATTAACACATGGCTGTAGGCAATTTTAAATTGGTTCCAGGGGTACACGGGCAGCAGTGGTCTGGTCAGTGGAAGTCTAGTGGAAGGAGTGACCGCAGACAGGCTTCGAAGGCCTAACATAACAAAAATGTCAAAACAATGGTATTGTCAGTGCCAGGCATTGAAGGATGTCAGCGCCTAGACTACACATTGGTGAAGCTGTGAGAGATAATTTTGCTAGTGGTAGAGCACTGTTTGAGCTGGGGGGGGGGAACTGGCTTGTGGCCGGCGGTACAGGCACAGGGCCCCTCATATTACAACGGTGAGTCTGACGTTGGGTGCGCACCACCACCGCCAGAGACACTTTATTGTACTATGAGGGACCCAGTGGCAGTGCCGTCGACCAAAAGCGGCCACACCCACCTCTTCAGACAAACAGCACTCTCAAGGGTCCAAGCGCAAAGTGGCGATAGCACGACCCCGTGTGGGGAGTTTGGCCATTTCGTGAGGTGGAAACATGTCGTATGCTGGACAATCAGGTGAAGAAAATTACGAGATTGGAAAAGTCATTCAGAATAGTCCACAGGCAAGACCTTTTCATAGGAAAGCTAGGTGTCAGCCGGGCAGGGTGGGGCAAAAGATTTTGAAATCCAGTTGTGGTTCATTTTAATGAAGGTTAGATCATCTACATTTTGGGTAGCCAGACGAGTCCTTTTTTCTGTTAGTATTGAACCTGCAGCACTGAATACTCTTTCTGATAGGACACTAGCTGCCGGGCAAGCAAGCTCCTGCAATGCATATTCTGCCAATTCTGGCCAGGTGTCTAATTTGGATGCCCAGTAATCAAATGGGAATGACGGTTGAGGGAGAACGTCGATAAGGGATGAAAAATAGTTTGTAACCATACTGGACAAATGTTGTCTCCTGTCACTTTGAATTGATGCTGCAGTACCTGTCCTGTCTGCGGTCATAGAAAAATCACTCCACAACCTGGTCAGAAAACCCCTCTGGCCAACGCCACTTCTGATTTCTGCCCCTCTAACACCTCTGGTCTGCTGGCCCCTGGAGCTCGTGTGAGAACGATCACGGGCGCTGTGTGCAGGGAATGCCAGAAGCAAACGGTCAACAAGAGTTGATTGTTTTGTTGCTAATATTAGTTCCAAGTTCTCATGTGGCATAATATTTTGCAATTTGCCTTTATAGCGAGGATCAAGGAGGCAGGCCAACCAGTAATCGTCATCGTTCATCATTTTTGTAATGCGTGTGTCCCTTTTGAGGATACGCAAGGCATAATCCGCCATGTGGGCCACAGTTCCCATTGTCAAATCTGCGGTTGTGCTTGGTTGAGGGGCAGTTGCAGGCAAATCTACGTCACTTGTGTCCCTCAAAAAACCAGAACCCGGCCTTGCCACGCCACCAATTTCCCGTGCCCCCGGGAAAGCTTCCTCATTAAAAATATACTCATCCCCATCATCCTCCTCATCCTCCACCTCCTCTTCGCCCGGTACCTCGTCATGTACACTGCCCTGACCAGACAATCGCTGACTGTCATCAAGGCTTTCCTCTTCCTCTGGTGCAGACGCCTGATCCTTTATGTGCGTCAAACTTTGCATCAGCAGACGCATTAGGGGGATGCTCATGCTTATTATGGCGTTGTCTGCACTAACCAGCCGTGTGCATTCCTCAAAACACTGAAGGACTTGACACATGTCTTGAATCTTCGACCACTGCACACCTGACAACTCCATGTCTGCCATCCTACTGCCTGCCCGTGTATGTGTATCCTCCCACAAAAACATAACAGCCCGCCTCTGTTCGCACAGTCTCTGAAGCATGTGCAGTGTTGAGTTCCACCTTGTTGCAACGTCTATGATTAGGCGATGCTGGGGAAGGTTCAAAGAACGCTGATAGGTCTGCATACGGCTGGAGTGTACAGGCGAACGGCGGATATGTGCGCAAAGTCCACGCACTTTGAGGAGCAGGTCGGATAACCCCGGATAACTTTTCAGGAAGCACTGCACCACCAGGTTTAAGGTGTGAGCCAGGCAAGGAATGTGTTTCAGTTGGGAAAGGGAGATGGCAGCCATGAAATTCCTTCCGTTATCACTCACTACCTTGCCTGCCTCAAGATCTACAGTGCCCAGCCACGACTGCGTTTCTTGCTGCAAGAACTCGGACAGAACTTCCGCGGTGTGTCTATTGTCGCCCAAACACTTCATAGCCAATACAGCCTGCTGACGTATGCCAGTAGCTGCCCCATAATGGGAGACCTGGTGTGCAACAGTGGCAGGTGCGGATGGAGTGTTTGTGCGACTGCGGTCTGTGGACGAGCTCTTGCTTCTGCAGGAGGACGAGGAGGAGGAGAAGGAGGAGGGGGTGCGAACGGCTACAGACAACTGTTTACTAGACCGTGGGCTAGGCAGAACTGTCCCAAACTTGCTGTCCCCTGTGGACCCTGAATCCACCACATTTACCCAGTGTGCCGTGATGGACACGTAACGTCCCTGGCCATGCCTACTGGTCCATGCATCTGTTGTCAGGTGCACCTTTGTGCTCACAGATTGCCTGAGTGCATGGACGATGCGCTCTTTAACATGCTGGTGGAGGGCTGGGATGGCTTTTCTGGAAAAAAAGTGTCGACTGGGTAGCTCGTAGCGTGGTACAGCGTAGTCCATCAGGTCTTTGAAAGCTTCGCTTTCAACTAACCGGTAGGGCATCATCTCTAACGAGATTAGTCTAGCTATGTGGGCGTTCAAACCCTGTGTACGCGGATGCGAGGCTAAGTACTTCCTTTTTCTAACCATAGTCTCATGTAGGGTGAGCTGGACTGGAGAGATGGAGATCGTGGAACTAGCGGGGGTGCCGGTGGACATGGCAGACTGAGAGACGGTGGGAGATGGTATTGTTGCCGCCGGTGCCCTAGATGCAGTGTTTCCTACTACGAAACTGGTGATTCCCTGACCCTGACTGCTTTGGCCTGGCAAAGATACCTGCACAGATACAGCAGGTGGTGCGCTAAATGGTGGTCCTACACTGCCGGAAGGGATGTTGCGTTGATGACTAGCTTCATTGGCCGAGGGTGCAACAACCTTAAGGGACGTTTGGTAGTTAGTCCAAGCTTTCAAATGCATGGTGGTTAAATGTCTATGCATGCAACTAGTATTGAGACTTTTCAGATTCTGACCTCTGCTTAAGGAAGTAGAACATTTTTGACAGATGACTTTGCGCTGATCAATTGGATGTTGTTTAAAAAAATGCCAGACTGCACTCTTTCTAGCATCGGATACCTTTTCAGGCATTGCAGACTGAGCTTTAACCGGATGGCCACGCTGTCCTCCACCAGGTTTTGGCTTTGCCACGCGTTTTGGGCAAGATACGGGCCCGGCAGATGGAACCTGTGGCGATGTTGATGCCTGCTGCGGCCCCTCCTCCTCCTCTGCTTCAGAACTGCTGCCGCCTGCACCCTGTTCCCCCAATGGCTGCCAATCGGGGTCAAGAACTGGGTCATCTAATAACTCTTCTTGTACCTCCTGCGCAACTTCGTCTGTGTCACCGTGTCGTTCGGTGGTATAGCGTTCGTGATGGGGCAACATAGTCTCATCAGGGTCTGATTCTTGATCAGCACCCTGCGAGGGCAATGTTGTGGTCTGAGTCAAAGGACCAGCATAGTAGTCTGGCTGTGGCTGTGCGTCAGTGCACTCCATGTCAGATTCAATTTGTAATGGGCATGGACTGTTAACTGCTTCACTTTCTAAGCCAGGGACGGTATGTGTAAAGAGCTCCATGGAGTAACCCGTTGTGTCGCCTGCTGCATTCTTCTCTGTTGTTGTTTTTGCTGAAGAGGACAAGGAAGTGACTTGTCCCTGACCGTGAACATCCACTAACGACGCGCTGCTTTTACTTTTACCAGTTTCACGAGAGGAGGCAAAAGAGCTAGAGGCTGAGTCAGCAAGATAAGCCAAAACTTGCTCTTGCTGCTCCGGCTTTAAAAGCGGTTTTCCTAATCCCAGAAAAGGGAGCGTTCGAGGCCTTGTGTAGCCGGACGACGAACCTGGCTCCACAGCTCCAGACTTAGGTGCAATATTTTTTTCCCCACGACCACCTGATGCTCCACCACTACCACTACCCTCATTACCAGCTGACAATGAACGCCCCCGGCCACGACCTCTTCCACTAGACTTCCTCATTGTTTTAAAAACGTAACCAAACTAACGTTATTTGTTGCAGTCACACAACTTACACGGTGAGCTATAACTTCAGTATGATTTAGCTACCCCTTTACAGGTTGGTGAGACCACCGCGAAAATCAGGCACAATGTTACACACTCTTTTTTTGGTGGCTGCAAATTAGAGAGATGCCCCACACGCAGGACTGTCACTGAAGCACAAATGTTAATATTAATGTCACACTATTATTTGTTTTTTATTTTTATTTTTTTCAGGAACACTTTAGAAACCCCCCCAAAAAAAAAAAATTGATTTTTGCAGGGAGAATTTAGAAAACAAATGTAACAAACTATATGCTTTCTATGGGCCACTGAGTGAGAGATGACGCACACAGGAATCAGGAGTGGCACACAAGCCCAGAGGCCAATATTTTTCTACCAATGATTGATGGAGTTATTTTCTCTGGTAGATTTTGGAACCCAAATCAAGGAAAAAAAATATAGGCTTTCTATGGACCACAATTGGAGAGAGAGAGAGAGAGAGAGAGAGATGGCACACCCAGGAGTCAAGACTGGCACACAAGCAGAAAGGCCAATATTAATCTCCCACTGTTTTTTTTTTTTTTTTTTTTTTTTCAGGGAGACTTTAGAAAAAAAATAAATAAAAAAAATATGATTTTATCAGGAAGAATTTAGAAACCAAATAAAATAAAATGATTTTTTCAGGGAGAATTTAGAAAACAAATAAAACCAAAAATAGGCGTTCTATGGCCCACTGACTGAGAGATGACGCACACAGGAATCAGGAGTGGCACACAAGCCCAGAGGCCAATATTTTTCTACCAATGATTGATGGAGTTATTTTCTCTGGTAGATTTTGGAACCCAAATCAAGGAAAAAAAATATAGGCTTTCTATGGACCACAATTGGAGAGAGAGAGAGAGAGAGAGAGAGATGGCACACCCAGGAGTCAAGACTGGCACACAAGCAGAAAGGCCAATATTAATCTCCCACTGTTTTTTTTTTTTTTTTTTTTTTTTCAGGGAGACTTTAGAAAAAAAAATAATAAAAAAAATATGATTTTATCAGGAAGAATTTAGAAACCAAATAAAATAAAATGATTTTTTCAGGGAGAATTTAGAAAACAAATAAAACCAAAAATAGGCGTTCTATGGCCCACTGACTGAGAGATGACGCACACAGGAATCAGGAGTGGCACACAAGCCCAGAGGCCAATATTTTTCTACCAATGATTGATGGAGTTATTTTCTCTGGTAGATTTTGGAACCCAAATCAAGGAAAAAAAATATAGGCTTTCTATGGACCACAATTGGAGAGAGAGAGAGAGAGAGAGAGAGAGAGAGAGAGAGAGAGAGAGAGAGAGATGGCACACCCAGGAGTCAAGACTGGCACACAAGCAGAAAGGCCAATATTAATCTCCCACTGTTTTTTTTTTTTTTTTTTTTTTTTCAGGGAGACTTTAGAAAAAAAAATAATAAAAAAAATATGATTTTATCAGGAAGAATTTAGAAACCAAATAAAATAAAATGATTTTTTCAGGGAGAATTTAGAAAACAAATAAAACCAAAAATAGGCGTTCTATGGCCCACTGACTGAGAGATGACGCACACAGGAATCAGGAGTGGCACACAAGCCCAGAGGCCAATATTTTTCTACCAATGATTGATGGAGTTATTTTCTCTGGTAGATTTTGGAACCCAAATCAAGGAAAAAAAATATAGGCTTTCTATGGACCACAATTGGAGAGAGAGAGAGAGAGAGAGAGAGAGAGAGATGGCACACCCAGGAGTCAAGACTGGCACACAAGCAGAAAGGCCAATATTAATCTCCCACTGTTTTTTTTTTTTTTTTTTTTTTTTTCAGGGAGACTTTAGAAAAAAAAATAATAAAAAAAATATGATTTTATCAGGAAGAATTTAGAAACCAAATAAAATAAAATGATTTTTTCAGGGAGAATTTAGAAAACAAATAAAACCAAAAATAGGCGTTCTATGGCCCACTGACTAAGAGAGAGAGAGAGAGATGGAACGCTTAGTACTGGCACACAAGCCCAAAGGGCAATATTAATCTCCCTTTTTTTTCCAGGGAGAATTTCTAAAACCCCCCCCCAAAAAAAAATAGGCTTTCTATGGCCCACTATTTGTGAGAGAGATGGGACGCTCAGGACTGGCACAGATGGCACGCTCAGGACTGGCACAGAAGCCCAGAGGCCAATATTAATCTCCCTTTTTTTCTGGGAGAATTTATAAAACCAAAAAAATATTTAAATAGGCTTTCTATGGCCCACTATTTGTGAGAGAGATGGCACGCTCAGGACTGGCACAGATGGCACGCTCACAACTGGCACACAAGCCCAGAGGCCAATATTAATCTCCCTTTTTTCAGGGAAAATTTATAAAACCAAAAAAAAAATTAAATAGGCTTTCTATGGCCCACTATTTGTGAGAGAGATGGCACGCTCAGGACTGGCACAGATGGCACGCTCACAACTGGCACACAAGCCCAGAGGCCAATATTAATCTCCCTTTTTTCAGGGAAAATTTATAAAACCAAAAAAAAAATTAAATAGGCTTTCTATGGCCCACTATTTGTGAGAGAGATGGGACGCTCAGGACTGGCACAGATGGCACGCTCAGGACTGGCACAGAAGCCCAGAGGCCAATATTAATCTCCCTTTTTTTCTGGGAGAATTTATAAAACCAAAAAAATATTTAAATAGGCTTTCTATGGCCCACTATTTGTGAGAGAGATGGCACGCTCAGGACTGGCACAGATGGCACGCTCACAACTGGCACACAAGCCCAGAGGCCAATATTAATCTCCCTTTTTTCAGGGAAAATTTATAAAACCAAAAAAAAAATTAAATAGGCTTTCTATGGCCCACTATTTGTGAGAGAGATGGCACGCTCAGGACTGGCACAGATGGCACGCTCACAACTGGCACACAAGCCCAGAGGCCAATATTAATCTCCCTTTTTTTCTGGGAGAATTTATAAAACCAAAAAAATATTTAAATAGGCTTTCTATGGCCCACTATTTGTGAGAGAGATGGCACGCTCAGGACTGGCACAGATGGCACGCTCACAACTGGCACACAAGCCCAGAGGCCAATATTAATCTCCCTTTTTTCAGGGAAAATTTATAAAACCAAAAAAAAAATTAAATAGGCTTTCTATGGCCCACTATTTGTGAGAGAGATGGCACGCTCAGGACTGGCACAGATGGCACGCTCACAACTGGCATACAAGCCCAGAGGCCAATATTAATCTCCCTTTTTTCAGGGAAAATTTATAAAACCAAAAAAAAAATTAAATAGGCTTTCTATGGCCCACTATTTGTGAGAGAGATGGCACGCTCAGGACTGGCACAGATGGCACGCTCACAACTGGCACACAAGCCCAGAGGCCAATATTAATCTCCCTTTTTTCAGGGAAAATTTATAAAACCAAAAAAAAAATTAAATAGGCTTTCTATGGCCCACTATTTGTGAGAGAGATGGGACGCTCAGGACTGGCACAGATGGCACGCTCAGGACTGGCACAGAAGCCCAGAGGCCAATATTAATCTCCCTTTTTTTCAGGGAGAATTTATAAAACCCAAAAAAAAATAAAATAGGCTTTCTATGGCCCACTATTTGTGAGAGAGATGGCACACTCAGGACTGGCACACAAGCCCAAAGGCCAATATTAATCTCCCACTGTATTTTTATCAGGGAGAATTTATACACCCCACAAAAAAAAATACAGAAAAATGAAAAGGCTTTCTATGGCCCACTATGTGAGAGAGATGGCACACACAGGGATGGCACTCTAGCAGAAATGCCAAATTGCCAATCTTAATCTCCCACCAAAAAAAAAAAAAAAAAAAAAACAGGGAATGTCCTACAATTACTATCTCCCTGCCTGCAGTAATCTCAGCCAGGTATGGCAGGCAGCTACTATCTCCCTGCCTGCAGTAATCTCAGCCAGGTATGGCAGGCAGCAATAAGGAGTGGACTGATGCACAAATGAAATAAAAAGTGTGGACAAACAAAAAAGATAGCTGTGCAGAAAGGAAGGAACAAGAGGATTTGTGCTTTGAAAAAAGCAGTTGGTTTGCACAGCGGCGTACACACAGCAATGCAGCTATCAGGGAGCCTTCTAGGGCAGCCCAATGAGCTACAGCGCTGAGGGGAAAAAAAAAAAAAAAAAACTTCCACTGTCCCTGCACACCGAGGGTGGTGTTGGACAGTGCAAATCGCTGCAGCACTAGCGGTTTTGTGGTTAATGGACCCTGCCTAACGCTATCCCTGCTTCTGACAAAGCGGCAGCAACCTCTCCCTAAGCTCAGATCAGCAGCAGTAAGATGGCGGTCGGCGGGAACGCCTCTTTATAGCCCCTGTGACGTTGCAGACAGCAAGCCAATCACTGCAATGCCCTTCTCTAAGATGGTGGGGACCAGGACCTATGTCATCACGCTGCCCACACTCTGCGTTTACCTTCATTGGCTGAGAAATGGCGCTTTTCGCGTCATTGAAACGCGACTTTGGCGCGAAAGTCGCGTACCGCATGGCCGACCCCGCACAGGGGTCGGATCGGGTTTCATGAAACCCCGACTTAGCCAAAAGTCGGCGACTTTTGAAAATGTTCGACCCGTTTCGCTCAACCCTAATAGGTAGAGTTGAGCGACCTTGACCTTTTTAGAGTCGAGCCGGGTTTTGCGAAACCCGACTATGTCCAAAGTCGGGTCGAGTGAAATCGGCCGATTATGACGTAAAGTCGGGATCGACCGAAACACGAAACCCAATGCAAGTCAATGGGGCAGCATAGTCGGCAGTGAGTGGGGGCCAGGAAAACACCTAGAGTGCCCATTTTAATGTCAAAACCATCCATTCTTCTTAATGAAGCTTGTCAAGCGTAATTTACCTTAAAATAATTGGAAGGCATTTGAAATTGGGGGTCATTTGGCTAAAGTTGTGGGGGGTAGGGCTGGTTCAAGTAATTAGTGGGCCCAGTAAATCTGGACCACGTCACGGCAGTGGAGCAGGGAGAGGTAAGTATTTCAACTTTGCAAGTGCTGTGATCCTGAGCAAGCAGGGGGGGCCCACTCGTTGGCATTGGCACTGGCACAGGGCCCCTCAAAGTACAGCGGTGTGTTTGCACGGCGGGGGCGCCTCCCACCGGCAGCAACACTTTTGCGTACTATGAGAGGCCCTGTGCCAGTGACGTCGCCAACTAGTATTCCTCCCCCCACCTGATGAAGGAACCTGCACTTTCATCTGCACCTTCCTCTTTGTCCCCGTGTAAGGTGGTATGGTATGCGGGAAGAGCAACCTGACTTTCAGCAGGGTCACAATGTTGTTGTGTAGCGTGCACGGGGAATGTTGCGTTATGGGTCAATGTACCAGCAGACTCATCTATCACTGGCTGGGCAATGGGCACGATGAAGTGGAAACACAGATATAGGCCCAAAGAATAAAGTGGGCTAAATGCAGTTCAAAATTGGTAACACAGGAATAACCAGGGGGCATTGCAGTGGAGGACAACTGGAATGAGAGGCTGACACAGAGAGTAGGGCCAAATCAGTAAGTAGTCGAAATGCAGTTCAAAATTGGCAACCGTAGTAAACAGGCGGCACAGCTTTGTTCAGTGGAGGAGAACAGCAAGGAGTGGCAGACACCGATAGTAGGCCCCAACCCAACTAGTAGGCCAAATGCAGTCTAACATTAACAACTACTTAACGAGAGGCTGAAAATGGAATTTCAGGACAGGAAACCAGGAGAACAGCAAGGAGTGGCAGACACCGATAGTAGGCCCCAAACCAACTAGTACGCCAAATGCAGTTGTTCCATTTAACCACAATTTAATGAGAGCCTGAAGATAGAAGCTCAGGAAAGGCAACCTGGGGAACACCTTGGAGTGTAACACACCATCTCTCTCCACCCGATACCCATTTTGTAGGCCTAATGCAGTGTAGTTTTCTACAACTACTAAACGAGAGTCGGAAGATCGAAGCAATGGCGAGGAAACCTGGAGAACACCTTGGAGTGTAACACACCATCTCTCTCCACCCCATTCCCCATTTTTTAGGCCTAATGCAGCCTACTTTCCGACACCTACTAAACGAGAGCATGAAGATCGAAGCTCAGGAAAGGCAACCTGGGGAACACCTTGGAGTGTAACAACAACCTCTCTCTACACCACGGAAGGGCTGATTCTTAGGAAGGAAGGCTGTTGTAAATAAGCATTGCGCGTCCGAGGGTGATTATATTCTTATTCGGTATCTACTCACCCTCGGACGCGCCATGCTTCTTGATTTGTAATTAATGTTTATTTGCAATGTGCTTTTGACTTACTCAATTATTTTTTTAATTATTGATTTTATTAAATTAATAGTTTAACATCTTATTGGAAATAATTTAAAGGAGACGCGACAGGACAACACTCGGTGGATGCCATATCTGTGTTAACAACTCCAAAAAACTTTCAGTTAACTTCTTGCAGGAGAAAGAAATTGTAGCTGTTGGACCTTTGTAGTACAGTTCCAGATATTTGTTGTGTGTTTGTTTTGATTGTTAAAATGTCTGCATTTGAGATCTCAACACGATCTTATTTTTTATAATCAAATTAATTTTTTAAATATTTTATTAGGTTGGTTCAAGGGGTACACGGGCCGCAGTAGACAGGTCAGTGGAGGCCTAGTGGAAGGAGGGACCGCAGATGCGCCACTGTTTCACCCATACACAATTAGTAGGCCTAATGCAGCGTAGTTTCCAACAGCTACTAAACGAGAGCCGGAAGATCGAAGCTCAGGAAAGGCAACCTGGGGAACACCTTGGAGTGTAACAACAACCTCTCTCTACACCACGGAAGGGCTGATTCTTAGGAAGGAAGGCTGTTGTAAATAAGCATTGCGCGTCCGAGGGTGATTATATTCTTATTCGGTATCTACTCACCCTCGGACGCGCCATGCTTCTTGATTTGTAATTAATGTTTATTTGCAATGTGCTTTTGACTTACTCAATTATTTTTTTAATTATTGATTTTATTAAATTAATAGTTTAACATCTTATTGGAAATAATTTAAAGGAGACGCGACAGGACAACACTCGGTGGATGCCATATCTGTGTTAACAACTCCAAAAAACTTTCAGTTAACTTCTTGCAGGAGAAAGAAATTGTAGCTGTTGGACCTTTGTAGTACAGTTCCAGATATTTGTTGTGTGTTTGTTTTGATTGTTAAAATGTCTGCATTTGAGATCTCAACACGATCTTATTTTTTATAATCAAATTAATTTTTTAAATATTTTATTAGGTTGGTTCAAGGGGTACACGGGCCGCAGTAGACAGGTCAGTGGAGGCCTAGTGGAAGGAGGGACCGCAGACAGGCATCGAAGGCCTAAAATAATCACACATGGCTGTAGGCAATTTTAAATTGGTTCCAGGGGTACACGGGCAGCAGTGGTGTGGTCAGTGGAGGCCTAGTGGAAGGAGTGACCACAGACAGGCATCGAAGGCCTAAAATATTAACACATGGCTGTAGGCAATTTTAAATTGGTTCCAGGGGTACTTGGGCAGCAGTGCCCTGGTCAGTGTAGTAGTAGTTGAAAGAATGGACCGCAGACAGGCATCGAAGGCCTAAAATAAAAAAATTGGGCTGGCTGTAGGCAATTTTAAATTGGTTCCAGGGTTACACGGGCAGCAGTGGTGTGGTCAGTGGAGGCCTAGTGGAAGGAGTGACCGCAGACAGGCATCGAAGGCCTAAAATAATCACACATGGCTGTAGGCAATTTTAAATTGGTTCCAGGGGTACACGGGCAGCAGTGGTGTGGTCAGTGGAGGCCTAGTGGAAGGAGTGACCACAGACAGGCATCGAAGGCCTAAAATATTAACACATGGCTGTAGGCAATTTTAAATTGGCTCCAGGGGTACTTGGGCAGCAGTGCCCTGGTCAGTGTAGTAGTAGTTGAAAGAATGGACCGCAGACAGGCATCGAAGGCCTAAAATAAAAAAATTGGGCTGGCTGTAGGCAATTTTAAATTGGTTCCAGGGGTACACGGGCAGCAGTGGTGTGGTCAGTGGAGGCCTAGTGGAAGGAGTGACCGCAGACAGGCATCGAAGGCCTAAAATAATAACACATGGCTGTAGGCAATTTTAAATTGGTTCCAGGGTTACACGGGCAGCAGTGGTGTGGTCAGTGGAGGCCTAGTGGAAGGAGTGACCGCAGACAGGCATCGAAGGCCTAAAATAATCACACATGGCTGTAGGCAATTTTAAATTGGTTCCAGGGGTACACGGGCAGCAGTGGTGTGGTCAGTGGAGGCCTAGTGGAAGGAGTGACCACAGACAGGCATCGAAGGCCTAAAATATTAACACATGGCTGTAGGCAATTTTAAATTGGTTCCAGGGGTACACGGGCAGCAGTGGTCTGGTCAGTGGAAGTCTAGTGGAAGGAGTGACCGCAGACAGGCTTCGAAGGCCTAACATAACAAAAATGTCAAAACAATGGTATTGTCAGTGCCAGGCATTGAAGGATGTCAGCGCCTAGACTACACATTGGTGAAGCTGTGAGAGATAATTTTGCTAGTGGTAGAGCACTGTTTGAGCTGGGGGGGGGGGAACTGGCTTGTGGCCGGCGGTACAGGCACAGGGCCCCTCATATTACAACGGTGAGTCTGACGTTGGGTGCGCACCACCACCGCCAGAGACACTTTATTGTACTATGAGGGACCCAGTGGCAGTGCCGTCGACCAAAAGCGGCCACACCCACCTCTTCAGACAAACAGCACTCTCAAGGGTCCAAGCGCAAAGTGGCGATAGCACGACCCCGTGTGGGGAGTTTGGCCATTTCGTGAGGTGGAAACATGTCGTATGCTGGACAATCAGGTGAAGAAAATTACGAGATTGGAAAAGTCATTCAGAATAGTCCACAGGCAAGACCTTTTCATAGGAAAGCTAGGTGTCAGCCGGGCAGGGTGGGGCAAAAGATTTTGAAATCCAGTTGTGGTTCATTTTAATGAAGGTTAGATCATCCACATTTTGGGTAGCCAGACGAGTCCTTTTTTCTGTTAGTATTGAACCTGCAGCACTGAATACTCTTTCTGATAGGACACTAGCTGCCGGGCAAGCAAGCTCCTGCAATGCATATTCTGCCAATTCTGGCCAGGTGTCTAATTTGGATGCCCAGTAATCAAATGGGAATGACGGTTGAGGGAGAACGTCGATAAGGGATGAAAAATAGTTTGTAACCATACTGGACAAATGTTGTCTCCTGTCACTTTGAATTGATGCTGCAGTACCTGTCCTGTCTGCGGTCATAGAAAAATCACTCCACAACCTGGTCAGAAAACCCCTCTGGCCAACGCCACTTCTGATTTCTGCCCCTCTAACACCTCTGGTCTGCTGGCCCCTGGAGCTCGTGTGAGAACGATCACGGGCGCTGTGTGCAGGGAATGCCAGAAGCAAACGGTCAACAAGAGTTGATTGTTTTGTTGCTAATATTAGTTCCAAGTTCTCATGTGGCATAATATTTTGCAATTTGCCTTTATAGCGAGGATCAAGGAGGCAGGCCAACCAGTAATCGTCATCGTTCATCATTTTTGTAATGCGTGTGTCCCTTTTGAGGATACGCAAGGCATAATCCGCCATGTGGGCCAAAGTTCCCATTGTCAAATCTGCGGTTGTGCTTGGTTGAGGGGCAGTTGCAGGCAAATCTACGTCACTTGTGTCCCTCAAAAAACCAGAACCCGGCCTTGCCACGCCACCAATTTCCCGTGCCCCCGGGAAAGCTTCCTCATTAAAAATATACTCATCCCCATCATCCTCCTCATCCTCCACCTCCTCTTCGCCCGGTACCTCGTCATGTACACTGCCCTGACCAGACAATCGCTGACTGTCATCAAGGCTTTCCTCTTCCTCTGGTGCAGACGCCTGATCCTTTATGTGCGTCAAACTTTGCATCAGCAGACGCATTAGGGGGATGCTCATGCTTATTATGGCGTTGTCTGCACTAACCAGCCGTGTGCATTCCTCAAAACACTGAAGGACTTGACACATGTCTTGAATCTTCGACCACTGCACACCTGACAACTCCATGTCTGCCATCCTACTGCCTGCCCGTGTATGTGTATCCTCCCACAAAAACATAACAGCCCGCCTCTGTTCGCACAGTCTCTGAAGCATGTGCAGTGTTGAGTTCCACCTTGTTGCAACGTCTATGATTAGGCGATGCTGGGGAAGGTTCAAAGAACGCTGATAGGTCTGCATACGGCTGGAGTGTACAGGCGAACGGCGGATATGTGCGCAAAGTCCACGCACTTTGAGGAGCAGGTCGGATAACCCCGGATAACTTTTCAGGAAGCACTGCACCACCAGGTTTAAGGTGTGAGCCAGGCAAGGAATGTGTTTCAGTTGGGAAAGGGAGATGGCAGCCATGAAATTCCTTCCGTTATCACTCACTACCTTGCCTGCCTCAAGATCTACAGTGCCCAGCCACGACTGCGTTTCTTGCTGCAAGAACTCGGACAGAACTTCCGCGGTGTGTCTATTGTCGCCCAAACACTTCATAGCCAATACAGCCTGCTGACGTATGCCAGTAGCTGCCCCATAATGGGAGACCTGGTGTGCAACAGTGGCAGGTGCGGATGGAGTGTTTGTGCGACTGCGGTCTGTGGACGAGCTCTTGCTTCTGCAGGAGGACGAGGAGGAGGAGGAGGAGGAGGGGGTGCGAACGGCTACAGACAACTGTTTACTAGACCGTGGGCTAGGCAGAACTGTCCCAAACTTGCTGTCCCCTGTGGACCCTGAATCCACCACATTTACCCAGTGTGCCGTGATGGACACGTAACGTCCCTGGCCATGCCTACTGGTCCATGCATCTGTTGTCAGGTGCACCTTTGTGCTCACAGATTGCCTGAGTGCATGGACGATGCGCTCTTTAACATGCTGGTGGAGGGCTGGGATGGCTTTTCTGGAAAAAAAGTGTCGACTGGGTAGCTCGTAGCGTGGTACAGCGTAGTCCATCAGGTCTTTGAAAGCTTCGCTTTCAACTAACCGGTAGGGCATCATCTCTAACGAGATTAGTCTAGCTATGTGGGCGTTCAAACCCTGTGTACGCGGATGCGAGGCTAAGTACTTCCTTTTTCTAACCATAGTCTCATGTAGGGTGAGCTGGACTGGAGAGATGGAGATCGTGGAACTAGCGGGGGTGCCGGTGGACATGGCAGACTGAGAGACGGTGGGAGATGGTATTGTTGCCGCCGGTGCCCTAGATGCAGTGTTTCCTACTACGAAACTGGTGATTCCCTGACCCTGACTGCTTTGGCCTGGCAAAGATACCTGCACAGATACAGCAGGTGGTGCGCTAAATGGTGGTCCTACACTGCCGGAAGGGATGTTGCGTTGATGACTAGCTTCATTGGCCGAGGGTGCAACAACCTTAAGGGACGTTTGGTAGTTAGTCCAAGCTTTCAAATGCATGGTGGTTAAATGTCTATGCATGCAACTAGTATTGAGACTTTTCAGATTCTGACCTCTGCTTAAGGAAGTAGAACATTTTTGACAGATGACTTTGCGCTGATCAATTGGATGTTGTTTAAAAAAATGCCAGACTGCACTCTTTCTAGCATCGGATACCTTTTCAGGCATTGCAGACTGAGCTTTAACCGGATGGCCACGCTGTCCTCCACCAGGTTTTGGCTTTGCCACGCGTTTTGGGCAAGATACGGGCCCGGCAGATGGAACCTGTGGCGATGTTGATGCCTGCTGCGGCCCCTCCTCCTCCTCTGCTTCAGAACTGCTGCCGCCTGCACCCTGTTCCCCCAATGGCTGCCAATCGGGGTCAAGAACTGGGTCATCTAATAACTCTTCTTGTACCTCCTGCGCAACTTCGTCTGTGTCACCGTGTCGTTCGGTGGTATAGCGTTCGTGATGGGGCAACATAGTCTCATCAGGGTCTGATTCTTGATCAGCACCCTGCGAGGGCAATGTTGTGGTCTGAGTCAAAGGACCAGCATAGTAGTCTGGCTGTGGCTGTGCGTCAGTGCACTCCATGTCAGATTCAATTTGTAATGGGCATGGACTGTTAACTGCTTCACTTTCTAAGCCAGGGACGGTATGTGTAAAGAGCTCCATGGAGTAACCCGTTGTGTCGCCTGCTGCATTCTTCTCTGTTGTTGTTTTTGCTGAAGAGGACAAGGAAGTGACTTGTCCCTGACCGTGAACATCCACTAACGACGCGCTGCTTTTACTTTTACCAGTTTCACGAGAGGAGGCAAAAGAGCTAGAGGCTGAGTCAGCAAGATAAGCCAAAACTTGCTCTTGCTGCTCCAGCTTTAAAAGCGGTTTTCCTAATCCCAGAAAAGGGAGCGTTCGAGGCCTTGTGTAGCCGGACGACGAACCTGGCTCCACAGCTCCAGACTTAGGTGCAATATTTTTTTCCCCACGACCACCTGATGCTCCACCACTACCACTACCCTCATTACCAGCTGACAATGAACGCCCCCGGCCACGACCTCTTCCACTAGACTTCCTCATTGTTTTAAAAACGTAACCAAACTAACGTTATTTGTTGCAGTCACACAACTTACACGGTGAGCTATAACTTCAGTATGATTTAGCTACCCCTTTACAGGTTGGTGAGACCACCGCGAAAATCAGGCACAATGTTACACACTCTTTTTTTGGTGGCTGCAAATTAGAGAGATGCCCCACACGCAGGACTGTCACTGAAGCACAAATGTTAATATTAATGTCACACTATTATTTGTTTTTTATTTTTATTTTTTTCAGGAACACTTTAGAAACCCCCCCCAAAAAAAAAATTGATTTTTGCAGGGAGAATTTAGAAAACAAATGTAACAAACTATATGCTTTCTATGGGCCACTGAGTGAGAGATGACGCACACAGGAATCAGGAGTGGCACACAAGCCCAGAGGCCAATATTTTTCTACCAATGATTGATGGAGTTATTTTCTCTGGTAGATTTTGGAACCCAAATCAAGGAAAAAAAATATAGGCTTTCTATGGACCACAATTGGAGAGAGAGAGAGAGAGAGAGAGATGGCACACCCAGGAGTCAAGACTGGCACACAAGCAGAAAGGCCAATATTAATCTCCCACTGTTTTTTTTTTTTTTTTTTCAGGGAGACTTTAGAAAAAAAAAAAATAAAAAAAATATGATTTTATCAGGAAGAATTTAGAAACCAAATAAAATAAAATGATTTTTTCAGGGAGAATTTAGAAAACAAATAAAACCAAAAATAGGCGTTCTATGGCCCACTGACTGAGAGATGACGCACACAGGAATCAGGAGTGGCACACAAGCCCAGAGGCCAATATTTTTCTACCAATGATTGATGGAGTTATTTTCTCTGGTAGATTTTGGAACCCAAATCAAGGAAAAAAAATATAGGCTTTCTATGGACCACAATTGGAGAGAGAGAGAGAGAGAGAGAGAGAGAGAGATGGCACACCCAGGAGTCAAGACTGGCACACAAGCAGAAAGGCCAATATTAATCTCCCACTGTTTTTTTTTTTTTTTTTTTTTTTTCAGGGAGACTTTAGAAAAAAAAATAATAAAAAAAATATGATTTTATCAGGAAGAATTTAGAAACCAAATAAAATAAAATGATTTTTTCAGGGAGAATTTAGAAAACAAATAAAACCAAAAATAGGCGTTCTATGGCCCACTGACTGAGAGATGACGCACACAGGAATCAGGAGTGGCACACAAGCCCAGAGGCCAATATTTTTCTACCAATGATTGATGGAGTTATTTTCTCTGGTAGATTTTGGAACCCAAATCAAGGAAAAAAAATATAGGCTTTCTATGGACCACAATTGGAGAGAGAGAGAGAGAGAGAGAGAGAGAGAGATGGCACACCCAGGAGTCAAGACTGGCACACAAGCAGAAAGGCCAATATTAATCTCCCACTGTTTTTTTTTTTTTTTTTTTTTTTTTCAGGGAGACTTTAGAAAAAAAAAAAATAAAAAAAATATGATTTTATCAGGAAGAATTTAGAAACCAAATAAAATAAAATGATTTTTTCAGGGAGAATCTAGAAAACAAATAAAACCAAAAATAGGCGTTCTATGGCCCACTGACTGAGAGATGACGCACACAGGAATCAGGAGTGGCACACAAGCCCAGAGGCCAATATTTTTCTACCAATGATTGATGGAGTTATTTTCTCTGGTAGATTTTGGAACCCAAATCAAGGAAAAAAAATATAGGCTTTCTATGGACCACAATTGGAGAGAGAGAGAGAGAGAGAGAGAGAGAGAGAGAGAGAGAGAGATGGCACACCCAGGAGTCAAGACTGGCACACAAGCAGAAAGGCCAATATTAATCTCCCACTGTTTTTTTTTTTTTTTTTTTTTTTCAGGGAGACTTTAGAAAAAAAAATAATAAAAAAAATATGATTTTATCAGGAAGAATTTAGAAACCAAATAAAATAAAATGATTTTTTCAGGGAGAATTTAGAAAACAAATAAAACCAAAAATAGGCGTTCTATGGCCCACTGACTAAGAGAGAGAGAGAGAGATGGAACGCTTAGTACTGGCACACAAGCCCAAAGGGCAATATTAATCTCCCTTTTTTTTTCCAGGGAGAATTTCTAAAACCCCCCCCAAAAAAAAAATAGGCTTTCTATGGCCCACTATTTGTGAGAGAGATGGGACGCTCAGGACTGGCACAGATGGCACGCTCAGGACTGGCACAGAAGCCCAGAGGCCAATATTAATCTCCCTTTTTTTCTGGGAGAATTTATAAAACCAAAAAAATATTTAAATAGGCTTTCTATGGCCCACTATTTGTGAGAGAGATGGCACGCTCAGGACTGGCACAGATGGCACGCTCACAACTGGCACACAAGCCCAGAGGCCAATATTAATCTCCCTTTTTTCAGGGAAAATTTATAAAACCAAAAAAAAAATTAAATAGGCTTTCTATGGCCCACTATTTGTGAGAGAGATGGCACGCTCAGGACTGGCACAGATGGCACGCTCACAACTGGCACACAAGCCCAGAGGCCAATATTAATCTCCCTTTTTTCAGGGAAAATTTATAAAACCAAAAAAAAAATTAAATAGGCTTTCTATGGCCCACTATTTGTGAGAGAGATGGGACGCTCAGGACTGGCACAGATGGCACGCTCAGGACTGGCACAGAAGCCCAGAGGCCAATATTAATCTCCCTTTTTTTCTGGGAGAATTTATAAAACCAAAAAAATATTTAAATAGGCTTTCTATGGCCCACTATTTGTGAGAGAGATGGCACGCTCAGGACTGGCACAGATGGCACGCTCACAACTGGCACACAAGCCCAGAGGCCAATATTAATCTCCCTTTTTTCAGGGAAAATTTATAAAACAAAAAAAAAAATTAAATAGGCTTTCTATGGCCCACTATTTGTGAGAGAGATGGCACGCTCAGGACTGGCACAGATGGCACGCTCACAACTGGCACACAAGCCCAGAGGCCAATATTAATCTCCCTTTTTTTCTGGGAGAATTTATAAAACCAAAAAAATATTTAAATAGGCTTTCTATGGCCCACTATTTGTGAGAGAGATGGCACGCTCAGGACTGGCACAGATGGCACGCTCACAACTGGCACACAAGCCCAGAGGCCAATATTAATCTCCCTTTTTTCAGGGAAAATTTATAAAACCAAAAAAAAAATTAAATAGGCTTTCTATGGCCCACTATTTGTGAGAGAGATGGCACGCTCAGGACTGGCACAGATGGCACGCTCACAACTGGCATACAAGCCCAGAGGCCAATATTAATCTCCCTTTTTTCAGGGAAAATTTATAAAACCAAAAAAAAAATTAAATAGGCTTTCTATGGCCCACTATTTGTGAGAGAGATGGCACGCTCAGGACTGGCACAGATGGCACGCTCACAACTGGCACACAAACCCAGAGGCCAATATTAATCTCCCTTTTTTCAGGGAAAATTTATAAAACCAAAAAAAAAATTAAATAGGCTTTCTATGGCCCACTATTTGTGAGAGAGATGGGACGCTCAGGACTGGCACAGATGGCACGCTCAGGACTGGCACAGAAGCCCAGAGGCCAATATTAATCTCCCTTTTTTTCAGGGAGAATTTATAAAACCCAAAAAAAAATAAAATAGGCTTTCTATGGCCCACTATTTGTGAGAGAGATGGCACACTCAGGACTGGCACACAAGCCCAAAGGCCAATATTAATCTCCCACTGTATTTTTATCAGGGAGAATTTATACACCCCACAAAAAAAAATACAGAAAAATGAAAAGGCTTTCTATGGCCCACTATGTGAGAGAGATGGCACACACAGGGATGGCACTCTAGCAGAAATGCCAAATTGCCAATCTTAATCTCCCACCAAAAAAAAAAAAAAAAAAAAAACAGGGAATGTCCTACAATTACTATCTCCCTGCCTGCAGTAATCTCAGCCAGGTATGGCAGGCAGCTACTATCTCCCTGCCTGCAGTAATCTCAGCCAGGTATGGCAGGCAGCAATAAGGAGTGGACTGATGCACAAATGAAATAAAAAGTGTGGACAAACAAAAAAGATAGCTGTGCAGAAAGGAAGGAACAAGAGGATTTGTGCTTTGAAAAAAGCAGTTGGTTTGCACAGCGGCGTACACACAGCAATGCAGCTATCAGGGAGCCTTCTAGGGCAGCCCAATGAGCTACAGCGCTGAGGGGAAAAAAAAAAAAAAAAAACTTCCACTGTCCCTGCACACCGAGGGTGGTGTTGGACAGTGCAAATCGCTGCAGCACAAGCGGTTTTGTGGTTAATGGACCCTGCCTAACGCTATCCCTGCTTCTGACAAAGCGGCAGCAACCTCTCCCTAAGCTCAGATCAGCAGCAGTAAGATGGCGGTCGGCGGGAACGCCTCTTTATAGCCCCTGTGACGTTGCAGACAGCAAGCCAATCACTGCAATGCCCTTCTCTAAGATGGTGGGGACCAGGACCTATGTCATCACGCTGCCCACACTCTGCGTTTACCTTCATTGGCTGAGAAATGGCGCTTTTCGCGTCATTGAAACGCGACTTTGGCGCGAAAGTCGCGTACCGCATGGCCGACCCCGCACAGGGGTCGGATCGGGTTTCATGAAACCCCGACTTAGCCAAAAGTCGGCGACTTTTGAAAATGTTCGACCCGTTTCGCTCAACCCTAATAGGTAGTGTACAGAAGCTACTCACAGTCCATGGTTACTTAAAGAGATGGATACACTCTGGACCGGTTCACTAAAAAACTTCCCCTCTGAAGATAAGAAGGAAATATACAGGTAATATAAAGTAACACCAAGGCAAGCATATTCAGATATGCAGTATGGGAGAACAGTATGCAATAAACAGCTGCAAAATATGAAGGTGGTAGTGCCAGTGTGGAATAGAGTTTCTTTCCGCAATATGCTATCAACCATATGAAAGGCTCTGGAAAGGCAAATTAGTGGCAACAAATAGTTCATAATTAGGGTTGAGCGACTTTTCTTTTTATAGGATCGGGTCGGGTTTCACGAAACCCGACTTTTTCAAAAGTCGGGTCGAGTGAATTCGGCCGATCCTATAGAAAAGTCGGGGTCGGGGTCGGCCGAAACACGAAACCCAATGCAGTGCATTGGGTGTCTAATGGTTCCCAGGGTCTGAAGGAGAGGAAACTCTACTTCAGGCCCTGGGATCCATATTTAAGTGTAAAATAAAGAATAAAAATAAAAAATATTGATATACTTACCCTCAGACGCGCCCTGGTTCTCACCGGCAGCCTTCCTTCCTAAGAATCAGAGCCTGAAGGACCTTCGATGACGTCGCGGCTTGTGATTGGTCGCGTGAGCGGTCATATGGGCGTCACGCGACCAATCACAAGCCGCAACGTCATCTAAGGTCCTTCAGGCTCTGATTCTTAGGAAGGAAGGCTGCGGGTTAGAACCAGGGCGTGTCCGAGGGTGAGTATATACCTATTAGGAATATACTCACCCTCAGACGCGCCCTCGGACGCTTCCTTCCTAAGAATTAGCTCCTGAAGGACCTTAGATGACGTCGTGGCTTGTGATTGGTCGCGTGACCGTCCGTGAGACCGCTCACGCGACCAATCACAAGCCGTGACGTCATCGAAGGCCCTTCAGGTGCTCATTCTTAGGAAGGAAGGCTGCCGGTGAGAACCAGGGCGCGTCCAAGGGTGAGTATATCAATATTTTTTTATTTTTATTCTTTATTTTACACATAAATATGAATTCCGATACTGATTCCCGATATCTTAAACATATCGGAACTCGGTATCGGAATTCCGATTCCAGATCAGAAGATTGCCGACCTCATGGCCAACCCCACATAGAGGTCGGTCGGGTTTCATGAAACCCGACTTTGCCAAAAGTCGGCGACTTCTGAATCTGGCCGACCCGTTTAGCTCAACCCTATTCATAATAAGTCCATGACAGCATATGAAAATAATGCAAATAATAAGCAAGGTGTATGGTACTATCGAAGTACAGAGGCGTACACTTTGCTAAGCTGACTGGCTATCTAAATATACACATGAAAAAGGATATGGCTTTTTAGTCTCTGTAGCGGGTTGGAATTGTTCCCAGTAGATTTTCTTTGGTACATGACTTCATGCAGTTTCTTTGCACCATCTGTGGGGCCATTCTGGGTTTCTTCACTTCTCATACATCTGACTCAGGAAATACGATAGCTGTAATTTTTTAGCCATACTTTGTATCCAATTTGAAGTGGGGAGGCAATAGCTCTTTAATTGTTGCTCTCTTACTGTCGACGGTGAGCTTCACCCATGCAGTGATCGATAATCTGCTGGGTTTCGTGTATCCTTTCCTGATGCTTTGAGATCCAATCAGTTTTAGATAGGGGATTGATCACATCAGGCACCTGGATTCCAAAAGAACGATCTTTTGAGAGTTGATCTTGTCTCTCAAAAATCAAGTAATATGGAGATTAGCCTGCAGAACAGTGGACAGTATTGTTGTAGGTTTCCACTAACGCATCAAGTAGTTGAGGCCTTTCAGCTTGTTTGGTAATACTGTTCGCAGCATATTGATGAAGGTTTGGTTGACTGTCTCACAAAGGCCAATCCCTTGTGGATGATAGACGGTGGTTCTTAGCTTCTCGCGCCCATGGAATTGGCAGAGTTCTTTAAATAGTTGTGACTCAAAGGCAGGTCCACGGTCTGTGAGGACTACTTCAGGGCAACCGTAATGTGTCACATATTCATGGTAGAAGGTGATAGCTGTAGTTTGAGCTGTAAGGTCTTTTACTGGTATAGTGGCAACCGATTTAGTACAGTGATCCACCATGGTGAGGGCATACGTGTAGCCCGAACAAGTTGGAGCTAGCTTCATGAGATCAAGAGCAACTAGTTAATTTGGTTTTTGAGAATGGATTGAAGAGGAGCTCTAGCAGCTTTCTTACCAGCTTTGGTAAGGTTGCAAGCAGAACCGGCACTGCACCAATTTTCTATGCCTGAATGCATCCCAATCCAATAGAAGCATTGTCGTATGGTGGCCTCAGTTTCATGTATGCCAAAGTGCCCAGGCTGGTTGTGGTAGGCATCGAGAACTCTGCTCTTGGCATGGAATTAGAATCTGATGTAATATTTCACCTGAGACAGGGTCCAGGGAATTGCACAGGATCAAGCCCTTATGAATGAAGAGTCTTTTGTGCTGTCTCCATAGACGATTAGGCTCAACATCAGGACATTGTCTGTGTCATGCAGGTAATCCACCATTAGTCTGGTATTCATAGAACTCTCCTAGGACACGAGACTGATTTTGAAGAGTTTGCCATCTCGATGCATCTTGGGATTAGGGTTGAGCGACTTTTCCTTTTTTCGGATCGAGTCAGGTTTCGCGAAACCCGACTTTGTCAAAAGTCGGGTCGTGCGAAATCGGCCGATTATTGCAAAAAGTCGGGGGGCCGACTGAAACACGAAACCCAATGCAAGTCAATGGGGAATCAAAGTTGGCAGTGATTGGAGGACAGGAAAACACCTACAGTGCCAATTTTAATGCCAAAAACATCAATTCTTATTACTTAAGCTTGTCAATCTTAATTTACTTTATAATAATAGTTATGCATTGAAAACTGGCGGTCATTTGGCTAAAGTTGTGGGGGGTAGGGCTGGCTCAAGATTTTCGTGGGCCCAGGAAACACGGAATACGTCACGGCGGTGGAGCAGGGAGAGGTAGGTATTTCAACTTTGCAAGTGCTGTGATCCTGAGCAAGCAGGGGGGGCCCACTAGTTGGCACTGGCACAGGACCCCTCATAGTACGGTGGAGTGTTTGACGGCGGGTGGCGCCTCCCACTGCCAGAGACACTTTTTTGTATACTATGAGGGGTCCTGTGCCAGAGCCACCGAGTATTTTCCCCACCTGATGAAGGAACCTGCATTTTCATCTGCACCTCTTTGTAGCCGTGTAAGGTGGTATAGTATGCGGGAAGGGGAACCTGACTTTCAGCAGGGTCAGATTCAGGCTGTGTAGCGTGCAAAGGGAATATAGTGGTCTGTGTCAATGTACCAGCAGACTCATCTAGCAGTGGCTGGGCAATGGGCAGGATGATGAGGAAACACAGATATAGGCCCAAATAATAAAGTAGGCAAAAGCAGTTCAAAATTGGTAACAGGACTAAACAGGCGGCATAGCTTTGTTCAGTGGAGGACAACTGTAATGAGTGGCGCAGACACAGTTAGTAGGCCCAAAATAAAAAAGTAGGCTAAATGCAGTTCAAAATTGCTAACAGGACTAAAGAGGTGTCATAGCTTTGTTCAGTGCACAAGGGGGCACAAGGGGGCATTCTTTGCGTCTGGAGGAGAGAAGGTTTTTCCACCAACATAGAAGAGGATTCTTTACTGTTAGGGCAGTGAGAATCTGGAATTGCTTGCCTGAGGAGGTGGTGATGGCGAACTCAGTCGAGGGGTTCAAGAGAGGCCTGGATGTCTTCCTGGAGCAGAACAATATTGTATCATACAATTATTAGGTTCTGTAGAAGGACGTAGATCTATTTATTATGATGGAATATAGGCTGAACTGGATGGACAAATGTCTTTTTTCGGCCTTACTAACTATGTTACTATGTTACTATGTTACTATGTAGTGGAGGACAACTGTAATGAGTGGCAGACACACAGACACAGTTAGTAGGCCCAAATAATAAAGTGGGCTAAATGTGTGCCCAAAAATAGTTCATAAATAAACTGGTGGCATAGCTAGGTACAGGGGTGGGCTCCTCTGCTGAGTAGCAGACAGTGGTAGTAGGCACAAAGTATTAACTGGTCTAAATGGGGGACAGGGCCCCTGTATATTTTAACTATCATCTATCATTTCAGCAAATTTGTATTGGCAGTGCCATTGAAGGATTTAACAACACAGACTACACAGTGGTGGAGCAGGGAGAGGTAAGTATTGCAAGTGGTAGAGCACTGTTCGAGTTGGGGGGAACACTCTCTCGTGGGTGGCGGTACTGACACAGGGCCCCTCATATTACGACGGTGTGTCTGACATTGGTTGTGCACCACCACCGTCAGAGACACTTCATTGTACTATGAGGGACCCTGGGCCAGTGCCGTCGCCCAAGAGTGGGCGCACACACCTGTCCAGGCAAACGGCACTCATGAGGGTGCTTGCGCCAGGTGGTGACCACGGCCCTGTGGGGGGAGTCAGCCCATTTAAGGAGGTATAAAAATGGCCTATGGTGGACATTCAGCAGCTGCAAATGGAGGAATTGGAGAAGTCAGTAAGAGGAGGCCAAAAGCAAGACATTTTTCAGGCAAGCTACGTGTCAGCAGGGGAAAGTGGGGCAAAATAATTTGAAATCCATGATTGGTTCATTTTAATGAAGGTTAAATCATTAACATTCTTGGTAGCCAGATGAGTCCTTTTTTGCTCAGTATTGAACCAGCAGCACTGAAGACTCTTTCTGATAGCACACTAGAAGCAGGGCAAGCGAGCTCCTGTACTGCATATTCTGCCAATTCAGGCCAGGTGTCTATTTTAGATGCCCAGTAATCAAAGGGGAATGACCTGTGAGGGAGAACATCGATAAGGGAGGAAAAGTAGTTCATAACCATACTGGACAAATGCTGTCTCCTGTCACTTTGAATCGATGCAGCAGTACCTGTCGTGTCAGCGGTCATTGCGAAATCACTCCACAACCTGGTCATAAAACCCCTCTGTCCAATGAGACTTCGGATTTGTGCCCCTCTAACACCTCCGCCATGTTGCCCCCTCCGGCTCGTGTGAGAACCATCGCCGCCGCTGTGTGCTGGGAATTGCTGAACCAAACGGTCTACAAGAGTTGCTTGTTTGGTAGCCAATATTTGCTCAAGGTTCTCATGTGGCATGATATTTTGTAATTTTCCTTTATATCGTGGATCCAGGATGCAGGCCAACCAGTAATTGTCATCATCATCATTTTGATAAAGCGGGGGTCCCTTTTTTTGATTCGCAAGGCATACTCAGCCATGTGGGCCAATGTTCCAGGTGTCAATTCACTGCTTGTGCTGGGTTGAGGAGCACTTTCTTCAACATCACTTGTGTCCCGCAAAAACCCTGTACCTGACCTTGCAACGCCAACAGTTTCTATTGCCCCTTGAGAAGCATCCTCCTCCCATAAATATTCATCCCCATCATCCTGCTCCTCCTCCTCTTCGTCCGCTACCTCGTCCAGGAGAGTTCCCTGAGCAGACAATGGCTGACTGTCATCAAGGCTTCCCTCCTCCTCGGCTGCCGATGCCAGCTCCTTAATGTGCGTCACACTTTGCATCAGCAGAAGCATTAGTGGGATGCTAATGCTTATGATGGCGTCGTCTGCACTTTCCAGCCATGTGCATTCCTCAAAACACTGAAGGACTTGACAGAGGTATTGGAGCTTCGACCACTGCACACCAGACAACTCCATGTCTGCCATCCAACTGCCTGCCCGTGTATGTGTCTCCTCCCACAAATTAATAACAGCACGCCTCTGTTCGCACAGCCTCTGAACCATGTGCAGTGTGGAGTTCCACCTTGTTGCAATGTCGATTATCAGGCGGTGCTGGGGAAGATTCAGCGATCGCTGATGGTTCAGCATACGGCTGGAGTGTACGGGCGACCGGTGGACATGCGAGCAAAGTCTTCGCACCTTCAGGAGCAGGGCTGGTAACTCCGGATAATTTTTCAGGAAGCACTGCACCACCAGGTTCAAGGTGTGAGCCAGTTATGTGTTTAATTTCTGAAAGGGCTATGGCAGCCATAAAATTCCTTCCGTTATCACTGACTACCTTGCCTGCCTCAAGATGTACACTGCCCAGCCATGACTGAGTTTGCTGCTGCAAGTACTCGGCCAGTACTTCCGTGGTGTGTCTGTTGTCGCCCAAACACTTCATTTGTAGCACAGCCTGCTGACGCTTACCACTAGCTGTTCGATAATGGGACACCTCATGTGCAACACTGGCAGCTGCGGATGGAGTGGTCGTGCAACTGTGCTCTGTGGACGAGCTTTTGCTTCTGGAGGAGAAGGAGGAGGAGTGTTGGTGAACGCCTACAGCCAACTGTTTACTAGACCGTGGGCTAGGCAGAACTGTCCCACTATGGCTGTCCCCTATGGACCCTGCATCCACCACATTAACCCAGTGTGCCATGATGGACACGTAACATCCCTGGCCATGCCTACTGGTCCATGCATCTGTTGTGAGGTGCACCTTTCTACTGACTGATTGCCTCAGTGCATGGACAATGCAGTCTTTGACATGCTGTTGGAGGGCTGGGATGGCTTTTCTCGCAAAGAAGTACCAACTGGGTAGGTCATGGCGTAATACTGCGTAGGCCATCAGGTCTTTGAAAGCTTTGCTTTCAACCAACCAGTAGGGCATTACCTCTAATGAGATTGGACTAGCAATTTGGCCATTCAAACCCTGTGTACGCGGATGACAGGATGAGTACTTTCTTTTTCTATCGAGAGTCTCTTGTAGGGTGAGCTGGACTGGAGAGCTGCATATGGTGGAACTAGCGGTGGTGGTGGTGGACATGGCAGATTGAGAGAGGGTTGGTGATGGTATTCCTGATGTTGGCCTACATACAGTGTTTCCTTCCAAAAACCTTGTGATTCTTTGACTGCTTTGGCCTTGCGACAATACCTCCACATTTGCTGCTGGTGGTGTCCTAACCGGTGGGCTTACAGTGAGGGAAGCAATGTAGCGTTGCTGACTGCCTTCATTCTGAGCAGGTGCACCAACGATATGGGACGTTTGGTAGTTAGTCCTGGCTTGCAAGTGCATGCAGGTTAAATGTCTAAGCATACACATTGTATTTAAATGTTGAAGATTCTTCCCTCTGCTAAAGGTCTTGGAGCATTTCTTACAGATAACTTTTGACTGAACATTCGGGTCTTGGTTAAAAAATTGCCACACTACACTCTTCCTACTATGGAATACCTTTCCAGGCATTACACGCTGTGCTACTTTCACCAGATGGCCACGCTGTCCTACAACTGTTTTGTTTTTGACAAATTTTTTTGGCCTGATACGGGCCTGCCAGATTACAGCTTTTGCGATGTAGATGGCTGCTGCGGATCATCCACCTCCACTTCTGAGCTACTGGCAGCGGCACCCTCTTCCCCAATGGCTGCCAATCTGGGTCAACAACTGGGTCATCTATCACCTCCTCTTCAATGTCAGGTGCACCTTCCTCTGTGTCACCGTGAAAGGTGCTATAGCATTCGGGATTGGGCACCATAGTCTCATCAGGGTCAGATTCTGGCTCAGTACACTGCGAGGGCAATGTAGTGATCTGAGTCAATGGAACAGCGTAACAATCTAGCTATGGCTGTGCATCAGGGTACTCCATGTCCGATTCATCTTGTAATGGGCAGTTTGCAATTTCCCTTCCTAACCCGGGCACTGTATGTGTAAAGAGCTCCATGGAGTAACCTGTAGTGTCCCCTGACGCATCCTTCACTTTTGGTTTGGGTGAAGGACACAAGGAAACATCTTGTTCCTGACTGGGAGAATCAACTGACGACTTGCTGCTTTTATATTTGGAACTTTCTGAAGAGGAAGCGAAAGACCTAGAGTCAGCAAGGAAACCCAAAACGTTTTCCTGTTCCTCCGGCTTTAAAAGCTATTTTCCTTCTACTAGATGTTAGGTGTCGAGTTCCCACCTCTGCACAGGGGGAATCTCGAACCATCTCTGCTGCGGTCTCCCATTCTTCTCCAGCCGCAGTGGAGTCTGCTCAACGGAGACGTCGGTCCCAGCATCTTGCTCAGTCTCACTCTGTGCATAGGGTTACTGCTGCTTTTCCAGCTTCTGCTATTGAAGCCAGTGCTGGGCAGCGGCGAGCAGACGCTTTTGGGACTAAGTCCTGCTTTTCCTCTTCAGAGAATGCCCAGGGCAAGATCTCTTGTTGGAGATCGAGGGTCACATGCTCAGAAACTGCAGCAGATCCCATTGGACCTCCAGGAAGGTCCTGAAGGTGCTCAACTTCTGTGGCAGCCTCCCATTGGTCCTTCTGGGAAGGTCATGTACATCCTGCAGCTATATAAGGTTCGCATGACCGCACGGCCATGCGCTAGTGTACATTTGTAAACGTGTGTGTGTTGTGAGTGAAAGTCGTTCTTTAAAATCCCCTCCCTATTGGATGACTGCTTGCGGAAGGTGGATGATTGCTATCTAGCGCCCGACTAAGCCATCAGCACATAACACACCATACAGCGTCTAATTGCTGTGACCACCAGTGTGGTGCCGTGCGCATTCACAGCGCTTTCCTGACCCAAGCCTGGGTGGTTAGTGGCGTCCAAAAGTGCGGCACCGCACGCACTCTTGTGCATCTTTAATTATTATTTTGGTTACGCTGACACCCCATTAGCGGTGTCGAGCGCAAGTAGTCTAGACGGACTCGGATCCCAAGTCTTGGGATTGAGCTCGGTGACTCCTTGCTTGTGCTCTTGTGTGCGGTACCGCGGCCCTGTGACTTAACAGGGTTCGCTTCCTTCACACAGGGTAAAGTTAACCCGTGTGTGCATTCACATTGTACCACCATATAGTCCATCATTACTTGGTAGCAGGTTCCATCTCTGCACGGTGGACCCCGGGCTGCGAACGCACCTTGTTCTACCTTTATTATTATTTGGTGCATTCCGCTAGCCCTAACACCAGATAAGGGAGCCTACGAGGCCTTGTGTAGCCAGATGATGACGCTTGCTCAACACCTCGAGCCTTTGGTGCTATTGTGCTTTTGCCACTACTACCAGATGCACAGCCACCACCACCACCATCAGTACCAGCTGGCAACCACCGCCCACGCCTCTTGCACCAGACTTCCTAATTTTTTGGGAAAATCTAACCGAAATAACAACCGTTATATGGTACTGTAAAACAAGGTAGACGGTGTATATAAACTTGTTGAGAATTTGAATCTCCCTTTTTTGGGGGGGAAGACTGAACCAAAACTCAGGCCCAGTGTATAGAACAACGCAATCTAAGTGGCAGAAAGTGGCTGGCTGATATACGACAAACTAACAGGACTTCAGTATATCCACTTTGTGAGAATTTGAATCTCACCTTTTTTGGGGGAAGACTGAAACAAAACTCAGGCCCAGTGTATAAATCAACAAAATGTAAGTGGCAGAAAGTGGCTGGAAGATATATGAAAAAATACAAGGACTGTAGTACAATTTCTATCTCCTTACAATGATCTCAGGAAAAGTATGGCAGCAACAAAAAGGACTGCTGCACACAAAAGTGTGGACAAATAAACAAGATAACTGTGCAGAAAGGAGCAACAGGATTTTTGCTTTTAAAAAAGCAGTTGCTACAGAGCTGATGCAGAAAAATATAAACTCCACTGTCCCTGCAAAGAAAAGGTGGTGTTGGACAGTGGAAATCGCTACAGCACAATCAGTTTGGGGGTTAATCTTCCCTCCCTAACTATATCCCTTCTTCTGATGAAGCTGCAGCAAACTCTCCCTATGCTAAGATCGGCAGAAGTAAGATGGTGGTCGGCGTGCACGCCCCTTTATAGCCCCTGTGATGCTGCTGAAAGCAAGCCAATCACTGTCATGCCCTTCTCTAAGATGGTGGGGACCGAGACCTATGTCATCAGCTAACTCACACTCTGCGTGCTCCTTCATTGGCTGAAAAAGCGTCATACAAAACACGACTTTGGCGCGCCGCAGATCGCCGACCTCATGGCCGATCCCACACTAGGATTGGGTCGGTTTTCACGAAACCCGATTTTGCCAAATGTCGGCGATTTTTGAGTTTGTCTGATCCGTTTCGCTCAACCCTAGTCTCCAAGATTTCTTGTGAGTTTCTACACTTTTATGGAGTGCACAACCTAGTACAATTGGATTAATTGGGGACAGAGCCAATTTGATACTTACCCCCTTAACCCACAGGGGTGGTTTGCACGGTAATGACCGGGCCAATTTTTACAGTTCTGACATTGTTTTCTCATGATATATTGTAATTCATGTTAGTGGTAAAATTTATTCGATATTACTTGCGTTTATTTGTAAAAAAAAAATGGAAATCTGGCGAAAATGTTGAAAATTTCGCAATTTTCTAAATTTGAACTTTCATGCTCTTAAATCACAGAGATATGTCACACAAAATACTTAATACGTAACATTTCCCACATGTCTACTTTACATCAGCACAATTTTGGAAACAACATTTTTTTTTGTTAGGAAATTATAAGGAACCAGCGATTTCTCATTTTTACAACACCATTTTTTACGGAACACATCACATTTAAATTCACTTTGAGGGGTCTATATGATAGAAAATACTCAAAAGTGACAACATTCTAAAAATCTCACCCCTCAAGGTGCTCAAAACCACATTCAAGAAGTTTATTAACCATTCAGGTGCTTCACAGGAATGTTTAAAAAAAATGAACATTTAACTTTTTTTCACAAAAACTGTATTTCAGATCCAATTTGCTTTATTTTATCAAGGGTAACAGGTACTTATTTAGATGAGTGGTGAGCCCTTTGAACCCCCAAGTGCTCCACAGAAGTTTATAATGTAGAGCCGAAAAAATAAAAGTTCATATTTTTTTCACAAAAACGATCTTTTCGCCGCCATTTTTTTATTTCCCCAAGGTTAACAGGAGGCACTGGACCCCAAAAGTTGTTCAATTTGTCCTGAGTACGCTGATACCCCATATGTGGGGGTAAACCACTGTTTGGGAGCATGGCAGAGCTTGGAAGTGAAGGAGCGCCGTTTGAATTTCAATGCAAAATTGACTTGAATTGAGATCGGATGCCATGTCACGTTAGGAGAGCCCCTGATGTGCCTAAACAGTGGAAACCTCCCATAAGTGACCCTATTTTGTAAAGTTGACTCCCTAAGGAACTTATCTAGATGTGTGGTGAGCACTTTGAACCCCCAAGTGCTTCACAGAAGTTTATAATGTATAGCCGTAAAAATAAAAAAATCATATTTTTTCACAAAAATGATATTTTTGCCCACAAATTTTTATTATCCCAAGGGTAACAGGAGAAGTTGGACTCCAAAAGTTGTTGTCCAATTTGTGCTGAGTACACTGATACCCTACATTTGGGGGTGAACCACTCTTTGTGCTCACGGCAGAGCTCAGAAGGGAAGGAGCACTGGTTTACTTTTTCAACACAGAATTGGCTGGAATTGAGATTGGACGCCATGTCGTGTTTGGAGAACCCCTGATGTGCCTAAACAGTGGAAACCCCCCAATTCTAACTCCAACCCAAACCTGAACATACCCCTAACCCTAATCCCAAACCTAACCATAATAACATCCCTAACCCGAACACACCCCTAATCCTATTTCCAACCCTAACTACACCCCTAACCCCAACCTTAACAATAACCCTAACCATACCTCTAACCCTGATACACCCCTAACACTAATCCCAACCCTAATCCCAACCGTAAACGTAATCCAACCCCTAACCCCATCTCTAGCCCCCACACTAACCCTAAATTTAGCCCCATCCGAAACCCTAACTTTATGCCCAACCCTAACTTTAGCCCAACCCTAAACCTAAATTAAGCAATAGCCCTAACTTTAACCCCAACTCTAACCCTAACTTTAGCCCCAACCCTAACTTTAGCCCTAACCCTAATGGGAAAACAGAAATAAATACATTTTTTATTTTATTTTTTTATTTTATAATTTTTCCCTTACTAAAAGGGCGTGATGATGCTTCCCTATGCCACCGAAACGCTGAGATCTTGTTTGTTCGCAGTGTTAACGTGCCGGGAGCGGTCTGAGACTGCTCCTGGAACATAGTGCCAGGTGTCAGCTGTGATAATTAGCTGATACCCGGCCGTGATCGGCTGCGCTCCACCCTTGAGCGGGGCTGATAGCGTTTGACTTACTATCCCGTCCATGGGAATTAAGTCCCACGTCACGTGAACAGGATAGTACGTCTGATGACAGAAAGGTGTTAATGACCAGGCCTTACAATTCTAATCACTTTATATGGTTATAACTCTGGAATGCTTTAACGGTTTCCACTAATTCTGAGATGGTTTTTTCATGACATATTGTGCTTCAAGTTACTGGTAAAATTTATTCGATATCACTTGCGTTTGTTTATGAAAAAAATGGAAATAAATAAATATATAAAATACATTTGCAATTTTCAACCTATGAGTATTTGTGCCCATAAATAAGAGAGGTACAGTGTGTCAAACAAAATACTTAATAAATAACATGTCCCACATGTCTACTTTACACCAGCGCAATTTTGGAAACAATTTTTTTTTTCTTATGAAGTTATAAAGGTTAAAAGTTGACCATCGATTTCTCATTTTTACAACAAAATTTATAAAACCATTTTTTTAGGGACCACCTCACGTTTAAAGAGAATTTTGGGGGGTCAGTATATCAGAAAATACCCCAAATTGACACCATTCTAAAAACTGCACCCATCAAGGTGCTCAAAACCACATTCAACAAGTTCATTAACCCTTCAGGTGCTTCACAAGAACTATAGCAATGTGGAAGGAAAAAATGAACATTTTACGCTGTTAGAAGACGCTGGTGACCCAGGGGACATCACAGGGGGGTTGCAGGGACAACGAAGATACCGGGGAGGGGGGGGGAGGATGGGACCCTATTTCTCTCTTTTGAGATTACATCAGAGGAGAGAGAAATTAAATATAAAATCGATTTTTTTTTTTTTCGATGGCCGCTATACTGTTAATAACGTTGATCGCAACCCTGGGGTCGGTAAAAAACGACCCGAATCATGTTCTCTGGGGTCTCGGTTACCCCTGATAGCCCAGACCCGGAGAAATTACGACTCTTGGGGGCACCATACCCTTATTCCTCAGCACCGTTTAAAAGCAGCGCTGTGGTTTAAGTATCCTTAACTGCCGCCTTTAAACGGCGTATAACATACTAACTGTTGACCGGTTCATGCGGCATTATGTGATTACCCTAACTATTCATTAATATATTTAAATAAGAAATACATATTTTTCCCTATAAAAGAATCATCAGGGACAAAAAATGATGTACACTATATATATAATTATAGAATTTGTTCTGCAAGTAATTAATTGTTTACTCTTTATAAAATAGGACCAACCTTGAATATTCTTCTCTGTATACATCAGAACAATTTCCTACAGGAGAAAAGTTTTTTAATCAATTGTATCTGGGGGTCTGATAACATCCCCTCACCTATTCATCATTCAAGCTCATATACCGTATATACTCGAGTATAAGCCGAGATTTTCAGCCCATTTTTTTGGGCTGAAAGTCCCCCTCTCGGCTTATACTCGAGTCATATACCCGGGTGTCAGCAGGTGAGGGGGAGCGGGGGCTGTGTAATCATACTTACCTGCTCCCAGCGCGGTCCCTGCAGTCCCTGGCTTCTCCGGCGCTGCAGATTCTTCCTGCACTGAGCGGTCACATGGCACCGCTCATTACAGAAATGAATAGGAAGCTCCACCCCCATAGGGGAGGAGCCGCATATTCATTGCTGTAAATGATCGGTGCCATGTGACCGCTCAATTACAGGAAGAAGCTGCAGCGCCGGAGAAGCCAGGGACTGCAGGGACCGCGCCGCAGCAGGTAAGGGGAGCGCAGCGCTATAATTACCTGCTCCTCGCTCCGGCTCCGTCTGCAGCGTCCTCTAGCAATGACGCTCAGGTTAGAGGGCGCTGTGACGTAGTCAGTGCTGGAGACGGAGCCGCAGAGGAGCAGGTAATTATTGAAAGCGCCGGCGTCCTGAGAAGAGAGGTGAGTATGTGATTTTTTTTTTTTTTTTATGGCAGCACCAGCAGCATTCTAAGGAGCACCTATGGGGCCATAAAGGTGCAGAGCATATATGGGGCACAGCATTATAAGGAGCACCTATGGGGCCATAAAGGTGCAGAGCATATATGGGGCACAGCATTATAAGGAGCACCTATGGGGCCATAAAGGTGCAGAGCATATAAGGGGCACAGCATTCTAAGGAGCACCTATGGGGCCATAAAGGTGCAGAGCATATAAGGGGCACAGCATTATAAGGAGCACCTATGGGGCCATAAAGGTGCAGAGCATATATGGGGCACAGCATTATAAGGAGCACCTATGGGGCCATAAAGGTGCAGAGCATATAAGGGGCACAGCATTCTAAGGAGCACCTATGGGGCCATAAAGGTGCAGAGCATATATGGGGCACAGCATTATAAGGAGCACCTATGGGGCCATAAAGGTGCAGAGCATATATGGGGCACAGCATTATAAGGAGCACCTATGGGGCCATAAAGGTGCAGAGCATATATGGGGCACAGCATTATAAGGAGCACCTATGGGGCCATAAAGGTGCAGAGCATATAAGGGGCACAGCATTATAAGGAGCACCTATGGGGCCATAAAGGTGCAGAGCATAAATGGGGCACAGCATTATAAGGAGCACCTATGGGGCCATAAAGGTGCAGAGCATATAAGGGGCACAGCATTATAAGGAGCACCTATGGGGCCATAAAGGTGCAGAGCATATATGGCACAGCATTATAAGGAGCACCTATGGGGCCATAAAGGTGCAGAGCATATAAGGGGCACAGCATTATAAGGAGCACCTATGGGGCCATAAAGGTGCAGAGCATATAAGGGGCACAGCATTATAAGGAGCACCTATGGGGCCATAAAGGTGCAGAGCATATAAGGGGCACAGCATTATAAGGAGCACCTATGGGGCCATAAAGGTGCAGAGCATATATGGGGCACAGCATTATAAGGAGCACCTATGGGGCCATAAAGGTGCAGAGCATATATGGGGCACAGCATTATAAGGAGCACCTATGGGGCCATAAAGGTGCAGAGCATATATGGGGCACAGCATTATAAGGAGCACCTATGGAGCCATAAAGGTGCAGAGCATATAAGGGGCACAGCATTATAAGGAGCACCTATGGGGCCATAAAGGTGCAGAGCATATATGGGGCACAGCATTATAAGGAGCACCTATGGAGCCATAAAGGTGCAGAGCATATAAGGGGCACAGCATTATAAGGAGCACCTATGGGGCCATAAAGGTGCAGAGCATATAAGGGGCACAGCATTATAAGGAGCACCTATGGAGCCATAAAGGTGCAGAGCATATAAGGGGCACAGCATTATAAGGAGCACCTATGGGGCCATAAAGGTGCAGAGCATATATGGGGCACAGCATTATAAGGAGCATCTATGGGGCCATAAAGGTGCAGAGCATATATGGGGCACAGCATTATAAGGAGCACCTATGGGGCCATAAAGGTGCAGAGCATATATGGGGCACAGCATTATAAGGAGCACCTATGGGGCCATAAAGGTGCAGAGCATATATGGGGCACAGCATTATAAGGAGCACCTATGGGGCCATAAAGGTGCAGAGCATATAAGGGGCACAGCATTCTAAGGAGCACCTATGGGGCCATAAAGGTGCAGAGCATATAAGGGGCACAGCATTCTAAGGAGCACCTATGGGGCCATAAAGGTGCAGAGCATATATGGGGCACAGCATTATAAGGAGCACCTATGGGGCCATAAAGGTGCAGAGCATATATGGGGCACAGCATTATAAGGAGCACCTATGGGGCCATAAAGGTGCAGAGCATATATGGGGCACAGCATTATAAGGAGCACCTATGGGGCCATAAAGGTGCAGAGCATATATGGGGCACAGCAATATAAGGAGCACCTATGGGGCCATAAAGGTGCAGAGCATATATGGGGCACAGCATTATAAGGAGCACCTATGGGGCCATAAAGGTGCAGAGCATATAAGGGGCACAGCATTATAAGGAGCACCTATGGGGCCATAAAGGTGCAGAGCATAAATGGGGCACAGCATTATAAGGAGCACCTATGGGGCCATAAAGGTGCAGAGCATATAAGGGGCACAGCATTATAAGGAGCACCTATGGGGCCATAAAGGTGCAGAGCATATATGGCACAGCATTATAAGGAGCACCTATGGGGCCATAAAGGTGCAGAGCATATAAGGGGCACAGCATTATAAGGAGCACCTATGGGGCCATAAAGGTGCAGAGCATATAAGGGGCACAGCATTATAAGGAGCATCTATGGGGCCATAAAGGTGCAGAGCATATATGGGGCACAGCATTATAAGGAGCACCTATGGGGCCATAAAGGTGCAGAGCATATATGGGGCACAGCATTATAAGGAGCACCTATGGGGCCATAAAGGTGCAGAGCATATATGGGGCACAGCATTATAAGGAGCACCTATGGAGCCATAAAGGTGCAGAGCATATAAGGGGCACAGCATTATAAGGAGCACCTATGGGGCCATAAAGGTGCAGAGCATATATGGGGCACAGCATTATAAGGAGCACCTATGGAGCCATAAAGGTGCAGAGCATATAAGGGGCACAGCATTATAAGGAGCACCTATGGGGCCATAAAGGTGCAGAGCATATAAGGGGCACAGCATTATAAGGAGCATCTATGGGGCCATAAAGGTGCAGAGCATATAAGGGGCACAGCATTATAAGGAGCACCTATGGGGCCATAAAGGTGCAGAGCATATATGGGGCACAGCATTATAAGGAGCACCTATGGAGCCATAAAGGTGCAGAGCATATAAGGGGCACAGCATTATAAGGAGCACCTATGGGGCCATAAAGGTGCAGAGCATATATGGGGCACAGCATTATAAGGAGCATCTATGGGGCCATAAAGGTGCAGAGCATATATGGGGCACAGCATTATAAGGAGCACCTATGGGGCCATAAAAGTTCAGAGCATATATGGGGCACAGCATTATAAGGAGCACCTATGGGGCCATAAAGGTGCAGAGCATATAAGGGGCACAGCATTATAAGGAGCACCTATGGGGCCATAAAGGTGCAGAGCATATAAGCGGCACAGCATTATAAGGAGCACCTATGGGGCCATAAAGGTGCAGAGCATATATGGGGCACAGCATTATAAGGAGCACCTATGGGGCCATAAAGGTGCAGAGCATATAAGGGGCACAGCATTATAAGGAGCACCTATGGGGCCATAAAGGTGCAGAGCATATATGGGGCACAGCATTATAAGGAGCATCTATGGGGCCATAAAGGTGCAGAGCATATATGGGGCACAGCATTATAAGGAGCACCTATGGGGCCATAAAGGTGCAGAGCATGTATGGAGCACAGCATTATAAGGAGCACCTATGGGGCCATAAAGGTGCAGAGCATATAAGGGGCACAGAATTCTAAGGAGCACCTATGGGGCCATAAAGGTGCAGAGCATATAAGGGGCACAGCGTTATAAGGAGCACCTATGAGGCCATAAAGGTGCAGAGCATATAAGGGGCACAGCATTATAAGGAGCACCTATGGGGCCATAAAGGTGCAGAGCATATATGGCACAGCATTATAAGGAGCACCTATGGGGCCATAAAGGTGCAGAGCATATAAGGGGCACAGCATTATAAGGAGCACCTATGGGGCCATAAAGGTGCAGAGCATATATGGGGCACAGCATTATAAGGAGCACCTATGGGGCCATAAAGGTGCAGAGCATATATGGGGCACAGCATTATAAGGAGCACCTATGGGGCCATAAAGGTGCAGAGCATATATGGGGCACAGCATTATAAGGAGCACCTATGGGGCCATAAAGGTGCAGAGCATATATGGGGCACAGCATTATAAGGAGCACCTATGGGGCCATAAAGGTGCAGAGCATATATGGGGCACAGCATTATAAGGAGCACCTATGGGGCCATAAAGGTGCAGAGCATATATGGGGCACAGCATTATAAGGAGCACCTATGGGGCCATAAAGGTGCAGAGCATATAAGGGGCACAGCATTATAAGGAGCACCTATGGGGCCATAAAGGTGCAGAGCATATAAGGGGCACAGCATTATAAGGAGCACCTATGGGGCCATAAAGGTGCAGAGCATATATGGCACAGCATTATAAGGAGCATCTATGGGGCCATAAAGGTGCAGAGCATATATAGCACAGCATTATAAGGAGCACCTATGGTTCCATAATCAACGGTGCAGAGCATTCTATATAGCACAGTTGTATATGGAGCATCTATGGGGCAATAATGAACGGTATGGAGCATCTATTTTTATTTTTGAAATTCACCGGTAAATGCTGCATTTCCTACCCTAGGCTTATACTCGAGTCAATAAGTTTTCCCAGCTTTTTGTGGCAAAATTAGGGGGGTCGGCTTATACTCGGGTCGGCTTATACTCGAGTATATACGGTATCTATGGAAGGGTATAATGGGATGAAATTTAGTCTGAATCTGCTTCTATTAGACGTCAATGCTTATAATTTGCAGTTTTAATTTGAGCTGCCAGTGGACTATATTCAAAAGACAATTTTAATCTCTAGATTTTCTTTCTTTTTTGTCCTCCTCTATGTGTCTATGATCTTGATTTTGAGCTCTTTTAAATGCATTCATAATTGCATTATTATATAACCTTTCACTTAACCTATTTGCTAGCTCCAGTGTTTCCAGGAAGAACCCTTATGGACTATTAATGATCCTCAGTCATGAGAGCTGGCCATACTTTAGGGATCATTTCACTTATTCCGGATGGTAACTGTTAATGTGTAGCAAAACATTTACAACTGTAGGCATTTTTGAAAAACACTGGTAATAATAATTGAATCCTTTATTTCAGTTCTGACATGTACCGTATATACTCGAGTATAAGCCGAGATTTTCAGCCCAAATTTTTGGGCTGAAAGTGCCCCTCTCGGCTTATACTCGAGTCAAGGTGGGTGGCAGGGTCGGCGGGTGAGGGGGAGAGGGCGCTGAGGTATACTTACCTGCTTCCAGCGATCCTGGCGCTCCCCCTGCCGTCCCACGGTCTTCGGTGCTGCAGCTCTTCCCCTGTTCAGCGGTCACGTGGGACCGCTCATTAGAGAAATGAATAGGCGGCTCCACCTCCCATAGGGGTGGAGCCGCCTATTCATTTCTCTAATCAGCGGTGTCGGTGACCGCTGATAGAGGAAGAGGCTGCGGCACCGAAGACCGTGGGACAGGCAGAGGGAGCCGGACGTCGGGACCAGGTAAATATGTCATATTTACCTGTCCCCATTCCACACGCCGGGCGCCGCTCCATCTTCCCGGCGTCTCTGCGCTCTGACTGTGCAGGTCAGAGGGCGCGATGACGCATATAGTGTGAGCGGCGCCCTCTGCCTGATCAGTCAGAGCAGAGAGACACCGGGACTGGACGCCGGCACGAGACGCCGGGAGCTGCAATCAAGAGAGGTGAGTATGGCTTTTTTTTTTTTTATTGCAGCAGCGGCACAGATTTATGTGGAGCATCTATATGGAAATATGAACGGTGCAGAGCACTGTATGGGGCAGTATCAACGGTGCAGAGCACTATATGGGGCACAGATATGGGACAGTATGAACGGTGCAGAGCACTATATGGCACAGATATGGGGCAGTATGAACGGTGCAGAGCACTATAAGGCACAGATATGGGGCAGTATGAAGGGTGCAGAGCACTATATCTGGCACAGATATGGGGCAGTATGAACGGTGCAGAGCACTATATGGGTCACAGATATGGGGCAATATGAACGGTGCACAGCACTATATGGGGCACAGATATGGGGCAGTATGAACGGTGCAGAGCACTATATGGGGCACAGATATGGGACAGTATGTTAGGTCTCGAGTTCCCGCTTCTGCACAGGGGGAATCTCGAGCCATCTCCGCTGCGGTCTCCCATTCTTATCCAGCCGCAGTGGAGCCTGCTCAGCAGGGACGTCGGTCCCAGCGTCTTGCTCAGTCTCACTCTGTACAGAGAGTTACTGCTGCTTCTTCAGCTTCTGCCATTAAAGCCAGTGCTGGTCAGCAGCGAGCGGACTTCTCTGGGACTAAGTCCTTGTCTGCACACACTGAGCATGCCCAGGGCAAGATCTCCCGTTGGAGATCGAGGGTCATGTGCTCAGGCTCTGCAGCACATTCCATTGGTCCTCTTGGCAGGTCTTGGAAGGGCAAAGTTTCTGTAGCCACTTCCTGTGCTGCAACTATATAAACTGCGCATGACCGCACGGCCATGCGCTAGTGTACATTTGCATATGTGTGTTTGTTGTGAGTGCAAGTCGTCCTTGGATACCCCTTCCCTATTGAATGTCTGTTCGCGGAAGGTGTATGTTTGCTATCTAGCGCCCGACTTATCCTACAGCACGAATCACACAGTACAGCGTCCAGTTGCTGTGACCGCCAGTACGGCGCCGTGCGCTTCCTCTGTGCTTTCCTTACCCAAGCCTGGGTGGTTAGTGGCGTTCGTCAGTGCGGCACCGCATGCACTCTTGTGCCCTAATATTGCTATTTAGCTTCCTTACACACCCAGTTGCGGTGTTGTGCCAGCAAGGGTCTAATCGGACTTCAATCCTAGTTGGGGTTGAGTTCGCTGACTACTTGCTCGCACTCTATGTGCGGTACCGCGGTCCTGTGACGCAACAGGATCGCTTCCTTCACGCTGGGTGAAGTTTAACCCACGTGTGTATACTTATGAGTACCGCCATATAGTCCGTCATTACTTGGCAGCAGGTTCCATCTCTGCACGGTGGACCCCGGGCTGCGAACGCACCATACTCTATCTGTATCATTATTTGGTGCGATCCGCTAGCCCTAACACAGTATGAACGGTGCAGAGCACTATATGGGGCACAGATATGGGACAGTATGAACGGTGCTGAGCACTATATGGCACAGATATGGGGCAATATGAATGGTGCAGAGCACTATATGGGGCACAGATATGGGGCAATATGAACGGTGCAGAGCATATATGGGGCACAGATATGGGGCAGTATGAACGGTGCAGAGCACTATATCTGGCACAGATATGGGACAGTATGAACGGTGCAGAGCACTATATGGCACAGATATGGGGCAATATGAATGGTGCAGAGCACTATATGGGGCACAGATATGGGGCAATATGAACGGTGCAGAGCATATATGGGGCACAGATATGGGGCAATATGAACGGTGCAGAGCACTATATGGCACAGATATGGGGCAATATGAACGGTGCAAAGCACTATATGGCACAGATATGGGACAGTATGAACGGTGCAGAGCACTATATGGGTCACAGATATGGGGCAGTATGAACAGTGCCGAGCACTATATGGGGCACAGATATGGGACAGTTTGAACGGTGCACAGCACTATATGGGGCACAGATATGGGACAGTATGAACAGTGCCGAGCACTATATGGGGCACAGATATGGGACAGTTTGAACGGTGCACAGCACTATATGGGTCACAGATATGGGGCAGTATGAACGGTGCCGAGCACTATATGGCAGAGCTATGGGGAAATAATGATCTATTTTTATTTTTGAAATTCACCAGTAAATGCTGCATTTCCACCCTAGGCTTATACTCGAGTCAATAGGTTTTCCCAGTTTTTTGTGGCAAAATTAGGGGGGTCGGCTTATGCTCGGGTCGGCTTATACTCGCGTATATACGGTAAGTATTCCACCAGATTATCCCTAAATTGTTCTAGAAATTCCATATTTATATTATTACAATTGATTTATTTTATGAATTCATTAAACTGTTCATCAGTACCAGAAAATACTACCAAAACATAATCGATAAATCTACTCCAATACTATACATTTGATATTGAAAGATTTTTAATGTTATAAATGTGTTCCTTGTCCTAAGCTGCAAATTTCCAAAAACATTTTTTCTAAATTTTAGGGACTCTATAGCGACGGGGTCTGTTCTGCAGGATTGGCGCATAGCAAATGTGGTGCCAATATTCAAAAAGGGCTCTAAAAGTGAACCTGGAAATTATAGGCCAGTAAGTCTAACCTCTATTGTTGGTAAAATATTTGAAGGGTTTCTGAGGGATGTTATTCTGGATTATCTCAATGAGAATAACTGTTTAACTCCATATCAGCATGGGTTTATGAGAAATCGCTCCTGTCAAACCAATCTAATCAGTTTTTATGAAGAGGTAAGCTATAGGCTGGACCACGGTGAGTCATTGGACGTGGTATATCTCGATTTTTCCAAAGCGTTTGATACCGTGCCGCACAAGAGGTTGGTACACAAAATGAGAATGCTTGGTCTGGGGGAAAATGTGTGTAAATGGGTTAGTAACTGGCTTAGTGATAGAAAGCAGAGGGTGGTTATAAATGGTATAGTCTCTAACTGGGTCGCTGTGACCAGTGGGGTACCGCAGGGGTCAGTATTGGGACCTGTTCTCTTCAACATATTCATTAATGATCTGGTAGAAGGTTTACACAGTAAAATATCGATATTTAATAATAATAATAATTTTTATTTATATAGCGCCAACATATTCCGCAGCGCTTTACAAATTATAGAGGGGACTTGTACAGACAATAGACATTACAGCATAACAGAAATACAGTTCAAACAGATACCAGGAGGAATGAGGGCCCTGCTGCTCGCAAGCTTACAAACTATGAGGAAAAGGGGAGACACGAGAGGTGGATGGTAACAATTGCTTTAGTTATTCGGACCAGCTATAGTGTAAGGCTCAGGTGTTCATGTAAAGCTGCATGAACCAGTTACCTGCCTAAGTATGTAGCAGTACTGACACAGAGGGATAATACTGCATAAAGTGTATGAGAACATGATGCGAGGAACCTGATTGTTTTTTTTTTTAATTATAAATAGGCCACACAGGGATACTTAGATTAATGCGTTGAGGCGGTAGGCCAGTCTGAACAAATGAGTTTTTAGGGCACGCTTAAAGCTGTGGGGATTGGAGATTAATCGTATTAACCTAGGTAGTGCATTCCAAAGAATCGGCGCAGCACGTGTAAAGTCTTGGAGACGGGAGTGGGAGGTTCTGATTATTGAGGATGCTAATCTGAGGTCATTAGCGGAGTGGAGGGCACGGGTAGGGTGGTAGACTGATACCAGGGAGGAGATGTAGGGTGGTGCTGAGCCATGGAGCGCTTTGTGGATGAGGGTAATAGTTTTGTACTGGATTCTGGAGTGGATGGGTAGCCAGTGTAATGACTGGCACAAGGTAGAGGCATCGGTGTAACGGTTGGTGAGGAATATGATCCTGGCAGCAGCATTCAGGACAGATTGGAGCGGGGAGAGTTTGGTAAGAGGGAGGCCGATTAGTAGAGAGTTACAATAGTCCAGACGAGAATGAATAAGTGAAACAGTAAGAGTTTTTGCAGAGTCGAAAGTAAGAAAAGGGCGAATTCTAGAAATGTTTTTGAGATGCAGGTAAGAAGAGCGAGCCAGTGATCGGATGTGGGGGGTGAATGAAAGGTCAGAATCAAGGATGACCCCAAGGCAGCGGGCATGTTGCTTTGGAGTAATGCTGGAGCCGCACACAGAGATGGCAATGTCAGGCAAAGGTAGGTTAGTAGAGGGAGAGAACACGAGGAGTTCAGTTTTTGACAGGTTAAGTTTCAGATAGAGGGAGGACATGATGTTAGAGACAGCGGTAAGACAATCACTGGTGTTTTCTAAATAGGTCGGTGTGATATCAGGAGAAGAAGTGTATAATTGGGTGTCGTCAGCATAGAGATGGTACTGGAAACCAAATCTACTGATTGTTTGTCCAATAGGGGCAGTATACAACGAAAAGAGGAGGGGGCCTAGGACTGATCCTTGAGGAACCCCAACAGTAAGGGGAAGGTGAGAGGAGGAGGAACCAGCAAAACATACAGTGAAGGATCGGTCAGAGAGATAGGAGGAGAACCAGGAGAGAACGGTGTCCTTGAGGCCGATGGAGCGGAGCATAGTGAGGAGGAGCTGATGATCCACAGTATCGAATGCTGCGGAGAGATCCAAGAGAATTAGCATGGAGTAGTGACCATTAGATTTAGCTGTTAGTAGGTTATTAGAGACTTTAGTGAGGGCAGTTTCAGTAGAGTGTAAAGAGCGGAAGCCAGATTGAAGAGGGTCGAGAAGAGAGTTATCTGAGAGATAGCGGGTAAGACGGGAGTGGACCAGGCGTTCGAGGAGTTTAGAGATGAAGGGAAGATTAGAGACAGGTCTATAATTAGCGGCACAGTTTTGATCGAGGGATGGTTTTTTAAGTAATGGATGTATGATGGCATGCATAAATGAGGAGGGAAAAATACCGGAAGTGAGGGAAAGGTTGAATATTTTTGTTAGGTGAGAGGTGACAGCCGGGGAAAGGGACTGGAGGAGATGTGACGGAATGGGGTCACTGGTGCAAGTGGTCGGGCGAGAAGATGCAAGTAGCCTGCTTACTTCTTCTTCTGTAACTGCTTCAAAGTCAGAGAGTGAACTAGATGCAGTGGGGGAGGGAGGACAGTGCATGGTATGAAGAGATTGGGAGACGATTTCCTGTCGAATGTGGTCAATTTTTTCTTTGAAGTAATTGGCCAGATCGTCAGCACGGAGATCCGTGGTTGGGGCCTGCTCTCTTGGGTTGAGTAGGGACTGGAACGTGTCAAAGAGACGTTTAGGGTTATTGGACAGGGAGGTGATGAGGGTGTTGAAGTAGGTTTGTTTGAAGAGGTGAAGGGCAGAATTGTATGTCTTTAGCATGAACTTATAATGGATGAAATCTTCGGGTAGATTAGATTTTCTCCACAGACGTTCTGCGCACCTGGAGCACCGCTGCAGGAAACGTGTTTGCAGCGTGTGCCACGGTTGTTGCCGTCTGTGCCGAGTTTTTTTATGTATAGGAGGAGCAGCTTCATCCAGAGCAATTTGCAGGGTTTCTTTGTAATGCTTCAGAGCAGAATCAGGACATGAGATGGAGAAGATTGGGGCCAATGAGGACTGCAAGTTCTTCATAAGTTTCTGGGTGTTAATGGCCTGTATGTTTCTATAAGTGTGGAAAGTGGGGGTGACCTGAGCGGGATTGCAGTTCTTGATAGAGAATGAAAGAAGGTTGTGGTCAGAGAGCGGGAGGGGGTAGTTTGTGAAATCATCCACTGAGCAAAGCCGGGAGAAGACCAAGTCGAGGGAGTTTCCATCTTCATGCGTTGGAGAGTTAGTATGCTGCCAGAGGCCGAAAGAGGAGGTTAGAGATAAAAGGTGAGAAGCAGATGGGGAGAGGGGAGAAGCAATGGGGATGTTGAAATCACCCATGATGAGGGTGGGGGTGTCACAGGAGAGAAAGTGTGGAAGCCAGGTGGCAAAGTGATCCAGGAACTGATGAGAGGGGCCAGGAGGACGATACACCACCGCCACTCGCATGGAGAAGGGGACGTAGAGTCTGACCACATGGACCTCAAAGGAAGGGAAGACAAGTGAGGGTACTTGGGGGATAACTTGGAAAGTACATTTGGGTGAAAGGAGCAGATCAACGCCTCCACCTGCTCTGTTGTCTGATCTTGGGGTATGAGAAAAGTGTAGTCCACCATATGAAAGAGCAACAGCAGCGGTGGTGTCTGACTGCTGGATCCAGGTTTCAGTAAGAGCCAGGAGATTAAGAGAATTAGAAAGGAAGAAGTCATGAATGAAGGAGAGTTTATTACACACAGAGCGAGAATTCCAAAGGGCACAATTCAAAGAGACAGAAGGCATGCAGGGAATATTAATAAGGTTAGAGGGGTTTCTGGGTGTAGCAATTGGGAGGTTTGACTGGCTATAACATGGGGGGCCGGGGTTTGGAGATATGTCTCCAGCGACTAGGAGAAGGAGGATCGAAAGAGAGAGCAGATGGTTAAGTGATTTGTTAGAGCGTCTCTTGTGTTGGATGTTGGGACTGAATGGATCTGTGCTGTTAAGCAACGTGAATAGAGCATGAGTGCTATACATAGGAGAGGGAAGGACAGAGGGGCCGATATGGATGGAGTGTAAAGAGTTAATGCGAGGGCGGTGAATGTGAGTGAATGCAGCAGCCAGGATATAGATTATGCAAATAAATATGGTATTTGTGCTGTTTCAAGTGAATATGGATTAGATTTAGATTGTCTTACCTGTCTCCTGCCCTGTCTAACTGCCATGTTATAACTGCCGAGTACGTAGAGAAAAAAAAGTACTTTGAATAAAAAAAACACGAATAATAGTGCACGAATGCATCCCCAAGCTAAGTCTACATTTATAGAAGGCTAGCCCTTAGATCTCTTTTTTTTTTTTTTTTGGGGTTAAAGCTCGTTAGTAGAGTTGAGCGACCTTGACCTTTTTAGAGTCGAGCCGGGTTTTGCGAAACCCGACTATGTCCAAAGTCGGGTCGAGTGAAATCGGCCGATTATGACGTAAAGTCGGGATCGACCGAAACACGAAACCCAATGCAAGTCAATGGGGCAGCATAGTCGGCAGTGAGTGGGGGCCAGGAAAACACCTAGAGTGGCCATTTTAATGTCAAAACCATCCATTCTTCTTAATGAAGCTTGTCAAGCGTAATTTACCTTATAATAATTGGAAGGCATTTGAAATTGGGGGTCATTTGGCTAAAGTTGTGGGGGGTAGGGCTGGTTCAAGTAATTAGTGGGCCCAGGAAATCTGGACCACGTCACGGCAGTGGAGCAGGGAGAGGTAAGTATTTCAACTTTGCAAGTGCTGTGAACCTGAGCAAGCAGGGGGGGCCCACTCGTTGGCATTGGCACTGGCACAGGGCCCCTCAAAGTACAGCGGTGTGTTTGCACGGCGGGGGCGCCTCCCACCGGCAGCAACACTTTTGCGTACTATGAGAGGCCCTGTGCCAGTGACGTCGCCAACTAGTATTCCTCCCCCCACCTGATGAAGGAACCTGCACTTTCATCTGCACCTTCCTCTTTGTCCCCGTGTAAGGTGGTATGGTATGCGGGAAGAGCAACCTGACTTTCAGCAGGGTCACAATGTTGTTGTGTAGCGTGCACGGGGAATGTTGCGTTATGGGTCAATGTACCAGCAGACTCATCTATCACTGGCTGGGCAATGGGCACGATGAAGTGGAAACACAGATATAGGCCCAAAGAAGAAAGTGGGCTAAATGCAGTTCAAAATTGGTAACACAGGAATAACCAGGGGGCATTGCAGTGGAGGACAACTGGAATGAGAGGCTGACACAGAGAGTAGGGCCAAATCAGTAAGTAGTCGAAATGCAGTTCAAAATTGGCAACCGTAGTAAACAGGCGGCACAGCTTTGTTCAGTGGAGGAGAACAGCAAGGAGTGGCAGACACCGATAGTAGGCCCCAAACCAACTAGTACGCCAAATGCAGTTGTTCCATTTAACCACAATTTAATGAGAGCCTGAAGATAGAAGCTCAGGAAAGGCAACCTGGGGAACACCTTGGAGTGTAACACACCATCTCTCTCCACCCCATACCCATTTTGTATGGCCTAATGCAGTGTACTTTTCTACAACTACTAAACGAGAGTCGGAAGACCGAAGCAATGGCAAGGAAACCTGGGGAACACCTTAGAGTGTAACACACCCTCTCTCTACACCCCATACCCAATTTGAAGGCCTAATGCAGTGTAGTTTCCAAGAACTACTAAACGAGAGCCGGAAGATCGAAGCTCAGGAAAGGCAACCTGGGGAACACCTTGGAGTGTAACACACCCTCTCGCTACACCCCATACCCAATTTGAAGGCCTAATGCAGCGTAGTTTCCAACAACTACTAAACGAGAGCCGGAAGATCGAAGCTCAGGAAAGGCAACCTGGGGAACACCTTGGAGTGTAACACACCCTCTCTCTACGCCCCGTACCCAATTTGTAGGCCTAATGCAGCGTAGTTTCCGACAACTACTAAACGAGAGCCGGAATATCGAAGCTCAGGAAAGGCAACCTGGGGAACACCTTGGAGTGTAACACACCCTCTCTCTACACCCCATACCCAATTTGAAGGCCTAATGCAGTGTAGTTTCCAAGAACTACTAAACGAGAGCCGGAAGATCGAAGCTCAGGAAAGGCAACCTGGGGAACACCTTGGAGTGTAACACACCCTCTCGCTACACCCCATACCCAATTTGAAGGCCTAATGCAGCGTAGTTTCCAACAACTACTAAACGAGAGGCGGAAGATCGAAGCTCAGGAAAGGCAACCTGGGGAACACCTTGGAGTGGAACACACCATCTCTCTACACCCCATACCCAATTTGAAGGCCTAATGCAGAGTAGTTTCCAAGAACTACTAAACGAGAGCCGGAAGATCGAAGCTCAGGAAAGGCAACCTGGGGAACACCTTGGAGTGTAACACAACGTCTCTCTACACGACGGAAGGGCTGATTCTTAGGAAGGAAGGCTGTTGGAAATAAGCATTGCGCGTCCGAGGGTGATTATATTCTTATTAGGTATATGCTCACCCTCGGACGCGCCCTGCTTCTTTATTTGGAATGAATGTTTATTTGCAATGTGGTGTTGACTTTCTCTATTATTTTGGTAATTAATGATTTTATTATTTTCATTATTTTGCATCTTCTCGGCAATAATATAAAGAAGACGCGACAGGACAACACTCGGTGGATGCCATATGTGTGTTTTCAATTTAAAAAAACTTTCAGTTAACTACTTGCAGGAGAAAGTAATTGTAGCTGGTGGCCATTTTTAGTACTGTACCAGATTAGAGTTGTGTGTTTGTTTTTAATGTTAAAATGTCTGCATTTGATATCTCACCAGTATTTTCTTTTTTATAAGCAAAATACTTATTTTTATATTTTCTGATGTTGGTTCCAGGGGTACACGGCCAGCAGTGCCCTGGTCAGTGTAGTAGTAGTTGAAAGAATGGACCGCAGACAGGCATCGAAGGCCTAAAATAATAACACATGGCTGTAGGCAATTTTAAATTGGTTCCAGGGGTACACGGACAGCAGTGGTGTGGTCAGTGGAGGCCTAGTGGAAGGAGTGACCGCAGACAGGCATCGAAGGCCTAAAATAATAACACATGGCTGTAGGCAATTTTAAATTGGTTCCAGGGGTACACGGGCAGCAGTGACCTGGTCAGTGTAGTAGTAGTTGAAAGAATGGACCGCAGACAGGCATCGAAGGCCTAAAATAAAAAAATTGGGCTGGCTGTAGGCAATTTTAAATTGGTTCCAGGGGTACACGGGCAGCAGTGGTGTGGTCAGTGGAGGCCTAGTGGAAGGAGTGACCGCAGACAGGCATCGAAGGCCTAAAATAATAACACATGGCTGTAGGCAATTTTAAATTGGTTCCAGGGGTACACGGGCAGCAGTGACCTGGTCAGTGTAGTAGTAGTTGAAAAAATGGACCGCAGACAGGCATCGAATGCCTAAAATAATAACACATGGCTGTAGGCAATTTTAAATTGGTTACAGGGGTACACGGACAGCAGTGACCTGGTCAGTGTAGTAGTAGTTGAAAGAATGGACCGCAGACAGGCATCGAAGGCCTAAAATAAAAAAATTGGGCTGGCTGTAGGCAATTTTAAATTGGTTCCAGGGGTACACGGACAGCAGTGGTGTGGTCAGTGGAGGCCTAGTGGAAGGAGTGACCGCAGACAGGCATCGAAGGCCTAAAATAATAACACATGGCTGTAGGCAATTTTAAATTGGTTCCAGGGGTACACGGACAGCAGTGGTCTGGTCAGTGGAAGTCTAGTGGAAGGAGTGACCGCAGACAGGCTTCCAAGGCCTAACATAACAAACTTGGGCTGGCTGTAGGCACTTTTAAATTGGTTCCAGGGGTACACGGGCAGCAGTGGTCTGGTCAGTGGAAGTCTAGTGGAAGGAGTGACCGCAGACAGGCTTCCAAGGCCTAACATAACAAACTTGGGCTGGCTGTAGGCACTTTTAAATTGGTTCCAGGGGTACACGGGCAGCAGTGGTCTGGTCAGTGGAAGTCTAGTGGAAGGAGTGACCGCAGACAGGCTTCCAAGGCCTAACATAACAAACTTGGGCTGGCTGTAGGCACTTTTAAATTGGTTCCAGGGGTACACGGGCAGCAGTGGTCTGGTCAGTGGAAGTCTAGTGGAAGGAGTGACCGCAGACAGGCTTCCAAGGCCTAACATAACAAACTTGGGCTGGCTGTAGGCACTTTTAAATTGGTTCCAGGGGTACACGGGCAGCAGTGGTCTGGTCAGTGGAAGTCTAGTGGAAGGAGTGACCGCAGACAGGCTTCCAAGGCCTAACATAACAAACTTGGGCTGGCTGTAGGCACTTTTAAATTGGTTCCAGGGGTACACGGGCAGCAGTGGTCTGGTCAGTGGAAGTCTAGTGGAAGGAGTGACCGCAGACAGGCTTCGAAGGCCTAACATAACAAAATTGGGCTGGCTGTAGGCACTTTAAATTGGTTCCAGGGGTACATGGGCAGCAGTGTATGGTCAGTGGAAGTCTAGTGGAAGGAGTGACGGCAGACAGTCTTCGAAGGCCTAACATAACAAAATTGGGCTGACTGTAGGCACTTTTAAATTGGTTCCAGGGTAACACGGCCAGCAGTGGCCTGGTCAGTGTAGTAGTTGTAGAAAGAAGGGACCGCAGACAGGCTTCGAAGGCCTAACATAACAAAAATGTCAAAACAATGGTATTGTCAGTGCCAGGCATTGAAGGATGTCAGCGGCTAGACTACACATTGGTGAAGCTGTGAGAGATAATTTTGCTAGTGGTAGAGCACTGTTTGAGCTGGGGGGGGGGACTGTCTTGTGGCCGGCGGTACAGGCACAGGGCCCCTCATATTACAACGGTGTGTCTGACGTTGGGTGCGCACCACCACCGCCAGAGACACTTTATTGTACTATGAGGGACCCAGTGGCAGTGCCGTCGACCAAAAGCGGCCACACCCACCTCTTCAGACAAACAGCACTCTCAAGGGTCCAAGCGCAAAGTGGCGATAGCACGGCCCCGTGTGGGGAGTTTGGCCATTTCGTGAGGTGGAAACATGTCGTATGCTGGACAATCAGGTGAAGAAAATTACGAGATTGGAAAAGTCATTCAGAATAGTCCACAGGCAAGACCTTTTCATAGGAAAGCTAGGTGTCAGCCGGGCAGGGTGGGGCAAAAGATTTTGAAATCCAGTTGTGGTTCATTTTAATGAAGGTTAGATCATCTACATTTTGGGTAGCCAGACGAGTCCTTTTTTCTGTTAGTATTGAACCTGCAGCACTGAATACTCTTTCTGATAGGACACTAGCTGCCGGGCAAGCAAGCTCCTGCAATGCATATTCTGCCAATTCTGGCCAGGTGTCTAATTTGGATGCCCAGTAATCAAATGGGAATGACGGTTGAGGGAGAACGTCGATAAGGGATGAAAAATAGTTTGTAACCATACTGGACAAATGTTGTCTCCTGTCACTTTGAATTGATGCTGCAGTACCTGTCCTGTCTGCGGTCATAGAAAAATCACTCCACAACCTGGTCAGAAAACCCCTCTGTCCAACGCCACTTCTGATTTCTGCCCCTCTAACACCTCTGGTCTGCTGGCCCCTGGAGCTCGTGTGAGAACGATCACGGGCGCTGTGTGCAGGGAATGCCAGAAGCAAACGGTCAACAAGAGTTGATTGTTTTGTTGCTAATATTAGTTCCAAGTTCTCATGGGGCATAATATTTTGCAATTTGCCTTTATAGCGAGGATCAAGGAGGCAGGCCAACCAGTAATCGTCATCGTTCATCATTTTTGTAATGCGTGTGTCCCTTTTGAGGATACGCAAGGCATAATCCGCCATGTGGGCCAAAGTTCCCGTTGTCAAATCTGCGGTTGTGCTTGGTTGAGGGGCAGTTGCAGGCAAATCTACGTCACTTGTGTCCCTCAAAAAACCAGAACCCGGCCTTGCCACGCCACCAATTTCCCGTGCCCCCGGGAAAGCTTCCTCATTAAAAATATACTCATCCCCATCATCCTCCTCATCCTCCACCTCCTCTTCGCCCGGTACCTCGTCATGTACACTGCCCTGACCAGACAATCGCTGACTGTCATCAAGGCTTTCCTCTTCCTCTGGTGCAGACGCCTGATCCTTTATGTGCGTCAAACTTTGCATCAGCAGACGCATTAGGGGGATGCTCATGCTTATTATGGCGTTGTCTGCACTAACCAGCCGTGTGCATTCCTCAAAACACTGAAGGACTTGACACATGTCTTGAATCTTCGACCACTGCACACCTGACAACTCCATGTCTGCCATCCTACTGCCTGCCCGTGTATGTGTATCCTCCCACAAAAACATAACAGCCCGCCTCTGTTCGCACAGTCTCTGAAGCATGTGCAGTGTTGAGTTCCACCTTGTTGCAACGTCTATGATTAGGCGATGCTGGGGAAGGTTCAAAGAACGCTGATAGGTCTGCATACGGCTGGAGTGTACAGGCGAACGGCGGATATGTGCGCAAAGTCCACGCACTTTGAGGAGCAGGTCGGATAACCCCGGATAACTTTTCAGGAAGCACTGCACCACCAGGTTTAAGGTGTGAGCCAGGCAAGGAATGTGTTTCAGTTGGGAAAGGGAGATGGCAGCCATGAAATTCCTTCCGTTATCACTCACTACCTTGCCTGCCTCAAGATCTACAGTGCCCAGCCACGACTGCGTTTCTTGCTGCAAGAACTCGGACAGAACTTCCGCGGTGTGTCTATTGTCGCCCAAACACTTCATAGCCAATACAGCCTGCTGACGTATGCCAGTAGCTGCCCCATAATGGGAGACCTGGTGTGCAACAGTGGCAGGTGCGGATGGAGTGTTTGTGCGACTGCGGTCTGTGGACGAGCTCTTGCTTCTTCAGGAGGACGAGGAGGAGGAGGAGGAGGGGGTGCGAACGGCTACAGACAACTGTTTACTAGACCGTGGGCTAGGCAGAACTGTCCCAAACTTGCTGTCCCCTGTGGACCCTGAATCCACCACATTTACCCAGTGTGCCGTGATGGACACGTAACGTCCCTGGCCATGCCTACTGGTCCATGCATCTGTTGTCAGGTGCACCTTTGTGCTCACAGATTGCCTGAGTGCATGGACGATGCGCTCTTTAACATGCTGGTGGAGGGCTGGGATGGCTTTTCTGGAAAAAAAGTGTCGACTGGGTAGCTCGTAGCGTGGTACAGCGTAGTCCATCAGGTCTTTGAAAGCTTCGCTTTCAACTAACCGGTAGGGCATCATCTCTAACGAGATTAGTCTAGCTATGTGGGCGTTCAAACCCTGTGTACGCGGATGCGAGGCTAAGTATTTCCTTTTTCTAACCATAGTCTCATGTAGGGTGAGCTGGACTGGAGAGCTGGAGATCGTGGAACTAGCGGGGGTGCCGGTGGACATGGCAGACTGAGAGACGGTGGGAGATGGTATTGTTGCCGCCGGTGCCCTAGATGCAGTGTTTCCTACTACGAAACTGGTGATTCCCTGACCCTGACTGCTTTGGCCTGGCAAAGATACCTGCACAGATACAGCAGGTGGTGCGCTAAATGGTGGTCCTACACTGCCGGAAGGGATGTTGCGTTGATGACTAGCTTCATTGGCCGAGGGTGCAACAACCTTAAGGGACGTTTGGTAGTTAGTCCAAGCTTTCAAATGCATGGTGGTTAAATGTCTATGCATGCAACTAGTATTGAGACTTTTCAGATTCTGACCTCTGCTTAAGGAAGTAGAACATTTTTGACAGATGACTTTGCGCTGATCAATTGGATGTTGTTTAAAAAAATGCCAGACTGCACTCTTTCTAGCATCGGATACCTTTTCAGGCATTGCAGACTGAGCTTTAACCGGATGGCCACGCTGTCCTCCACCAGGTTTTGGCTTTGCCACGCGTTTTGGGCAAGATACGGGCCCGGCAGATGGAACCTGTGGCGATGTTGATGCCTGCTGCGGCCCCTCCTCCTCCTCTGCTTCAGAACTGCTGCCGCCTGCACCCTGTTCCCCCAATGGCTGCCAATCGGGGTCAAGAACTGGGTCATCTAATAACTCTTCTTGTACCTCCTGCGCAACTTCGTCTGTGTCACCGTGTCGTTCGGTGGTATAGCGTTCGTGATGGGGCAACATAGTCTCATCAGGGTCTGATTCTTGATCAGCACCCTGCGAGGGCAATGTTGTGGTCTGAGTCAAAGGACCAGCATAGTAGTCTGGCTGTGGCTGTGCGTCAGTGCACTCCATGTCAGATTCAATTTGTAATGGGCATGGACTGTTAACTGCTTCACTTTCTAAGCCAGGGACGGTATGTGTAAAGAGCTCCATGGAGTAACCCGTTGTGTCGCCTGCTGCATTCTTCTCTGTTGTTGTTTTTGCTGAAGAGGACAAGGAAGTGACTTGTCCCTGACCGTGAACATCCACTAACGACGCGCTGCTTTTACTTTTACCAGTTTCACGAGATGAGGCAAAAGAGCTAGAGGCTGAGTCAGCAAGATAAGCCAAAACTTGCTCTTGCTGCTCCGGCTTTAAAAGCGGTTTTCCTAATCCCAGAAAAGGGAGCGTTCGAGGCCTTGTGTAGCCGGACGACGAACCTGGCTCCACAGCTCCAGACTTAGGTGCAATATTTTTTCCCCCACGACCACCTGATGCTCCACCACTACCACTACCCTCATTACCAGCTGACAATGAACGCCCCCGGCCACGACCTCTTCCACTAGACTTCCTCATTGTTTTAAAAACGTAACCAAACTAACGTTATTTGTTGCAGTCACACAACTTACACGGTGAGCTATAACTTCTGTATGATTTAGCTACCCCTTTACAGGTTGGTGAGACCACAGCGAAAATCAGGCCCAATGTTACACACTCTTTTTTTGGTGGCTGCAAATTAGAGAGATGCCCCACACGCAGGACTGTCACTGAAGCACAAATGTTAATATTAATGTCACACTATTATTTTTTTTTTATTTTTATTTTTTTCAGGAACACTTTAGAAACCCCCCAAAAAAAAAAAAATAGATTTTTGCAGGGAGAATTTAGAAAACAAATGTAACAAACTATATGCTTTCTATGGGCCACTGAGTGAGAGATGACGCACACAGGAATCAGGAGTGGCACACAAGCCCAGAGGCCAATATTTTTCTACCAATGATTGATGGAGTTATTTTCTCTGGTAGATTTTGGAACCCAAATCAAGGAAAAAAAATGTAGGCTTTCTATGGACCACAATTGGAGAGAGAGAGAGAGAGAGATGGCACACCCAGGAGTCAAGACTGGCACACAAGCAGAAAGGCCAATATTAATCTCCCACTGTTTTTTTTGGTTGTTTTTTTTTTTTTTTTTTTCAGGGAGACTTTAGAAAAAAAAATAATAAAAAAAATATGATTTTATCAGGAAGAATTTAGAAACCAAATAAAATAAAATGATTTTTTCAGGGAGAATTTAGAAAACAAATAAAACCAAAAATAGGCGTTCTATGGCCCACTGACTGAGAGATGACGCACCCAGGAGTCAAGACTGGCACACAAGCAGAAAGGCCAATATTAATCTCCCACTGTTTTTTTTGGTTGTTTTTTTTTTTTTTTTTTTCAGGGAGACTTTAGAAAAAAAAATAATAAAAAAAATATGATTTTATCAGGAAGAATTTAGAAACCAAATAAAATAAAATGATTTTTTCAGGGAGAATTTAGAAAACAAATAAAACCAAAAATAGGCGTTCTATGGCCCACTGACTGAGAGATGACGCACCCAGGAGTCAAGACTGGCACACAAGCAGAAAGGCCAATATTAATCTCCCACTGTTTTTTTTGGTTGTTTTTTTTTTTTTTTTTTCAGGGAGACTTTAGAAAAAAAAATAATAAAAAAAATATGATTTTATCAGGAAGAATTTAGAAACCAAATAAAATAAAATGATTTTTTCAGGGAGAATTTATAAAACAAATAAAACCAAAAATAGGCGTTCTATGGCCCACTGACTGAGAGATGACGCACCCAGGAGTCAAGACTGGCACACAAGCAGAAAGGCCAATATTAATCTCCCACTGTTTTTTTTGGTTGTTTTTTTTTTTTTTTTTTTCAGGGAGACTTTAGAAAAAAAAATAATAAAAAAAATATGATTTTATCAGGAAGAATTTAGAAACCAAATAAAATAAAATGATTTTTTCAGGGAGAATTTAGAAAACAAATAAAACCAAAAATAGGCGTTCTATGGCCCACTGACTGAGAGATGACGCACCCAGGAGTCAAGACTGGCACACAAGCAGAAAGGCCAATATTAATCTCCCACTGTTTTTTTTGGTTGTTTTTTTTTTTTTTTTTTCAGGGAGACTTTAGAAAAAAAAATAATAAAAAAAATATGATTTTATCAGGAAGAATTTAGAAACCAAATAAAATAAAATGATTTTTTCAGGGAGAATTTAGAAAACAAATAAAACCAAAAATATGCGTTCTATGGCCCACTGACTGAGAGAGAGAGAGAGATGGAACGCTTAGTACTGGCACACAAGCCCAAAGGGCAATATTAATCTCCCTTTTTTTTTCCAGGGAGAATTTCTGAAACCCAAAAAAAAAATAAAATAGGCTTTCTATGGCCCACTATTTGTGAGAGAGATGGGACGCTCAGGACTGGCACAGATGGCACGCTCAGGACTGGCACAGAAGCCCAGAGGCCAATATTAATCTCCCTTTTTTTCTGGGAGAATTTATAAAACCAAAAAAATATTTAAATAGGCTTTCTATGGCCCACTATTTGTGAGAGAGATGGCACGCTCAGGACTGGCACAGATGGCACGCTCACAACTGGCACAGAAGCCCAGAGGCCAATATTAATCTCCCTTTTTTTCTGGGAGAATTTATAAAACCAAAAAAATATTTAAATAGGCTTTCTATGGCCCACTATTTGTGAGAGAGATGGCACGCTCAGGACTGGCACAGATGGCACGCTCACAACTGGCACACAAGCCCAGAGGCCAATATTAATCTCCCTTTTTTCAGGGAAAATTTATAAAACCAAAAAAAAAATTAAATAGGCTTTCTATGGCCCACTATTTGTGAGAGAGATGGCACGCTCAGGACTGGCACAGATGGCACGCTCACAACTGGCACACAAGCCCAGAGGCCAATATTAATCTCCCTTTTTTCAGGGAAAATTTATAAAACCAAAAAAAAAATTAAATAGGCTTTCTATGGCCCACTATTTGTGAGAGAGATGGGACGCTCAGGACTGGCACAGATGGCACGCTCAGGACTGGCACAGAAGCCCAGAGGCCAATATTAATCTCCCTTTTTTTCAGGGAGAATTTATAAAACCCAAAAAAAAATAAAATAGGCTTTCTATGGCCCACTATTTGTGAGAGAGATGGCACACTCAGGACTGGCACACAAGCCCAAAGGCCAATATTAATCTCCCACTGTATTTTTATCAGGGAGAATTTATACACCCCACAAAAAAAAATACAGAAAAATGAAAAGGCTTTCTATGGCCCACTATGTGAGAGAGATGGCACACACAGGGATGGCACTCTAGCAGAAATGCCAAATTGCCAATCTTAATCTCCCACCAAAAAAAAAAAAAAAAAAAAAACAGGGAATGTCCTACAATTACTATCTCCCTGCCTGCAGTAATCTCAGCCAGGTATGGCAGGCAGCTACTATCTCCCTGCCTGCAGTAATCTCAGCCAGGTATGGCAGGCAGCAATAAGGAGTGGACTGATGCACAAATGAAATAAAAAGTGTGGACAAACAAAAAAGATAGCTGTGCAGAAAGGAAGGAACAAGAGGATTTGTGCTTTGAAAAAAGCAGTTGGTTTGCACAGCGGCGTACACACAGCAATGCAGCTATCAGGGAGCCTTCTAGGGCAGCCCAATGAGCTACAGCGCTGAGGGGAAAAAAAAAAAAAAAAAAAATTCCACTGTCCCTGCACACCGAGGGTGGTGTTGGACAGTGCAAATCGCTGCAGCACAAGCGGTTTTGTGGTTAATGGACCCTGCCTAACGCTATCCCTGCTTCTGACAAAGCGGCAGCAACCTCTCCCTAAGCTCAGATCAGCAGCAGTAAGATGGCGGTCGGCGGGAACGCCTCTTTATAGCCCCTGTGACGTCGCAGACAGCAAGCCAATCACTGCAATGCCCTTCTCTAAGATGGTGGGGACCAGGACCTATGTCATCACGCTGCCCACACTCTGCGTTTACCTTCATTGGCTGAGAAATGGCGCTTTTCGCGTCATTGAAACGCGACTTTGGCGCGAAAGTCGCGTACCGCATGGCCGACCCCGCACAGGGGTCGGATCGGGTTTCATGAAACCCCGACTTAGCCAAAAGTCGGCGACTTTTGAAAATGTTCGACCCGTTTCGCTCAACCCTACTCGTTAGCAATCAATCTAACTGAGTTGAGACAACAGGACACAATAAATGTAGTGATCAGATAAACAAATGTCCAGGTCTACATGGATCATAAACCACTTTGAAACAGTTATGTGATCTCTCTGAGTAAGGACATGCAAAAGTGAGTTAAATATCTATAAACACAAACAAAGGCATAATAGGATGACTAACATATATAGATACATGCAGGATTCAATGCCGAAGATCGAATGACTCAGATACCATCCAAGCTGCTTGCTGTCAGGGACTGGAGCAATAGACATGCAGGATATTTCAGCTCAGAGAATGAATGATATGTTGCAGATGATACAAAACTATGTAAAGCAGTTAATACAAGAGAAGATAGTATTCTGCTACAGATGGATCTGGATAAGTTGGAAACTTGGGCTGAAAGGTGGCAGATGAGGTTTAACAATGATAAATGTAAGGTTATACACATGGGAAGAGGGAATCAATATCACCATTACACACTGAACGGGAAACCACTGGGTAAATCTGACAGGGAGAAGGACTTGGGGATCCTAGTTAATGATAAACTTACCTGGAGCAGCCAGTGCCAGGCAGCAGCTGCCAAGGCAAACAGGATCATGGGGTGCATTAAAAGAGGTCTGGATACACATGATGAGAGCATTATACTGCCTCTGTACAAATCTCTAGTTAGACCGCACATGGAGTACTGTGTCCAGTTTTGGGCACCGGTGCTCAGGAAGGATATAATGGAACTAGAGAGAGTACAAAGGAGGGCAACAAAATTAATAAAGGGGATGGGAGAACTACAATACCCAGATAGATTAGCGAAATTAGGATTATTTAGTCTAGAAAAAAGACGACTGAGGGGCGATCTAATAACCATGTATAAGTATATAAGGGGACAATACAAATATCTCGCTGAGGATCTGTTTATACCAAGGAAGGTGACGGGCACAAGGGGGCATTCTTTGCGTCTGGAGGAGAGAAGGTTTTTCCACCAACACAGAAGAGGATTCTTTACTGTTAGGGCAGTGAGAATCTGGAATTGCTTGCCTGAGGAGGTGGTGATGGCGAACTCAGTCGAGGGGTTCAAGAGAGGCCTGGATGTCTTCCTGGAGCAGAACAATATTGTATCATACAATTATTAGGTTCTGTAGAAGGACGTAGATCTGGGGATTTATTATGATGGAATATAGGCTGAACTGGATGGACAAATGTCTTTTTCCGGCCTCACTAATTATGTTACTATGTTACTATGTAAAGTTGGAGCCATTGTCGTGCCGATCGCACTTCTTGTGCTCTGGGTTTCACAGTGATCACTTCTAAACAGACTTCAAACTTCCTTACACATTGATACGAGTTAATTTTCTTTTTTAAGAACATTTTATACACTTTGCTAACAGCTTCTGAACTGATGATATGATGGTCCTTTTCACATCTTGGTTCCTGAGACTATATATAAAGGGGTTCAGCATTGGTATCACTGCTGTGTAAAAAATAGAAGCAACCTTGTCTTGTATGGATAAGACACTGGAAGGAGAATGCAGGTAGGTGAAAAATATGGTTCCAAAGTACATCACAACACATATGAGATGTGATGAACAAGTGCTGAAGGCTTTCTTCTTGCCCTCTGCTGATGGTATACGTAAAATTGAGCGAATGACTAAGTAGTATGACAGAAAAATAGTCATCAATATACCCATTCCCAAAGCACTGACTATAATGAAAGTGACTATGTCACAGGTAGATGTTTCTGAGTAAGACAACCTGAGGATTAGAGGAGCATCACAGTAGAAGTGGTCAATTTGGTAGGACCCATAGAACTGAAGACTGAAAACACAGCTGGTTTGTATGCAGGACTGTAAGAAGCCAAAAGAGATGGAAAGTAAAACAAGACATAGACATTTCATCCTAGTCATTATGGAGACATAATGGAGAGGGTGGCAGATGGCAACATAGCGGTCATAGGACAAAGTGGAGAGAAGAAAGGCTTCTATGGTGGCCAAACCGGCTAAGAAGAAGAACTGGAGAGCACAACCTTCAAAAGAGATGGTCTTCTTCAAAGATATAAGGTCTGAAAGCATCTTAGGGGTTATGGTTGATGAATAGAAGATGTCCACCAATGAAAGGTAACTGAGAAAGTAGTACATCGGATTCTGGAGGTTAGAGGCGTTGTAAAAAATAGCCACAAGGGCAAGGTTTGAGAATATAGTGACAAGGTAGATGAAAACAAATAATATAAAGAGGACAGTTTTTAGTTTGTCATCATCAGTCAGTCCAGACAATACAAACACGGCCACTTGTGTTCTATTAGAGACATCTGTGGTGACATTAAAATTAAAGAGGGTAATACATAACTAGAGGCAAGAACCTAATCATAAGGCACAACCATACTACAACTTGAACATTTTTCTTGAAATTCAAAATAAGATTTTCAGGTTTGCAATCTTGCCTTGCACAGGCATGTACTATGGAGGACATAGAATGAACTTCAATCCAATATTGCGGCCAGCATGCAGCCAGCGGGTAAGGAAAGGGTGAATCAAACACCCAAAAACTCCGCCCATATGACCGAAAACCGGTCCCGCCAAATTCAGGTGACAGGTTCCCTTTACTAAGTGGGATTTATTGCCTTATAAATGGGGATGAGACCATCAGTTGTGTTGTGCAGAAGTCTGGTGGATACACAGCTGATAGTCCTACTGAATAGACTGTTAGAATTTGTATTATGCAAAGAAAAAAGCAGCTAAGTAAAGAAAAACGAGTGGCTATCATTACTTTAAGAAATTAAAGTCAGTCAGTGCGAAAAATTGGGAAAACTTTGAAAGTGTCCCCAAGTGCAGTGGCAAAAACCATCAAGCGCTACAAAGAAACTGGCTCACATGAGGACCGCTGCAGGAAAGGAAGACGAAGAGTCACCTCTGCTTCTGAGGATAAGTTTATCTGAGTCCCAGCCTCAGAAATCGCAGGTTAACAGCAGCTCAAATTAGAGACCAGGTCAATGTCACACAGATTTCTAGCAGCAGACACATCTCTACAACAACTGTTTAGAGGAGAATTTGTGCAGCAGGCCTTCATGGTAAAATAGCTGATAGGAAACCACTGCTAAGGACAGGCAACAAGCAGAAGAGACTTGTTTGGGCTAAAGAACACAAGGAATGGACATTAGACCAGTGGAAATCTGTGCTTTGGTCTGATGAGTCCAAATTTGAGATCTTTTGTTCCAACCACCGTGTCTTTGCGCGATGCAGAAAAGGTGAACAGATGGACTCTACATGCCTGGTTGCCACCGTGAAGCATGTCGGAGGAGGTGTGATGGTGTGGGGGTGCTTTGCTGGTGACACTGTTGGGAATTTATTCAAAATTGAAGGCATACTGAACCAGCATGGCTACCACAGCATCTTGCAGCGGCATGCTATTCCATCTGGTTTGCGTTTAGTTGGACCATCATTTATTTTTCAATAGGACATTGACCCCAAACACACCTCCAGGCTGTGTAAGGGCTATTTGACCAAGAAGGAGAGTGATGGGGTGCTACGCCAGATGACCTGGCCTCCACAGTCACCAGACCTGAACCCAATCGAGATGGTTTGGGGTGAGCTGGACCGCAGAGTGAAGGCAAAAGGGCCAACAAGTGCTAAGCATCTCTGGGAACTCCTTCAAGAGTGTTGGAAGACCATTCCCGGTGACTACCTCTTGAAGCTCATCAAGAGAATGCCAAGAGTGTGCAAAGCAGTCATCAAAGAAAAAAATGTGGCTACTTTGAAGAACCTAGAATACAAGACATAATTTCAGTTGTTTCACACTTTTTGTTAAGTATATATTTCCACATGTGTTAATTCACAGTTTTGATGCCTTCAGTGTGAATGTACAATTTTTATAGTCAGGGAAATACAGAAAAATCTTTAAATGAGAAGGTGTGTCCAAACTTTGGTCTGTACTGTATGCTATCAATATATACTGTATGCAGGCAAAATCTTTGTCTGGAGAGGACAGATTCCCTGTAAGATAGCCACTACAGATGAGTTTACCTTGAATTTTTCAAATAATTTGGATTCTCTGGAATCTGTTTTTTTTTTTGCAATCTGCCTTGCCCAGGAGGTCAGGAATTAACAAATATATACTTACCTTGCTACTGACTTGTCCTGCCATTGAAAATGACCACCATTCAATCCTCTACACTGTCCAGTCTCTTTCTTTCTCCTTTGGGCAATGTTCTCTTCTGCCTATTTATTCTGCTGTGGGACTTTTAGTGCCTAATTGACATTTGACGTTAGAAAGCCACGACGTGCTTTGCCTGAGGACCAGTGATTGCCTGAAGTGGCATACATCATGAAGTCAGGCACCAGACGATAGAAGAGGCTGGATGAAATAGAGGCCCAGAAAATACCCTGCTGTGACAGGACAGGTGAGCAAAGAGGAGGGTATTATTTTATTTTGTTTACACTTTATGGTTATTATTCTTTGGGATTTGGGAATGTAGTCTAGCTTGACAGTGAGTGGTGGTCTTCATCAGAGGTTTCACCGTAGTCTTGGTGAGAAGCCTTTCAATGTAAACCCAACTAAAAAGCCATCCTCAACTTGTAGGACAAAAAAAATCTTTACTATCCTCAGAAGACAAGGTTTCTTTACCATGAGAGTTATTAATCAGTGATCAACTGATCGACTTAGCTGGAAACAGAAAAAAACTAACCAACACATGCCTACTAGTGTGAATAGGTGCCAGATAACTTAACAATTCAAGAAAATATAAAGGGCTCTGAATTGTTTAGAATGGCACATCTGGAAAATTGGAACTGCATTACTGCCATAGAACATTGGTTAAATTTTGAAAAATTGGAAATGCAAAATTTGCTATAGGAAAATCTACAGTAAAAAGAAACTACTTAGCACATAGTTTGGCCAATGTATATGAGCCCAACTGCAACATCAATAAGTACCTGGGACTTTTCAAGACAGATGTAATAAAACATGACATTCACAACCTTACCTTTATAATCATGAGTGTTTTTCATTTAATCTTTCTTATTATACTCTCTAATTTATCTCCTGAATTATATCGTAAACTACAGACTTGAACACGTTCAATGTACGATCAAATGTTCTTTCATTACAGCCAAGTTTAATTCATTTTTTTAAATGAGTTTTTCAGGACGCAAAAAATCAGAGTCAATAAAAATCAATTTCATGATCAATTGACATTTTTTTTTTTCTGAGGCTTTCGAAAATAAATAGTCTTGGAATTTAGAGACAATATTAGAAAGATCTAGGGAATGACTGAGAAAAAGGAGACCCCGTGCGTGCTCTGTTATCTGTATGGTCTGACTTAAATATACAAAGATATAAATCCTGAGCCCTTTATATTATCTTATCTACCCCAGGAGGATGATTCTGTGCAGAGGTCCCAGTGCTGATTATTGTGGCCCAAACACAGCCCTGTGTGCTTTATTATAAATAATGGAAATATTAAATTAATTTATTAACATTACCTGAAAAGACTTCTCTCAATGGATCTTTGTGTTAGTTAAGGTCAAAGAATAATTCCATGCAGAGCCCAAATATTGGGTTCTTGACAAAGATTTCAAAGACTTTAAGCACAAACTTTCATTAACTACAGGTAATAAAAACAGTTTATCAATAAAATAAATGTCTAGTAGATAAAATGTCTTGCTAAAAACACCCCAAAAAGTATCAAAATAAATTATACTCATCCAGGAGTATCTTTTACTGGTCCTGTTCTGCTATTTACTACAACTTCACCGGTTTGTGCTTGATACCTGTAGTTCTGGCCTCAATGCTCAAGAAATGGTCACAAATGTTCCCCTAACCAATCACTTGTTAGACAATTATTGACTAAGTGGTAGGGATGAGCGAGCACTAAAGTACTTGGAAACTCATCTCACACTTTTACTCCACTTTAAGGACTGACAACAAAACATTCAAAAGTTAAAAAAAAACTGTTTTACTATATAATGACTTGTATTTATGACTAAATTTAAAAACTATTGAAAAAGTAATCATTTAAATAAACCAAAATTTACATTTTTATTAAAAAAATTGGAAATGTCGGTGTAATTTATGAAGGAAGGAAAAAGTGCCAAAAAGCATGGACTCAGAGACACAGACACAGCCCGTATTATATATACACATTCTGTTCAAATTCCTATGTAATGGTCCTCCTTGACTCATTAAAGCTATGCACTAAGTGCACAGCATTCCAAAAATTAGAAGCAGGGTCATCCATACACTCTTAATTAATGACCTACCTAAGAGGAGATGCTTTGATGTGGCTCGACCCCCTCTGGGAAACAGGGGACCCTGTTATGAACAGGTAATTCAGAACCACAATGGACCTTGAAGTTCAGAGCACACAAGGTGACCTGACATTTACCAAAAACATAGGACAAGCTCTGAGACGTGGAACCTCTGCTGACCGCAATCCCTAATCCTAACACACCACACTAGAGGTAGCCGTGGATTGCGCCTAACGCTCCCTATGCAACTCGGCACAGCCTGAGAAACTAACTAGCCCTGAAGATAGAAAAATAAGCCTACCTTGCCTCAGAGAAATTCCCCAAAGGAAAAGGCAGCCCCCCACATATAATGACTGAGAGTTAAGATGAAATACAAACACAGAGATGAAATTGATTTAGCAAAGTGTGGCCCGACTTACTGAATAGACCGAGGCTAAGAAAGATAGCTTTGCGGTCAACACAAAAACCTACAAACAACCACGCAGAGGGGCAAAAAGACCCTCCGCACCGACTAACGGTACGGAGGTGCTCCCTCTGCGTCTCAGAGCTTCCAGCAAGCAAGAAAAACCAATATAGCAAGCTGGACAGAAAATATAGCAAACAAAAATAACACAAGCAGAACTTAGCTTATGCAGGATAGAGAGGCCACAGGAACGATCCAGGAGGAAGCAAAAGCAATACTAGAACATTGACTGGAGGCCAGGATCAAAGCACCAGGTGGAGTTAAATAGAGCAGCACCTAACGACTTAACCTCATCACCTGAGGAAGGAAACTCAGAAGCCGCAGTACCACTCTCATCCACCAAAGGAAGCTTATAGACAGAACCAGCCGCAGTACCACTCATGACCACAGGAGGGAGCTTGGCCACAGAATTCACAACAGTACCCCCCCCTTGAGGAGGGGTCACCGAACCCTCACCAGAGCCCCCAGGCTGACCAGGATGAGCCACATGAAAGGCACGAACCAGATCGGCAGCATGGACATCAGAGGAAAAGACCCAGGAATTATCTTCCTGACCATAACCTTTCCACTTAACCAGATACTGGAGTTTCCGTCTCGAAACACGAGAATCCAAAATCTTCTCCACAATATACTCCAATCCCCCTTCAACCAAAATAGGAGCAGGAGGATCAATAGATGGAACCACAGGTGCCACGTATCTCCGCAACAATGACCTATGGAACACGTTATGGATGGAAAAAGAAGCCGGAAGAGTCAAACGAAAAGACACAGGATTAAGAACCTCAGAAATCCTATATGGACCAATGAAACGAGGCTTATATTTAGGAGAGGAAACCTTCATAGGAATATAACGAGATGACAACCAAACCAAATCCCCAACACGAAGTCGGGGACCCACACAGCGCCTGCGGTTAGCGAAACGTTTAGCCTTCTCCTGGAACAAAGTCAGATTGTCCACTACATGAGTCCAAATCTGCTGCAACCTATCCACCACAGTATCCACACAAGGACAGTCCGAAGACTCAACCTGCCCTGAAGAGAAATGAGGGTGGAACCCAGAATTGCAGAAAAACGACGAAACCAAAGTAGCCAAGTGTTAAGACTGGCGGAACGCACCAAGAGAGATGATATAGATGCGTTCGCAGTCCGGGGTCCACCGTGCAGGTGAAACCTGCTGCTAGGAAATGACAGACAATATGGCGGTATTCAAAAGTATACACGCGTGGGTTAAACCTCACCCAGCGTGAAGAAAGCGATCCTGTTGCGTCACAGGACCGCGGTACTGCACATAGAGCGCGAGCAAGTGGTCAGCGAACTAAACCCCAACAGGGATTGTAGTCCGATTAGACCCTTGCTGGCACTACACCACTACTGGGTGTGAAAGGAATTATATAATTAAGGCACCAAAGTGCGAACTGTGCCGTGCTGGCAGGCACCACTAAGCACCCAGACGTGGGTCAGGAAGCGCACACTGGCGCGTGGCACCGCACTGGCGGTCACAGCAGTAGACGCTGACACGTGTGTGACACGTTGAGTGATAAGTCGGGCGCTAGATAGCAGCCATACTCCATACGCGAACAATCATACAATAGGGTAGGGGTATTTAAAGAACGACTTGCACTCACAACAAACACACGTATTAAATTGAACACTAGCGCATGGCCGTGCGGTCATGCGCAGTTTATATAGTTGCAGGACATGAAGCGGCCACAGAAACTTTGCCCTTCCAAGACCTGCCAAGAGGACCAATAGAATGCGCTGCAGAGTCTGAGCACATGACCCTCGATCTCCAACGGGAGATCTTGCCCTGGGCATGCTCAGTGTGCGCAGACAAGGACTTAGTCCCAGAGAAGTCCACTCGCTGCTGACCAGTATAGGCTTTACAGGCAGAAGCTGGAGAAGCAGCAGTAACTCTTCTCACAGAGTCAGACTGAGCGAGACGCTGGGATCGACGTCCCTGCTGAGCAGGCTCCACTGCGGCTGGAGGAGAATGGGAGACCGCAGCGGAGACGGATCGAGATTCCCCCTGTGCAGCAGAGGAAACTCGACTCCTAACATTATCCCTCCTCCTAGGGCCCCCCCCTCCTTGGGCCTCGCTACGTTCGAAGGCAGCAATGAGCTGTGGGGCCCGAATGTTTTCAGCAGGCTCCCATGACCTGTTCTCTGGACCATAACCCTTCCAATCCACCAGATAGAACTTTTTGCCGCGTACCACCTTGCACCCCAAAATAGCGTTCACCTCGTAATCGTCCGTAGACGAACCCGATGTCCCGGCAGATGACTCGGAAAAACGGGACATGTATACATGTACAAGAGGGACACATGAAAGGTGTCGGTGATACCCAAGCGTGGAGGAAGAGCCAGGCGGTAGACCACAGGATTAACCTGTTCGAGAACCTTGAAGGGACCCAAGTAGCGAGGCGCAAACTTAGTGGACTCAACTCGCAGCCTTATGTTACGGGCGGAGAGTCACACCAAGTCGCCAGGAGCAAAGGTCGGAGCGGTGCGCCGATGAACATCGGCGGAGGACCTCATTCTCTCCTTGGAAGCCCGAATGGCATCCTGAGTGCGATCCCAAATGTCCCGTGCCTCCACAGCCCAGTCTGCCACCCTGGAATCGGCGGAAGACACGGGCATGGGCACAGGTACCCGCGGATGCTGACCATAGTTAAGGAGGAATGGGGTCTGTCCAGTGGAGTCAGCTACAGCATTGTTAAGAGCAAACTCCGCCCACGGTAGCAAAGATGCCCAGTCATCTTGTTTAGCAGAGACAATATGTCGCAGATATGTGACCAAGGTCTGGTTGGCCCTCTCTACCAACCCATTCGTCTCGGGATGATATGAGGAAGAGAGATTCAACTCAATGCTGAGAAGACGACAAAGCTCTCTCCAGAACCGAGACGCAAACTGGGGACCTCGGTCACTAACAATTTTGTCTGGCATACCGTGAAGACGGAAGATGTGTTTAACAAACAATGCTGCCAAGGCCCGTGCAGAAGGTAGCCGGGGAAGCGGCACCAAATGCACCATTTTAGAAAAATGGTCGGTGATAACCCAAATGACAGTACAGCCACGTGACTTGGGCAAACCCACCACAAAGTCCATCCCGACCATCTCCCAGGGCCTGTCTGCCACCGGCAGAGGGTATAACAACCCAGCTGGCCGTTGACGGAGAGACTTATTTTTGGCACAAGAGACACATGCCCGAACGTAGTCTCCAACGTCACGAACCATATGTGGCCACCAATACATTCTCGCCAACAAATCAGATGTCCTCTTTGCCCCAAAGTGTCCACCCACTCTGGACGAATGAGCCCACGAGAGAACCTCCGGACGCAAATTGATGGGGACAAAAGTCTTGCCCGGAGGCACAGACTCAATCGAAACCGGAGCTACGGTTCTCAGACTCTCTGAAGGGACAATGAGCCGAGACTCGTCCTCCTCCTCCACAGTTGACACCAGGGAGCGAGAGAGAGCGTCAGCACGAATGTTCTTCTCCCCGGCGAGATAATGTAGAGTGAAGTGGAACCGGGAGAAAAACAAGGACCATCTGGCCTGACGAGAATTCAGCCGCTGGGCTGTCTGTAAATAGACCAAATTCTTGTGGTCCGTGAAGACTTGGAATGGGAACCGAGCACCCTCCAAGAGATGTCTCCATTCCGAAAAGGCCAACTTCATTGCCAGCAACTCCCTATCCCCGATGGAGTAATTTCTCTCCGCTGGTGAGAAGGTTTTTGAGAAGAAGAAGCATGGATGCTTCCGACCTTGAGCATCCTTTTGATGGAGGACTGCTCCTGCACCAACGGAAGAGGCATCCACCTCCATTAGGAATGGCTTATCCACATCGGGACGATGTAAGATGGGAGCGCTAGCAAAGTGGGACTTAATAGAAGTGAAGGCCTTGGAGACCTCTTCGGACCACGATTTAGGATTCACTCCCTTCTTGGTGAGGGATACCAAGGGAGCTACCAGGGTTGAGAAGTGGGGGATGAACTGACGATAGTAATTTATGAACCCCATAAAGCGCTGCACCGCTTTCAGAGAATGGGGTTCCTGCCAGTCCATCACTGCCTGTAGTTTGGCAGGATCCATAGCCAATCCCTGGGCCGAGATGATGTAGCCCAGGAAAGGTAAAAACTCCTGCTCAAACATACACTTCTCCAATTTGGCATAGAGGAAGTTTGCCCGTAGGAGGTCGAAGACTTTGCAAACATCTCTCCGGTGGGAGTCAATATCTGGAGAGTAGATAAGAATATCGTCCAGATAGACTACGACCGAAATGGAAAGCATATCCCGGAAGATATCGTTCACAAAGTCTTGGAAAACGGCTGGGGCATTACAGAGCCCGAAGGGCATCACCAGATATTCATAGTGCCCATCCCTGGTGTTAAAGGCCGTCTTCCATTTGTCCCCCTCACAGATGCGAATCAGGTTGTAAGCACCCCGCAAATCTAATTTAGTAAATACCCTTGCTCCCCGAAGTCTATCGAATAACTCAGATATCAAGGGCAAAGGATACTTATTCTTAACGGTGATGGCTTTAAGGCCCCTGTAGTCTATGCATGGGCGCAATTCCCCATTCTTCGTCTGCACGAAGAAGAACCCTGCCCCTGCAGGTGACACTGACTTCCTAATGAATCCTCTTGCCAGATTTTCCTGGATGTACTGTGACATTGCCTCCGTCTCCGGGAGAGATAGCGGATAAACTCGACCCCGGGGAGGCTCAGCACCAGGCAAGAGATCAATAGGACAGTCATAGGGGCGATGAGGCGGAAGGACCTCCGCCGCCTTTTTGGAGAACACGTCTGCATAAGACCAATACTGCTTGGGGAGAGAGGATAGATCTGCGGGTACCTCAGTAGTAGCAACCTGAACGCACTCCCTCTGACACCTACCCCCACAAGATTCACCCCAACCCAGAATTCTGCCTGAGGACCACTCGATATGAGGAGAGTGGTACCGTAGCCAAGGTATTCCCAACAGGACCTCATCAATTCCTTCCGGAATGACGAGCAGAGAAATTATCTCCTGATGAGATGGCGACATGGACAGAGTAAAAGGGATGGTCTGGTGTGTTATCTGTGAGGGCAATGTCGACCCATTCACCACTCGCACCGTTACTGGTTGAGCAAGCATAACCAGGGGTATTGCGTGACGTTGGGCAAAGGCAGAAGACATATAATTGCCCTCCACCCCAGAATCCACGCAGAGCTCTACCGAGTGGGAGAATGAGCCAATAGTAATTGTCCCCTTAAAGGACAACTTAGAGGCAAACGTCGCCGTGTCTAGTGTACCTCCACCTACTACCACTAGACGCTGACGTTTCCTCGACCGCTGAGGACATCTGGTGGCTAGATGTCCTGACTGCTGGCAAACATGACAGACCCTGAGTGCACAAGCGGTCCGGGACTTAGATCCTGCTTGTGACACTTCCCTGGCCTCATGTGACTCAGGAACCAGGACCGGAAATTCCAGAGGTTTGGCGAAAGTAGGAGCCAGCCGAAACCTCTGCCTACACTGGGCTCGCTCTAACCTCCGCTCGTTAAAACGGAGGTCAATTCGAGTGGAGACAGTTATTAACTCCTCCAGTGTGGCAGGAATCTCCCTAGTGGCCAGAGCGTCCTTTACGTGGTCAGCCAAGCCCCTCCAAAATATGGGGATAAGAGCTTTATCCGACCAATCCAGCTCAGATGCTAAGGTGCGGAATTGGACGGCAAAATGACTGACCAAGGACTCACCCTGAGTTAATGCCAGCAATTGGAGTGCAGTATCATGGGTGACTTGAGGTCCTAAAAAGACCTGTTTCAGAGCGCTCAGAAACAGCGGAGCACTCTGCACCACATGATCGCCACGCTCCCACAGCGGCGTAGCCCATTCCAACGCCCTGTCCGACAATAGAGACAGAACAAATCCCACCATAGCCCGCTCTGTGGGAAAACGTGTAGCCAGGAGCTCGAGGTGAATAGAGCACTGACTCACAAATCCCCTACAAAACTTGCTATCACCAGAAAATTTTTCTGGCAGCGGGAGGCGAGATAATGTCGGAACAGGGGTGGCAATGGACATAGTAGCTGTAGCCACGCTGGTAGCCTGTACAGCAACTGCGGTAACATCCACAGCTGAGGTTGCGCTCTCAAGAGCCGCCAACCTACCCTCCAGCTGCTGGATATGCCGCAGAGATTGCTGTTTGTCTGTCATCACTAGCCAGACCCTGGCGCTAGTGTAATGTTAGGACTGGCGGAACGCACCAAGAGATATGATATAGATGCGTTCGCAGTCCGGGGTCCACCGTGCAGGTGAAACCTGCTGCTAGGAAATGACAGACAATATGGCGGTATTCAAAAGTATACACGCGTGGGTTAAACCTCACCCAGCGTGAAGAAAGCGATCCTGTTGCGTCACAGGACCGCGGTACCGCACATAGAGCGCGAGCAAGTGGTCAGCGAACTAAACCCCAACAGGGATTGTAGTCCGATTAGACCCTTGCTGGCACTACACTGCTACTGGGTGTGAAAGGAATTATATAATTAAGGCACTGAAGTGCGAACTGTGCCGTGCTGGCAGGCACCACTAAGCACCCAGACGTGGGTCAGGAAGCGCACACTGGCGCGTGGCGCCGCACTGGCGGTCACAGCAGTAGACGCTGACACGTGTGTGACACGTTGAGTGATAAGTCGGGCGCTAGATAGCAGCCATACTCCATACGCGAACAATCATACAATAGGGTAGGGGTATTTAAAGAACGACTTGCACTCACAACAAACACACGTATTAAATTGAACACTAGCGCATGGCCGTGCGGTAATGCGCAGTTTATATAGTTGCAGGACATGAAGCGGCCACAGAAACTTTGCCCTTCCAAGACCTGCCAAGAGGACCAATAGAATGCGCTGCAGAGTCTGAGCACATGACCCTCGATCTCCAACGGGAGATCTTGCCCTGGGCATGCTCAGTGTGCGCAGACAAGGACTTAGTCCCAGAGAAGTCCACTCGCTGCTGACCAGTATAGGCTTTACAGGCGGAAGCTGGAGAAGCAGCAGTAACTCTTCTCACAGAGTCAGACTGAGCGAGACGCTGGGATCGACGTCCCTGCTGAGCAGGCTCCACTGCGGCTGGAGGAGAATGGGAGACCGCAGCGGAGACGGATCGAGATTCCCCCTGTGCAGCAGAGGAAACTCGACTCCTAACACCGAGCTGGCCCGATTATTAAGGGCGAACTCAGCCAAAGGCAAAAAGGACACCCAATCATCCTGATCAGCAGAAACAAAACATCTCAGATATGTTTCCAAGGTCTGATTGGTTCGTTCAGTTTGGCCATTTGTCTGAGGATGGAAAGCCGAAGAAAAAGACAAATCAATGCCCATCCTACCACAAAAGGCTCGCCAAAACCTCGAAACAAACTTGGAACCTCTGTCAGAAACGATGTTCTCTGGAATGCCGTGTAAACGAACCACATGCTGAAAAAACAATGGCACCAAATCAGAGGAGGAAGGCAATTTAGACAAGGGCACCAAATGGACCATCTTAGAGAAGCGATCACAAACCACCCAAATGACCGACATTCTTTGAGAGACGGGGAGATCCGAAATAAAATCCATAGAGATATGCGTCCAAGGCCTCTTCGGGACCGGCAAGGGCAAAAGCAACCCACTGGCACGAGAACAGCAGGGCTTAGCCCGAGCACAAATCCCACAGGACTGCACAAAAGAACGCACATCCCGCGACAGAGACGGCCACCAAAAGGATCTAGCCACCAAATCTCTGGTACCAAAGATTCCAGGATGACCAGCCAACACCGAACAATGAACCTCAGAGATGACTTTATTCGTCCACCTATCAGGGACAAACAGTTTCTCCGCTGGGCAACGGTCAGGTTTATTAGCCTGAAATTTTTGCAGCACCCGCCGCAAATCAGGGGAGATGGCAGACAAAATTACCCCCTCTTTGAGAATACCCGCCGGCTCAGACAAACCCGGAGAATCGGGCACAAAACTCCTAGACAGGGCATCCGCCGTCACATTTTTAGAGCCCGGAAGGTACGAAACCACAAAGTCAAAACGGGAGAAAAACAACAACCAACGAGCCTGTCTAGGATTCAACCGTTTGGCAGACTCGAGATAAGTCAAGTTTTTGTGATCAGTCAAGACCACCACGCGATGCTTAGCTCTTTCAAGCCAATGACGCCACTCCTCGAATGCCCACTTCATGGCTAGCAACTCTCGATTGCCAACATCATAATTTCGCTCAGCAGGCAAAAATTTCCTGGAAAAGTAGGCGCATGGTTTCATCACCGAGCAATCAGAACTTCTCTGCGACTAAACAGCCCCTGCTCCAATTTCGGAAGCATCAACCTCGACCTGGAACGGAAGCGAAACATCTGGTTGGCACAACACAGGGGCAGAAGAAAAACGACGCTTCAACTCCTGAAAAGCTTCCACAGCAGCAGAAGACCAATTGACCACATCAGCACCCTTCTTGTTTAAATCAGTCAACGGTTTAGCAATGCTAGAAAAATTAGCGATGAAGTGACGATAAAAATTAGCAAAGCCCAGGAACTTCTGCAGACTCTTCAGAGATGTTGGCTGAGTCCAATCATAAATGGCCTGAACTTTAACAGGGTCCATCTCGATAGTAGAAGGAGAAAAAATGAACCCCAAAAATGAAATCTTCTGAACACCAAAGAGACACTTTGACCCCTTCACAAACAAAGAATTAGCACGCAGGACCTGGAACACCATTCTGACCTGCTTCACATGAGACTCCCAATCATCCGAGAAGACCAAAATATCATCCAAGTATACAATCAGGAATTTATCCAGGTACTCTCGGAAGATGTCATGCATGAAGGACTGAAACATTGATGGAGCATTAGAAAGTCCGAATGGCATAACCAGGTACTCAAAATGGCCTTCGGGCGTATTAAATGCAGTTTTCCATTCATCGCCCCATTTGATACGCACAAGATTATACGCACCACGAAGATCTATCTTGGTGAACCAACTAGCCCCCTTAATCCGAGCAAACAAATCAGACAGCAGCGGCAAGGGGTACTGAAATTTGACCGTAATTTTATTTAGAAGGCGGTAATCAATACAAGGTCTCAGCGAACCATCCTTCTTGGCCACAAAAAAGAAACCCGCTCCCAATGGCGACGATGATGGGCGAATATGACCCTTCTCCAAAGACTCCTTCACGTAACTCCGCATAGCGGCGTGCTCAGGTACAGATTAATTAAACAGTCGACCCTTAGGAAACTTACTACCAGGAATCAAATCGATAGCACAATCACAATCCCTATGCGGAGGTAGGGCATTGGACTTGGGCTCATCGAATACATCCCGGTAATCAGACAAGAACTCTGGGACCTCAGAAGGGGTGGATGATGAGATAGACAGAAATGGAACATCACCATGTACCCCCTGACAACCCCAGCTGGACAAAGACATTGATTTCCAATCTAATACTGGGTTATGGACTTGTAGCCATGGCAACCCCAACACGACCACATCATGCAGATTATGCAACACCAGAAAGCGAATATCCTCCTGGTGCGCAGGAGCCATGCAAATGGTCAGCTGGGTCCAATACTGAGGCTTATTCTTGGCCAAAGGCGTAGCATCAATTCCTCTCAATGGTACAGGACACTGCAAGGGCTCCAAGACAAACCCACAGCGCCTAGCAAACTCCAAGTCCATCAAATTCAGGGCAGCGCCTGAATCCACAAATGCCATTACAGAATAGGAAGACAAAGAGCAGATCAAAGTAACGGACAAAAGAAATTTTGACTGTACCGTACCATTGGTGGCAGACCTAGCGAACCGCTTAGTGCGCTTAGGACAATCAGAGATAGCATGAGTGGAATCACCACAGTAGAAACACAGCCCATTCTGACGTCTGTGTTCTTGCCTTTCAGCTCTGGTCAAAGTCCTATCGCACTGCATAGGCTCAGGTTTATGCTCAGATAATACCGCCAAATGGTGCACAGATTTACGCTCGCGCAAGCGTCGACCGATCTGAATGGCCAAAGACATAGACTCATTCAGACCAGCAGGCATATGAAATCCCACCATGACATCCTTAAGGGCTTCAGAGAGACCCTTTCTGAAAATAGCTGCCAGCGCACATTCATTCCATTGAGTGAGCACGGACCACTTTCTAAACTTCTGACAATAAATCTCTATCTCATCCTGACCCTGACACAGAGCCAGCAAATTTTTCTCTGCCTGATCCACTGAATTAGGTTCGTCGTACAGCAATCCGAGCGCCAGAAAAAACGCATCAATATTACATAATGCAGGATCTCCTGGCGCAAGGGAAAATGCCCAGTCTTGAGGGTCATACATAGTAACATAGTAACATAGTTAGTAAGGCTGAAAAAAGACATTTGTCCATCCAGTTCAGCCTATATTCCATCATAATAAATCCCCAGATCTACGTCCTTCTACAGAACCTAATAATTGTATGATACAATATTGTTCTGCTCCAGGAAGACATCCAGGCCTCTCTTGAACCCCTCGACTGAGTTCGCCATCACCACCTCCTCAGGCAAGCAATTCCAGATTCTCACTGCCCTAACAGTAAAGAATCCTCTTCTATGTTGGTGGAAAAACCTTCTCTCCTCCAGACGCAAAGAATGCCCCCTTGTGCCCGTCACCTTCCTTGGTATAAACAGATACTCGTGGATACGTGGGTCGCCACGTAATAAAGAAATAATGATTTTAACTTGTTGAACTGGGCCACCAGAGGAGCGGGGTTTCAAAGCCAGAAACAGTTTACAATTATTTTTAAAATTCAAAAACTTAGCTCTATCTCCAGAAAATAACTCAGGAATAGGAATTTTAGGTTCTAACATAGGATTCTGAACCACTAAATCTTGAATGTTCTGTACTCTTATAGTGAGATTATCCATCAAAGAGGACAGACCCTGAATGTCCATGTCCACACCTGTGTTCTGAACCACCCTGATGTATAGGGGAAAAGAAAGACAGAACACAGTGCAAAGAAAAAAAAATGGTCTCAGAACTATTCTTTTCCCTCTATTGAGAAGCATTAGTACTTTGGGCCTCCAGTACTGTTATGAACAGGTAATTCAGAACCACAATGGACCTTGAAGTTCAGAGCACACAAGGTGACCTGACATTTACCAAAAACATAGGACGAGCTCTGAGACGTGGAAACTCTGCTGACCGCAATCCCTAATCCTAACACACCACACTAGAGGTAGCCGTGGATTGTGCCTAACGCTCCCTATGCAACTCGGCACAGCCTGAGAAACTAACTAGCCCTGAAGATAGAAAAATAAGCCTACCTTGCCTCAGAGAAATTCCCCAAAGGAAAAGGCAGCCCCCCACATATAATGACTGAGAGTTAAGATGAAATACAAACACAGAGATGAAATAGATTTAGCAAAGTGAGGCCCGACTTACTGAATGAGTCCCTTCTCCCTCTCACAGACATAGCCTCCCTTCATGACACAGATGCTGCTGCCACTTTTTATAACACCACAATAACAACAACACTCGATTCGGCCACCCCACTCATGCATAGTAAAACTCGTGCAATTAACAGGCAGCCCTGGCTGACCAGCCTGACCAAAGAATTGAGACGGGCTTCCAGGATTGCTGAGCGGAGATGGAAGCGATCCCACTCTGCCGACCACTTCACTGCATACAAGCAGTCCCTCGCCAGCTTCAAGTCTGCGCTCACTGCCGCAAAACAAACTTACTTCTCATCCCTCATATCCTCCCTGTCCCACAACCCTAAACAGCTTTTCAACACTTTCAATTCTCTACTCCGTCCCCCCGCACCTCCTCCCTCCCCCCTCATTTCTGCTGATGACTTCGCCTCTTTCTTTAAACAGAAGATCGATACGATCAGAGAAAGCTTTGGCCCACAGCGCCCACTGCCCCTCTTAGCTGCTCAACCCTGCTCCTCCAAAACCAGCTTCTCCACCATGACAGAAGATCAGCTCTCCACCCTCCTGTCAAGATCACACCTCACCACCTGCACGCTTGACCCGCTCCCATCCCACCTCATCCCTAACCTTTCCACGGTCTTCATCCCAACCCTAACACACCTCTTCAACCTCTCACTCACAACAGGTGTCTTTCCCTCATCCTTCAAGCATGCCAAGATCACACCCATCCTCAAAAAGCCCTCCCTCGACCCATCCTCTGTGTCTAGCTATCGCCCGATATCTCTTCTCCCTTATGCCTCCAAATTGCTGGAGCAACACGTCCATCTTGAACTGTCCTCCCACTTCTCCTCCTGCTCCCTCTTTGATCGGTTACAATCAGGCTTCCGTTCCCATCACTCAACTGAAACTGCCCTAACTAAAGTCACCAATGACCTACTAACTGCCAGGAGCAAGCGACACTACTCTGTCCTCCTTCTCCTGGACTTGTCTTCTGCCTTTGACACTGTAGACCACTCCCTTTTGCTACAAATCCTCTCATCCCTTGGCATCACAGACTTGGCCCTTTCCTGGATCTCGTCATATCTGACAGACCGAACATTCAGTGTCTCCCTCCCCCACACCACCTCCTCACTTCGCCCCTTGTCAGTCGGTGTTCCTCAAGGCTCTGTTCTAGGACCCCTACTCTTCTCCATCTACACTTTCGGCCTGGAACAGCTCATAGAATCCCACGGTATGCAGTACCATCTCTATGCTGACGACACGCAGATCTACCTCTCCGGACCTGACCTCTCCTCCTTGCTTACCAAAATCCCGCACTGTCTGTCTGCCATTTCAGCCTTCTTTTCTGCTCGCTTTCTACAACTGAACATGGACAAAACAGAATTCATCATCTTTCCCCCATCTCACTCTACCCCTCCACCAGACCTATCCATCAATGTCAATGGCTGCTCACTATCCCCAGTCCCACACGCCCGGTGCCTCGGGGTGATCCTCGACTCTGCCCTCTCTTTCAAGCCACATATCCAAGCCCTTGCCTCCTCCTGTCGTCTCAAACTCAAAAATATTTCCCGGATCCGTGCTTTCCTTGACCGCAACACTGCAAAAACGCTAGTGCATGCCCTTATCATCTCCCACCTCGACTACTGCAACCTCCTACTCTCTGGACTCCCCTCTAGCACTCTGGCACCACTCCAATCCATCCTACACTCTGCTGCCCGACTAATCCACCTGTCCCCCCGCTATTCCCCAGCCTCTCCCCTGTGTCAAGCCCTTCACTGGCTTCCTATCGCCCAGAGACTCCAGTTCAAACCCCTCACACTGACATACAAAGCCATCCACAACCTGTCTCCTCCATACATCTGTGACATGGTCTCCCGGTACCTACCTACACGCGACCTCCGATCCTCCCAAGACCTCCTTCTCTACTCCCCTCTCATCTCTTCTTCCCATAACCGCATCCAAGACTTCTCCCGTGCTTCCCCCATACTCTGGAACTCTCTACCCCAACACATCAGACTTGCGCCTACCATAGAAACCTTCAAAAAGAACCTGAAGACTCATCTCTTCCAACAAGCCTACAGCCTGCAGTGATCCTCAACCTACTGAACAGCCGTACAGCCAGCTCTTCCCTCTCCTAGTGTATCCTCACCCACCCCCTGCAGACTGTGAGCCCTCGCGGGCAGGGTCCTCCCTCCTTATGTACTCGTGTGCCTTGTTATCTGCTCATGTTTAATGTATTTGTCTATATTTGCCCCGTATTCACATGTAAAGCGCCATGGAATAAATGGCGCTATAAAAATGTATAATAATAATAATAATAATAGGAAAGATAGCTTTGCGGTCAACACAAAAACCTACAAACAACCACGCAGAGGGGCAAAAAGTCCCTCCGCACCAACTAACGGTACGGAGGTGCTCCCTCTGCGTCTCAGAGCTTCCAGCAAGCAAGAAAAACCAATATAGCAAGCTGGACAGAAAATATAGCAAACAAAAATAACACAAGCAGAACTTAGCTTATGCAGGATAGAGAGGCCACAGGAACGATCCAGGAGGAAGTAAGACCAATACTAGAACATTGACTGGAGGCCAGGATCAAAGCACCAGGTGGAGTTAAATAGAGCAGCACCTAACGACTTAACCTCATCACCTGAGGAAGGAAACTCAGAAGCCGCAGTACCACTCTCATCCACCAAAGGAAGCTTATAGACAGAACCAGCCGCAGTACCACTCACGACCACAGGAGGGAGCTTGGCCACAGAATTCACAACAGGACCCCATCATCTCGAATTTTCTGGCCTTCCTGGTGACCTTCTGTAAAGTTTTCGATAAGCCTAGTACTGCATCTCCTGAGTAGTCTTCCCCTCCAAGCTCACATAGACGGTCCAGATGAAATAAACCTGTGAGTAAACCATCGTTTCCATCCATGACCGTCCAAGACTCTCCTGTTCCACAAGCTGCCGATGCAGCCACCCAAGCAAGATCCAAGAGGTCTAATAAAAGGGGGCTGGCAAATCTGCAGCCTGAATCTGGTGCTGAAATTGAAATATGGTATCCCTGTGGTTGTAAAGAACATTCAGATGGTCTCTGCCCTGTGAAGACTGTACTCCAAAACCCTGGGTCAGTAGGAGAGGCTGTCCCTGGCGAGAGTACTTCCTCTCCATCTAACTTAATGACTGTTTCTCTGCCTTCTTGGAGCTTTGGTGTGTTTAAGCCACTGTCATTCGGAGTCGGTGTATGGTCTCCATTCTACTGCTCCAGAACCTGGTGTGGGCGTTGTCTGATAATGGCCGAGCCCTGCTAAAGAGCAGTCTAATCCTGCAAGGACAACTACAGCTCCAAGTTGGAGCCTTATACATGAAGAAGTTTGTTTTCCATATGCTGTCTGTTATGCTCATGGGTCATTCTGAGCTACGGACTCTACCATCTGCTCTGGTCAAAAGTTCCAGTAAAGTGCTTCGTTTGAATCTACCCAGTCTTGAAAAGTGTCTGGTTCCCATGCGTCAAAGACAGTTAGGAGTGTCATCTTCTTCTTCAGCCGGTCTGCTAGTCATCGAGTCAAGGCGTGCTAATGTCACCGAAGATGGGGAAGCTGTGATGATGTCTCCACACATCTCCAGCGACTATACCAGTTAGCGGTTAGTCGTCGAGGCAATGTGTGCTGACATCACTGAAGATGGGGAAACGGTGACGATCTCTCCACACATCTCCAACGACTATACCTGTAATCCATTCTAAGGAACATCCCCGCCGTTTGGACAATTTCTTCTGGATAATGGGCAGAAGATGGTTCCTATGTGGATACCTTCAGCGTCCTTGTGGCCGGTTGGTGAAGATTTCAAAACAGAAGTTTGTTCACCGTAATATTTCTCTGACCCGGAGGAGGTGTTGTTTCTTAAAATAGTCGGTAGTTCTTTTTCCTTTTCTGTTAATAAATAAACTTCACTAATAAGCTTGGTTTATGGCAAAACATACAAGTACTTGTCATTTTCGTGCCACAAGCACACTTGTGTTTTTTGCCTGCGATTCTAATTATTCATTAATATTTTGCTTTTGTCTTTGGTACTAGGTCTTTTTCTTTTTTTTGTAATTAATTTTTTTATTTCATATTTGTTGCTGTAATGTTCAATGTTCATAATATTTAGTTATTAATAACTGTATACATAATTGTTCAATTCATAATAATAATTTTTATCTACGTATAATTTATCTTTTATATATTTTTCATTGTATAAATCTTTTTAATCTGTATAATCATTGGCAATATTTTGGCTTTGTTGTATATGCATGTTGTTCAAATAGATTACGGTGTTATGGAACTTTTATATCTGTTTATCTTCCGCCCACTTTACAAATTGCTTATGTCAATCATTTACCCCACCGGTGTGTTTTCCGGTTTAGGGCTATTTAAGTGGGATACATGGGTCTTTTGGAATGTCATGATTAAGGGAGCATAGTCTCCAGAAACGCATTGAGATTCTTACCCATATGGTTCGTGCTGAAATCTGTATCCTCTATGCTTAAAGGGAACCTGTCACCCCGAAAATCGTGGGTGAGGTAAGCCCACCGGCATCAGGGGCTTATCTACAGCATTCTGTAATGCTGTAGATAAGCCCCCGATGTTACCTGAAAGAGGAGAAAAAGACGTTATATTATACTCACCCAGGGGCGTTCCCGCTGCTGGTCAGGTCGGATGGGCGTCTCCGGTCCGCTGCTGCGCCTCCCATCTTCATTACAAGACGTCCTCTTCTGATCTTCAGCCACGGCTCCGGCGCAGGCGTACTTTGCTCTGCCCTGTTGAGGCAGACAAAGTACTGCAGTGCGCAGGCGTCGGGCCTCTGACCTTTCCAGCGCCTGCGCACTGCAGTACTATCCTCTGCCCTCAAGAGGGCAGAGCAAAGTACGCCTGCGCCGGAGCCGTGGCTGAAGATCAGAAGAGGACGTCTTGTAATGAAGATGGGAGGCGCCGTAGCGGACCGGAGACGCCCATCCGACCTGACCAGCAGCGGGACCGCCCCTGGGTGAGTATAATATAACGTCTTTTTCTCCTCTTTCAGGTAACATTGGGGGCTTATCTACAGCATTACAGAATGCTGTAGATAAGCCCCTGATGCCGGTGGGCTTACCTCACCCGCGATTTCCGGGGTGACAGGTTCCCTTTAAAGTTTGTGAATAAAGAAAACTCGTTTTTACGGATTTGGTGAAGCTGTATATTCTCTTCCTTTTTTTGTTGTTCTCCACACTCATCTATAATGACTTTTCCTGTGTTCAGTATCCAAGAACTTCTCTGCTACCTGTCAGGCAAAATTTGAACCCTATGAGAATGTTTCCAGTTTCCATGTGTCCGGCTGGTGAAGATGTTAAGACAGCAGCATTCAAGTCCCTGTTACCTATGTACCTGGAGGAGGTGGTCCAGCTCATTGTGGAAGCTAACCCTGTTGAGCACCAAGAGACTTTGTTTTCTGAGATTCCTGGTGACCCTCCTGCTTTTTTCTACCCTGAAGATGGCATGTTGGCCTGGAATGTGTGTGGACCTATTCTTCTTATGCAAATTATCCTGGCGAGCTTGAAGAAGAGGGGCCGTAAAGGGGGGGTACTGTAACAACCCTACTGGTAACACTGCATGGCCTTCCATCCCCCACCTGCATTACACTCAAACTCACTTATCTGGGCCTTATTGTGACTTCTCTCTGCTGCCAGCTCCATGCTGTGCGCCTCATGTCTGCTGTTTGCTCTGTGCATGCTCTGTCTGTGAGCATAGGGGGGCAACGATGGCAACTCCTGTGTCTTATTGAGTCTGTGTGCACCTTGCTAAGCTGTCTCCAGCCAATTTCCATGATGCTGTCTGTATTTAGGAGATCCCCACCCATTGGTGGGGGCCTCTGCAACTTACTCCCTCAGTCAGTTCTTGCTGCTGAGGTGCCAGGCCCTGTCTCTCTGACTCTTGTGTCAGCCACCCAGGGTGGCATTGTACCCTGGTCTTTGTCCTGTGTTAGCCACCCAGTGGGGCATAGTACCCTGGCTTGTGTACTTGTGTAGCCACCCAGTTGGGCATTGTACCCTGGCTTGTGTCCGTGTCTCTGTGCCTTCTCTCATTCCTGACTCTGTCTTAGTCTAGTCCTGCTCCTGTGTTCATTTATATCCCTGTCTTGGTTTGCTTTCTCTGCTATGCGTACACTGGGTCTTGCTTTGCTCTGCTCTGCACTCTGTATCTAGCTTTGCTCTGCTCTGCATTTTGTGCCTTGCTTTGCTCTGCCTTTGGCTCTGCTCTCTGAGAACTTGCTTTGCTCCTAGTTCTGCAATTTGTGGCTTTGCTCTGCTTTCAGCTCTGCACTCTGTGTCTTTCTTTGATCTGCTTTTGGCTCTGCTCTCTGTGACCTTGCTCTGCACTCTGTGGTTTTGCACTCAGCTCTGCACTCTGACTTTGCTTTTCTCTCAGCTCTGCATCTGTGGCTTTGCTCTGTGGCTCTGCTCCTTTCGGTTCTGCTTTGCTCCGATTCTTGCGGTTCTTCCTTGCTCTGCCTCCTGCATCTCTGCACTTGGCTCCGCTTCCCGCTTTTCGGCTCTTTGCTCCACCTCCTGCTCTTGGCTCCACCTCCTGCATGTCCGCACTTGGCTCCGCCTCCTGCCCTTGGATCTGCCTCCTGCGTTTCCACACTTGTCTCCGCCTCCTGCAATTCTATTCTTGGCTCTAGCTCCTGTGCTTCCGCTTTGCATCCGCTCTTGCGGTCTTTCTCTACCTAATCATAAGTCCTCCAGTCTGAACAGGTTCTTACCTGTTTAACATACCTGCCTGCAGACAGGTCCCTACCGGTTCTTCCAGTGTACTAGCCTTGTCCACCAGTCCTGCTAGAGCCAGCCGTATCTGCCTGCCAACCAGAGAGCCAGCCATGCCCGCCTGCCTGCTAGTGACTCTGTTGTACGCATCCGCCTGCCTGTGTCTCAGTCAAGCCCGCCTGTCTGCCAGAGTGCCAACCGTGCCCGCTTGCCTTTCTATGTTCCTTTTCCCAGTGGGATCAGCAGTCACAGCCAGACACCACCCTGGAGTTGTTCCTAGTAGCTTCCTGTTGCACAAGTCTGACCTCACCATCAGAGGCTCCAGCGAATACCAAGGAAGCTACTTAGTTACACCCCTTCCAGGGTAGTATGATCTGTGGCACAGTGGGGCCACACCCCCGCATGCACGCGCCAACCAGTCTGGACGCAAGTGTGACACTATCGCAACTAACATCCGGCACCATGTGCCAGGAGCGCAAAGTTGATCGCAGCATTCCCGCGGCATAGGGAAGCATCGAGCAGGAAGGGGCTCCCTGTGTGCTTCCCTGAGACCCTCGGAGCAATGTGATGTGATTGTATTGCTCCGAGGGTCTCCTACCTCCTCCTCCCTGCAGGCCCCGGATCCAAAATTGCCGCGGGGGGCCTTCCGGGTCCTGCAGGGAGGTGGTTTTCAAGCGCCTGCTCAGAGCAGGCGCCAGGAAGCCTCTCTGCAGTGCCTGTCAGATCGCTGATCTGACACAGTGCACTGCAAAGTGTCAGATCAGCGATCTGTCAATATAATGTGATGCCCCCCCCTGGGGCTATGTAAAAAAGTAAAAAAAAAACATTTACATGAGTAAAAAAAATCCTAACTAAAGAAAAAATATGTATATTGTTCCAATAAATACATTTCTTTATCTAAATAAAAAACAATAAAAGTATACATATTTAGTATCACCGCATCCGTAACGACCCGACTTATAAAACTGTCTCACTAGTTAACCCCTTAAGTGAACACCGTAGAAAACAAAATAAAAAGTGAGGCAAAAAACTACGCTTTATTATAATTCTGCCAAACAAAAAGTGGAATAACACGCGATCAAAAGGCGGATATAAATAGCCATGGTACCGCTGAAAACATTAGCTTGTCCCGCAAAAAACGAACCACCATACAGCGTCAACAAAAAAATAAAAAAGTTATAATCCTCAGAATAAAGCGATGCAAAAATAATTATTTTTTATATAAAATAGTTTTGATTGTATAAAAGCGCCAACACATTAAAAAAAAGATATAAATGAGGTATCGCTGTAATCGTACTGACCCGAAGAATAAAACTGCTTTATCAATTTATTACTGTGGAACAGTGTGAACGACCCCCCAAAAGAAATTCAGGAATAGCTGGTTTTTGTTCATTATACCTAACAAAAATCAGAAAAAAAAGCGATCAAAAAATGTCATGTGCCTGAAAATTCTATAAATAAAAAGGTCAATTTGTCCCGCAAAAAACAAGACCTCACATGACTCTGTGGACCAAAATATGGAAAAATTATAGCTCTCAAATTGTGAAGACGCAAAAGTATTTTTTTCAATAAAAAGCGCATTTCAGAGTGTGGTGGCCAATCATAAAAATCCGCTAAAAACCCGCTGTAGAAGTAAATCAAACCCCTGTCAGCAACCCCTTAGTTAGGGAAAAATAATAAAATTTAAAAAAATGTATTCATTTCCTTTTTCACATTAGGGTTGTGGTTAGGGTTGGGACTAAAGTTAGGGTTAGGGTTGGGGCTAAAGTTAGGATTAGGGTTGGGGCTAAAGTTAGGCTTAGGATTGGGGCTAAAGTTAGGGTTACGGCCAAAGTTAGGGTTGGTGTTAGGATTGGGGTTAGGGTTGAAGCTAAAATTAGGGTTAGGGCTGGGGCTAAAGTTAGGGATAGGTTTGGGGCTAAAGTTTGGGTTTGGAATACATTTACGGTTGGGATTAGGGTTGGGATTAAGGTTAGGGGTGTGGTTAGGGTTAGGGTTTCAGTTAGAATTGGGGGGTTTCCACTTTTTAGGCACATCAGGTGCTCTCCAAACACGACATGGTGTCCGATCTCAATACCAGTCAATTCTGCGTTGAAAAAGGAAAACAATGCTCCTTCCCTTCTGAGCTTTCCAGTGCGCCCAAACAGGGGTTTACCCCAGCATATGGGTTATCAGCGTACTCACGACCAATTGGACAACAAGATTTGGGGTCCAATTTCTCCTGTTACCCTTGGGAAAATAAAAAAACAGGGGCTAAAATTAATTTGTGTGGGAAAAAAAAGGTTTTTTATTTTCTTGGCTCTTTGTTATAAACTGCAGTGAAACACGTGGGGGTTCAAAGTTCTCACAACACATCTAGATAAGTTCCTTGGGGGGTCTAGTTTCCAATATATTGTCACTTGTGTGGGGTTTCTACTGTTTAGTTACATCAGGGGCTCTGCAAATGCAACATGACGCCTGCATACCATTCCATTTAAGTCTGCATTCCTAACAGCGCTCCTTCTCTTCAGAGCTCTGCCATGCGCCAAAACGGTAGTTCCCCCCACATATGGGGTATCAGCGTACTAGGGACAAATTGGAAAACAACTTTTGTGGTCCAATTTCTCCTGTTACCCTTTGGAAAACACAAAACTGGGGGCTAAAAATAATTTGTGTGGAAAAAAAATGATTTTTTATTTTCTCGGCTCTGCATTATAAACTGTAGTGAAACACTTGGGGTTCTAAGTTCTCACAACATATCTAGATACGTTCCTTGGAGAGTCTAGTTTCCAATATGGGGTCACTTCTGGGGATTTCTACTGTTTAGGTACATCAGGGGCTCTGCAAATGCAATGTGACACCTGCAGACCATTCCATCTATGTCTGCATTCCAAACGGAGCTTCTTCCCTTCTGAGCTATGCCATGCGCCCAAACAGTCTTTCCCCCCCCACATATGGGGTATCAGCATACTCTAGACAAATTGGACAACTTTTAGGGTCCAATTTCTCCTGTTAGCCTTTGGAAAATATAACGCTGGGGCTAAAAAATATTTTTTTTGTAAAAAAAAGAATTTTTATTTTCATGGCTCTCCATTATAAACTGTAGTGAAACACTTAGGGGTTCAAAGTGCTCAACACACATCTAAATAAGGTCCTTATGGGGTCTACTTTCCTAAATTGTGTCACTTGTGGGGGATTTCGATGATTAGGCACGTCAGGTGCTCTCCAAACGTGACATGACGTCCCCTCTCAATTCCAGTCCATTTTGCATTGGAAAGTCAAATGGCACTCCTTCCCTTCTGAGCTCTGCCATGCACCAAAAAAGTGTTTTTCCCACACATATGGGGTATCAGCATACTCAGGACAAATTTCTCAACAACATTTGTGGTCCAATTTCTTCAGTTACCATTGGGAAAATAAAAAAATTGGGGGGCAAAAATATCATTTTTGTGAAAAAATATGATTTTTTATTTTTACGGCTCTACATTATAAACTTCTGTGAAGCACTTGGTGGGTCAAAGAGCTCACCACACATCTAGATAAGTTCCTTAGGGGGTCTACTTTCCAAAATGGTGTCACTTGTGGGGGGTTTCAATGTTTAGGCATATCAGGGTCTCTCCAAACGCAACATGGCATCCCATCTCAATTCCAGTCAATTTTGCATTGAAAAGTCAAATGGCGCTCTGTGACAAAAATAGAGATGCTACAGAAGGTATGAAAGGGCGGATCCACTGGACCGTGACAACGATCCTCCCACGGGTGAGCTGACTAGATGGACCACCCCTATACAGGGAGCGTTAGGGGCAGAACCGGGGGAGACTATCATCATGGCAGCTGGAAGGCAGAGTGAAAGGGCTTGAAGTAGGACCCAGAAAGGTATACAAGACAAAGAGGACTAAGACAGGACAGAGGGGTGGTACAAGAGGACAGCACGAACCGGTAGGTAGCTGAGGTGAGACAAGCGACTAGAACAAGGACGGTGCAGTGGACATGGACAAGCAGGCAGGACAAAGTGGGAGCCGACAGGATGAGTAACTGGGACTGGACCTAGAGGGATAATGAAAGAAGCACAAGGTCAGGTATACGAAACGCTGGACAATAGTGCGGCTTAAATCACTGGCAGGCACAAATGAAAACAAGGCAAGGTTTGGAGGAAGAGGCGGGATAATAAGGCCAGCACTGTGAGAACTTCCGGGTTGGAGTTCTCCAGAAGATAGAGAGGAAAGGACGGAGAGGCAGGGACACGGTCAGAGGTGTGTGCATGCAGCGCTAAACCGAGCGTGCGCGTGCAGCCGATGGGAGGCAGAGACCGGGAGCGCGCGCAGAGGAAAGGATGCCAGGCGGCAAGCCGCAGCAGTGGAGGCAGGTGAGTACAACAGGGGGCAGGGAGCCGTGGTGGAAGCAAGGGTGTGACACACTCCTTCCCTTCTGAGCTCTTCCATGCACCCAAACCGTGGTTTAACCCCACATGGGGTATCATCGTACTCAGGACAAAGTGCACAACAACTTTTGGGGTCCAATTTCTTCTGTTACCCTTGGGAAAATAAAAAATTGGGGGCGAAAATATCATTTTGTTAAAAAATGATTTTTTATTTTTACAGCTATACATTATCAAATACTGTGAAGCACTTGGTGAATCAAAGTGCTCACCACACATCTAGATAAGTTCCTTAGGGTGTCTACTTTCCAAACTGGTGTCACTTATGGGGGTTTCAATGTTTAGGCACATCAGGGGCTCTCCAAATGCAACATGGCATCCTATCTAAATAACAGTCAATTTTGCACTGAAAAGTCAAATGGCGCTACTTCCCTTCTGAGCTCTGCCATGCGCCCAAACAGTGGTTTACCCCCACATATGGGGTATCAGCATACTCAGAACAATTTGTACAACAATCCATGGGGTCCAATTTCTCCTGTCACTCTTTGTAAAATAAATACAAATTGGAGCTAAAGCAATTTTTTTGTGAAAAAAAGTTAAATGTTCATTTTAAAAAAAAAATCCAAAAATTCCTGTGAAACACCTGAAGAGTTAGTAAACTTCTTGAATGTTGATATGAGCACTTTGGGGGGTTCAGTTTTTAGAATGGTGTCACACTTGGGTATTTTCTATCATATAGACCCCTCAAAGTGACTTCAAATGTGATGTGGTCCCTAAAAAAATGGTGTTGTAAAAATGAGAAAGTGATGGTCAACTTTTAACCCTTTATAACTCCCTAACAAAAAAAAATTTGGTTCCAAAATTGTGCTGATGTATCGTGGACCTGTGGGAAATGTTACATATTAAGTATTTTGTGTGACATATCTCTGTGATTGAAGGGCATAAAAATTCAAAGTTGTAAAATTGCGAAATGTTCAAAATTTTCACCAAATTTACATTTTTTTTCACAAATAAATGCAGGTAATATCAAAGAATTTTTACCACTAATATGAAGTACAATATGCCATGAGAAAACAGTGTCAAAATCACTGAGATCCCTTGAAGCGTTCCAGAGTTATAACCTCACAAAGGGACAGTGGTCAGAAATGTAAAAATTGGCCCGGTCATTAACGTGCAAACCACCCTTGGGGGTAAAGGGGTTAAATAACATTCCTTGTCCATTGCTTAAATACTTATTTATAATATTTTCTAGCAATTGTGCAACTGGCGCAAAACTTGTTGAACTAAGGAAACCTCAATATATACCATTAATTTCCCTGAGTCTGCTGTTAGCATGTCTCATAAAGGCGATGTAAAAAAATCCCTCCAAAATCCTATTTGTTAAAAAAATAGCGCATCATTAATTAGCAGTTGCGCGATTGCTGCAATCCATGCAGAGATAATTAAACGTCACAATTTAGCAGTGGAAATAATTTGGAGTGTTGTCAGAAAGAAGATATAAAAAAATCATAATTTTCTATTGGTTTAATAAATAGCGGATCTTTGTCTAGCAGTTGTGCAACTGGCGCAATCCGGATACAGATAATCAAGCGTGGCAATTTAACAGTCTCATTAATTTCCCTTACTCCGCTGTTGGATTTTGTCAGCAAGGTAATCTGGATAAAAATCTACATTTTCTTTTGGTTTAAAAAATAGCATATTTTTATCCAGCAGTTATACAACTGGCGCAATCCCTGTACACATAATAAAACAAGACAATTTAGCAGTGGCAATAATTTTCATTACTCCGCTGTTGGAGTTGGTCAGCAAGGCGATTTTAAAAAAAAAAATAATTTTATATTGGCTTAATAAATAATGTATCTTTATCTAGCAGTTGTGCACCTGGAACAATTCGAAGAGAGATAATCATACGTGACAATTAAAAGCAACACTAATCTTCATTACTCCGCATTTGAGTGTGTCAGCAAGGCAATCTAAAAAAGTCTTACTTTTCTATTGGTTTAAAAAATAGCGTATCTTTATCTAGCTGTTGTCCGAGTGGTGCAATCCGGGTAGAGATAATCAAATGTGACAATTTAACAGTGGCAATAAATTTCATAACTCTGCGGTTGGAGTGTGTCAGCAAGGCGATCTAAAAAAAATCATAATTTTTTATTGGTTTAATAAATAGCGTATCTTTATCTAGCTGTTGTGCAAGTGGCTCAATCCGGGCATAGAAAATCAAAAGTGACAATTTTGCATTGGCAAAAATTTCATTATTCCGCTGTTTTAGTGTGTCAGCAAGGCAATCGATAGGGAGTACAAGTTTCACCATTGCACAATGTGCCAAGTTTCCACAAAGTACTAAACATTGAACACGTGGGATATACATACATGACCACTAAGTACTTGTTGCAGAAGAAGGAGGAGGGGGTGATTTCCTGAACAAAATGGGTTTGAATGGTAAGTGATGGACGTTAAGACAACTTCCAAAAACCCATTTGGGCTGCTCTAACATTGCGTTGCTGTCATAAGTAGGGCTTACAAAGTCGGAGGAAATCCAGCCTTTGGCCCATTTTAGAAGAGTCAGACTGGTGTGCATGTCTTCCACAACGGCCCTCGGGCATGCATGCACTGAAAATAGTACCTCTCCCTCCCACATGAGAGAAGCAAATTTCTCCTTGCTCCATGGGTCAAGAAAGGTGCAAAATGAAAGGTGCACAATCTGTATTTCATGTTGGGCAAAATGTATTTCATGTGAGGGTCTTGGGCATGGCATCTGGACATTAACTCTGCCATGTGTGGCAGACAACAAAGAGTCAAAAGTTTGTTGTCCTCACCAGGAAGAACACTAACCATCCTCTCCTGCTCACGATGCATAGCCTCCTCCTCCTCTATCTCCTCCTCTTCAAACCATCCATGCTGGACAGGCCCCAAGCTGGCATTGGGAGTCCCCTCTGTAGTGCAGACCAACAACTCTAGTTTCTCCTCATCCTTCTCCTCCATTCATTCGCTGGGTTTTTACAGGCAGGGGCGGCTGCATTAGCAGGCTTCTGCTTGTAAAATTAGTTAACCCTTTCAGATGGATTTACAGCGTGGGTCGAGACTGATCATCGGAAGGTATGGGATATTGTTGTTTGTTTTGTTTACATTTGTTTCAGGTGACAAGGGTCTTCAGGTGGATTACCAGTATAATAAAATATTACAACAACCTGTGTATTTATTTCATTAAAAGACATTGCAATAATGTGTGTTTTTTATAACCATTTCATACTATTGGATTAATAATGGATAGGTGTCATAATTGACGCCTCTCCATTATTAATCTGGCTTAAAGGGAACCTGTCACCTGAATTTGGCGGGACTGGTTTTGGGTCATATGGGCCGAATTTTCGGGGGTTTGATTCACCCTTACGCAAACGTGTATTAAAGAGGACAGAGAATGAACTTCAATCCAATATTTTGGCCAGCGTGCAGCCAGCGGGTAAGGAAAGGGTGAATCAAACACCCAAAAACTCCACCCATATGACCCAAAACCGGTCACGCCAAATTCAGGTGACAGGTTCCCTTTAATGTCACCTTACAATAGCAAGGTGACATTAACCCTTCATTAACCCATATCCCACCGCTGCACAGGACTGTGAAGAGAAAGGCTAAGTGCCAGAATAGGGGCATCATCCATTTGTGCCTTTTCTGGGGTGGCTGGGGGCAGATGTTTTTAGCCAGGGGGGGCCAATAACCGTGGACCCTCTCCAGGCTATTAATATCTGCCCTCAGTCACTGGCTTTACTACTCTGGTGGAGAAAATTGGCCGGGGGCCCACGCCAATTTTTTCCGCGATTTAACCCTTTATTTTAATAGCTACAGCCACCAAATTTTAGATACAGACACTTTGTCCATTACTAAAGAGAAATGTGTAATAAAAGAAGGGATATGAGATGGTTTACTATATGTAAACCATGTCTCACATCATGTCGGGTTTCAGAAGGAGATAGGAAAAGCCGGCAATTGAATTACCGGCTTTTATGCTATCCAGCGCTGTATTATATATTAATATATATATATATATATATATATATATATGTCTCACTGACATACATGTATATATATATATATATATATATATATATACAGTATATATGTTTTTACGATTATTGGAGCTCATGGATCCATTGTATGTCCGTATTGCAAGCCTGCGAGAAAATCTCGCAGTACGGATGCCATACGGATTACATACGGAGGATGCCATGCGCAAAATACGCTGACACACCCTGCCTACGGATGACATACGGATCACTATTTTGGGGCTTTTCTGCGTATTACGTCCGTAAATAATGGACCGTATTTTCATACACTGAGTGTGATGCCGCCTTACTCTGATGGGCATTGAGAAGCTGGAATTCAGACATTGCTGCTCACTAAGCCTTGTGAAGATACGAATCGCCTACCGCCTCAACACATTTATCTAACTATCCCTTTTCTTCATAACCAGGATTATTGTATAATGTTCTCACATGCTTTATGCATTTAATAGCCCTCTGTGTCTGTACTTTAAAGGGTACCTGTCACCCCCAAAATTGAAGGTGAGGTAATCCCACCGGTATCAGGGGCTTATCTACAGCATTCTGTAATGCTTTAGATAAGCCCCCGATGTATCTGAAAGATGAGAAAAAGAGTTTAGATTTTACTCACCCAGGGGCGGTCCCACTGCGGTCCGGTCCGATGGGTGTCACGGTCCAGTCCAGGGCCTCCCATCTTCTTACGATGACGTCCCATTCTTGTCTTCACGCTGTGGCTCCGGCACAGGCGTACTTGGTCTGCCCTGTTGAGGGCAGAGCAAAGTACTGCAGTGCAAAGGCCCAACGCCTGCACACTGCAGTACTTTTCTCTGCCCTCAACAGGACAGACAAAGTACGCCTGTGCCGGAGCCACAGCGTAAAGACAAGAAGAGGACGTCATCGTAAGAAGATGGGAGGCGCCGGACCGGACCACGACGCCCATCGGACCGGACCCTAGTGGGAACGCCCCTGGGTGAGTATAATCAAACCTCTTTTTCTCATCTTTCAGATACATCGGGGGCACTCTACAGGATTACAGAATGCTGTAGATAGGCCCCTGATGCCGGTGTGCTTAGCTCACCTTCGATTTTGGGGGTGACCGGTTCTCTTTAAGACATACTGGTTGGTAACTAGTTCATGCAGCATTACATGAATGCCAGATTTATTACATTATGGCTGATCAAAGCAATGAAAGCAATTGATACCTTCCACCTTTGTGCTTCCCTTAAAGATAGACCTTAAAGATGAATGAATGACGACAAGGTCCCTTCCTCACGGAACGTCAATGCTCTCAAGAAGAGTGTCTGGGAGACTGTGGTTATTGGACCCAAAGAAATGATTGTCAAACTCACAAACTGCATGGATCAAGCTTATGAAGACTTATTGAAGAAAGATTAGCTGTATTTGTCACTGATGTATTTTGAATTGCCAGAAATGTATATTTATGCATTTTGTTTAAAATTCTCACTCTATAACAGGCGAAAATTAATAATTAGGATGAGAAAATGTATGCTTTTCATTTAGTTGCATACTAAATCTGCACGATAATAGTTGCCCAATAATTCTGCATACATATATATTCTCCTAATATAGACAAAACTACACATTTACTTTCCCAAATATTCAGGTTTGAAGTTTATCAACCGTTTAGATTGACCAACAGCACTGAAGATATTTAATAACAAAATGATAAAATATTCAAATTGACTAATCATTCTGCACAGTGTATAACTGAAACCAATGATAGACCCACTCTGCAGTAAATCACATTTAAAGAAAACATATAAAAATACAAAAACATATACAGTAAGTGTTTGCCACTTTCTGATTTCCTATTATTTTGCATGTTTGTCACAATTAAATTTTTCAGATCACCAAAATTTAAAAAGTTAACTAAATTAATCACAAAATGCATTTTTTAAATTAAGGTCTATATGATTAAAGGAAAAAGAAATCTAAACCTACAGACACTTTGTGGAAAAAAGTGATTGCCCACCCCTGCCACCCGTAAAACATAAATAAGCTGTGGTTTATCACATCTTTGGGATGCTGAGTTCAATTTCCCATCATTGCCACACTGATCTCAATCAATAACTTAGCGTCACAAATTTTGACGCTACTTCATCTGGGGGTCAGAAGTGGAGGCGTATGTGGTGACACATTCTATTCGAATTTTTGAGAATGTTTAATTATAATGCACCTTTATATTTTTTGCCATTGATGTTTTTGTGGATTACTTTACACCAAATCTCTGTATTCGTGGCCGATATTTATGGGAGTATACATACCTGTTATCCTCACTCCTTGGAACTATTTTGTCTTCTCTTTGAATTGTTTTTTTTTTACTTTTTGTGTCTCCCATCAGCCTCCCCTAGTTTTCATTGATTCTTGCTGTTGCTAACGTAGACATTTTAATTTTTATTGTGTAGTTGTGAATCTCAATACAATATTTATTGCATTTAAACTTTTGTCTGATTCTAGTTTAATTGGAGTAATATTTTTAGGATATTTTAGGTTTTTTTGTTCCGTGTGCTCTAATATTTGAATTACTTTTTTGGATTATATATTTTTTCATACATATGAAAATGTCTTATCTATTGCTACATTTTTCACAACTTTGGTTGCCATGTGTTAGGAGTCGAGTTTCCTCTGCTGCACAGGAGGAATCTCGATCCGTGTCTGCTGCGGTCTCCCATTCTGCTTCGGCCGCAGTGGGCTCTGCTCAGCGGAGGCGTCGCTCCCAGCGTCTTGCTGGGACTGATTCTGTGCAGAGGGTTACTACTGCCTTTTCTGGCTCTCCTGTTGTACCCTGCACTGATCTGCGGCGAGCGAGCTTCTCTGGGACTAAGTCCTTATTTTCACACACTGAGCATGCCCAGGGCAAGATCTCCCGTTGGAGATCGAGGGTCACATGCTCAGGTGCTGCAGCACATCCCATTGGTCCTCCAGGAAGGTCCTGAAAGGGCAAAACTTCGGTAGTAGCTTCCTGTGCTGCAACTATATAAGCTGCGCATGACCGCACGGCCATGCGCTAGTATTGTCTTGTAATTATGTGTGTTGTGAGTGAAAGTCGCTCTTTAAATAACCCTCCCTATTGGATGTCTGTTCGCGGAAGGTGTATGTTTGCTATCTAGCGCCCAACTTATCCAACAGCACGTAACACACATTACAGCTACCAGTTGCTGTGTCCGCCAGTACGGCGCCGTGCGCTTGCTCTGCGCTTTCCTGACCCAAGCCTGGGTGGTTAGTGGCGTCCATCAGTGCGGCACCGCACGCACTCTTGTGCCTTTATATTATTATTTATGTTCCTCTGACACCCCAGTTGCGGTGTCGAGCGCATGGGGTCTTCTGAACTCAAATCCTCAGTCTCAGGTTTGAGATTAGTGACTCCTTGCTTGCGCTCTATGTGCGGTACCGCGGTCCTGTGACGCAACAGGATCGCTTCCTTCACGCAGGGTGAAGTTAACCCTTGTATGTATACTTATAGTACCGCCATATAGTCCGTCTTTACTAGCAGCAGGGTTTTTACCTGCACGGTGGACCTCGGACTGCGAACGCACCTAGTTCCATTTCATCTTGTACTTGGTGCATTCCGCCAGTCCTTAACACCATGTACCTAAGGCAGAAGAGAAAATAAGCAAACTGTATTCAGAATCGATACAAATGCAAACACTGCATGACAAGTATATACCGTACATTGCACACTGCACAAGCAGTTCACATATTATATATTACATACAAGCATGCACACCCTCACATTTCCACAAATTTTGATCCAAACTTTTACATATACTAAAAGTCTAGCTAAATCTTTGAAGGTTATATTACAACTACCGGAGGCCGCACATGCAAAGACACATAGATCATAGACATCTTTTGAGAGAGTATCACAAAATGTTGTGTTTTTTTATGATAGTCATATGCCTCCACTTATCGGGACATACGTCATACCAAGAGCAAAGGTAAGGAAGAAAATGTCTGTACACTTCATACTCATTACAACCACCCCATGCACTATATACAAAGCGCCCATACTATATGCTCTACACAGTCAATACCCAACATATATACTGTACATGCTACATACATAATAAAAAATATACGTATATAGATTTATATAGAGAAACAGTATATATTTACCGTATATATTTATCTCTCACTCTCTCTCTTTATATGGATTATATTATATTTATATATTTTTTTAACACCTCATCCAGGAAAAGAGTCCTAGATGCTCTACTGAAGAATAATTATAAAACTTTTCAGGTTTTAATATCATAGAATGTTATAGTTGAAAGGTACATTTTGTCCAACCCCCGACTCAATACAGGAGTCACTAAACTATCTCAGACAGATTTCTGTCCAGCCTCTGTGTGAAGACTTCCATTGAAGGAGAACTCACCACCTCTCGTGGCCACCTGTTCCACTCATTGATCAACCTCACTGTAAAAAAAAAAAGTTTTTTTTCTAATATCTAATCTGTATCTTCTCCGTTTCAGTTTCATTCCATTGCTTCTCGTGTTTCCATGTGCAAATGCGAATAAAGCTGATCCCTCTAAACTATGGCAGCCCTTATCAATTTAGTCTCAACGTCTTGCTCAGACTCAGTCTTACCAGGTTACCGCTGCCTCTGCAGGTTCAGCTATGGTAACTAATATTAGACAGCAGCGAGCGATCACTCCTGAGACTAAGTCCAGGTTTCACTCTACTGAGCATGCTCATGGGATGACTTCTCTTTGGTGGTCACCTGTTGTGAATTCTGTTGTCAAGCTCCCTCCTGTGATCATGAATGGTACTTCGGCTAGCTCTGTCCATGGACTTCCTTTGGTGGCTGTGAGTGGAGCTGCTGCTTCTGAGTTTCCTTTCACAGGTGACGAGGTTAATTCGTTGGCTGGCTGCTCTATTTAACTCCACTTAGATCATTGCTCCAGGCCACCTGTCAATGTTCTAGTATTGGTCTAGTTCGCTCCTGGATCGTTTTGGTGACCTGTCTACTCCAGCAGAAGCTAAGTTCCTGCTTACTATTTTCTTGTTTGCTATTTTTCTGTCCAGCTTGCTATTTTGATTCTGTCTTGCTTGCTGGAAGCTCTGGGATGCAGAGTGGCGCCTCCGCACCGTGAGTCGGTGCGGAGGGTCTTTTTTGCACACTCTGCGTGTTTTTTTTGTAGGTTTTTGTGCTGACCGCAAAGTTACCTTTCCTATCCTCTGTCTGTTCAGTAAGTCGGGCCTCTCTTTGCTAAAATCTATTTCATCTCTGTGTTTGTGATTTTCATCTTATCTCACAGTCAATATATGTGGGGGGCTGCCTTTTCCTTTGGGGAATTTCTCTGAGGCAAGGTAGGCTTATTTTCCTCCTTTAGGGCTAGCTAGTTCTGAGGCTGTGACGAGTTGCATAGGGAGCGTTAGGAGCAATCCACGGCTATTTCTAGTGTGTGTGATAGGATTAGGGATTGCGGTCAGCAGAGTTCCCACTTCACAGAGCTTGTCCTGCGTTATTGTAACTATCAGGTCTTTCCGTGTGCTCTTAACCACCAGGTCCATTGTTGTCCTAACCACCAGGTCATAACAGTACAGGTGGCCCAAAGTATTAATTCATCTCAATAGAGGGATAAGAGAAGTTCTGAGACCATTTTTTTTTCTTTGCAGTGTCTTTTGTCTCTCTTTTCCTCTTTACCTCTGGGTGGTTCAGGACACAGGGGTAGATATGGACATTCAAGGTCTGTCCTCTTGTGTGGATCATCTCATTGCAAGGGTACAAAACATTCCAGATTTTTTGGTTCAGAATCCGATGTCAGAGCCTAGGATTCCAATTCCTGATTTGTTTTTTGGGGACAGATCTAAGTTTCTGAATTTTAGAAATAATTGTAAATTGTTTCTTGCTTTGAAACCTCGCTCCTCAGGTGACCCTGTTTAACAAGTGAAAATCATTATTTCTTTGTTACGTGGTGACCCTCAAGACTGGGCATTTACCCTTGTGCCAGGAGATCCGGCATTGCGTGATGTTGATGCATTTTTTCTGGCGCTTGGATTGCTTTACGATGAACCAAATTCAGTGGATCAGGCAGAGAAAATCTTGCTGGCTCTGTGTCAGGGTCAGGATGAAGCGGAGATATATTGTCAGAGGTTTAGAAAGTGGTCTGTGCTTACTCAGTGGAATGAGTGTGCCCTGGCAGCAATTTTCAGAAAGGGTCTCTCTGAAGCCCTTAAGGATGTCATGGTGGGATTTCCCGTGCCTGCTGGTCGGAATGAGTCTATGTCTTTGGCCATTCAGATCGATCGACGCTTGCATGAGCGCAAAGCTTTGCACCATTTGGCAATATTATCTGAGCATAGTCCTGAGCCTATGCAATGTGATAGGACTTTGACCAGAGCTGAACGGCAAGAACACAGACGTCGGAATGGGCTGTGTTTTTACTGTGGTGATTCCACTCATGCTATCTCTGATTGTCCTAAACGCACTAAACGGTTCGCTAGGTCTGCCACCATTGGTACGGTACAGTCGAAATTTCTTTTGTCCGTTACTCTGATTTGCTCTTTGTCATCCTATTCTGTTATGGCATTTGTGGATTCAGGCACTGCCCTGAATTTGATGGACTTGGAGTTTGCTAGGCGCTGTGGTTTTTTCTTGGAGCCCTTGCAGTATCCTATTCCATTGAGAGGAATTGATGCTACGCCTTTGGCTAAGAATAAGCCTCAGTACTGGACCCAATTGACCATGTGTATGGCTCCTGCACATCAGGAGGATATTCGCTTTTTGGTGTTGCATACTCTGTATGATGTGGTCGTTTTGGGGTTACCATGGCTACAGGTCCATAATCCAGTATTGGATTGGAAATCTATGTCTGTGTCCAGCAGGGGTTGTCAGGGGGTACATGGTGATGTTCCATTTTTGTCAATTTCGTCTTCCACTCCTTCTGAAGTTCCGGAGTTTTTGTCGGATTACCGGGATGTATTTGATGAGCCCAAGTCCAGTGCTCTACCTCCTCATAGGGATTGCGATTGTGCAATTAATTTGATTCCTGGTAGTAAGTTTCCTAAGGGCCGATTGTTCAGTTTATCTGTGCCAGAACACGCCGCTAAGCGGGGTTATATAAAGGAATCCTTAGAGAAAGGTCATATTCGCCCGTCGTCATCACCGTTAGGAGCAGGGTTCTTTTTTGTGGCCAAGAAGGATGGTTCTTTGAGACCTTGTATTGATTACCACCTTCTTAATAAAATTACAGTCAAATTTCAGTACCCTTTGCCGCTGCTGTCTGATCTGTTTGCTCGTATTAAGGGGGCTAGTTGGTTCACCAAGATAGATCTTCGAGGGGCGTATAATCTTGTGCGTATTAAACAGGGCGATGAATGGAAAACAGCATTTAATACGCCCGAGGGCCATTTTGAGTACCTGGTTATGCCATTCGGGCTTTCCAATGCTCCATCAGTATTTCAGTCCTTTATGCATGACATCTTCCGAGAGTACCTTGATAGATTCCTGATTGTATATTTGGATGATATTTTGGTCTTTTCGGATGATTGGGAGTCTCATGTGAAGCAGGTCAGAATGGTGTTCCAGGTCCTTCGTGCTAATTCCTTGTTTGTGAAGGGGTCAAAGTGTCTCTTTGGAGTTCAGAAGGTTTCATTTTTGGGTTTCATTTTTTCCCCTTCTACTATCGAGATGGACCCTATTAAAGTCCAGGCCATTTATGATTGGACTCAGCCGACATCTGTGAAGAGCCTGCAAAAGTTCCTGGGCTTTGCTAATTTTTATGGTCGCTTCATCGCTAATTTTTTTAGTGTTGCTAAACCGTTGACTGATTTGACCAAGAAGGGTGCTGATGTGGTCAATTGGTCTTCTGCGGCTGTGGAAGCTTTTCAAGAGTTGAAGCGGCGTTTTTCGTCTGTCCCTGGGTTGTGCCAGCCAGATGTTTCGCTCCCGTTTCAGGTTGAGGTTAATGCTTCTGAGATTGGAGCAGGGGCTGTTTTGTCGCAAAGAAGTTCTGATGGCTCGGTGATGAAACCATGTGCTTTCTTTTCTAGAAAGTTTTCGCCTGCTGAGCGCAATTATGATGTTGGCAATCATGAGTTATTGGCCATGAAGTGGGCATTCGAGGAGTGGCGACATTGGCTTGAAGGAGCCAAGCATCGCGTGGTGGTCTTGACGGATCACAAGAATTTGACTTATCTTGAGTCTGCCAAATGGTTGAATCCTAGACAGGCTCGTTGGTCGCTATTTTTCTCCCGTTTTGATTTTGTGGTTTCGTACCTTCCGGGCTCTAAGAATGTGAAGGCTGATGCCCTGTCAAGGAGTTTTGTAGCTGACTCTCCGGGTGTTCCTGAGCCGGCGGGTATTCTCAAAGAGGGGGTAATTTTGTCTGCCATCTCACCTGATTTGCGGCGTGTGCTGCAAAAGTTTCAGGCTGATAGACCTGACCGTTGCCCAGCGGAGAAACTGTTTGTCCCTGATAAATGGACTAGTAGAGTTATCTCTGAGGTTCATTGTTCGGTGTTGGCTGGTCATCCTGGAATCTTTGGTACCAGAGATTTGGTGGCTAGATCCTTATGGTGGCCATCTTTGTCACGAGATGTGCGTTCTTTTGTGCAGTCCTCTGGGACTTATGCTCGGGCTAAGCCCTGCTGTTCTCGTGCCAGTGGGTTGCTTTTGCCCTTGCCGGTCCCGAAGAGGCCCTGGACGCATATTTCTATGGATTTTATTTCAGATCTCCCTGTCTCTCAAAAGATGTCAGTCATTTGGGTGGTTTGTGATCGCTTCTCTAAGATGGTCCATTTGGTACCCTTGTCTAAATTGCCTTCCTCCTCTGATTTGGTGCCATTGTTTTTCCAGCATGTGGTTCGTTTGCATGGCATTCCGGAGAAGATCGTTTCGGACAGAGGTTCCCAGTTTGTTTCGAGGTTTTGGCGTTCCTTTTGTGCTAGGATGGGCATTGATTTGTCTTTTTCCTCGGCTTTCCATCCTCAGACAAATGGCCAAACCGAACGAACTAATCAGACTTTGGAAACATATCTGAGATGTTTTGTTTCTGCTGATCAGGATGATTGGGTGTCTTTTTTGCCTTTGGCTGAGTTCGCCCTTAATAATCGGGCCAGCTCGGCTACTTTGGTTTCGCCGTTTTTCTGCAATTCTGGTTTCCATCCTCGTTTCTCTTCAGGGCAGGTTGAGTCTTCGGACTGTCCTGGTGTGGATACTGTGGTGGATAGGTTGCAGCAGATTTGGACTCATGTGGTGGACAATTTGACATTGTCCCAGGAGAAGGCTCAGCGTTTCGCTAACCGCCGGCGCTATGTGGGTCCCCGACTTCGTGTTGGGGATTTGGTTTGGTTGTCGTCTTGTTATGTTCCTATGAAAGTTTCCTCTCCTAAGTTTAAGCCTCGTTTCATTGGTCCATATAAGATTTCTGAGGTTCTTAATCCTGTGTCATTTCGTTTGGCCCTTCCAGCTTCTTTTGCCATCCATAATGTGTTCCATAGGTCGTTACTGCGGAGATACGTGGTGCCTATGGTTCCATCCGTTGATCCTCCTGCCCCGGTGTTGGTTGAGGGGGAGTTGGAGTATGTGGTGGAGAAGATTTTGGATTCTCGTATTTCGAGACGGAAACTCCAGTACTTGGTCAAGTGGAAGGGTTATGGTCAGGAAGATAATTCCTGGGTTTTTGCCTCTGATGTTCATGCTGCCGATCTGGTTCATGCCTTTAATTTGGCTCATCCTGGTCGGCCTGGGGGCTCTGGTGAGGGTTCGGTGACCCCTCCTCAAGGGGTGGGTACTTTTGTGAATTCTATTGTCAAGCTCCCTCCTGTGGTCATGAATGGTACTTCGGCTAGTTCTGTCCATGGACTTCCTTTGGTGGCTGTGAGTGGAGCTGCTGCTTCTGAGTTTCCTTTCACAGGTGACGAGGTTAATTCATTGGCTGGCTGCTCTATTTAACTCCACTTAGATCATTGCTCCAGGCCACTTGTCAATGTTCTAGTATTGGTCTACAGTCATGGCCAAAAGTTTTGAGAATGAGACAAATATTAATTTTTCCTAAGTCTACTGCTTCATTTTTTCTAATGGCAATTTGCATATACTCCTGAATGTCAGAGTGATCAGCTTAACAGCAATTACTGTACTTGCAAAGTCAATATTTGCCCAGAAAATGAACTTTAACCCCCAAAACGCATTTCAACATCATTGCAGTCCTGCCTTAAAAGGAGCACCTAACATCGTTTTAGTGATTGATCCATTAACACAGGTGTGGGTGTTGATGAGGACAGGGCTGGCCATCAATCAGTCATGATTAAGTAAGAATGACATCACTGGACACTTTAAAAGGAGGCTGGTACTTGGTATCATTGTTTCTCTTCAGTTAACCATGGTTATCTCTAAAGAAACACGTGCAGCCATCATTGCACTGCACAAAAATGGCCTAACAGGGAAGAGTATCGCAGCTACAAAGATTGCACCTCAGTCAACAATCTATCGCATCATCAAGAACTTCAAGGAGAGAGCTTCCATTGTTGTCAAAAAGGCTCCATGGCGCCCAAGAAAGACCAGCAAGCGCCAGGACCGTATCTTAAAACTGTTTCAGCTGCGGGATGGGACTACCAGCAGTGCCGAGCTTGCTCAGGAATGGCAGCAGGCTGGTGTGAGTGCTTCTGCACGCACTGTGAGGCGGAGACTCTTTGAGCAAGGCCTGGTTTCAAGGAGGGCAGCAAAGAAGCCACTTCTGTCCAGAAAAAACATCAGGGACCGACTGATATTCTGCAAAAGGTACTGGGAGTGGACTGCTGAGGACTGGGGCAAAGTCATTTTCTCTGATGAATCCCCTTTTCAATTGTTTGGGGCATCTGGAAAACAGCTTATTGGGAGAAGAAGAGGTGAGCGCTACCACCAGTCTTGTCTCATGCCAACTGTAAAGCATCCTGAAACCATTCATGTGTGGGGTTGCTTCTCAGCCAAGGTAATCGGCTCACTCACAGTCTTGCCTAAAAACACAGCCATGAATAAAGAATAGTACCAGAATGTCCTCCAAGAGCAACTTCTCCCAACCATCCAAGAGCAGTTTGGCGCCCAACAATGCCTTTTCCAACATGATGGAGCACCTTGCCATAAAGCAAAGATGATAACTAAATGGCTCATGGAACAAAACAGAGATTTTGGGTCCATGGCCTGGAAACTCCCCAGATCTTAATCCCATTGAGAACTTGTGGTCAATCATCAAGAGACAGGTGGACAAACAAAAACCAACAAATTCTGGCAAAATGCAAGCATTGATTATGCAAGAATGGACTGCTATCAGTCAGGATTTGGTCCAGAAGTTGATTGAGAGCATGCCAGGGAGAATTGCAGAGGTCTTGAAGAAGAAGGGTCAACACTGCAAATATTGACTTGCTGCATTAACTCATTCTAACTGTCAATATAACCTATTGGTACTCATAATATGATTGCAATTATATTTCTGTATGTGATATAAACATCAGACAAACACTAAAAAAAAACCAGAGGGCAGCAGATCATGTGAAAATATAATTTTGGTGTCATTCTCAAAACTTCTGGCCATGACTGTAGTTCGCTCCTGGATCGTTCTGGTGACCTGTCTACTCCAGCAGAAGCGAAGTTCCTGCTTACTATTTTCTTGTTTGCTATTTTTCTGTCCAGCTTGCTATTTTGATTCTGCCTTGCTTGCTGGAAGCTCTGGGATGCAGAGTGGCGCATCCGCACCGTGAGTCGGTGCGGAGGGTCTTTTTTGCACACTCTGCGTTTGTTTTTTGTAGGTTTTTGTGCTGACCGCAAAGTTACCTTTCCTATCCTCTGTCTGTTCAGTAAGTCGGGCCTCTCTATGCTAAAATCTATTTCATCTCTGTGTTTGTGATTTTCATCTTATCTCACAGTCAATATATGTGGGGGGCTGCCTTTTCCTTTGGGGAATTTCTCTGAGGCAAGGTAGGCTTATTTTCCTCCTTTAGGGCTAGCTAGTTCTGAGGCTGTGACGAGTTGCATAGGGAGCGTTAGGAGCAATCCACGGCTATTTCTAGTGTGTGTGATAGGATTAGGGATTGCGGTCAGCAGAGTTCCCACTTCCCAGAGCTTGTCCTGGGTTATTGTAACTATCAGGTCTTTCCGTGTGCTCTTAACCACCAGGTCCATTGTTGTCCTAACCACCAGGTCATAACAGTCACTTGTCACATGCTCAGGTCCTGGTCCGGCTCCGGATTCGCCAGTGAGCAAGGTCCTGTCTGATTGGCAAAACTTATAAAAGAATATTTTGCAGTCCCATTGGTGCGCAAAGATCATTTGTGTTCTGTCTGTTTGAGGAACCTAAAGGTAGTTGTATATGTTCAGGGCAGGCCTAGAATTCCGGCTCCTCTGGAGAGGAGTTAAGTGAGTGCTCGCACTGTGTTGGAGTCCACTACTGGTTTCCCTTGCCCCAGAGGGGCCTGCGTAAATCTGTGAAGCTAATAGGGTTCAAATTTAGCGCCCTATTCACCCTGCAGCTGTTTGCGGATAAACACAGTACTGTTGCAGAGTTTATTTTCCGTCGCTGTGTGCAGACATATGCTTCACTGCTGAGTGACGTTTAACTCAGTGTGAGTCAGTTACGCCCGCTGCTAGTTTCACCATAGTCCACTTATCTGCGGTTTGCCATCTCTGCACGGTGGACCCCAGGTGGCGAACGTGCTTTATTATTATATTTTATTTAGTGCGTTCCGCCAACCCTAACACTCGTATTCTGTATATTCTAAAATGTCACCAACAAAAACTGCAGTTCATTATGCAACAATAACAAAAAAAAATCACACAGCTCTGAATATAGAAAAATTACAGAGCTGTGGTTCTAAGAATTTGACTGCCAGAAAAAAATACTTTAAATACTGATGTTTTTGTGCAATAATAATCAAATGTGCAAATAAAAATCAATGTGAATTATGCATTATCTTAATCATATTCACCTTTACTATAAAACAATATAATTACCGTATATACTCAAGTATAAGTCGAGATTTTCAGCCCACTTTTTGGGCTGAAAGTCCCCCTCTCGGCTTATACTCGAGTCATAACCAGGGGATGGCAGGGGAGGGGGAGCAGGGGGCTGTCTAATTATACTTACCTGCTCCTGGCGCGGTCCCTGCAGGTCCCTGGCTCCCCGGTGCCCAAGATTCTTCCTGTACTGAACGGTCACATGGTACTGCTCTTTACAGTAATGAATATGTGGCTCCACCTCCCATAGAAGCTGCACTGCACAGCGCCAGGAGCAGGTGAGTATAATGTTGAGGGGAGAGCTGCGCTGTGCAATATTCACCTGCTCCTTATTCCGGGCACCGCTCCATCTTCAGAGTCTTCTGCAGTGACGCTCAGGTCAGAGGGCGTGGTGACGAGGTTAGTGCGCGCCCTCTGCCTGAACGTCAGTGCAGAAGACGCTGAAGATGGAGAGGCGCCGGAACGAGGAACAGGTAAATATTAAAAGTACCGGGGACCTGAGCGACAGAGAGGTGACTATGTGATTTTTTTTTTATCGCAGCAACAGCAAATGGGCAAGTGTCTGTATGGAGCATCTATTGGGCCATAACGTTTGTGCAGTATTATATGGGGTAAGCATCTGTATGGGGCCATAATCAACATTTGTGCCGCACTATATGGGGCAAATATCTTTATGGAGCCTCTTATGGGCCATAATCAACATTTGTGCAGCATTATATTGGGCAAAAATGACTATGGAACATCTTATGGGGCCATTATTAACCTTTATGCAGGATTATATAGGGCATATTTTAATATGGAGCATCTTATGGGGCCAATCATAAACTTTATGGAGCATTATACGGGGCTCTTGATTCAATATGGATATTCAAAAACACTTAACCTACTGATGTCTCAATTAATTTTACTTTTATTGGTATCTATTTTTACTTTTGACATTTACCCATAGCTGCTGCATTTCCCACCCTAGGCTTATACTCGAGTCATTAAGTTTTCCCAGTTTTTTGTGGCAAAATTAGGGGGGTCAGCTTATACTCGGGTCTGCTTATACTCGAGTATATACGGTATTTGTCCCGTACGGTGAACACTGTAAAAATGAAAGACCTGCCAGATGCTTCCTGAAACCTGCACGTGTTCCCTGACAAAATAAAATCGTCACCATAACATCTTGTGTAGGAGTGTGAGCCCACCACCCCCATATGTTAAAACTCTTTTATCATCCAGCGTTGATATAACGTTTTTGGATGAGTTCCCAGGATCTGCTGTTAACACCTGCACTCCAAGTATCAGGTACACCATGTGTCCGCACTATCATGTTCCGCCATAACGTTGCTTCTTTGGATTTGCTAATCCCCAGATGTTGAGGATAACAAAGGGAACCATCATATCCGTTACACCTGCCATCACCATTGCTCCAGATTCACAGGTCTATCAGATTTTAGGATGAGGAGAGGATCAGCATTGTAGGGTCATGTTAGGATAACATACCGTACCCACAAGTCTTAGCATTCAGGTTCTTTAGTCTGTGTGATTTCGACTTTTGGTCAGACAGGTAATAGACATACTACATGACTTTCCCCTGTTCCTAAGTCTGTCATGGTTATTCACAATTTTACCCACTGGCTTTATATTTATATCCTATGTTGGGTCTTATATGACAGCAGAAATGTTGATGCTCCTATATCCGTCATCTAAGATTGTTATATCCCCTCTGACTCCTACCATTTTTCAAGAAAGACTAAACCAATGTGCTCTATAAATGTTGGACAGAAGATCACCCCGTGTGCCTGTGTGACTATGGGACATTGGAGTGGCCATTTGGACAGTTGAAATCTCCCTGTCAACCTTTAAAATGTGTTAATGAGAGTTTCTCTGCTGTCAGGCAAATACATGAACTTTCTATTTTCTAAAAACACTTTATTATTATATCTTATTTAGTGTATTCCGCCCACCCTAACGCCTTGTAGTGAGAATAGCCTCCACGTGTGTTCTGCTCTCTCTGAAGGCATGGCCAAGACTAACGAGAATTCTAGACTTGTCTGGACAAGCCTGGAAAACAGCTCCTCCTACTGACCATGTGACTTGAAGCTTGCCAGTAGGACACTAAAATCACATCTCAGATCCTTACAAAACACAATAATTATAAGCCATTGCACACTTTCACCATTAGATGGTGCCAGAACATAACAAATATAAAATACTACTGAGGAACACCTTGAACTAAAACATGCATGAGAAATCCATTGAATCTAAAGTTGACGTGACTAGAAATGGATAATTACAGCTCACAAATGCAGGAAGTAAGAGTAGATGGGCAGCTAGATAGTGAGCTGTAGTGTACAGAAGCTACTCACAGTCCATAGTTATTTAAAGGGATCTGGACCGGGTCACTACATACTGTACTTCCCCTCTGAAGATAAGCTGTCCTCGGCAACTGCACGAGTGGGGGACTACTAAAGAAGGAAATATACAGGTGTTGTAAAGTAAAACCAAGGCCAGCATATTCAGATATATGGGAGAACAGTATGCAATAAACAGCTGCAAAACATGAAGGTAGTAGTGCCAGTGTGGAATAGAGTCTCTTTACACAATATACTTTCGTCCATATGAAAGGCTCTGGAAAGGCAAATTAGTGGCAACAAATAGTATTGAGTGATACCATCCGATACTTGAAAGTATCGGTATCGGATAGCATCGGCCGATACCCGAAAAGTATCAGATGTCGCCGATACCGATATCCGATACCAATACAAGTCAATGGGACACCAAGTATCGGAAGGTATCCTGATGGTTCCCAGGGTCTGAAGGAGAGGAAACTCTCCTTCAGGCCCTGGGATCCATATTAATGTGTAAAATAAAGAATTAAAATAAAAAATATTGATATATTCACCTCTCCGGAGGCCCCTGGACATCACCGCGGGTAACCGGCAGGCTTCTTTGTTTAAAATGAGCGCATTTAGGACCTGAGAATGACGTCGCGGCTTCTGATTGGTCGCGTGCCGCTCATGTGACCGCCACGTGACCAATCAGAAGCCGCGACGTCATTCTCAGGTCCTAAATTCCTAGAATGAGGAGTTTAGGGCCTGAGAATGACGTTGCGGCTTGTGATTGGTCGCGTGGCGGTCACATGAGCGGCACGCGACCAACCAGAAGCCGCGAAGTCATTCTCAGGTACTAAACGCGCTCATTTTAAACAAAGAAGCCTGCCGGTTACCTGCGGTGATGTCCAGGGGCCTCCGGAGAGGTGAATATATCAATATTTTTTAATTTAATTCTTTATTTTACACATTAATATGGATCCGATACCGATTCCCGATACCACAAAAGTATCGGAACTCGGTATCGGAATTCCGATACCGCAAGAATCTGCCGATACCCGATACTTGCGGTATCGGAATGCTCAACACTAGCAACAAACAGTTCATAATAAGTCAATGACAACATATGAAAATAATGCAAATAATAAGCAAGGTGTATGGTATTACCCAGGTGCAGAGGCGTACACGTTGCTAAGCTGACTAGCTACCTAAATATACGCATGAAAAAATAATATGGCTTTTTAGTCTCTGTAGCAGGCTGGAATTGTTCCATTTGTGCTTCTCTCTGAAAGCCTCAACACTTCATTTTCCTCTTGAGCAGGAATGAAACAGTCTGCTGGTTCAGGAGGAATTGGTGGAGTAGAAGCAACTGGAGCACGAATCGAGATGGGGACATACTGTATTGATAGCACGGGAGAATAAATTGATAGTTGAAAGGAAACTCTTTCGCCGTGAGTTGTCTGGGTGGTGGCTCCAAGGCAGAAATTGGTGTGTAGCCCGGCATGACTTGGGGAGGAGGTGAGGACATCACCAGTAGATCATCTTTGGTACATAAATTCATGCGGTTTCTGTGCACTATCTCTGGGGCCATTCTGGGTTTATTTACTTCATATACATTTGATTTAGGATATATGATAGCTGTAAGTGTAGGGCTTTGCTTCCCAGAGTTAATCGAGTTTTCTTGTATGGTGGCAATTTTTTAGCCATACATTTTCTCCAATTTGAAGTGGGGAGGCGTTAGCTCTTTGATTGTAGCTCTCGTCTTGTCGATGGTGAGCCTGACCCATGCAGTGATTGACAATCTGCTGGGCTTCATGTATCCTTCACTGATACTCTGAGACTCAATCAGTTTTAGGCAGGGGATTGATCACATCAGGCACCTGGATTTCAAAAGGACAATCTTTTGAGAGTTGATCTTGTCTCCCAAAAATCAAGTAATATGGAGAGTAGCCTGCAGAACAGTGGACAGTACTATTGTAGGTTTCCACTAACACATCAAGTAGTTGAGGCCTTTCAGCTTGTTTGGAAACATGCTGTTTGCAGCATATTGATGAAGGTTTGATTGACTGTCTCACAAAGGCCAATCCCTTGTGGATGATAGACGGTGATTCTTAGCTTCTTGCACCCAAGGAATTGGCAGAGTTCTTGACATAGTTGGGACTCAAAGGCAGGTCCAGGGACTGTGAGGACTACTTCTGGGCAACCTTAATGTCTCACATATTCATGGTAGAAGGTGATAGCTGTAGTTTGAGCTGTAAGGTCTTTCACTGGTATAGAGGCAACCGATTTAGTACAGTAATCCACCATGGTGAGGGCATACGTGTAGCCCGAACGAGTTGGAGCTAGCTTCATGTGATCAAGAGCAACTAGTTCATTTGGTTTTTGAGAATGGATTGAAGAGGAGCTCTGGCATCTTTCTTACCAGCTTTGGTAAGGTTGCAAGCTGAACCGGCACTACAACAATTGTCTATGTCTGAATGCATCCCAATCCAATAGAAGCATTGTCGTATGGTAGCCTCAGTTTCTTGTATGCCAAAGTGCCCAGGCTGGTCATGGTAGACATCGCGAACTCTGCTATTGGCGTGGAATTAGAATCTGATGTAATATTTCACCTGAGAAAGGGTCCAAGCAATTGCACAGGATCAAGCCCTTATGAATAGAAGAGTCTTTTGTGCTGTCTCCATAGACGATTAGGCTCACCATCAGGACATTGTCTGTGTCATGCAGGTATTCTACCATTAGGTATTCATAGATCTCCCTTAGGACACAAGACTCATTTTGAAGAATTTGCCATCTCGATGGATCTGGGGACAAGTCAGGTTTCGGTTGAAAGACTTCATGAGTTTGTTTTGCAGCAATTGCATTCCGCGTAGCAAATCTTTGATAGAAGGGTGGCATCTCAACATCTTCCCACAGATCTTCATTAGGAATCTCTTCTCCTATGGGCAAATGAGATTACACATCTGCATTGATGTTGATCTTGCCACTGTGATATTTAAAGGGAACCTGTCACCTGAATTTGGCGGGACTGATTTTGGGTCATATGGGCGGAGTTTTCGGGTGTTTGATTCACCCTTTCCTTACCCGCTGGCTGCATGCTGGCTGCAATATTGGATTGAAGTTCATTCTCTGTCCTCTGTAGTATATGCCTGCGCAAGGTTATATAAAAGTTTAAGGCCATGTTCACACAGTGCGTTTTTTACTGCGGAACCGCAGCGTTTTTGCCGCTGCGGTTCCGCAGCTGTTTTCCATGCAGGGTACAGTACAATGTACCCTATGGAAAACGGGAACCACTGTGCACATGGTCCTGAATTTTAAAAAAAAAGCCGCGCTGAATAGCTGCGGGAAAAAAGAAGTACCATGTCACTTCTTTTTTCGGAGCCGCAGCGGTTCTGCACCCATAGACCTCCATTGTGAGGTCAAACCCGCAGTAAAACCCGCAGATCAAAAATATATCTGCGAGTTTTACTGCGGTTCGTGGTGCAGAACCGCTGCAGCAGGAAGTGCGGGGAAGCGGGCGGAAGTGCGTGGGTGGAGTGTGGCTGCCCCGATCCCACCCCCCCATGCTCCGAAGCCCACCCCCGTGCTCCGATGTCCCCCCCCCGTGCTCCGATGCCCCCCCCGTGCTCCGATGCCCCCCCGTGGCCTCATCTCCCCCCCTTATACTTACCCGGCCTCCCGGTGTCCGTCCGGCCGTCTTCTCCCTGGGCGCCGCCATCTTGCAAAATGGCGGGCGCATGCGCAGTGCGCCCTCCGAATCTGCCGGCCGGCAGATTCGTTCCAAAGTGCATTTTGATCACTGAGATATAAGCTATCTCAGTGATCAAAATAAAAAAATAGTAAATGACCCCCCCCCCCCCCTTGTCACCCCCATAGGTAGGGACAATAAAAAAATAAGAATTTTTTTTTTCCACTAAGGTTAGAATAGGGTTAGGGTTAGGGGTAGGGTTAGGGGTAGGGGTAGGGTTAGGGGTAGGGTTAGGGGTAGGGGTAGGGTTAGGGGTAGGGGTAGGGGTAGGGTTAGGGCTAGGGGTAGGGTTAGGGTTAGGGCTAGGGGTAGGGTTAGGGTTAGGGGTAGGGTTAGGGGTAGGGTTAGGGTATTTTCAGCCATTTTAGCCCTAAAAAGCTTCCTAGGAAACACACAGACTCTGCATAGAAAACTGCATAAAAAAAAGGATCAAAAAACGCATCAAAAAACTCATCAAAAAACGCACCAAAAAAAGCACCAAAAAACCACCAAAAAAAGGACCTGCGTTTTCTGCCAAGAGCTCCTGAAAAAAAAAGGATGGAAATCAGGAACGTGTGAACATACCCTAAATCACCTATCTTTTACAACATTCAAAATAAAACATAAACAAAAATCAAACCTTCGCATACTTGGTATCAAAACATTCAAAATCACCCAATATACCATTAAAAAACGGTATAGCTAAAAACCTGATAGCTAAATGGCATAGCGAGAAAAAATTCAAAACGACAGAATTACTTCTTTTTTGGTCGCCGCAAAATTGCATTAAAATGCAATAATGGGCAAACAAAAGAACATATCTGCAGCGAAGTAGTATCATTAAAAACATCAGCTCAGCATGCAAAAAATAAGCCCTCAACTGACCCGAGATCCCGAAAAATTGAGACGCTGCGGGTCTCGGAATATTTCCCACTTTTTTTTTTTTTTTTTAGCAAAGTTTGGAATTTTTTTTCACAAGTTAAATAAAATACAACCTAGACATGTTTGGTGTTTATGAACTCATAATAACCTCGAAAATCATAATGGCAGGTCAGATTTAGCATTTAGTGAACCCAGTCAAAAAGCCAAACAAAATTGGGATTGCAGTTTTTTAGCAATTTCACCACACTTGGAATATTTTTCCTGTTTTCTAGTACACGACATGGTAAAAGTAATGGCGTCATTCAAAAGTACAAATTGTCCCGCAGAAAACAAGCCCTCAAGTGGCCATATTCATTTAAAAATAAAATAGTTATAGCTCTAGGAAGAAGGGGAGCATAAAACGAAAGCACAAAAAAGAAAAAGGGCTGCGGCGTGAAGGGGTGAAACATTTTTTTAAGTATATTTAATAAACTGTTAGCTTTTATGAGATCTTTGTGTGCACTTATTTTCATATGTTGGTTGGTAGAGTCCAATATGCAGTTAAATGTTTCAGATCACCAAACAAATTTAAATACGTGACAAAGATTATAATAATAATAGTAAATAGTGGTATGCACCTGGGTTGTGCATTCCAAAGAATTGGCGTAGCACGTGAAAAGTCTTGGAGACGGGAGTGAGAGGTTCTAATTACGGAGGATGCTAACCTCAGGTCATTAGCAGAACAGAGGGCATGGGTAGGGTGGTAGACTGAGACCAGGGAGGAGATGTAGGGTGTTGCTGAGCTATGGAGTGATTTGTGGGTGAGGGTAATAGGTTTGTTGTGGATTCTGGAGTGGATGGGTAACTAGTGTACTGACTAGCAAACAGTAGAGGCATCGATGTAACGATTGGCGAGGAATATGATCCTGGCTGCAGCATTCAAGACTAGGGTTGAGCGAAACGGGTCGGTCATTTTCATAAGTCGCCGACCTTTGGCACAGTCGGGTTTCATGAAATCCGACCGGATCCCTGTGTGGGCTCGGCCATGCGGTACGTGACTTTTGCGCCGAAGTCGCGTTTCAATGACGCGAAAAGCGCCATTTCTCAGCCAATGAAGGTGGACGCAGAGTGTGAGCAGCGTGATGACATAGGTCCTGGTCCCCACCATCTTACAGAAGGGCATGACAGTGATTGGCTTGCTGTCTGAGGTGTCACAGGGGCTATAAAGGGGCGTTCCCGCCGACCGCCATCTTACTGCTGCTGATCTGAGCTTAGGGAGAGGTTGCTGCCGCTTCGTCAGAAGCAGGGATAGCGTTAGGCAGGGTCCATTAACCCCCAAACCGCTTGTGCTATAGCGATTTCCACTGTCCAACACCACCTTTTGTTTGCAGGGACAGTGGAGGCTACATTTTTTCCTCAGCGCTGTAGCTCATTGGGCTGCCCTAGAAGGCTCCCTGATAGCTGCATTGCTGTGTGTACGCCGCTGTGCAAACCAACTGCTTTTTTCAAAGCACAAATCTTCTTGTTCCTTCCTTTCTGCACAGCTATCTTGTTTGTTTGTCCACACTTTTTATTTAATTTGTGCAGCAGTCCACTCCTTGTTATTGCTGCCTGTCATACATTGCTGAGATAACTGCAGGGAGATAGTAATTGTAGGACAGTCCCTTTTTTTTTTGGGGGGGGGGTTAAATTCTCCCTGAAAAAAAATAAATGGGAGATTAATATAGGCATTTGTGCTTGAGTGCCAGTCCTGCGTGCCATCTCTCTCAAATTGCCATCTCTCTCAAACAGAAAGCCTAGTTTTTTTTTATTTTGGTTTTAAAATTCTCCCTGAAAAAAAAATAAATAGTGGGAGATTAATATTTGCATTTGTGCTTCAGTGCCAGTCGTGTGTGCAATCTCTCTCAAACAGAAAGCCTAGTTTTTTTTTTATTTTGATTTTAAAATTCTCCCTGAAAAAAAAATAAATAGTGGGAGATTAATATTGGCATTTGTGCTTGAGTGCCAGTTGTGTGTGCCATCTCTCTCAAACTGTGGGCCACAGAAAGCCCAGTGTCTGTTTTTTTTGTATTTTGGTTTTAAAATTCTCCCTGAAAAAAAATAAATAGTGGGAGATTAATATTGGCATTTGTGCTTCAGTGCCAGTCGTGTGTGCCATCTCTCTCGAATTGTGGGCCACAGAAAGCCTAGTTGTTTTTTTATTTATTTTGGTTTTAACCCCTTCACCCCCGGAGCTTTTTCTGCTTTTTCATTTTCGTTTTTCGCTCCCCTCCTTCCCAGAGCCATAACTTTTTTATTTTTCCGTCAATATGGCCATGTGAGAGCTTATTTTTTGCAGGACGAGATGAACTTTTGAACGATACCATTGGTTTTACCATGCCATGTAACAGAAAACAGGAAAAAAATTCCAAGTGTGATGAAATTGCAAAAAAAGTGCCATCTCTCTCAAATTGTGGGCCACAGAAAGCCTAGTGTCTGTTTTTTTTTTTTTGGTTTTAAAATTCTCCCTGAAAAAAAATAAATAGTGGGAGATTAATATTGGCATTTGTGCTTCAGTGCCAGTCATGTGTGCCATCTCTCTCAAATTGTGGGCCACAGAAAGCCTAGTGTCTGTTTTTTTTTATTTTGGTTTTAAAATTCTCCCTGAAAAAAAATAAATAGTGGGAGATTAATATTGGCATTTGTGCTTGAGTGCCAGTCGTGTTTGCCATCTCTCTCAAATTGTGGGCCACAGAAAGCCTAGTTTTTTATTTTTTTATTTTGGTTTTAAAATCCTCCCTGAAAAAAAATAAATAGTGGAAGATTAATATCGGCATTTGTGCTTGAGTGACAGTCCTGCGTGTGTGGTATCTCTCTCATTTTGTGCCACAGAAAACCGAGTGTATAACATTGTGCCTGATTTTCCTTGCAGTCTCACCCACCTATAAAGGGATATCTAAATCCTACAGAAGTTTGAGTTCACCTTGTAAGTTGTTTTACAGTAACAAATACCGTTACTTTGGTTACGTTTTTAAAACAATGAGGAAGTCTGGTGGAAGAGGTCGTGGTCGTGGGCGTTCATTGCCAGCTGGTAATGATGGTAGTGGTGGTGGAGCATCAGGTGGTCGTGGGAAAAACAATATAGCACTTAAGTCTCGAGCTGTGGATCCAGGTTCGTCGTCTGGCTACACAAGGCCTCGATCGCTTCCTTTTCTGGGAGTAGGAAAACCGCTTTTAAAGCCGGAGCAGCAAGAGCAAGTTTTGGCTTTCCTTGCTGACTCAGCCTCTAGCTCTTTAGCCTCCTCTTCTGAAACTGGTAAATGTAAAAGCAGCACGTTGTTAGTGGATGTTCACGGTCAGGGATAAGTCGCTTCCTTGTCCTCTTCAGCAAAAACAACAACAGAGAAGGATGCGTCAGGCGACACAACGGGTTACTCCATGGAGCTCTTTACACATACCATTCCTGGGTTAGAAAGTGAAACAGTTAACAGGCCATGCCCATTACAAGTTGAATCGGACATGGAAAACACAGATGCATAGCCACAGCCAGATTACTATGCTGTTCCTTTGACTCATACCACAACATTGCCCTCGCAGTGTACTGATCCAGAATCAGACCCTGATGAGACTATGGTGCTCCGTTACGAACGCTATACCACCGGCTTACACGGTGACACAGACGAAGTTGCACACGAGATAGAAGAGGAGGTCATAGATGACCCAGTTGTTGACCCCGATTGGCAGCCATTGGGGGAACAGGGTGCAGACCGCAGCAGGCATCAACATCGCAACAGGTTCCATCTGCCGGGCCCTTATCTGGCCCAAAACGCGTGGCAAAGCCAAAACCTGTTGGAGGACAGCGTGGCCATCCGGTTAAAGAAGCTCAATTTGCAATGCCTGAAAAGGTATCCGATGCTAGAAAGAGTGCAGTCTGGCATTTTTTTAAACAACATCCAATTGATCAGCACAGTCATCTGTCAAAAATGTTCAACTACCTTAAGCAGAGGTCAGAATCTGAAAAGTCTAAATACAAGTTGCATGCATAGACATTTAACCACCATGCATTTGCAAGCCTGGACTAACTACCAAACGTCCCTTAAGGTTGTAGCACCCTCGGCCAATGAAGCTAGTCAGCAACGCTACATCCCTTCCGTCACTGTAAGGCCACCATTTTCCGCACCACCTGCAGTATCTGTGCAGGTTTTGTTGCCAGGCCAAAGCAGTCAGGGTCAGGGAATCACCAGTTTCGTAGTAGGAAACACTGTATGTAGGGCACCGGCAAGAATACCATCTCCAACCGTCTCTCAGTCTGCCATGTCCACCGGCACACCCGCTAGTTCCACGATCTCCAGCTCTCCAGTCCAGCTCACCGTACATGAGACTCTCGTTAGAAAAAGGAAGTACTCATCCTCGCATCCGCGTACACAGGGTTTGAACGCCCACATAGCTAGACTAATCTCGTTAGAGATGATGCCCTACCGGTTAGTTGAAAGTGAAGCTTTCAAAGCCCTGATGGACTACGCTGTACCACGCTACGAGCTACCCAGTCGACACTTCTTTTTGAGAAAAGCCATCCCAGCCCTCCACCAGCATGTTAAAGAGTGCATCGTCCATGCACTCAGGCAATCTGTGAGTACAAAGGTGCACCTGACAACTGATCCATGGACCAGCAGGCATGGCCAGGGACGTTACGTGTCCATCACGGCACACTGGGTGAATGTGGTGGATGCAGGGTCCACAGGGGACAGCAATATTGGGACAGTTCTGCCTAGCCCACGGTCTAGGAAACAGTTGGCTATAGCCGTTCGCCCCCCCCCTCCTCCTCCTAGTCCTCCTGCAGAAGCGAGAGCTCGTTCACAGACCGCAGTCGCACAACCACTCTATCCGCAGCTGCCACTGTTGCACACCAGGTATCCCATTATGGGGCAGCTACTGGCAAGCGTCAGCAGGCTGTATTGGCTATGAAGTGTTTGGGCGACAACAGACACACCGCGGAAGTTCTGTCCGAGTTCCTGCAGAAAGAAACGCAGTCGTGGCTGGGCACTGTAGATCTTGAGGCAGGCTGTTGTGAATTCTGTGGCAGAGCTCCCTCCTGTGGTCACAAGTGGTACTTCGGCTGGTTCTCTCTGTGAGCTTCCGTTGGTGGAGGAAAGTGGTACTGCGGCTTCTGAGTTTCCTTCCTCAGGTGATGTGGTGAGGTCATTAGGTGTTTCTCTATTTAACTCCACCCAGTGCTTTGATCCTGGCCTCCAGTCAATGTTCTAGTGTTGGACCTGTTTCCTCCTGGATCGTTCCTGTGGCTTGCTGCTCTGCATAGCTAAGTTCCTCTTTGCTATTTGTTTGCTGTTTTTTTCTGTCCAGCTTGTCAATTTGTTTTTTTCTGCTTGCTGGAAGCTCTGGGACGCAGAGGGTGTACCTCCGTGCCGTTAGTTCGGTACGGAGGGTCTTTTTGCCCCCTTTGTGTGGTTTTTGAAGGGTTTTGTGTTGACCGCAAAGTTACCTTTCCTATCCTCGCTCTGTTAAGAAAGTTGGGCCTCACTTTGCTAAATCTATTTCATCTCTACGTTTGTCTCTTCATCTTTACTCACAGTCATTATATGTGGGGACTGCCTTTTCCTTTGGGGTATTTCTCTGAGGCAAGGTAGGCTTATTTTCTTTCTTCAGGCTAGCTAGTTTCTCAGGCTGTGCCGAGTTGCATAGGCAGCGTTAGGCGCAATCCACGGCTGCCTCTAGTGTGGTTTGTTAGGATCAGGGATTGCGGTCAACAGAGTTCCCACGTCTCAGAGCTCGTTCTCGTTTTTTGGGTTATTGTCAGGTCACTGTATGTGCGCCGACCTCTATGTCCATTGTGGTTCTGAGTTATCTTTCATAACAGTACTGGAGGCCAAAGTACTAATGATTCTCAATAGAGGGAAAAAAGAAGTTCTGAGACCATTTTTTTTCCTTTGCACTGTGTTTTGCCTTTTTTTTCCCCTAGACATTTGGGTGGTTCAGAACACAGGTGTAGCAATGGACATTAAAGGTCTGTCTTCATGTGTGGATCAGCTCACGGCAAGAGTACAAAGTATTCAAGACTTTGTGGTTCAGAATTCTATGTTAGAACCGAGAATTCCTATTCCTGATTTGTTTTTTGGAGATAGAACTAAATTTCTGAGTTTCAAAAATAATTGTAAACTATTTCTGGCTTTGAAACCTTGCTCTTCTGGTGACCCAGTTCAACAAGTTATGATCGTTATTTCTTTTTTGCGTGGCGATCCTCAGGACTGGGCATTTTCCCTTGCGCCAGGGGATCCTGCATTAAGTAATATCGATGCATTTTTCCTGGCGCTCGGATTGCTGTACGATGAGCCTAATTCTGTGGATCAGGCAGAGAAGAATTTACTGGCTCTGTGTCAGGGTCAGGATGAAATAGAGGTATATTGTCAGAAATTTAGAAAGTGGTCCGTACTCACTCAGTGGAATGAAGGTGCGCTCGCAGCTATTTTCAGAAAATGTCTCTCTGAAGCCCTTAAGGATGTTATGGTGGAATTTCCTATGCCTGCTGGTCTGAATGAGTCTATGTCTTTGGCCATTCAAATCGGTCGACGCTTGCGCGAGCGTAAATCTGTGCACCATTTGGCGGTATTACCTGAGCTTAAACCTGAGCCTATGCAGTGCGATAGTACTTTGACCAGAGTTGAACGGCAAGAACACAGACGTCTGAATGGGCTGTGTTTCTACAGTGGTGATTCCACTCATGCTATCTCTGATTGTCCTAAGCGCACTAAGCGGTTCGCTAGGTCTGCCACTATTGGTATGGTACAGTCAAAATTTCTTCTGTCTGTTACCTTGATCTGCTCTTTGTCATCGTATTCTGTCATGGCATTTGTGGATTCAAGCGCTGCCCTGAATTTAATGGACTTGGAGTATGCTAGGCGTTGTGGGCAATCGAGAGTTGCTGGCCATGAAGTGGGCATTCGAGGAATGGCGTCATTGGCTTGAGGGAGCTAAGCATCGCGTGGTGGTCTTGACTGATCATAAGAACTTGACTTATCTCGAGTCCGCCAAGCGCTTGAACCCTAGACAAGCTCGTTGGTCGTTGTTTTTTGCCCGTTTTGACTTTGTGATTTCATACCTTCCGGGCTCTAAAAATGTGAAGGCGGATGCTCTTTCTAGGAGTTTTGTGCCCGACTCTCCGGGTGTATCTGAGCCGGCGGGTATCCTCAAAGAGGGAGTAATTGTGTCTGCCATCTCCCCTGATTTGCGGCGGGTGCTGCAAAAATTTCAGGATAATAAACCTGATCGTTGCCCAGCGGAGAAACTGTTTGTCCCTGATAGGTGGACGAATAAAGTTATCTCTGAGGTTCATTGTTCGGTGTTGGCTGGTCATCCTGGAATCTTTGGTACCAGAGAGTTAGTGGCTAGATCCTTCTGGTGGCCATCTCTGTCGCTGGATGTGCGTACTTTTGTGCAGTCCTGTGGGATTTGTGCTCGGGCTAAGCCCTGCTGTTCTCGTGCCAGTGGGTTGCTTTTGCCCTTGCCGGTCCCGAAGAGGCCTTGGACACATATCTCTATGGATTTTATTTCAGATCTTCCCATCTCTCAAAAGATGTCAGTCATTTGGGTGGTCTGTGATCGCTTCTCTAAGATGGTCCGTTTGGTACCCTTGTCTAAATTGCCTTCCTCCTCTGATTTGGTGCCATTGTTTTTCCAGCATGTGGTTCGTTTGCATGGCATTCCAGAGAATATCGTTTCTGACAGAGGTTCTCAGTTTGTTTCAAGGTTTTGGCGAGCCTTTTGTGGTAGGATGGGCATTGACTTGTCTTTTTCCTCGGCTTTCCATCCTCAGACTAATGGCCAGACCGAACGAACCAATCAGACCTTGGAAACATATCTGAGATGCTTTGTTTCTGCTGATCAGGATGACTGGGTGTCCTTTTTGCCTTTGGCTGAGTTCGCCCTTAATAATCGGGCCAGCTCGGCTACCTTAGTTTCACCGTTTTTCTGCAACTCTGGGTTCCATCCTCGTTTCTCTTCAGGGCAGGTTGAGTCTTCGGACTGTCCTGGTGTGGATACTGTGGTGGACAGGTTGCAGCAGATTTGGACTCATGTAGTGGACAATTTGACTTTGTCCCAGGAGAAGGCTCAACGTTTCGCTAATCGCAGACGCTGTGTGGGTCCCCGACTTCGGGTTGGGGACTTGGTTTGGTTATCTTCTCATCATATTCCTATGAAGGTTTCCTCTCTTAAGTTTAAACCTCGTTTTATTGGTCCATATAGGATTTCTGAGGTTCTTAATCCTGTGTCTTTTCGTCTGACCCTTCCAGATTCATTTTCCATCCATAACGTATTCCATAGGTCATTGTTGCGGAGATACGTGGCACCTATGGTTCCATCTGTTGATCCTCCTGCCCCGGTTTTGGTGGAGGGGGAGTTGGAGTATGTTGTGGAGAAGATTTTGGATTCTCGTGTTTCAAGACGGAAACTCCAGTATCTGGTTAAGTGGAAGGGTTATACTCAGGAAGATAATTCCTGGGTCTTTGCCTCTGATGTCCATGCTCCCGATCTTGTTCGTGCCTTTCATATGGCTCATCCTGGTCGTTCTGGGAGCTCTGGTGAGGGTTCGGTGACCCCTCCTCAAGGGGGGGTACTGTTGTGAATTCTGTGGCAAAGCTCCCTCCTGTGGTCACAAGTGGTACTTCGGCTGGTTCTCTCTGTGAGCTTCCGTTGGTGGAGGAAAGTGGTACTGCGGCTTCTGAGTTTCCTTCCTCAGGTGATGTGGTGAGGTCGTTAGGTGTTTCTCTATTTAACTCCACCCAGTGCTTTGATCCTGGCCTCCAGTCAATGTTCTAGTGTTGGATTTGTTTCCTCCTGGATCGTTCCTGTGGCTTGCTGCTCTGCATAGCTAAGTTCCTCTTTGCTATTTGTTTGCTGTTTTTTTCTGTCCAGCTTGTCAATTTTTTTTTTTCTGCTTGCTGGAAGCTCTGGGATGCAGAGGGTGTACCTCCGTGCCGTTAGTTCGGTACGGAGGGTCTTTTTGCCCCCTTTGCGTGGTTTTTGAAGGGTTTTGTGTTGACCGCAAAGTTACCTTTCCTATCCTCGCTCTGTTCAGAAAGTTGGGCCTCACTTTGCTAAATCTATTTCATCTCTACGTTTGTCTCTTCATCTTTACTCACAGTCATTATATGTGGGGGCTGCCTTTTCCTTTGGGGTATTTCTCTGAGGCAAGGTAGGCTTATTTTCTATCTTCAGGCTAGCTAGTTTCTCAGGCCGTGCCGAGTTGCATAGGCAGCGTTAGGCGCAATCCACGGCTGCCTCTAGTGTGGTTTGTTAGGATCAGGGATTGCGGTCAACAGAGTTCCCACGTCTCAGAGCTCGTTCTTTTTTTTTGGGTTATTGTCAGGTCACTGTATGTGCGCTGACCTCTATGTCCATTGTGGTTCTGAATTATCTTTCATAACACAGGCAAGATAGTTAGTGATAACGGAAGGAATTTCATGGCTGCCATCGCCCTTTCCCAACTGAAACACATTCCTTGCCTAGCTCACACCTTAAACCTGGTGGTGCAGTGCTTCCTGAAAAGTTATCCGGGGTTATCCGACCTGCTTCTCAAAGTGCGCGGACTTTGCTCGCATATCCGCCGTTCGCCCGTACCCTCCAGCCGTATGCAGACCTATCAGCGGTCTTTGAACCTTCCCCAGCATCGCCTAATCATCGACGTTGCAACAAGGTGGAACTCAACACTGCACATGCTTCAGAGACTGTGCGAACAGAGGCGTGCTGTTATGTATTTGTGGGAGGATACACATACACGGGCAGGCAGTAGGATGGCAGACATGGAGTTGTCAGGTGTGCAGTGGTCGAAGGTACAAGACATGTGTCAAGTCCTTCAGTATTTTGAGGAATGCACATGGCTGGTTAGTGCAGACAATGCCATAATAAGCATGAGCATCCCCCTAATGTGTCTGCTGATGCAAAGTTTGACGCACATAAAGGAGCAGGCGTCTGCAGCAGAGGAAGAGGAAAGCCTTCATGACAGTCAGCCATTGTCTGGTCAGGGCAGTGTTCAGGACGAGGTAGCGGGCGAACAGGAGGAGGAGGACGAGGAGGATGATGGGGATGAGTATTTTTTTAATGAGGAAGCTTCTCCGGGGCCACTGGAAATTGGTGGCGTGGCAAGGCCGGGTTCTGGTTTTTTGAGGGACACAAGTGATGTAGATTTGCCTGTAACTGCCCCTCAACTCAGCACAACCGCAGATTTGACAACTCGAACTTTGGCCCACATGGCGGATTATGCCTTACATATCCTCGAAAGGGACCCACGCATTATTAAAATGATGACAGATGACGATTACTGGTTGGCCTGCCTCCTTGATCCTCGCTATAAAGGCAAATTGCAAAATATTATGCCACATGAGAATCTGGAACAAATATTAGCAACCAAACAATCAACTCTTGTTGACCGTTTGATTCAGGCATTCCCAGCACACAGCGCTGGTGATGGTTCTCACACGAGCTGCAGGGGGCAGCAGACCAGGAGTGCTAGGGGTGCACACATCAGAAGTGGCGTTGGACAGAGGGGTTTTCTGACCAGGTTGTGGAGTGATTTTGCTATGACCGCAGACAGGACAGGTACTGCAGCATCAATTCAAAGTGACAGGAGACAACATTTGTCCAGTATGGTTACTAACTATTTTTCATCCCTTATCGATGTTCTCCCTCAACCGTCATTCCCATTTGATTACTGGGCATCCAAATTAGACACCTGGCCAGAATTTGCAGAATATGAATTGCAGGAGCTTGCTTGCCCGGCAGCTAGTGTGCTATCAGAAAGAGTATTCAGTGCTGCTGGTTCAATATTAACTGAAAAAAGGACTCATCTGGCTACCCAAAATGTTGATGATCTAACCTTCATTAAAATGAACCACTCCTGGATTTCGAATTATATTGCCCCACCGTTCCCGGCTAACACCTAGCTTTCCAATGAAAAGGTCTTGCTTGTGGACTGCTCTGACTGAGTTTTCCAATCTTGTAATTTGCAGCAGCTGTTTGTCCAGCATACGACATGTTTACACCTCCCTAAGTGGCCAAACTCCCCCCACGGGGCCGTGGTCTCGCCACTAGGCGCAAGCACCCGTGAGAGTGCTGTTTGTCTGAAGAGGTGGGTGTGCACGCTTTTGGTCGACGGCACTGCCATTGGGTCCCTCATTGTACAATAAAGTGTCTCTGGCGGTGGTGGCGCGCAACCAACGTCAGACACAACGTTGTAACATGAGGGGCCCTGGGCCAGTACCGCCGGCCACAAGACAGTTTCCCCCTCCAGCTCAAACAGTGCTCTACGATTTGCAAAATTATCTCTCACAGCTCCACCAATGTTTAGTCTATGCGCTGACAGCCTTCAATGCCTGGCACTGACAATACCAATGTGTTGACATGTATGATGCTAATTAAAATAGTCTGGGGCAGTGTCCTATATTTACACCAGTAAATACTTTGCGCCAAATTTCTAGGTCTGAAACTCAGCAGAGGAGCCCACCCCTGTACCTAAGTATGCCACCTTTTATTTTTTGGTTTTGTTATATTGCGAGACATTAACATCTATTAATTTTTTGGGAGTACTAACTGTCAGACACTTCTTACAATCGGCCTCCGCTGACAACACCAATGCTGCCTGTGTACCCCTGCAAGATAATTCCAAGTGCATAGAGCATAATTTTGTTATGTTAGACCTACTAAGCCTGTCTGCGGTCCCTCCTTCCAATACTCCTCCACTGACCAGACCACTGCTGCCCGTGTATCCCTGGAACCTATTATAAAGTGCCTACAGCCTACTTTTGTTATGTTAGGCCTACTAAGCCTGTCTGCGGTCCCTCCTTCCAATAGTCCTCCACTGACCAGACCACTGCTGCGCGTGTACCCCTGGAACCTATTTTAAAGTGCCTACAGCCTACTTTTGTTATGTTAGGCCTACTAAGCCTGTCTGCGGTCCCTCCTTCCAATAGTCCTCCACTGACCAGACCACTGCTGCCCTTGTAGCCCTGGAACCTATTTTAAAGTGCCTACAGCCTACTTTTGTTATGTTAGGCCTACTAAGCCTGTCTGCGGTCCCTCCTTCCAATGGTCCTCCACTGACCAGACCACTGCTGCCCGTGTACCCCTGGTACCTATTTTAAAGTGCCTACAACATACTTTTGTTATGTTAGACCTACTAAGCCTGTCTGCGGTCCCTTCTTCCAATAGTCCTCCACTGACCAGACCACTGCTGCCCGTGTATCCCTGGAACCTATTTTAAAGTGCCTACAGCCTACTTTTGTTATGGTAGGCCTACTAAGCCTGTCTGCGGTCCCTCCTTCCAGTAGTCCTCCACTGACCAGACCACTGCTGCGCGTGTACCCCTGGAACCTATTTTAAAGTGCCTACAGCCTACTTTTGTTATGTTAGGCCTACTAAGCCTGTCTGCGGTCCCTCCTTCCAATAGTCCTCCACTGACCAGACCACTGCTGCCCTTGTACCCCTGGAACCTATTTTAAAGTGCCTACAGCCTACTTTTGTTATGTTAGGCCTACTAAGCCTGTCTGCAGTCCCTCCTTCCAATAGTCCTCTACTGACCAGACCACTGCTGCGCGTGTACCCCTGGAACCTATTTTAAAGTGCCTACAGCCTACTTTTGTTATGTTAGGCCTACTAAGCATGTCTGCGGTCCCTCCTTCCAATAGTCCTCCACTGACCAGACCACTGCTGCGCGTGTACCCCTGGAACCTATTTTAAAGTGCCTACAGCCTACTTTTTTATGTTAGGCCTACTAAGCCTGTCTGCGGTCCCTCCTTCCAATAGTCCTCCACTGACCAGACCACTGCTACCCGTGTACCCCTGGAACCTATTTTAAAGTGCCTACAGCCTACTTTTGTTATGTTAGGCCTACTAAGCCTGTCTGCGGTCCCTCATTCCAATAGTCCTCCACTTACCAGATCACTGCTGCCCGTGTACCCCTGGAACCTATTTTAAATTGCATAGAGCATCCTTTTTTTAATTGTAGGCGTACTAAGTCTGTCTGCGGTCCATAATTGAAATTGTCCTCCACTGACCAGACCACTGCTGCCTGTGTACCCCTGGAACCAATTTTAAAGTGCCTACAGCCTACTTTTGTTATGTTAGGCCTACTAAGCCTGTCTGCGGTCCCTCATTCCAATAGTCCTCCACTTACCAGATCACTGCTGCCCGTGTACCCCTGGAACCTATTTTAAATTGCATAGAGCATCCTTTTTTAATTGTAGGCGTACTAAGTCTGTCTGCGGTCCATAATTGAAATTGTCCTCCACTGACCAGACCAATGCTGCCTGTGTACCCCTGTAACCTTTTTTAAACTGCATTGAGGCAATTTTTTTGTTTAAGGCCTCCTACCTGTGTCTGTCTGCGCCACTCAGTACAGCTGTCCTCCTCTGAAAAAAGCTGAGCTTCAATACTCTGGTTTTCAGCCTATAGGAATTTGAAAACTGCATTGGGGCTACTACTTCGGTAGGGCCTACTAACGGTGTCTGCCGCTCCAAGGTGTTCTCCAGGTTGCCTCTCCATTGCTTCAATCTTCATGCTCGTGTTAAGTATTTGTTGAAACAACACTACATTAGGCCTACAAGTTGGGTCTGGGTTGTAGAGACGGTGTCTGCCGCTCCAAGGTGTTCTCCAGGTTGCCTCTCCATAGCTTCGATCTTCTAGCTCTCGTTAAGTAGTTGTTGAAACAACACTGCATTTGGCCTACTAGTTGGGTTGGGGCCTACTAACAGTGTCTGCCGCTCCTTGCTGTTCTCCTGGTTTCCTGTCCTGAAATTCCATTTTCAGGCTCTCGTTAAGCAGTTGTTAATGTTAGACTGCATTTGGCCTACTAGTTGGGTTGGGGCCTACTATCGGTGTCTGCCGCTCCTTGCTGTTCTCCTCCACTGAACAAAGCTGTGCTGCCTGTTTACTACTGTTGCCAATTTTGAACTGCATTTAGACTACTCACTGATTTGGGCCTACTCTCTGTGTCAGCCTCTCATTCCAGTTGTCCTCCACTGAACAAAGCAATGCACCCAGGTTAGTCCTGTTACCAATTTTGAACTGCATTTAGCCCACTTTATTCTTTGGACCCATATCTGTTTCCTCCTCATCATGCCCATTGCCCAGCCAGTGATAGATGAGTCTGCTGGTACATTGACCCATAACGCAACATTCCCCGTGCTCGCTACACAGCAAGATTGTGACCCTGCTGAAAGTCATACCATACCACCTTACACGGGGACAAAGAGGAAGGTGAAGATGAAGGTGCAGGTTCCTTCATCAGGTGGGGGGAGGAATACTCGTTGGCGACGTCACTGGCACAGGGCCCCTCATAGTACGCAAAAGTGTTGCTGCTGGTGGGAGGCACCGCCGTGCAAACACACCACCGTACTTTGAGGGGCCCTGTGCCAGTGCCAATGCCAACGAGTGGGCCCCCCCTGCTTGCTCAGGATCACAGCACTTGCAAAGTTGAAATACTTACCTCTCCCTGCTCCACTGCCGTGACGTGGTCCAGATTTCCTGGGCCCACTAAATACTTGAACCAGCCCTACCCCCCCAGACTTTAGCCAAATGACCCCCAATTTCCAATGCCTTACTATTATTATAAGGTATATTAAGATTGACAAGCTTCAGTAACAAGAATGTATGTTTTTGCCATTAAAATGGGCACTGTACATGTTTTCCTGGCCTCCACTCACTGCCGACTATGCTCCCCCATTGACTTGCATTGGGTTTCGTGTTTCGGTCGATCCCCGACTTTTCGCGATAATCAGCCGATTCCACTCAACTCGACTTTTGAGATAGTTGGGTTTCGCGAAACCCGACTCGACCCTAAAAAACTAAAAGTTGCTCAACCCTATTCAAGACAGATTAGAGAGGAGAGAGTTTTGTAAGAAAGAGACTGATGAGTAGAGTGATACAATAGTCCAGATGAGAATGAATAAGAGAAACAGTAAGAGTTTTTGCAGAGTTGAAAGTAAAAAGGTCAAATTCTAGAAATATTTCAGAGGTGCAGATAAAAGGAGCGAGCCAGTGATCGGATGTGGGGGGTGAATGAAAGCTCAGAATCAAGTATACCCCAAGACAGCGGGCATGTTGCTGGGGATTAGGGTTGAGACAAACGGATCAGACAAATTCAAAAATCACCCACTTTTGGCAAAGTCGGGTTTCATAAAACCCGACACGATCCTAGTGTGGGATCGGCCATGAGATGGCCGATCTGCACTCAAAAGTCGCGTTTCGTGTGGCACTTTCAGCGCCATTTTTCAACCAATGAAGGAGGACGCAGAGTGTGGGCAGGGTGATGACGTAGGTCTCGGTCCCCACCATCTTAGAGAAGGGCATGACAGTGATTGGCTTGCTTTCTGCGGCGTCACAGGGGCTATAAAGGGGCGTGCATGCCGACCGCCATCTTACTTCTGCCGATCTTAGCATAGGGAGAGGTTGCTGCAGCTTCATCACAAGAAGGATATAGTTAGGGAGGGAAGATTAACCCTCAAACTGCTTTGTAGTGATTTGCACTGTGCAACACCACCATTTGTTTGCAGGGACAGTGGAGTTATTAGGCTGCCTTATAAGACTCCCTGATAGCTGCATTGCTGTTTGTACGCCGCCAACTGCTTTTTTAAAAGCACAAATCCTGTTGCTCCTTCTTCATAGTTATCTTGTTTATTTGTCCACACTTTTGTGTGCAGCAGTCCTTTTTATTGCTGCCATACTTGTCCTGAGATCATTGTAGGGAGATTGAAATTGTACTAATGTCCGTGTATTTTTTCATATATCTTCCAGCCACTTTCTGCCACTTACATTTTGTTGATTTATACACTGGGCCTAAGTTTTGTTTCAGTCTTCCCCCAAAAAAGGTGAGATTCAAATTCTCACAAAGTGGATATACTGAAGTCCTGTTAGTTTGTCATATGTCAGCCAGCTACTTTCTGCCACTTACATTGTGTTGTTTCATGTACAGGCTTGAGATTTGGTTCAGTCTCCCAAATAAAAGGGAGATTTAAATTCTCAACAAGTTTATATACAACTTCTACCTTGTTTTACAGTACCATATAATGGTTGTTATTTTGGTTAGATGTTCCAAAAAATTAGGAAGTCTGGTGGAAGAGCCCGTGGGCGGTGGTTGCCAGCTGGTACTGATGGTGGTGGTGGTGGTGCATCTGGTGGTAGTGGCAAAAGCACAATAGCACAATAGAGGTGCACAAATCCGAAGTGGCATTGGACAGATGGGTTTTATGACCAGGCTGTGGAGTGATTTTGCAATGACCACTGGCACGACAGGTACTACTGCATCGATTCAAAGTGACAGGAGACAGCATTTGTCCAGTATGGTTACAAACTACTTTTCCTCCCTTATCGATGTTCTCCCTCACAGGTCATTCCCCTTTGATTACTGGGCATCTAAAATAGACACCTGGCCCGAATTGGCAGAATATGCATTACAGGAGCTTGCTTGCCCAGCAGCTAGTGTGCTATCAGAAAGAGTCTTCAGTGCTGCTGGTTCAATATTGACCGAAAAAAGGACACGTCTGGCTACCCAGAATGTTGATGATCTAACCTTCATTAAAATGAACCAATCATGGATTTCAGATTATTTTGCCCCACCTTCCCCTGCTGACACGTAGCTTGCCTGAAAAATGTCTTGCTTTTTGCCTCCTCTTACTCACGTCTCCATTTCCCTCATAGTACAATGAAGTGTCTCTGATGGCGGTGGTGCACAACCAACATCAGACACACCGTCATAATATGAGGGGCCATGTGCCAGTACTGCCACCCACGAGAGAGTGTCCCCCCCAGCTCGAACAGTGCTCTACCACTTGCAATATTTACCTCTCCCTGCTCCACCACTGTGTATTCTGTGCTGTTAAATCCTTCAATGGCACTGCCAATACAAATTTGTTGAAATAATAGATGATAGTTAAAATATACAGGGGCCCTGGTCTCCATTTAGACCAGTTAATACTTTGCGCCTACTACCACTGTCTGATACTCAGCAGAGGAGCCCACCCCTGTAATTATCTATGCCACCTGTTTATTTATGAACAATTTTTGGCAGACATTTAGCCCACTTTATTATTTGGGCCTACTAACTGTGTCTGCCACTTATTACAGTTTTCCTCCAATGAACAAAGCAATGCTGCCTCTTTAGTCCTGTTACCAATTTTGAACTACATTTAGCCTACTTTATTATTTGGGACTACTAACTGTGTCTGACACTCGTTAGTTTTCCTCCACTGAACAAAGCATTGCCGCCTGTTTAGTCCTGTTACCAATTTTGAACTGCATTTAGCCTAATTTATTATTTGGGCCTACTTACTGTGTCTGCCACTCATTACAGTTTTCCTCCACTGAACAAAGCAATGCCGCCTGTTTAGTCCTGTTACCAATTTTGAACTGCTTTTAGCCTATTTTATTATTTGGGCCTACTAACTGTGTCTGCCACTCATTACAGTTTTCCTCCATTGAACAAAGCAGTGCCGCCTGTTTCCAATTTTGAACTGCATTTAGCCTACTTTATTATTTGGGCCTATATCTGTGTTTCCTCCTCATCCTGCCCATTGCCCAGCCACTGCTAGTTGAGTCTGCTGGTACATTGACCCAGACCACTACATTCCCCTTGCACTCTACACAGCCTGAATCTGACCCTGCTGAATGTCAGGTTCCCCTTCCCGCATACTATACCACCTTACACGGGGACAAAGAAGAAGGTGCAGATGAAAGTGGAGGTTCCTTCATCAGATGGGGGGGCATAGTCGTTGGCGACATCACTGGCACAGGGCCCCTCATAGTATGCAAAAGTGTCTCTATCAGTGGGAGGCGCCACCTGCCATCAAACACACCACCGTACTATGAGGGGCCCTGTGCCAGTGCCAACGAATGGGCCCCCACTGCTTGCTCAGGATCACAGCACTTGCAAAGTTGAAATACTTACCTCTCCCTGCTCCACCGCCGTGATGTATTCTGGGTTTCCTGGGCCCACGAAAATCTTGAGCCAGCCCTACCCCCCCACAACTTTAGCCAAATGACCCCCAGTTTTCAATGCCTAACTATTATTATAAAGTAAATTGACAAGCTTAACTAATAAGAATTGATGTTTTTGGCATTAAAATGGGCACTGCAGGTGTTTTCCTGTCCTCCACTCACTGCCGACTTTGATTCCCCATTGACTTGCATTGGCTTTCATGTTTCAGTCAGCCCCCGACTTTTCGCAATAATCGGCCAATTTCACCCGACCCGACTTTTGACAAAGTCGAGTTTCGCGAAACCTGACTCGATCCAAAAAAAAGTAAAAGTCGCTCAACTCTACTGGGGAGTAATGGTGGAACCACACACAGAAATGGAGAAATGGCAATGTTGGGCATAGGTACATTATTATAGGGAGGAAACAGAAGGAGTTCAGTTTTTGACAAGTTCAATTTCAGTTAGAGGGAGGACATGATGTTAGAGACTGCAATAAGACAATTTCTGGTGTTTTCTAAAAAGGAAAGCGTGATATCAAGAAAAGTATATACTGTAATTGGGACAGTATACAAAGAGAAGTGGAGGGGGCCTGGAACCCCAAGAGTAAGGGTAAGATGAGAGGAGGAGGAGCCAGAAAAATAAACAGTGAAGGAGCGGTCAGAGAGATAGAATGAGAACCGGGACAGAACGGTGTCCTTGAGGCGATGGAATTGTGCATAGTGAGGAGGAGCTGATAATCCACAGTGTTGAATGCTGTAGCGAGATCCAAGAGAATTATCAGGGAGCAGTGACCATTAGATTTAGCTGTTAGTAGATCATTAGAGACTTTCGTAAGGGCAGTTTTGGTAGAGTGTGAAGAGCGGAAACCAGATTGTAGCGGGTCGTGAAGAGAGTTATCTGAGAGCTAGCAGATAAGATGGGAGTGAACCAGGCATTCCAAGAGTTTAGAGATGAAGGGAAGATTAGAGACAGGCCTACAGTTAGCAGCACATTTTTAATCGAGGGATGTTTATTTAAATAATAGATGTATGATGGCATGCTTAAATGAGGAAGGAAAGATATCAGAAGAGAGAGAGAGGTTGAATATGTTTGTTAGATTACTGGTGACAGCAGGGGAAAGGGACTGGAGGAGATGTGCCGGAATGGGGTCACTGGTGCAAATGGTCGGGCGGGAAGATGCAAGGTAACACAAGTAAACACAAAATGCAGTTTTTAAATAAAGGTCTTTATTATTAAAGGAAAGCAAAATCCAAACTTACAGGGCCCTGAGTGAAAAAATGACTGCCATACCCTTAAAACATAAATTATCTGGTTTATCACTTCATTGGGAAGGGGAGTGTTGTGAATTCTGTTATCAAACTCCCTCCTGTGGTCATGGATGGTACTTCAGCGAGTTCTGTCCATGGACTCCCTCTGGTGGCTGTGAGTGGTGCTGCTGCTTCTGAGGTTCCTTCCACATGTGACTTAAGTTATTCTTTAGCTGGCTGCTCTATATAACTCCACTCAGATCGTTACTCCATGCCAGCTGTCAATGTTCTAGTACTGGTTCAGTTCGCCCTGGATCTTTCTGGTGACCTGTCTACTCCAGTAGAAGCTAAGTCCCTGCTAGTTAATTATTTGTTCTTTATCTTCTTTTCCAGCTTGCTATTATGATTTTTCCTTGCTAGGTGGTAGCTCTGGGACGCAGAGTGGCACCTCCGCACCGTGAGTCGGTGCGGAGGTCTTTTTGCACACTCTGCGTGGTTTTTTGTAGTTTTTTGTGCTGACCGCAAAGATTCCTTTCCTATCCTCTGTCTGTTTAGTAAGTCTGGCCTCCCTTTGCTGAAACCTATTTCATCTCTGTGTTTGTGACTTTCATCTTACTCACAGTCAATATATGTGGGGGGCTGCCTTTTCCTTTGGGGAATTTCTCTGAGGCAAGGTAGGCTTTATTTTCTATCTTTAGGGCTAGTTAGATCTTAGGCTGTGAAGAGGCGTCTAGGGAGAGTTAGGTACGCTCCATGGCTATTTCTAGTGTGTGTGATAGGTTTAGGGGTTGCGGTCAGCAGAGTTCCCACTTCCCAGAGCTTGTCCTGTGTTGTTTAACTATCAGGTCGTTCCGGGTGCTCCTAACCACCAGGTCCATAATAGTCCTATCCACCAGGTCCATAACAGGGGAGTTCAAATTTTCTAGCCACACCCAGGCCTCATTACTGCCACACCTGTTTTCAATCAAGATATCACTTAAATAGGACCTAAATGACAAAGTGAAGGAGAACAAAAGATGCTCAAAAGCTACACATCATGATGCGATCCAAGGAAATTCTGTAACAAACGAGAAACAAATTAATTGTGATCTATACGTCTGGAAATGGGTATAAAGCCATTTCTAAATCTTTGGGACTTTGGGGGACCACGATGAGAGCCATTATCCACAAATAGTGCAGAGAAGTTTACCTGCTGAGGCCTCCAACCAAATGCACTGCAGGGTGCAGCGGACCCGATTAATGATGGCAAACACACAGGTGCAAAAAATACCGATGAAACAACCACTTTCAATCCAGCCTCTGTTCGCACAGCATGCATTTTGTAGCACTGGGCGGTCCGCATATATGTGGGTTAGTAATAGGCTGTAAACCAGATGCTCTGCATTGCCTGTGTGAACAACACCACATACAGACTATTATCGCTTATCATTTTGTGCACTAATGCCAAACAGCCAACACTGGTTTGAAAGTGGTTGTTTTATCGGTATTTTTTGCACCTGTGTGTTTGCCATCATTAATCGGGTCTGCTGCACCCTGCAGTGCATTTGGTTGGAGGCCTCAGCAGGTAAACATCTCTGCATTTTTCTCTGTGACTTTTATCCACAAATAGTAAAAACATGAAATAGTGGTAAACCTTCCCAGGAATGGCCAGCAGAACAAAATTAACCCAAGAGCGCAGCAACAACTCATCCAAGAGGTCACAAAAGACCCCTGAACAACATCCAAAGAACTGCAGGCCTCCCTTGCTTCAGATAAAGTCAATGTTCTTGTCTCCACCATAAGAAAGAGACTAGGCAAAAATGGCCGGCATGGCAGGGTTCTAAGGCAAAAACCACTGCTGAGCAGTAAGAACAAAGCCTTGTCTCAGTTTTGCAAGAAAACATCTTGATGTTCTCCAAGACTTTTGGGAGAATACACTGTGGACTGATAAGACAAAAGTTGAACTTTTTTGGAAGGTAACTGTTCTATTACATGTGGCGTAGAAGTAACACAGCATTTCAGAAAAGGAACATCATACGAACAGTAAAATATAATAGTACAGTGATGGTCTGGGGCTTTTTTGCTGCATCAGTACCTGTGGAATCAGTTATTAGGCTCAGTGGGCAACCACTTTTTCACACAGAGCCCTGTAGGTTTAGAATTCGTTTTCTATTTATAATACAATTCTGACCACTGTCCCTTTATGAGATTATAACTCTGGAACGCTGGCGTGGATCCTGGTGATTCTGACACTGTTTTCTCATGACATATTGTAATTCATGCTAGTGGTAATATTTCCTCGATATTACTTGCGTTTATTTGTGAAAAAAAAATTAAATTTGGCGAAAATTTTCTAAATTTGAACTTTCATGCCCTAAAATCACAGAGATTTGTCACACAAACACTTAATACGTAACATTTCCCACATGTCTACTTTACATCAGCACAATTTTGGAAGAAACATTTTTTTTGTTAGGAAGTTATGAGGAACCAGCGATGTCTCATTTTTACAACACCATTTTTTTAGGGACCACATCACATTTAAATTCACTTTGAGGGGTCTATATGATAGAAAATACCCAAAAGTGACAACATTCTAAAAATTTCACCCCTCAAGGTGCTCAAAACCAAGAAGTTTATTAACCGTTCAGGTGCTTCACAGGAATTTTTGCAATGTTTAAAAAAAAATGAACATTTAACGTTTTTTCACAAAATTTTTTATTTCAGATCCAATTTGTTTTATTTTATCTCCACAGAGAGAGAGAATTTTAGTCTAAGAAGAGGTTTCACAGGTACCCATTCAGATGGAGACGTTTATTCTCAGCGAGGAAAGGCAAATGTAGGACCTGGTATAAGAGAGATGCCGTAAAGTGGCTACCAGGTACACATAAAATTGGCCATTTTTATGCGCTAAACACTCTCATTTTTCATATTTCTAGTGCAGTAATGCAGTTCAATTTTCATGTTTCATGTTTGCATGTTTTAGCACTGCAGTGTGCTGCCTTATTTACTTGACTGTATAGGAGTTGGCAACTCTAGGTTCAGCACCTGTTCACACTTAGTCTATGTTTGGATGTGACGGTCATGTATTTGAAATGTATTCTTTAGCCTTCTGATCGAGCACTCCGCCTCCTAGCCACAGGGGTTTTAATTACAGCAGGTCCAATACCCCTCCACAGAGAGAGAGAATTTTAGTCTAAGAAGAGGTTTCACAGGTACCCATTCAGATGGAGACGTTTATTCTCAGCGAGGAAAGGCAAGTGTAGGACCTGGTATAAGAGAGATGCCGTAAAGTGGCTACCAGGTACACATAAAGTTGGCCATTTTTATGCGCTAAAAGCTCTCATTTTTCATATTTCTAGTGCAGCAATGCAGTTCAATTTTCGTGTTTCATGTTTGCATGTTTTAGCACTGCAGTGTGCTGCCTTATTTACTTGTCTGTATACGAGTTGGCAACTCTAGGTTCAGCACCTGTTCACACTTAGTCTATGTTTGGATGTGACGGTCAGGTTTTTGAAATGTATTCTCTAGCCTTCTGATCGTGCACTCCGCCACCTAGCCACAGGGGTTTTAATTACAGCAGGTCCAATACCCCTCCACAGAGAGAGAGAATTTTAGTCTAAGAAGAGGTTTCACAGGTACCCATTCAGATGGAGATGTTTATTCTCAGCGAGGAAAGGCAAGTGTAGGACCTGGTATAAGAGAGATGCCGTAAAGTGGCTACCAGGTACACATAAAATTGGCCATTTTTATGCGCTAAACGCTCTCATTTTTCATATTTCTAGTGCAGTAATGCAGTTCAATTTTCGTGTTTCATGTTTGCATGTTTTAGCACTGCTGTGTGCTGCCTTATTTACTTGTCTGTATACGAGTTGGCAACTCTAGGTTCAGCACCTGTTCACACTTAGTCTATGTTTGGATGTGACGGTCAGGTTTTTGAAATGTATTCTTTAGCCTTCTGATCGAGCACTCCGCCTCCTAGCCACAGGTGTTATAATTACAGCAGGTCCAATACCCCTCCATAGAGAGAGAGAATTTTAGTCTAAGAAGAGGTTTCACAGGTACCCATTCAGATGGAGACGTTTATTCTCAGCGAGGAAAGGCAAGTGTAGGACCTGGTATAAGAGAGATGCCGTAAAGTGGCTACCAGGTACACATAAAATTGGCCATTTTTATGCGCTAAACGCTCTCATTTTTCATATTTCTAGTGCAGTAATGCAGTTCAATTTTCGTGTTTCATGTTTGCATGTTTGAGCACTGCAGTGTGCTGCCTTATTTACTTGACTGTATACGAGTTGGCAACTTTAGGTTCAGCACCTGTTCACACTTAGTCTATGTTTGGATGTGATGGTCAGGTTATTGAAACCTAATCCTAATTCCAACCCTAACCACACCCCTTACCCCAACACACCCCTAACACCAACACACCCCTAACCCTTATCCCAACCCTAACCATAACAACACTTCAAACCCTGACACACCCCTAAAGCTAATCCCAACCCTAATCCCAACCTTTTATGTAATCCAAACCCTAACCCATCTCTAGCCCCAACCCTAACATTAGCCCATTCCGAAGCCCTAACATTGGCCCCAACCCTAACTTTAGCCCTAACCCTAAATTTAGCCACAACCCTAACCCTAACATTAGCCTTAACTCTCACTTTAGCCCCAACACTAACTTTAGCCACAACCCTAACCGTAACTTTAGCCACAAACCTAACTTTAGCCCTAATCCAAATAGGAAAACAGAAATAAATACATTTTTTATTTTATTATTTTTCCCTTTCTAAGGGGGTGATGATGCTTCCCTATGCCACCGAAACACTGAGATCTTGTTTGATCGCAGTGTTCCAGGGGTTAACATGCCGGGAGCGGTCCGTGACTGCTCCTGGAACATAGTGCCAGATGTCAGCTGTGATAATAAGCTGATATGTGGTCGCGATCAGCCACTCTCCACCCTTGAGCGCGGCAGATCGCGTATGACTTGCTATCTATGTCACACAAAATACTTAATACTTAGTAAATAACATTTCCCACATGTTTACTTTAAATCAGCGCAATTTTGGAAACAATTTTTTTTTCTTAAGTAGTTATAAGGGTTAAAATTTGACCATCGATTTCTCATTTTTACAACAAAATTTATAAAACCATTTTTTTAGGGACCACTTAACATTTAAAGAAAATTTGGGGGGGTCGGTATAACAGAAAATACCCCAAATTGACACCATTCTAAAAACTGCACCCCTCAAGGTGCTCAAAACCACATTCAAGAAGTTTATTGACCCTTCAGGTGCTTCACAAGCACTAAAGCAATGTGGAAGGAAAAAATTTACATTTTCCCCCGGAAGAAGATGCCAGCAGCCCGGGAGACATCACAGGGGGGTTGCAGGGACAGCAAAGATAACGGGGGGGGTCGGGGACCATATTTCTCTCTTTTGAGATTACATCAGAGGAGAGAGAAATTAAATTTAAAACCAATTTTTTTTTTTGTGGTGGCCGCTATACCGTTAATAACGTCGATCACAACACCGGGGTGTTAGATGTCGAGTTCCTGCCGCTGCACAGGGGGACTCACAAACCATGTCTGCTGCGGTCTCCCACTTTTCTCCAGCAGCAGTGGAGCCTGCTCGATGGAAACACCAGTCCCAGCGCCTGGCTTGGACAGATACTGTACGTCATGTTACTGCTGCCCTTCCAGGTTGAGCCATTGTAACTAGTACTGTTCAGCGGCGAGCAGGCGCTCTTGGGACTAAGTCCTGCTTTCTCCTTCTGAGCATGCTCAATTGATGACCTCTCATTGGAGGTTGTGGGGTCACACACTCAGGTCCTGTTGCAGCTCCTATTGGTCCACTAGGAAGGTCCTGAAGAGCTACCACTATAAAAGGTTCGCATGGCAGCACGACCATGCGCTAGTATCATTTGTGTGTGGTTGTTGCCAGTGGATACTAATAATAATACCACTCTGTATATATGTGGTGTGCGTCTCTTTAGCCATGGGGCTGTACACTCAGGCAGGCAGCTAGCGTCAGTGGGGGCAATTAGCCTTGGCTTAGCATCTGGTTCCTTCATGTGTGCGGTTAGCACAGAAGAGTTACAGAGCAAACACAACCTTAGTTAGGGTATTAGTTTCTGTGTACAGCATGACTAAGTGAAGCAACAGATGTCGCTTACATTTCACATGGGGTGAAGTTTAACCCACGTGTGAGCTCAGTGTCCATCTGCCATTACTTTGCAGCAGGTATCCCTGCACGGTGGTCACCGGGCTGTGAATGCACCTTGTATCAATCGCTCTATTACTTGCTGTGTTCCCCTAGCCCATACAGTATGTGTCTATGATCTTGATTTTGAGCTCTTTTATACGCTTTCATAATTGTATTATCTTATAGCCTTTCACTTAACCTATTTGCTAGCTCCAGTGTTTCCAGGAAGAACCCTTATGGACTATTAACGATCCTCAGTCATGAGAGCTGGCCATACTTTAGGGATCATTTCACTTATTCTGGATGGTAACTATTAACATGTAACAAAGCATTTACAACTTTAGGCTTTTTTAAAAACGCTTGTAATAATCATTGAATCCTTTATTTCAATTCTGACATGTCAGTATTCCACCAGATTATTCCTAAATTGTTCTAGAAATTCCATATTTATATTATTACAATTGATTTATTTTATGAAATCATTAAACTGTTAATCAGTACCAGATAATACCACCAACACATCATCGATAAATCAACTCCGGTACTATATATTTGATATTGACAGATTTTTTATGTTATAAATGTGTTCCTTGTCCTAAGCTGCCAAACTTTCAAAAACCTTTTTGCTAAAGTTGGAGCCATTGTCGTGCCGATCGCAGTTCTTGTGCTCTGGGTTTCACAGTGATCACTTCTAAACAGACTTCAAACTTCCCTACACATTGATACAAATTAATTTTTTTTAAGAACATTTTATACACTTTGCTAACAGCTTCTGAACTGACGATATGATGGTCCTTTTCACATCTTGGTTCCTCAGACTATATATAAAGGGGTTCAGCATTGGGATCACTGCTGTGTAAAAAATAGAAGCAACCTTGTCTTGTATGGATAAGACACTGGAAGGAGAATGCAGGTAGGTGAAAAATATGGTTCCAGAGTACATCACAACACATATGAGATGTGACGAACAAGTGCTGAAGGCTTTCTTCTTGCCCTCTGCTGATGGTATACGTAAAATTGAGCGAATGACTAAGAAGTATGACAGAAAAATAGTCATCAATATACCCATTCCCAAAGCACTGACTATAAAGAAAGTGACTATGTCACAGGTAGATGTTTCTGAGTAAGACAACCTGAGGATTAGAGGAGCATCACAGTAGAAGTGGTCAATTTGGTAGGACCCATAGAACTGAAGACTGAAAGCACAGCCGGTTTGTATGGAGGACTGTAAGAAGCCAAAACAGATGGAAAGTAAAACAAGGCATAGACATTTCATCCTAGTCATTATGGAGACATAATGGAGAGGGTGGCAGATGGCAACATAGCGGTCATAGGACAAAGTGGAGAGAAGAAGGCCATCTATGGAGGCCAAACCAGCATAGAAGAAGAACTGGAGAGCACAACCTTCAAAGGAAATGGTCTTCTTCAAAGACACAAGGTCTGAAAGCATCTTAGGGGTTATGGTTGATGAATAGAAGATGTCCACCAATGAAAGGTAACTGAGAAAGTAGTACATCGGATTCTGGAGGTTAGAGGCGTTGTAAATAATAGCCACCAGGGCAAGGTTTGAGAATATAGTGACAAGGTAGATGAAAACAAATAATATAAAGAGGACAGCTTTTAGTTCGTCATCATCAGTCAGTCCAGACAATATAAACACGACCACTTGTGTATTATTAGAGACAACTGTGGTGACATTAAAATTAAAGAGGGTAATATTTAACTAGAGGCAAGACCCTAATAAGGCACAACCATACTACAACATTTTTCTTGAAATTCAAAATATGATTTTCAGGTTTGCAATCACAGGAAGTGTTTTGAGTTATTTTTCATGGAGGACTCATTTAGTTTAGCATTTTCTCTTTTTTTTTACTCCATGACCTTAATCTTTTTTGTTTCTAAACTTCTCGTTGTTTAAATGGTTCTGCCTTTGAGATCCATGTGCTGATTCTGTTCTCATTACAACCTCGATAGATGCTTTAAAGAGAACTGCCACCTCTTGATATGCTATTTACTTGTAGATATTGTGGTAATAGCAGAGAAATTATATCTAGGCAGCTTACTGGGGAAGCAGCTACTAGTAAAAATTAAATTTGATTCTCCATTCACCAGCTAGTTTACAGTAATTGGGGCAGTGCAGGAAGTCATTACTGTCACCGCTCACCAAGAAGTGAGTGCATTGCATTCCCATCCCAGCACAATGATTGACAGCCTGCTTTGCCCACATATGCTATCAATATATACTGTATGTAGGTAAATTCTTTTTCTGGAGAGGGCAGATTCCCCTTAATATAGCCACTAGACATGAGTTTACCTTGAATTTTTCAAATAATTTGGATTCTCTGGAATCTGTTTTTTTTGCAATCTGCCTTGTCCAGGAGATCAGAAATTAAAATAATGATACTTACCTTGCCTCTGACTTGTCCTGCCAATTGCCAATGACCACCATTCATTCCTCTGCACTGTCCAGTCTATTTTTTTCTCCTTTGTGAAACATCTCTCACAATCTTGCCCTCCTCGGCCTCACAGAAACATGGCTAACACCCTCCACTTCTCCCACACCCCTCGCCCCGGCAACAAACATGGTGGAGGAGTGGGTCTTCTCCTTTCGTCAAACTACACCTTTAAACCAATCCCACTTTTACCCTCCCTTATCCTCCCCTCTTTTCAAGTCCTCTCTGTCCGCATCTATTCTCCCTCCAACCTCCAAGCAGCCGTCATATAGCGACCTCCAGGCCTGGCCACTGCCTTTATTGACCAATTCTCCACCTGGCTTCTTTGCTTTCTCTCTATTGACATTCCCACCATCATCATGGGCGACTTCAACATCCCCACTGATTCCCTTCAGTCAACAGCCTCCAAACTTCTGTCCCTTACTTCACCTTTTAGAATTACTCAGTGGTCCTCCACAGCCCCCCACACAGACGGACATACCCTAGATCTGGTCTTCACTAGTCTCTGCTCTCTATCTAACTTCACACCTCCCCTCTCCCTCTATCTGACCACCGTCTGCTCACTTTTTCATCCCTGTCCTCCTCACCTCTCACCCATGTCCAGCAACATGCGCACCCCCACAGAAACCTTGCACACTGAGACTCCCACATGCTCTCTGACTCTATCCTACCACTGGCATCCATATCCTCACTCCATGACACAGACAGTGCAGCTGCTTTCTACAATGCCACTCTCGCATCAGCTATTGACACGGTCGCCCCTCTCGTCCATGGCAGAGTGTGATGTATCAATAGACAACCCTGGCACAATAACACCACTAAAAAGCTCTGGCAACTGTCCAGGGTTGCAGAGCAGCGTTGGGAGAAAACACTTTCGCAAGACAACTTCACTGCATTCAAACAAGCCACACTCGCTTTTAAATCTGCTCTCACCTCTGCTAAACAGGCCTACTTCACAACCTTCGTATCTTCCCTATCCTACAACCCCAAACAGTTATTCAAAACCTTTAACTCCCTCCTCCGCCCCCCACTGCCCCCTCAAAACCTCCCTCATCTGCTGAGGACTTTGCCACACACTTTAAAAATAAGATTGACCAAACAAGGCAAGTCTTCATTGTTCAACCACCACAACCCCTTTGTATACCAGACCAATGCCCAAACCCCATAACCTCCCTCTCCAAGATCACTGAATTGGGGCTTAATTGTCTGCTCTCCAAATCGCACCTCACCACCTGTGCACTTGACCTCATCCCATCCCACCTCCTCCCCAACCTCACCACCACACTTATCCCATCCCTAACCCACCTCTTCAACCTATCACTATTTTCTGGCACCTTCCCTTCTGCTTTCAAACATGCCACAATCACACCTATCCTTAAAAAGCAAACCCTCAACCCAACAGCTATGTTCAGCTATTGCCCAATATCGCTGCTTCCATTCGCTTTCAAAATCCAGGAGCAGCACGTCCACGCTGAACTTTCCTCCCACCTCTCATCTAACTTGCTCTTTGACAATCTACAATCTGGTTTCCGACCCATCACTCAACTGAGACAGCCCTGACCAAAATTACTAAAGACCTACTTACAGCCAAAGCTAACCGACAATACTCTGTACTCCTCCTTCTAGACCTGTCCTCTGCTTTTGACACATTTGACCACTGCCTCCTACTACAGATCCTCTCCTCCTTTGGCATCAAAGACCTTGCCCTATCCTGGATCTCTTCATACCTTTCCAACCATACATTCAGCATCTCCCACTCCCACACTACCTCCTCATCCCACCCTCTCTCTGTTGGAGCCCCCCAAGGCTCTGTTCTAGGACCCCTACTCTTCTCAATCTATACACTTGGCCTGGGACAACTCATAAAATCCCATGGATTCCAGTACCACTTTTATGCTGATGACACTCAGATCTACATTTCTGGCCCAGACGTCAGCTCTCTGCTGTCCAGAATCCCGGAGTGTCTATCAGCCATATCCTTCTTCTCCTCTCGCTTCCTCAAACTCAATGTGGATAAATCTGAACTCAACATCTTTCCTCCATCTCATAGATATTCCATACATGACCTATCTATTGCAATTAATGACATCATGCTTTCCCCCATACCGGAAGTCCGCTGCCTCGGAATAGCCTTCGACTCTGTCCTGTCCTTCAAACTGCACATCCAAGCTCTCTCCACCTCCTTGTCGCGTCCAGCTCAAAAATATCTCCAGAATCCATCCTTTCCTCAACCGTCAATCTACTAAAATGCTTGAGCATGCCCTCATCATCTCCCGCCTTGACTACTGCAACTTCCTTTCCTGTGGCCTCCCTGCTATCACGCTTGTACCTTTCCAGTCCATCCTTAACTCTGCTGCCCGACTAATTCATCTCTCTCCACGCTACTCCTCCGCTTTATCCCTCTGCAAATCTCTTCACTGGCTCCCATTCCCTCAGATTATCCAGTTCAAATTGCTAATACTGACCTACAAAGCCATCCACAACCTGTCTCCTCCATATATCTCTGAACTAATCTCCCGATACCTTCCCTCACGTAATCTCCTGTCCTCCCAAGACCTCCTTCTCCCCTTCACACTTCTCCGCTCCTCACCCAACTGCCTCCAAGAGTTCTCCAGAATATCCCCATCCTCTGGAATTCTTTGCCCCAATACGTCCGACTATCAACCACATTCGGATCGTTCAGACGGAACCTGAAAACCCACCTCTTCAGGAAAGCCTACAGCCTGCACTGACCTCGCTGCCTCCTCACCACTACCAAAGCCCGCAAGGGCAGGGTAGTCACCCCTCCAGTCTTTAATTGTTAGTTTGTTTACTGTAAGTGATGTCTGTAATTTGTATGTAACCCTTTCTCATGTACAGCACCATGGAATCAATGGTGCTATATAAATAAATAATAATGATAACATCCTCTTCTGCCTATTTATTCTGCTGTGGGACTTTCAGTGACTACTATACTTTTGATGTTACAAAGCCACGACGTGCTTTGCCCGAGGACTGGTAATTGCCTGAAGTGGCATACATCATGACGTCAGGCACCAGACGATAGAAGAGACTGGATGAATTAGAGGCCGAGAAAATACCCTACTGTGACAGGACAGGAGAGCAATGAGGAGGGTGTTATGTTCTTTTTTACACTTTATGGTTATTATAATTTACGATTCGGGATCCCAACGTATAATAAGCAATTTTTTTTACATCAAATAACTTCTTTGCAAATTTTCTTTCTAAATTCAAATCATCTGCTGAATTTAAGCTTTGACAGACTCTTTTATCACCATTTACCAATCAAAATTGCACTAAAGGATTGCATTCTGAAGGGGGTTATCATCTCAAAGTAGTCAACAACTGTGAAAAGTTCATGAAGGGCTTGGCAATGTAGCCTAGCTTGACAGTGAGTGGTGGTCTTCGTCAGAGGTTTCACTGTAGTCTTGGTGAAAAACCTTTCTATTTAAACACCGCTGTAGGAAAAAAATATTTGCTATCTTCAGGAGACAAGGTTTCTTTACCATGAGAGGTATTAATCAGTGATCAACCGATCTACTAAGCTGGAAACAGAAAAAAAACTGACCAATATATCCCTACTAGTGTGAATAGGTGTCAGCTAACTTAACAGTTCAATAAAATATAAAGCGGCTCTGAATTGTTTAGAATGGTACATCTGGAAAATTGGAACTGTATTACTGCCATAGAACATTGGTTACATTTTGAAAAATTGGAAATGCAAAATTTGCTATAGGAAAATCTACAGTAAAAAGAAAGTACTTAACACATAGATTGGCCAATGTATATGTGCCCAACTAAAACATCAATAAGTGCCTGGAACTTTTCAGGACAGATGTAATAAAACATGACATTTACAACCTTACCTTTATAATCATGAGTGTTTTTCATTTATTCTTTCTTATTATACCTCCCTAATTTATCTCCTGAATTATATTGCGAACTACAGACTTGAACACATCGTAAAGGTTATTGCTACGTGCAATGTACGATCAAATGTTCTTTTATTCCAGCCAAGTTTAATTCATTTTGTTAAATGAGTTTTTCGGGAGGCAAAAAAATCAGAGTCAATAAAAATCAATTTCATGAACAACTGCAATTTTTTTAATGAGGTTTTCCAAAAAAATAGTCTTGGAATTTAGAGACAATATTAGAAAGATCTAGGGAACGACTGAGGAAAAGGAGACCCCGTGCGTGCTCTGTTATCTGTATGGTCTGACTTAAATATACAAAGGTATAAATCCTGAGCCCTTTATATGATCTCATCTACCCCAGGAGGATGACTCTGTGCAGAGGTCCCAGTGCTGATTATTGTGGCCCAGACACAGCCCTGTGTGCTTTATTATAAATAATGAAAACATTAAATTAATTTATTAAAATTACCTGAAAAGACTTCTCTCAATGGATCTTTGTGTTAGTTAAGGTCAAAGAATAATTCCATGCAGAGCCCAAATATTGGGATTTCAGAAACTTTTAACCCCAAACATTCATTAACTACAGGTAATAAGAACAGCTTATTAATAAAATAAATGTCTAGTAGATAAAATGTCTTGCTTAAAAGACCCCCAAAAGTAACAAAATAAATGATACTCATCCAGAACCATCTTTTACTGGTCCTGTTCTGCTATTTGCTACAACTTCACCGGTTTGTGCTTGATACCTGTAGTTCTGGCCTCAATGCACAAGAAATGGTCATAAATGTTCCCCTAACCAATCAATTGTTAGACAATTATTGACTAAGTGGTAGGGTTGAGCGAGCACTAAAGTCCTTGAATTCTCGTAGCTTGAACCAAGCAATTTCTGTTGCTCGGCTGCTCATTTCCAGAAACAAGAATATTGGGAGTCAAAAGGAAACCTGAGCATTCTTCTGGCAGACTACACAGAGGTCTGAGGGCAGTGAAAATGTTGAAATAGATGGAAAAAGTGATGAATGGAAGGAGAAAAGCATAGGGAAGGCCACCAGAAGCATCCCTGACTCCCAGATTGCTGCTGAGTCCAATGGTCTCACACTTTTACTCCACTTTAAGGACTGACAACAAAACATTTAAAATTGAAGAGAAATATTTTACAGGAAAAAAAGTTAAAAAACTTTGTTTCCTGTATAATGACTTGTATTTATGAATAAATTTAGGTGACTGGAAAAATGCCCACAGGAAAATTGCCCACATGGAAAATTCCCCACACGGAAAATTCCCCACATGGAAAATTGCCCACACGGAAAATTCCCCACAGGGAAAAATTGCCCACACAGAAAATTCCCCACACGGAAAATTCCAAACACGGAAAATTCCCCAGACAGAAATTTGCCCACACAGAAATTTCCCCACATGGAAAATTACCCACATGGAAAATTGCCAATTGCAGCATCGCAAAGTTTCAGATCTATGATATTTCAGGTGCAAGGTGTTCACATGATATGTGAAAAGTGCCCACAGACATGAATACCCACAGGAAAACAGTAGAGATTTATAAGTGAGATGCTCTGCAGAACAGATAATAGCTTAGAGCTATAGGATAAATGCTCTGCAGGGCAGGGGGATAGTATGCAGGTATATGTGAGATGCTCTGCAGGGCAGAAGAATAATGTAAAATTATAAGTGAGATACTCTGCAGGGCAGGAGAATAATATAGAATTATAGGTGAGATGCTCTGCAGGGCAGGAGAATAATATAGAATTAGAGGTGAGATGCTCTGCAGGGCAGGAGAATAATATAGAATTATAGGTGAGGTGCTCTGCAGGGCAGGAGAATAATGTAGAATTATAGGTGAGATGTTCTGCAGGGCAGGAGAATAATATAGAATTATAGGTGTGATGTTCTGCAGGGCAGGAGAATAATATGGAATTATAGGTGAGATGCTCTGCAGGGCAGGGGGATAGTATAGAGGTATGGGTACAGCCACACTAGCGCCATTTTCAGGGGTGGCAACCAAGCAAAAACACCGTTCAGATCGAGGAAATGCAGTCTGCGCTTCTGTGATTGGCTGTTTGCCAGTCAATGCAGTGAATATGCATGAGGCTTAATGGGTGGGAGACTGGTAAGCCTGATCTACCTTTTACAGCATTTATCTATCTGTCTATTCTATTTAATCTATCTATCCTATCTGTCTGTCTTCTCTTTTCGAACGTTATACAGCACTAGATGGAGGCCACATGCTATCGCATCGGGAGGGCGGGTTTCGCAGCATTGAGAATCTCTCTTCCCATGTGCTCACCCACCTATCCACTCTCTCTTTCCCCATGTGCTGACGTCTCCCGTCTGTGCTCTCTTCTTTGACCTGTCTACCCCATGTGTATCCCTCTTGTCTGCTGTCTCTCTCCTTCCTGTGCTGTGTTCTCCCCTCATGTGCTGTTCAAATTGAGCTGTCTCTCCCCTGTGCTCTGTCTCTCTCACCCCTTTGCGCTTTCTCTCTTCCCCATTTGCTGTCTTCTCTCATCATCTCTTCTTTGACCTGTGCACCCCATGTGCTCTCCTCCTTGTCTGCTCTCTCTCGCTCTCCACCACTATTTTACCTGACAAAATGAATCCTCTGTGATCTCCTGCTGTAATGTCAGTATTGTCTTTTGCTTCCTCCCCTGCCAAGGAGATGTGCTAGGCTCCGTACACGGTCAGACACAGACAATTTTTAAAATGAACTTTCATTCGTGGGAAAACCCCTTTTAATGTGACCGGCTTTCCCTGCCTGTAGATACGTCGCGCATCTGCCTCTGGGATCACCCTAATGATTCACTGCGCCTGCGTGGAATTCACGCAAGCGCAGCAAATCAGACCGCCAACATCTTTGTGCAGACAGATAGCGGCAGTCACATTAAAACTGTGCATGCCTCCTCCTGTACAAAGATGGTGGCGGTCAATGAATCATTCGGCTGATCCAGGCAGCGTTGTGTTCACGACGGTGTTCTGCTGGTGGTACCACACTAGAGGCTGCGTACGGCTTATACAGTGTGTGTGTGTGTGTGTGTGTGTGTGGTGCGTATGGTGTATACAGTGTATGTTTTTGTGGTGGGACGGAGTTCTGCTGGTGGTACCACGCAATAGGCTGCGTTCGGCATATACAGTGCGTGTTTGTGTGTGTCTGTGGTGCGTACAGCGTATACAGTGTGTGTGTGGTGTGTGTGTGTGTGGTGTGTGCCAGTGTTCTGCTGGTGGTACCGCACAAGAGGCTGGTACCACCAGCAGTTTCTATATTGATACACCCATCACTTGGGTGTCCCAATATGGAGGTCGGTGAACTTCCGTCGCTTGGAATTCTGAGATCCGGACACATCTGGACGAAACAGGAGGTGAACACTTTAGAAGGTAAGTATGTTTTTGTGGTGCAATGGTGTTCTGCTGGTGGTACCACACAAGAGGCTGCGTACGGCTTATAAAGTATGTGTGTGTGTGTGTGTGTGGTGCGTACGGTGTATACAGTGTATGTTTTTGTGGTGGGATGGTGTTCTGCTGGTGGTACCGCGCAAGAGGCTGCATACGGCATATACAGTGTGTGTTTGTGTGTGTTTGTGGTGCGTATAGCGTATACAGTGTGTGTGTGTGTGTGGTGTGTGCTGGTGTTCCGCTGGTGGTACCGCACAAGAGGCTGGTACCACCAGCAGTTTCTATATTGATACACCCATCACTTGGGTGTCCCAATATGGAGGTCGGTGAATTTCCGTCGCTTGGAATTCTGAGATCCGGACACATCTGGATGAAACAGGATGTGAAGACATTAGAAGGTAAGTATATATTAAGATGAGAAAGACCATGTTAAAAACGCATAGCACACAGACACCACACAGATGTCACACTGATGTTAGCTGAGAAAAAAAAAGCAAAATCGCATCACACTCGCATGATGATACGGAAAGCACTCGCGCGACGGTCAGGAGTCATGGCAATGTTCTGTTAGTTTTTGAACTACGTTGCCATCTTTTGTTTTGAGAATTGAATGGCACTTTGAAGAGCGGTACAGTCGACATCTCCAAGTCACCACTGCGTTCATAGTACGAAATGCAAGATATTCAAACCCCAAGTAAATCATAACTTTGTTGTTTCTCTGGCTTTTTGAAAACTCCATTGTTAACACTACAAGTAACATAGTAACATAGTAACATAGTTAGTAAGGCCGAAAAAAGACATTTGTCCATCCAGTTCAGCCTATATTCCATCATAATAAATCCCCAGATTTACGTCCTTCTATAGAATACATCAGATGAACTCAAAATTCACTTTTATTGAAAATAAATTAACAAATATGGGGATAGATAAGACTACTGGTTCACCAATGCAAAAAAACACAGATGTGTAACGACTGTGATCGCAGGCATTAAGTCCACAACCAGGCAAGGGGGTACAGGTCCCTGCTTCTGCTGGATCTGCGTTTTCACTGAAGATGCAGATCCAGATGACATGCATCATGTTGCAGAGACCCGTGGGATCCCTGCACTGCGATACATGCTGCCGGCACGTTGGCTGTGAGCTGACTTCAGAGGTGCAGCCACAGGGAGCGGTGCATGAAATGGCGCACACTCCGATGTCAGATGCCTCTCAATCAGCCAAACCAGATCTCCACTTTGCACTGACAAGGGGCAGTACCCCGAAACACAGTGTCTGCAAATTGAGATTCTGGTTTGGCTATTATCCTAAGTCATGTGACAAAGCTTGTTAAAGAGTCGACATTGACTGCTAGGATTGCTACTTCCAATAGGTGGCACTAGAGTTCTAGTCCTCTTCCTCTCTGAAGAGACAATTTGCATATTTCCCAGAGGAGCATTGCGGCTTTAAGTCTCCTCACCTCGACATGCTTATCATGTCACTCTCCACCAGGAGAAACGATACTTCTTGGATCCCGGCACTGATGCTCAAATTTTTTTTAGTTTGGATCCGGGGCAGGACAAAGTAGGGTCCGAACAGCATCCTGACCACCGCCTTTGGACGTTAACCCGTGGGGGGAGTGATCCTGATGAAACTCAGATATCTGAGGCTCATGCGGACTGGACTGTACTGTGCTGTCAGGGCAAGAAGTGGAGCAGGGTGACTCTAAGGGTGAGGAATGTGATAGCACAGAGGATGATGATGATGAGGTGTTAGATCCCAGTTGGCATGAATATAGAGGCACATCTGAGGAGGAAGACGAGGAGGTTACATTGTGCCATACATCGCAGACAAATAGTGATGCAGCCACAACAAACAATGCATACTCAGCCACAACTGTGCCTGTGACCAGCAGCATCCATGGGCCAGCAGCTCACAGGGGTGGCAAGGGTTGCCTAGCCTGGACCTTTTTTGACACTGCAGAGGATGAGCCAATTCAAGTAATCTGCCAACTTTGCAAAAAAAACTGAGTAGAGGTAAAAAGTGCACTAACTGTAATACTACATGTATGAACCTTCACATGCACAATCAACATGCTTTACTGTGGGAATCCCACTGCTCAAAAATGCGGACCAGCGAACCTCAACAACCATCAGCAGCACCATCAGTCGCATTTGCTGCTTCTTCCCCCTCCTCTGTTACCATGCCAACTATTTAAACGCAGGTCTTCGACCGCAGAACCTTGGGTGTATTACCAGCTCCAGTCATACTGACTGAGAGCCCGCCTTTAGCTGCAATCTTAAAGAACGAGGGCACCACAAGTTTCTTAGTCCACCGTAATATTTCTGCCTGCACCTCTCTCATGGTCCAGCAGTTTTTCTGCACTTCTGGTCACGTAAAAGATTATTTCCTCCTACACATGACAAAGTTAAAAGGGTGAACTCTACCATCTCCAAGCTGTGCCTGCACTACACCAGCATGTCACAGAGAACATCACCCATTCCTTAACAAAATCTCTGTCTGCCAGGGTGCATTTCACCACAGACACTTGGATGAGTAAGCATGGCCAAGGGTGTTACATCTCGTACTTGGTGACTCTGGTGGCTGTGGGGACAGGTGCTGCTCTACAAGTCTTGGAATGCCTAAGGCTTTCAGTACAAACCTGTCCATTTAACACTTCATCCACTGCTTCTGCTTCCTCTATCTCCTTTAGGGCCTCCACCTGCGCCCTCAACTTCTGCCTTAATGAGACACGCATTCCAACAGTGGAGAGCGAATCCCCACCATCTCCGAAATGCGCAGCCAGGACTTAAAGCAATCAGTATTAAAATTTATATGCCTTGGATATCACAGTCATACAGCTGAAGAGTTGTAGATAGCTCTCCAGGCTGAGTTTGATCAATTGCTGTCTCCGCTGAACCTGCACTCAGGGAAGGCCGTGTCCGATAATTGTGTGAACCTGGTGATGGCACTACGGAGAGGCAAGCTCACAGACGTGCCTTGCATGGCTCACTTCTTCCACCTGGAAGTACAGCTTTTTCTCCACCACTATCCTGGCCTGAGTGACCTTCTCCAGAAAGCACGTAAGCTGTGATCTCATTTCTGCCGTTTGCACCCCACAGGTCATAGACTTGAGTCAATAAATATTTCCTTAAGTAAATAAGGCAGCACACTGCAGCGCTAAAACTGTGTGAACAGGTGCTGAACCTAGAGTCGCCAACTCGTATATAGTCAAGTAAATAAGGCAGCACGCTGCAGCGTAAAAACATGCAAACATAAAACATGAAAATTGAACTGCATTACTGCACTAGAAATATGAAAAATGAGAGCGTTTAGCGCATAAAAATGGTGAGATGCTGTAAAGTGTCTACCAGGAACACATAAAATTGGCCATTTTTATGAGCTAAACGCTCTCATTTTTCATATTTCTAGTGCAATAATGCAGTTCAATTTTCATGTTTCATGTTTGCATGTTTTTGCGCTGCAGTGTGCTGCCTTATTTACTTGACTGTATACGAGTTGGTGACTCTAGGTTCAGCACCTGTTCACACTTAGTCTATGTTTGGATGTGACGGTCAGGTTTTTGAAATGTATTCTTTAGCCTTCTGATCGAGCACTCCACCTCCTAGTCACAGGTGTTTTAATTACAGCAGGTCCAATACCCCTCCATAGAGAGAGAGAATTTTAGTCTAAGAAGAGGTTTCACAGGTACCCATTCAGATGGAGATGTTTATTCTCAGCGAGGAAAGGCAAGTGTAGGACCTGGTATAAGAGAGATGCCGTAAAGTGGCTACCAGGTACACATAAAATTGGCCATTTTTATGCGCTAAACGTTCTCATTTTTCATATTTCTAGTGCAGTAATGCAGTTAAATTTTCATGTTTCATGTTTGCATGTTTTTGCGCTGCAGCGTGCTGCCTTATTTACTTGACTATATACGAGTTGGCAACTCTAGGTTCAGCACCTGTTCACACTTAGTCTATGTTTGGATGTGACGGTCAGTTTTTTTAAATGTATTCTTTAGCCTTCTGATCACGCACTCCGCCTCCTAGCCACAGGTGTTTTAATTACAGCAGGTCCAATACCCCTCCATAGAGAGAGAGAATTTTAGTCTAAGAAGAGGTTTCACAGGTAACCATTCAGATGGAGACATTTATTCTCAGCGAGGAAAGGCAAGTGTAGGACCTGGTATAAGAGAGATGCCGTAAAGTGGCTACCAGGTACACATAATATTGGCTATTTTTATGCGCTGAAAGCTCTCATTTTTCATATTTCTAGTGCAGTAATGCAGTTCAATTTTCATGTTTCATGTTTGCATGTTTTAGCGCTGCAGTGTGCTGCCTTATTTACTTGACTATATACGAGTTGGCGACTCTAGGTTCAGCACCTGTTCACACTTAGTCTATGTTGGATGTGCCGGTCAGGTTTTTGAAATGTATTCTTTAGCCTTCTGATCGAGCACTCTGCCTCCTAGCCACAGGTGTTTTAATTACAGCAGGTCCAATACCACTCCATAGAGAGAGAGAATTTTAGTCTAAGAAGAGGATTCACAGGTACCCATTCAGATGGAGACGTTTATTCTCAGCGAGGAAAGGCAAGTGTAGGACCTGGTATAAGAGAGATGCCGTAAAGTGGCTACCAGGTACACATAAAATTGGCCATTTTTATGCGCTAAACACTCTCATTTTTCATATTTCTAGTGCAGTAATGCAGTTAAATTTTCATGTTTCATGTTTGCATGTTTTTGCGCTGCAGCGTGCTGCCTTATTTACTTGACTATATATGAGTTGGCAACTCTAGGTTCAGCACCTGTTCACACTTAGTCTATGTTTGGATGTGACGGTCAGTTTTTTGAAATGTATTCTTTAGCCTTCTGATCACGCACTCCGCCTCTTAGCCACAGGTGTTTTAATTACAGCAGGTCCAATACCCCTCCATAGAGAGAGAGAATTTTAGTCTAAGAAGAGGTTTCACAGGTACCCATTCAGATGGAGACGTTTATTCTCAGCGAGGAAAGGCAAGTGTAGGACCTGGTATAAGAGAGATGCCGTAAAGTGGCTACCAGGTACACATAAAATTGGCCATTTTTATGCGCTAAAAGCTCTCATTTTTCATATTTCTAGTGCAGTAATGCAGTTCAATTTTCATGTTTCATGTGTGCATGTTTTAGCGCTGCAGTGTGCTGCCTTATTTACTTGACTATATGCGAGTTGGCAACTCTAGGTTCAGCACCTGTTCACACTTAGTCTATGTTTGGATGTGACGGTCAGTTTTTTGAAATGTATTCTTTAGCCTTCTAATCGAGCACTCCGCCTCCTAGTCACAGGTGTTTTAATTACAGCAGGTCCGATACCCCTCCAGAGAGTGAGAGAATTTTAGTCTAAGAAGAGGTTTCACAGGTACCCATTCAGATGGAGACGTTTATTCTCAGCGAGGAAAGGCAAGTGTAGGACCTGGTATAAGAGAGATGCCGTAAAGTGGCTACCAGGTACACATAAAATTGGCCATTTTTATGCGCTAAACGCTCTAATTTTTCATATTTCTAGTGCAGTAATGCAGTTCAATTTTCATGTTTCATGTTTGCATGTTTTAGCTCTGCAGTGTGCTGCCTTATTTACTTGACTGTATGGCGACTCTAGGTTCAGCACCTGTTCACACTTAGTCTATGTTTGGATGTGACGGTCAGTTTTTTTAAATAAATATTTCTTTGTCCATGCCAGTTAACATGATGATATGCGATGTGCAGACATGGTGGAATTCCACTCTGTACATGTTGCAGTGACTGTGGCAGCAGCAAGAGCCCTGACACACTTTGTCATGTTGTATAGCCTCGGCCAACACAGTATGGACGTAGTGCATATCACGTTTACAGAGTGGGCACAAATTAAGGACCTCTACACCCTTCTGCACAGTTTCGAAATGGCTACTAATTTGGATTACGCCATCATCAGAATCACTATTCTGGATATCTATATGCTGGAGCAGACTTTAAATAGCCTGCAGGAGGAGATGGTGGTCCCAGAAGAAGAATAGGAAGCAGAGGAGGATGCGGAAGGGATTGCATTGTCTCAAAGTTCAAGATTGTCATCACACAGGCGGGTGCAAAGTGAGAGTGGATTACCGCGGTCGAGGGGGGCTGGTGATTACAGACATACTGTTATCGAAGGTGCAAGATCTGAGGATCATATAGAGGAGGAACCAGTGATGGGCGAGCAACAGTCAGAAAAAGAGGATAATCCTCCCCTTTCTGTTCTTCATGATTGGTGGGAGGAGACACAGGAAACTAGCCTCACTGTTACCCAGCCACCAACACAGCATGAGCTTGGACCTCATAGTAGAGTCCAACATATGAGTTCCTTTTTGATGCACTGTCTGCAACATGATCCCCGTATAGTATTTGTTAGGAATACTGCTGACTACTTGGTTGCCACTCTGTTAGATCCACATTATAACACCAACTTTTGCCACATGATTCCTGCCCTAGAAAGGGACCCGCGAATGCTGGAGTATTGAAACACGTTTTTACACAACCTTAAGAGAGCTTTTCCCCAAGTCAGCAGTGAAGCACACGTTTCGCATTGCAGTTCTAGACTTCCAACATTAGCAGCTGCATCAGTGGTGGAAGTGGAAGAAGCAGTTGGTCCTTTGACACCAACTCGTGCACCAGCACAACGGAGTCCAAGTCTTACATGTGGTGAATGAATGGAGATAATGGTGCTGGAGTATCTAGAATTGAATACAAATACCATCAGGAAGGGTTTGGACTAGTGATGAGCATTCCGATACCGCAAATATCGGGTATCGGCCGATATTTGCGGTATCGGAATTCCAATACCGAGTTCCGATATTTTTGTGATATCGGGAATCGGTATCGGGATTAAGACTCATGTGTAAAATAAAGAATAAAAATAAAAAATATTGATATACTTACCCTCTGACGCGCCCTGGTTGTCACCGCTGCAACCGCCATGCTTCCGTTACTAAGAATGAGCGCGTTAACGACCTTCGATGACGTCGCGGCTTGTGATTGGTCGCGTGAGCATCATCTGACCGCTCACGCGACCAATCACAAGCTGTGATGTCATCGAACGTCCTTAACGCGCTCATTCCTAAGAATGAGCGCATTAAGGACCTTTCAGTGACGTCGCGGCTTGTGATTGGTCGCGTGAGCGTCATGTGACCGCTCACGCGACCAATCACAAGCTGCAACGTCATCGAAGGTCCTTAATGCGCTCATTCTTAGGAAGGGAATCATGGCGGTTGCAGCGGTGACAACCAGGGCACGTCCGAGGGTAAGTATATCAATATTTTTTATTTTTATTCTTTATTTTACACATCAATATGGATCCCAGGGCCTGAAGGAGAGTTTTCTCTCCTTCAGACCCTGGGAACCATCAGGATACCTTCCGATATTTGTGTCCCATTGACTTGTATTGGTATCGGATATCGGTATCGGCGATATCCGATATTTTTCGGATATCGGCCGATACCATCCGAAACCGATACTTTCAAATATCGGACGGTATCGCTCAACACTAGTTTGGACCCTTTCACATTTTGGTCTTCCAAAATGGATGAGTGGCCTGAGATCGCCTCACATTCCTTGGAGGTTTTATCATGCCTGGCAGCCAGTGTTTTCTCAGAATGTGTCTTCAGTGCTGCTGGTGGTGTCTAGACAGATAAGCGCAGCCAGCTTTCCCCTGAAAGTGTAGACCGCCTAACTTTCATCAAGATGAACAAGTCATGGATCTCCAAGGACTTTTGCACTCCGATCGCAGACTGTACAGACTAGCTGATATTTCATTTTTTATTGTGATGCATTAATGTCACGAAACTGCACTCTGTGATATCTTCAGTGTGGCTTCTGTGCCTGATGTGGCTGCTGCTGTTGCTGATGTTAACACAAATTTGTGGAAATGTGGACGTCTCAGTCCCAATTGTACTATTTCTATTCTCATGACAGTTAGTCCACTTCAGTGGTGTCAGGCCCTCATTTTTTAGAATGTGAACACTCCTGGTTGGGTGTCCATCTGCTGGATTGGGTGTAGTGTAAGACCTGTCAGTCTCTATTATACTATTTGTACTCTCATAAAATTGATGCCACTTCTGTGGTGTCAGGCCCTCATTTGTTTAATGTGAACACTGGTTGGGTGTCCATCTGTTGGATTGCATGTAGTGGAAGTCCTGTTGATCCCTATTGTACTTTTTCTACTTTCATAAAATTGATGCCACTTCTGTGATGTATGGCCCACATTTGTTTAAATGTGAACCCCCCTGGTTGGATGCCCATCTGCTGTATTGGGTGTAGTGGTAGACCTATCGGTCCCTATTATACTATTTCTACTGTGGTGAAATTGATGTCACTTTGATAGTGTCTGCCATTCATTTTTGGAAAGGTGAACACTCCTGGTTTGGTCTCCTTCATGCGTGTTGCCTGTAGCTGTAGGCTTTAAACACCGTCAGGCCTCCACTTCCTTAGACTCATCTACCCATGTTACTATCCTTAAATTTTTCTGACAATGGTAGTCTACAAAACTGATATTTGTGCCACCTGAATGTGGCTCAGCATGAAAGCAGGTAGAGGTGTTGCATGAGTTTGTTTTTACCTGCCATTGAGCTGAATGGCGTTCGGCTATGTTAAGTGAATACTCAACGAATTAATCAGAGAATATTGCAAATTCAGCAATCGCAATCCGACACGAACTTTTAAATATTAGCTCATCTCTACTAAAAACCTTCTCTGACATTACGCTTGTGCCTGGGCATGACAGTGTGCCCATGAAAATTTGGGCAAATTCTCTCCATTGGTTTAATCTTCTGATTCAGAAGTCCATGAGGTCAGAGCTAAGGGTATTTGACAGAAAAGACAGCCCAGCTCAGTTTGCTACAGTGTGTAAAGATGGCACAGACCTAGATATCACATCTAATCCATCATGTCATATGTATATTATAATTGCTGCTTCTTTGGCTACTTTTATCCCTAATACTGGTGGTGGACTTTTGGATCTGCAGTGAAAAGCGAGGCTCTCTCGGTCAGACATGTAGTCAGTCAGTCTTTTGCTCAGTGAAACATTTTCCAAGCAGGGAACACAGCTTTTCCTGGTGATGCCCCAATTTGATTACCCTTTATGAAGTCTCAAAAAACTCCCCAATGTTGTTTTAAGAGTAAGAATCTAAAAGAATGGATATACAATGTTGACGAATTTGCTTATTGCTAACAGCACGTCTATCATTCCACAAGCAAATAATCATGCAGGTGACTATGCAGGCAAACATGAACGAGAGCATCATTAACTCATTTTTCATACCTCTCTGTAACAGATGGTCATCACAGTCAATGTAATTGGCGCCTAAAGAAAATTTGGAAAAAGCTGCTCCCAGTAAAATTGCTTAAGACAAAAGTATGTGCCATATAAAGTCTAGTCTAAGAGGTGTCTGTGTGTTATGTCTGCTAATGAAAGGTGTAATGAAGGCAATCCAGAGACACAGTGTGCCTAGCAATCAGAGCGCACACAGTGATCTGACAAATACCCAAAAACAAAGAACGAGCTCTGAGACGTGGAAACTCTGTAGACTGCACACCTACCTATCCTAAACACAACTAAAAGCGGCTGTGGATTGCGCCTAGCAACTACCTATGCAACTCGGCACAGCCTAAGAAACTAGCTAGCCTGAAGATAGAAAAATAGGCCTGACTTGCCCCCAGAGAAATACCCCAAAGGAAAAGGCAGCCCCCCACATATAATGACTGTGAGCAAGATGAAAAGACAAAACGTAGGGATGAAATAGATTCAGCAAAGTGGGGCCCGATAATCTTAGACAGAGCGAGGATAGTAAAGCGAACTTTGCAGTCTACAAAAAACCCTAAAGCAAAAACCACGCAAAGGGGGCAAAAAAGACCCACCGTGCCGAACTAACGGCACGGCGGTACACCCTTTGCTTCTCAGAGCTACCAGCAAAACAAAAGACAAGCTGGACAGAAAAAAAGCAACAAAATAGCAAAAAAGCACTTAGCTATACAGAGCAGCAGGTCACAGGAACAAGCAGTAGAAGCTCAGATCCAACACTGGAACATTGACAAGGAGCAGGGATAGCAGCATCAGGCGGAGTTAAGTAACGAAGCAGTTAACGAGCTCACCAGAACACCTGAGGGAAGAAGCTCAGAAGCTGCAGTACCACTTGTGACCACAGGAGTGAATTCAGCCACAGAATTCACAACAGTACCCCCCCCTTGAGGAGGGGTCACCGCACCCTCACCAGAGCCCCCAGGCCGACCAGGATGAGCCGCATGAAAGGCACAAACAAGATCGGGAGCATGAACATCAGAGGCAAAAACCCAGGAATTATCTTCCTGAGCATAACCCTTCCATTTAACCAGATACTGGAGTTTCCGTCTAGAAGCACGAGAATCCAAAATCTTCTCCACAATATACTCCAATTCCCCCTCCACCAAAACCGGGGCAGGAGGCTCAACAGATGGAACCATAGGTGCCACGTATCTCCGCAACAACGACCTATGGAATACATTATGTATGGAAAAGGAGTCTCGGAGGGTCAAACGAAAAGACACAGGATTGAGAACCTCAGAAATCCTATACGGACCAATAAAACGAGGTTTAAATTTAGGAGAGGAAACCTTCATAGGAATATGACGAGAAGATAACCAAACCAGATCCCCAACACGAAGTCGGGGACCCACACGGCGTCTGCGATTAGCGAAAAGTTGAGCCTTCTCCTGGGACAAGGTCAAATTGTCCACTACCTGAGTCCAGATCTGCTGCAACCTGTCCACCACAGAATCCACACCAGGACAGTCCGAAGACTCAACCTGTCCTGAAGAGAAACGAGGATGGAACCCAGAATTGCAAAAAAATGGAGAAACCAAGGTAGCCGAGCTGGCCCGATTATTAAGGGCGAACTCAGCCAACGGCAAAAAGGACACCCAATCATCCTGGTCAGCAGAAACAAAACATCTCAGATATATTTCCAAGGTCTGATTGGTTCGTTCGGTCTGGCCATTAGTTTGAGGATGGAAAGCCGAGGAAAAGGATAGGTCAATTCCCATCCTACCACAAAAGGCTCGCCAAAACCTTGAAACAAACTGGGAACCTCTGTCAGAAACAATATTCTCAGGAATGCCATGCAACCGAACCACATGCTGAAAGAACAAAGGTACCAAATCAGAGGAGGAAGGCAATTTAGCCAAGGGCACCAGATGGACCATTTTAGAAAAGCGATCACAGACCACCCAAATGACTGACATCTTTTGAGAAACGGGAAGGTCAGAAATGAAATCCATCGAAATATGTGTCCAAGGCCTCTTTGGGACCGGCAAGGGCAAAAGCAACCCACTGGCACAAGAACAGCAGGGCTTAGCCCTAGCACAAATCCCACAGGACTGCACAAAAGTACGTACATCCCGTGACAGAGATGGCCACCAGAAGGATCTAGCCACTAACTCTCTGGTACCAAAGATTCCAGGATGACCAGCCAACACCGAACAATGAAGTTCAGAGATAAGTTTATTAGTCCACCTATCAGGGACGAACAGTTTCTCCGCTGGACAACGATCAGGTTTATACGCCTGAAATTTTTGCAGCACCCGCCGCAAATCAGGGGAGATGGCAGACACAATGACTCCTTCCTTGAGGATACCCGCTGGCTCAGATAAACCCGGAGAGTCGGGCACAAAACTCCTAGACAGAGCATCCGCCTTCACATTTTTAGAGCCCGGAAGGTACGAAATCACAAAGTCGAAGCGGGCAAAAAATAACGACCAACGGGCCTGTCTAGGATTCAAGCGCTTGGCAGACTCGAGATAAGTCAAGTTCTTATGATCAGTCAGTACCACCACGCGATGCTTAGCTCCTTCAAGCCAATGGCGCCATTCCTCGAATGCCCACTTCATGGCCAGCAACTCTCGGTTGCCCACATCATAATTACGCTCAGCGGGCGAAAACTTCCTGGAAAAGAAAGCACATGGTTTCATCACTGAGCAATCAGAACCTCTCTGTGACAAAACTGCCCCTGCTCCAATCTCAGAAGCATCAACCTCGACCTGGAACGGAAGAGAAACATCTGGCTGACACAACACAGGAGCAGAACAAAAACAACGCTTCAATTCCTGAAAAGCTTCCACAGCAGCAGAAGACCAATTAACCAAATCAGCACCCTTCTTGGTCAAATCGGTCAATGGTTTGGCAATGCTAGAAAAATTACAGATGAAGCGACGATAAAAATTAGCAAAGCCCAGGAACTTTTGCAGACTTTTCAGAGATGTCGGCTGAATCCAATCCTGGATGGCTTGGACCTTAACAGGATCCATCTCGATAGTAGAAGGGGTAAAGATGAACCCCAAAAATGAAACTTTCTGCACACCGAAGAGACACTTAGATCCCTTCACAAACAAAGAATTAGCACGCAGGACCTGAAAAACCATTCTGACCTGCTTCACATGAGACTCCCAATCATCTGAGAAGATCAAAATGTCATCCAAGTAAACAATCAGGAATTTATCCAGATACTCACGGAAGATGTCATGCATAAAAGACTGAAACACAGATGGAGCATTGGCAAGTCCGAACGGCATCACTAGATACTCAAAATGACCCTCGGGCGTATTGAATGCAGTTTTCCATTCATCTCCTTGCCTGATTCTCACCAGATTATACGCACCACGAAGATCTATCTTAGTGAACCAACTAGCCCCCTTAATCCGAGCAAACAAGTCAGATAACAATGGCAAGGGATACTGAAATTTAACAGTGATCTTATTAAGAAGGCGGTAATCAATACACGGTCTCAGCGAACCATCCTTCTTGGCTACAAAGAAGAACCCTGCTCCCAGTGGTGATGACGATGGACGAATATGTCCCTTCTCCAGGGATTCCTTCACATAACTGCGCATAGCGGCGTGTTCAGGCACGGATAAATTAAATAATCGACCTTTAGGGAATTTACTACCAGGAATCAAATTGATAGCACAATCACAATCCCTATGCGGAGGTAGGGCATCGGACTTGGGCTCTTCAAATACATCCTGATAATCAGACAAGAACTCTGGGACCTCAGAAGGGGTGGATGATGAAATCGACAAAAATGGAACATCACCATGTACCCCCTGACAACCCCAGCTGGATACCGACATGGAATTCCAATCCAATACTGGATTATGGGTTTGTAGCCATGGCAACCCCAACACGACCACATCATGCAGATTATGTAGCACCAGAAAGCGAATAACTTCCTGATGTGCAGGAGCCATGCACATGGTCAGCTGGGCCCAGTATTGAGGTTTATTCTTGGCCAAAGGTGTAGCATCAATTCCTCTCAATGGAATAGGACACCGCAAAGGCTCCAAGAAAAACCCACAACGTTTAGCATAATCCAAATCCATCAGATTCAGGGCAGCGCCTGAATCCACAAACGCCATGACAGAAAACGACGACAAAGAGCATATCAAGGTAATGGACAGAAGGAATTTGGACTGTACAGTACCAATGACGGCAGACCTAGCGGACCGCTTAGTGCGCTTAGGACAATCAGAAATAGCATGAGTGGAATCACCACAGTAGAAACACAGCCCATTCAGACGTCTGTATTCCTGCCGTTCAACTCTGGTCATAGTCCTATCGCACTGCATAGGCTCAGGTTTAACCTCAGGCAATACCGCCAAATGGTGCACAGATTTACGCTCGCGCAAGCGTCGACCGATTTGAATGGCCAAAGACAAAGACTCATTCAAACCAGCAGGCATAGGAAAACCCACCATGACATCCTTAAGAGCCTCAGAGAGACCCTTTCTGAACAAAGCTGCCAGCGCAGATTCATTCCACTGAGTGAGTACTGACCATTTCCTAAATTTCTGACAATATACTTCTATATCATCCTGACCCTGGCACAAAGCCAGCAAATTTCTCTCAGCCTGATCCACTGAATTAGGCTCATCGTACAGCAATCCGAGCGCCAGGAAAAACGCATCGACACTACTCAATGCAGGGTCTCCTGGCGCAATAGAAAATGCCCAGTCTTGAGGGTCGCCGAGCAAAAAAGAAATAATAATCAAAACCTGTTGAATAGGATTACCAGAAGAATGAGGTTTCAAGGCCAGAAATAGCTTACAATTATTTTTGAAACTTAGAAACTTTGTTCTATCTCCAAAAAACAAATCAGGAATAGGAATTCTTGGTTCTAACATAGATTTCCGATCAATAGCATCTTGAATCTTCTGTACATTTATAACGAGATTATCCATTGAAGAGCACAGACCCTGAATATCCATGTCCACACCTGTGTCCAGAATCACCCAAATGTCTAGGGGAAAAAAAAAAAATGAACACAGAGCAGAGAAAAAAAAAAAAAAAAAAATGAAGTCAGAACTTTTTCTTTCCCTCTATTGAGAATCATTAGTTGGCTCCTTGTACTGTTATGTCTGCTAATGAAAGGTGTAATGAAGGCAATCCAGAGACACAGTGTGCCTAGCAATCAGAGCGCACACAGTGATCTGACAAATACCCAAAAACAAAGAACGAGCTCTGAGACGTGGAAACTCTGTAGACTGCACACCTACCTATCCTAAACACAACTAAAAGCGGCTGTGGATTGCGCCTAGCAACTACCTATGCAACTCGGCACAGCCTAAGAAACTAGCTAGCCTGAAGATAGAAAAATAGGCCTGACTTGCCCCCAGAGAAATACCCCAAAGGAAAAGGCAGCCCCCCACATATAATGACTGTGAGCAAGATGAAAAGACAAAACGTAGGGATGAAATAGATTCAGCAAAGTGGGGCCCGATAATCTTAGACAGAGCGAGGATAGTAAAGCGAACTTTGCAGTCTACAAAAAACCCTAAAGCAAAAACCACGCAAAGGGGGCAAAAAAGACCCACCGTGCCGAACTAACGGCACGGCGGTACACCCTTTGCTTCTCAGAGCTACCAGCAAAACAAAAGACAAGCTGGACAGAAAAAAAGCAACAAAATAGCAAAAAAGCACTTAGCTATACAGAGCAGCAGGTCACAGGAACAAGCAGTAGAAGCTCAGATCCAACACTGGAACATTGACAAGGAGCAGGGATAGCAGCATCAGGCGGAGTTAAGTAACGAAGCAGTTAACGAGCTCACCAGAACACCTGAGGGAAGAAGCTCAGAAGCTGCAGTACCACTTGTGACCACAGGAGTGAATTCAGGCACAGAATTCACAACATGTGTGCCATTGTGAGGAAAGAAAATTATTCTATCATTGACACAGGCTATCATTCCATGATATGAAAGCTATGAATCTGTTGAATTGTCACAAGTGCAAGTACAAACAGAAACTGTTGATGGCATCAAGAAAGGTTTAGATGAATTTTAGGAATAGAATAAAACCAATGCTAATGTTAGAGTTTTAGAATTCCTATATTAATACATTCTCATTTTCAAATGCGATCAGGAGAAAACATTTCGGGTAGATATGATTGTAAACTGTTCTCTTCGCCTTACTCTGTATCATTGGGAAGAAGCAAGGTTCTAAAAATGGTCCCAATCCCTAAGCTTCTTACACAGGTTCACGAGAAGAACCTCAGAGTTCAATATGTAACTAATACTCTTTCCATTATTTTATGGAATTTACCCAACATAAACTTTGCCTCATTTTTATTACTTCCAGACAATCCTTTAAAAATCTAAAAACTATAAAAGTATCAATTTTAAGAAAAAAATGTGAATCCACTGCTCGAAATCCTTAAACATACTTTATATGCACTTTAATTTATATGTTTTTTATATCATTATCACGCATTACCCATTTATTGATCATTTCTTGTAGAGATTTTTTAATATCCATATTTCTCAAACTGTAGATAATGGGGTTCACCATTGGAGTGAATACAGTATATAGAAGTGATAGGAATTTACTAAGGTTTAAGGTTTGCTCTCCTTTTGGGAAAAGATAAACGCTCAATAGAGTAGAGTAGAAGATGGAGACTACAATGAGGTGGGAGCTACAGGTGGAGAAGGCTTTCTGTCTACTGATATTGGACTGGAACTGTAAGATGGTGACAATTATATTAATATAAGAAATAATTACTATTATGATGGGGATGACCAATACTAGAGAACATATTATATAAGCTGCTATCTCAATAGCGTAAGTACTAGAACAAGCTAATTCTACCAGAGGAACAAGATCACAGAAAAAATGGTCAATGATATTTGGTCCACAAAACGTCAGCAAAGATATTGTTACACAGTACATTAATGCAATTGAAAAACCCAACACCCAACACATGGCGGCCAAAATCACACAGCGGTCACTTGTCATGATAGAGGTATAACGGAGGGGATTACAGATGGCCACATATCTGTCATAGGACATCACCGTGAGGAGAAGACATTCAAATGCTTCTGAGGCACAGAAAAAATAAAACTGAGTCATACAACAGATAAAAGTAATGTGTCCCTCATTATATATTAGAATGTTGAGCAGATTGGGGACAATATCGGAGGATAACAAGATGTCACTGATGGACAGTTGCAAAATGAAGAAGTACATTGGAGTGTGGAGGTTCTTGCTGGTGGACACCAGGGTGATGATCAGGAGGTTCCCACATAATGTCCCACAGTAAACAACGAGGAGAAGACAAAACATGAAATAATTACATTGTTGGCTGAGTTGAAATCCTAGAAGGAAATAATATATTTCCAAGGTAATATTTGTCTCCTGTATAAATAACAAATAACATATAAATTAGAGTAGAGCAGATTAATTTAAAGTATTTCAAGGTGTAAAATTTGGTTTATATATTTTTATATCATTTCAACTTTCTGTACGTTGTTGTAAACTCTCTGCTGAAATTAAGCAACTACTGTACAATTCTTGAAAAAGACCAATGTGTGAGCCCAGCCTTGCTTCCCAGATCACTTACCTCCGATATGTTCATGTTCTGCTTCTGAGAAATAGAAATATGTCATTCTAATATTGATCTTAAATGAAAAAAGATCAGTAGAATAATGTCCACAATGACATAATGTTTGTAAGCGCAACTTTTACATACATAAAAATAGCAGAAAAATAAATTGATTGGCTTCACGTATAAAAACAGAAGATGTCTCAAGAAGAAATAAATCCATTTACTCATGTGGAAAACATTTTTTTAATATTCCAAAATATAAATGAAACGGTCACTAATTAAAACCAGGAAATTGAAGCTTAAGAAAATGAAACTTGTAGATTGAGGTACATAAGTTGACATATTTCCAGGGCATTCTGGGAAAAGTAGAGAATAACAGCAAGTCTGAAAATATTTAGGTGTAGCTGAATTGGAGCTGCAAAACTTTACAACAGTTCAACAACAATTCCTTTAGTTCAATGGAGAAGGAGATTACACAATATGGTTGGCAGCAATGTTTGCTATATGTTTAACGACTTGCCAGAGGAAAAAAAAAACTTTACGTATAGAAACGCAAGCTTGTGACTCTGTTAGAGGAAAAGGTGCAAAGTCTTCAAGAGAGAATAGCTACACTAAAGCTCATCATAGAAGAAGAGCATTTCCTTGACAGAGCAGAAGAATCTCTTCAGAATGTTGCAAGAGAAGAACTTTTCATCGATCCTGCAGAAGCTATTGACAGAGTACAAATAACTATTCAGAATTTTCAAAGAGAATCACCTTCCAATGTAAATGCAGAAGAAGAGAAATAGACCCAAAGAACCAGCAGTCAACAGTAGAGATGATTGAATATTTTAATGTTCAGTTTGGATCATGATCACAGAATTTGCAATATTTGCTGATTTATTTGTCGAATATTCGCCTAACATAGCCGGACACCATCACAGTCAATAGGAGGCAGAAACAAGTGCATGCGCAACACCTTCAAATGGGCCCTAAAGCTGCCAAAGCATAGCAAATGAGGAACAGACACAAGGAAAGTAGCCTCAATTTATCCACTTTACAAATTGTAGCATGGCATGGCAGCCATCAGCCAGGCATGAGGTATTGGGCTCTGGGATAGCATTCACAGCTTTCAATTGAATGTCAAAGTAAGACGAGGTGGGTGAAGGATCGGGTGTAGGCCTGCTGTGCTGGGAGCCCTAATACTACATGCAACAACATCAACCTTTTTTATACTCAAAAAACACAAAAATTGAGCTTGGATTAAGTTGGTATACATACAGCACATAAATTCATGTTCACATTGGCCATAATGCGCACAAAACCTACAAAAACTATGAAACTGATATTTGTGCCACCTGAGTGTGGCTGAGTATGAAAGCAGACAAAACTTACAAGAAACAAAATGATCAAAAACCCTGCTGCAACTAAATAAGTAAAAGCAAGTACATTTAAATAACGCAGGGTTCTTAGTAATACTGTTTTTGATCAAAAAAAGCAGAAAAGCCATCCCACTATTGTCAAGGTGCCATGATTGGGATGGTCCTACGCTGTCTAAAAACCTTACTATGTGTCAGTGTTGACCTTTTTGTTTGCCCTTATTCACACATTGAGGTCAACTCTGACACATGGTAAGGTTTTTAATATTAAACAGCATAGGATCGTCCCAATCAGGGCACCTTGATGATGGTGGAACAGCATTTATGAATTTTTACAAGAGCGCCGTGCCTCTGAGATCTCCAAACCCCCTCCCCTCATCAAACACGTGCCAAACGTTCATGATACACCACCATTATTGTTGCTAAAGTGCTGAAAAATACTTTCGTTGCAACGCAAATATTTTCCCGCACTCGTGTTTCCAATCACAAATACAAATGTGCCATATTCGTGCCAAATTTTTGCTTGCTGATCATTTTCCAAACAAATTCACTCATCACTAGTCTCCATCTTTTGGTTAGCTGTAGTGGAAGAAGTGTCGGTCCCTATTAAACTATTTCTACTCTAGTGAAATTTATGCCACTACGGTCGTGTCAGGCTCTAATATTTTTGAAGTTTGAAGACTCCTGGTTGGCTGTCCATCTGCTGGATTGGCTGTAGTGAAAGACTTGTTGGTCCCTATTATACTGTTTTTACTTTTGTGAAATTGATGCCACTTTGGTGATGTCAGGCCATAATTTTTGGAAATGTGAACAGTCCTGGTTGGCTGTCTATCTGCTGGGTTGACTGTAGTGGAAGAGATGTTTTCCACTATTATATGATTTCTACTGTGGTGAAATTGATGCCACTTTGTTGACGTCTGCCACTAATTTTTGGAAATGTGAACACTCCTTGTTGGGCGTCCATCTGCTAGGTTGGCTGTAGTGAAAGATGTGTCGGTCCCTATTATTCTATTTCCATTTTCGTGAAATTGATGCCACATCAGTGGTATCATGCCTTAACTTCTGGGCCTTTAAATTGGTCACATGGTCAGAGCTTGCCCTTTATGCCTTGGAGGTGCTGGCCTTGCCTGCCCTGCAGAAAGTGTACTGTTGTAACATAGTAACATACATAGTAACATAGTTAGTAAGGCCGAAAAAAGACATTTGTCCATCCAGTTAAGCCTATATTCCATCATAATAAATACCCAGATCTACGTCCTTCTACAGAACCTAATAATTGTATGATACAATATTGTTCTGCTCCAGGAAGACATCCAGGCCTCTCTTGAACCCCTCGACTGAGTCCGCCATCACCACCTCCTCAGGCAAGCAATTCCAGATTCTCACTGCCCTAACAGTAAAGAATCCTCTTCTATGTTGGTGGAAAAACCTTTTCTCCTCCAGACGCAAAGAATGCCCCCTTGTGCCCGTCACCTTCCTTGGTATAAACAGATCCTCAGCGAGATATTTGTATTGTCCCCTTATATACTTATACATGGTTATTAGATCGCCCCTCAGTCGTCTTTTTTCTAGACTAAATAATCCTAATTTCGCTAATCTATCTGGGTATTGTAGTTCTCCCATCCCCTTTATTAATTTTGTTGCCCTCCTTTGTACTCTCTCTAGTTCCATTATATCCTTCCTGAGCACCGGTGCCCAAAACTGGACACAGTACTCCATGTGCGGTCTAACTAGGGATTTGTACAGAGGCAGTATAATGCTCTCATCATGTGTATCCAGACCTCTTTTAATGCACCCCATGATCCTGTTTGCCTTGGCAGCTGCTGCCTGGCACTGGCTGCTCCAGGTAAGTTTATCATTAACTAGGATCCCCAAGTCCTTCTCCCTGTCAGATTTACCCAGTGGTTTCCCGTTCAGTGTGTAATGGTGATATTGATTCCCTCTTCCCATGTGTATAACCTTACATTTATCATTGTTAAACCTCATCTGCCACCTTTCAGCCCAAGTTTCCAACTTATCCAGATCCATCTGTAGCAGAATACTATCTTCTCTTGTATTAACTGCTTTACATAGTTTTGTATCATCTGCAAATGTCGATATTTTACTGTGTAAACCTTCTACCAGATCATTAATGAATATGTTGAAGAGAACAGGTCCCAATACTGACCCCTGCGGTACCCCACTGGTCACAGCGACCCAGTTAGAGACTATACCATTTATAACCACCCTCTGCTTTCTATCACTAAGCCAGTTACTAACCCATTTACACACATTTTCCCCCAGACCAAGCATTCTCATTTTGTGTACCAACCTCTTGTGCGGCACGGTATCAAACGCTTTGGAAAAATCGAGATATACCACGTCCAATGACTCACCGTGGTCCAGCCTATAGCTTACCTCTTCATAAAAACTGATTAGATTTGTAAACCAGGGATTCAAGCTTCAGGAGGCTAATTTGCATATTCCAGGTGCCTTCTGGGAGAAGCGAAGTCTCCCTAAGCTAGAAGATCGTTGGGTACAGCCGGGACCAGCTGCTTCGAAAGCATCACCAAACCAGGGATTCAAGCTTCAGGAGGCTAATTTGCATATTCCAGGTGCCTTCTGGGAGAAGCGAAGTCTCCCTAAGCTAGAAGATCGTTGGGTACAGCCGGGACCAGCTGCTTCGAAAGCATCACCAAACCAGGGATTCAAGCTTCAGGAGGCTAATTTGCATATTCCAGGTGCCTTCTGGGAGAAGCGAAGTCTCCCTAAGCTAGAAGATCGTTGGGTACAGCCGGGACCAGCTGCTTCGAAAGCATCACCAAACCAGGGATTCAAGCTTCAGGAGGCTAATTTGCATATTCCAGGTGCCTTCTGGGAGAAGCGAAGTCTCCCTAAGCTAGAAGATCGTTGGGTACAGCCGGGACCAGCTGCTTCGAAAGCATCACCAAACCAGGGATTCAAGCTTCAGGAGGCTAATTTGCATATTCCAGGTGCCTTCTGGGAGAAGCGAAGTCTCCCTAAGCTAGAAGATCGTTGGGTATAGCCGGGACCAGCTGCTTCGAAAGCATCACCAAACCAGGGATTCAAGCTTCAGGAGGCTAATTTGCATATTCCAGGTGCCTTCTGGGAGAAGCGAAGTCTCCCTAAGCTAGAAGATCGTTGGGTACAGCCGGGACCAGCTGCTTCGAAAGCATCACCAAACCAGGGATTCAAGCTTCAGGAGGCTAATTTGCATATTCCAGGTGCCTTCTGGGAGAAGCGAAGTCTCCCTAAGCTAGAAGATCGTTGGGTACAGCCGGGACCAGCTGCTTCGAAAGCATCACCAAACCGCGCGCCGTAATTTTTGCCTGTAGGACATTATTGCAAGAGAGCTTGGCTGAGTAGATTACACAAGAAGGAAAACACACAGCAAGTCAGCAGGATCTAGGAGCAACATGGCAGATGTGACAACCTACATGGTGAGCTGCAGCATGTGCTACATGTTCACAGATCGACCAGAAGAAGAATCCAATTTCACCTGTCAGAAGTGTAGACTAGTGGCCCTTTTAGAAGAAAAGGTGCGGGGTCTGGAAGAAAGAATAGCAACTTTGAAACTCATCAAAGAGAATGAAGACTTTCTAGACAGAACAGAAGCATCTCTACTGGTCACAGAAGGTGCAAAAAGTGTCAGAGAACCTCCAAAAGCAGATGAGTGGAAGCATGTGACCAAAAGAAGCAAGAAGACCATGGAGAAATCACCAACCACACAACTGAAGAACCGATATCAAATCTTTGTAGAGGATGAAGATGGCACACCTAAGAATGAAGCAATACCAGCAAGCAAAAAAGAAAAAGGCACACAGCAACAAGTGACAGCAAAAAGTACAGCCAAGAAGCAACGAAGAGTGGTGGTGGTGGGAGACTCACTACTGAGAGGCACCGAAGCAGCCATCTGCAGACCGGACATAACTGCAAGAGAAGTATGCTGCCTTCCAGGTGCGATGATCAAGGATGAGACCGATAGGATACCAAAGCTCTTCAGCTCCAAGGACGTCCACCCATTTCTTCTGATACATGTTGGCACCAATGACACGGCAAGGAAGGACCTACCGACAATCTGCAAGGACTTTGAAGAGTTGGGGAAGAAAGTAAAGGAACTGGATGCACAGGTAGTTTTTTCTTCTATCCTTCCAGTAGACGGGCATGGCACCAGGAGATGGAACAGGATCCTTGATGCAAACAACTGGCTAAGACGATGGTGCAGACAACAAGGATTTGGATTCCTGGACCACGGTGTGAATTACTGGTATGATGGACTCCTCGCCAGAGACGGACTACACCTCAACAAACCTGGGAAACACACATTCGCCAGAAGACTCGCTACACTCATCAGGAGGGCGTTAAACTAGAAGAAGAGGGGACGGGAAGAAAAACATTAGACTCGAACAAAGACGACCCAGGAAAACATACTCAGAAGGGAGGTAAGAACATTTCTAAAACAATCCACAGTGAGGAGATTGGAACAAAACAAAATCCTCTAAACTGCATGCTCGCAAACGCCAGAAGCCTGACAAACAAGATGGAAGAACTAGAAGCAGAAATATCTACAGGTAACTTTGACATAGTGGGAATAACCGAGACATGGTTAGATGAAAGCTATGACTGGGCAGTTAACTTACAGGGTTACAGTCTGTTTAGAAAGGATCGTAAAAATCGGAGAGGGGGAGGGGTTTGTCTCTATGTAAAGTCTTGTCTAAAGTCCACTTTAAGGGAGGATATTAGCGAAGGGAATGAGGATGTCGAGTCCATATGGGTTGAAATTCATGGAGGGAAAAATGGTAACAAAATTCTCATTGGGGTCTGTTACAAACCCCCAAATATAACAGAAAGCATGGAAAGTCTACTTCTAAAGCAGATAGATGAAGCTGCAACCCATAATGAGGTCCTGGTTATGGGGGACTTTAACTACCCGGATATTAACTGGGAAACAGAAACCTGTGAAACCCATAAAGGCAACAGGTTTCTGCTAATAACCAAGAAAAATTATCTTTCACAATTGGTGCAGAATCCAACCAGAGGAGCAGCACTTTTAGACCTAATACTATCTAATAGACCTGACAGAATAACAAATCTGCAGGTGGTTGGGCATTTAGGAAATAGCGACCACAATATTGTGCAGTTTCACCTGTCTTTCACTAGGGGGACTTGTCAGGGAGTCACAAAAACATTGAACTTTAGGAAGGCAAAGTTTGAACAGCTTAGAGATGCCCTTAATCTGGTAGACTGGGACAATATCCTCAGAAATGAGAATACAGATAATAAATGGGAAATGTTTAAGAACATCCTAAATAGGCAGTGTAAGCGGTTTATACCTTGTGGGAATAAAAGGACTAGAAATAGGAAAAACCCAATGTGGCTAAACAAAGAAGTAAGACAGGCAATTAACAGTAAAAAGAAAGCATTTGCACTACTAAAGCAGGATGGCACCATTGAAGCTCTAAAAAACTATAGGGAGAAAAATACTTTATCTAAAAAACTAATTAAAGCTGCCAAAAAGGAAACAGAGAAGCACATTGCTAAGGAGAGTAAAACTAATCCCAAACTGTTCTTCAACTATATCAATAGTAAAAGAATAAAAACTGAAAATGTAGGCCCCTTAAAAAATAGTGAGGAAAGAATGGTTGTAGATGACGAGGAAAAAGCTAACATATTAAACACCTTCTTCTCCACGGTATTCACGGTGGAAAATGAAATGCTAGGTGAAATCCCAAGAAACAATGAAAACCCTATATTAAGGGTCACCAATCTAACCCAAGAAGAGGTGCGAAACCGGCTAAATAAGATTAAAATAGATAAATCTCCGGGTCCGGATGGCATACACCCACGAGTACTAAGAGAACTAAGTAATGTAATAGATAAACCATTATTTCTTATTTTTAGTGACTCTATAGCGACAGGGTTTGTTCCGCAGGACTGGCGCATAGCAAATGTGGTGCCAATATTCAAAAAGGGCTCTAAAAGTGAACCTGGAAATTATAGGCCAGTAAGTCTAACCTCTATTGTTGGTAAAATATTTGAAGGGTTTCTGAGGGATGTTATTCTGGATTATCTCAATGAGAATAACTGTTTAACTCCATATCAGCATGGGTTTATGAGAAATCGCTCCTGTCAAACCAATCTAATCAGTTTTTATGAAGAGGTAAGCTATAGACTGGACCACGGTGAGTCATTGGACGTGGTATATCTCGATTTTTCCAAAGCGTTTGATACCGTGCCGCACAAGAGGTTGGTACACAAAATGAGAATGCTTGGTCTGGGGGAAAATGTGTGTAAATGGGTTAGTAACTGGCTTAGTGATAGAAAGCAGAGGGTGGTTATAAATGGTATAGTCTCTAACTGGGTCGCTGTGACCAGTGGGGTACCGCAGGGGTCAGTATTGGGACCTGTTCTCTTCAACATATTCATTAATGATCTGGTAGAAGGTTTACACAGTAAAATATCGATATTTGCAGATGATACAAAACTATGTAAAGCAGTTAATACAAGAGAAGATAGTATTCTGCTACAGATGGATCTGGATAAGTTGGAAACTTGGGCTGAAAGGTGGCAGATGAGATTTAACAATGATAAATGTAAGGTTATAAACATGGGAAGAGGGAATCAATATCACCATTACACACTGAACGGGAAACCACTGGGTAAATCTGACAGGGAGAAGGACTTGGGGATCCTAGTTAATGATAAACTTACCTGGAGCAGCCAGTGCCAGGCAGCAGCTGCCAAGGCAAACAGGATCATGGGGTGCATTAAAAGAGGTCTGGATACACATGATGAGAGCATTATACTGCCTCTGTACAAATCCCTAGTTAGACCGCACATGGAGTACTGTGTCCAGTTTTGGGCACCGGTGCTCAGGAAGGATATAATGGAACTAGAGAGAGTACAAAGGAGGGCAACAAAATTAATAAAGGGGATGGGAGAACTACAATACCCAGATAGATTAGCGAAATTAGGATTATTTAGTCTAGAAAAAAGACGACTGAGGGGCGATCTAATAACCATGTATAAGTATATAAGGGGACAATACAAATATCTCGCTGAGGATCTGTTTATACCAAGGAAGGTGACGGGCACAAGGGGGCATTCTTTGCGTCTGGAGGAGAGAAGGTTTTTCCACCAACATAGAAGAGGATTCTTTACTGTTAGGGCAGTGAGAATCTGGAATTGCTTGCCTGAGGAGGTGGTGATGGCGAACTCAGTCGAGGGGTTCAAGAGAGGCCTGGATGTCTTCCTGGAGCAGAACAATATTGTATCATACAATTATTAGGTTCTGTAGAAGGACGTAGATCTGGGGATTTATTATGATGGAATATAGGCTGAACTGGATGGACAAATGTCTTTTTTCGGCCTTACTAACTATGTTACTATGTTACTATGTTACTAGATTGGTTTGACAGGAGCGATTTCTCATAAACCCATGCTGATATGGAGTTACACAGTTATTCTCATTGAGATAATCCAGAATAACATCCCTCAGAAACCCTTCAAATATTTTACCAACAATAGAGGTTAGACTTACTGGCCTATAATTTCCAGGTTCACTTTTAGAGCCCTTTTTGAATATTGGCACCACATTTGCTATGCGCCAGTCCTGCGGAACAGACCCTGTCGCTATAGAGTCACTAAAAATAAGAAATAATGGTTTATCTATTACATTACTTAGTTCTCTTAGTACTTGTGGGTGTATGCCATCCAGACCCGGAGATTTATCTATTTTAATCTTATTTAGCCGGTTTCGCACCTCTTCTTGGGTTAGATTGGTGACCCTTAATATAGGGTTTTCATTGTTTCTTGGGATTTCACCTAGCATTTCATTTTCCACCGTGAATACCGTGGAGAAGAAGGTGTTTAATATGTTAGCTTTTTCCTCGTCATCTACAACCATTCTTTCCTCACTATTTTTTAAGGGGCCTACATTTTCAGTTTTTATTCTTTTACTATTGATATAGTTGAAGAACAGTTTGGGATTAGTTTTACTCTCCTTAGCAATGTGCTTCTCTGTTTCCTTTTTGGCAGCTTTAATTAGTTTTTTAGATAAAGTATTTTTCTCCCTATAGTTTTTTAGAGCTTCAATGGTGCCATCCTGCTTTAGTAGTGCAAATGCTTTCTTTTTACTGTTAATTGCCTGTCTTACTTCTTTGTTTAGCCACATTGGGTTTTTCCTATTTCTAGTCCTTTTATTCCCACAAGGTATAAACCGCTTACACTGCCTATTTAGGATGTTCTTAAACATTTCCCATTTATTATCTGTATTCTGATTTCTGAGGATATTGTCCCAGTCTACCAGATTAAGGGCATCTCTAAGCTGTTCAAACTTTGCCTTCCTAAAGTTCAATGTTTTTGTGACTCCCTGACAAGTCCCCCTAGTGAAAGACAGGTGAAACTGCACAATATTGTGGTCGCTATTTCCTAAATGCCCAACCACCTGCAGATTTGTTATTCTGTCAGGTCTATTAGATAGTATTAGGTCTAAAAGTGCTGCTCCTCTGGTTGGATTCTGCACCAATTGTGAAAGATAATTTTTCTTGGTTATTAGCAGAAACCTGTTGCCTTTATGGGTTTCACAGGTTTCTGTTTCCCAGTTAATATCCGGGTAGTTAAAGTCCCCCATAACCAGGACCTCATTATGGGTTGCAGCTTCATCTATCTGCTTTAGAAGTAGACTTTCCATGCTTTCTGTTATATTTGGGGGTTTGTAACAGACCCCAATGAGAATTTTGTTACCATTTTTCCCTCCATGAATTTCAACCCATATGGACTCGACATCCTCATTCCCTTCGCTAATATCCTCCCTTAAAGTGGACTTTAGACAAGACTTTACATAGAGACAAACCCCTCCTCCTCTCCGATTTTTACGATCCTTTCTAAACAGACTGTAACCCTGTAAGTTAACTGCCCAGTCATAGCTTTCATCTAACCATGTCTCGGTTATTCCCACTATGTCAAAGTTACCTGTAGATATTTCTGCTTCTAGTTCTTCCATCTTGTTTGTCAGGCTTCTGGCGTTTGCGAGCATGCAGTTTAGAGGATTTTGTTTTGTTCCAATCTCCTCGCTGTGGATTGTTTTAGAAATGTTCTTACCTCCCTTCTGAGTATGTTTTCCTGGGTCGTTTTTGTTCGAGTCTAATGTTTTTCTTCCCGTCCCCTCTTCTTCTAGTTTAACGCCCTCCTGATGAGTGTAGCGAGTCTTCTGGCGAATGTGTGTTTCCCAGGTTTGTTGAGGTGTAGTCCGTCTCTGGCGAGGAGTCCATCATACCAGTAATTCACACCGTGGTCCAGGAATCCAAATCCTTGTTGTCTGCACCATCGTCTTAGCCAGTTGTTTGCATCAAGGATCCTGTTCCATCTCCTGGTGCCATGCCCGTCTACTGGAAGGATAGAAGAAAAAACTACCTGTGCATCCAGTTCCTTTACTTTCTTCCCCAACTCTTCAAAGTCCTTGCAGATTGTCGGTAGGTCCTTCCTTGCCGTGTCATTGGTGCCAACATGTATCAGAAGAAATGGGTGGACGTCCTTGGAGCTGAAGAGCTTTGGTATCCTATCGGTCACATCCTTGATCATCGCACCTGGAAGGCAGCATACTTCTCTTGCAGTTATGTCCGGTCTGCAGATGGCTGCTTCTGTGCCTCTCAGTAGTGAGTCTCCCACCACCACCACTCTTCGTTGCTTCTTGGCTGTACTTTTTGCTGTCACTTGTTGCTGTGTGCCCTTTTCTTTTTTGCTTGCTGGTATTGCTTCATTCTTAGGTGTGCCATCTTCATCCTCTACAAAGATTTGATATCGGTTCTTCAGTTGTGTGGTTGGTGATTTCTCCATGGTCTTCTTGCTTCTTTTGGTCACATGCTTCCACTCATCTGCTTTTGGAGGTTCTCTGACACTTTTTTCACCTTCTGTGACCAGTAGAGATGCTTCTGTTCTGTCTAGAAAGTCTTCATTCTCTTTGATGAGTTTCAAAGTTGCTATTCTTTCTTCCAGACCCCGCACCTTTTCTTCTAAAAGGGCCACTAGTCTACACTTCTGACAGGTGAAATTGGATTCTTCTTCTGGTCGATCTGTGAACATGTAGCACATGCTGCAGCTCACCATGTAGGTTGTCACATCTGCCATGTTGCTCCTAGATCCTGCTGACTTGCTGTGTGTTTTCCTTCTTGTGTAATCTACTCAGCCAAGCTCTCTTGCAATAATGTCCTACAGGCAAAAATTACGGCGCGCGGTTTGGTGATGCTTTCGAAGCAGCTGGTCCCGGCTGTACCCAACGATCTTCTAGCTTAGGGAGACTTCGCTTCTCCCAGAAGGCACCTGGAATATGCAAATTAGCCTCCTGAAGCTTGAATCCCTGGTTTGGTGATGCTTTCGAAGCAGCTGGTCCCGGCTGTACCCAACGATCTTCTAGCTTAGGGAGACTTCGCTTCTCCCAGAAGGCACCTGGAATATGCAAATTAGCCTCCTGAAGCTTGAATCCCTGGTTTGGTGATGCTTTCGAAGCAGCTGGTCCCGGCTATACCCAACGATCTTCTAGCTTAGGGAGACTTCGCTTCTCCCAGAAGGCACCTGGAATATGCAAATTAGCCTCCTGAAGCTTGAATCCCTGGTTTGGTGATGCTTTCGAAGCAGCTGGTCCCGGCTGTACCCAACGATCTTCTAGCTTAGGGAGACTTCGCTTCTCCCAGAAGGCACCTGGAATATGCAAATTAGCCTCCTGAAGCTTGAATCCCTGGTTTGGTGATGCTTTCGAAGCAGCTGGTCCCGGCTGTACCCAACGATCTTCTAGCTTAGGGAGACTTCGCTTCTCCCAGAAGGCACCTGGAATATGCAAATTAGCCGCCTGAAGCTTGAATCCCTGGTTTGGTGATGCTTTCGAAGCAGCTGGTCCCGGCTGTACCCAACGATCTTCTAGCTTAGGGAGACTTCGCTTCTCCCAGAAGGCACCTGGAATATGCAAATTAGCCTCCTGAAGCTTGAATCCCTGGTTTGGTGATGCTTTCGAAGCAGCTGGTCCCGGCTGTACCCAACGATCTTCTAGCTTAGGGAGACTTCGCTTCTCCCAGAAGGCACCTGGAATATGCAAATTAGCCGCCTGAAGCTTGAATCCCTGGTTTGGTGATGCTTTCGAAGCAGCTGGTCCCGGCTGTACCCAACGATCTTCTAGCTTAGGGAGACTTCGCTTCTCCCAGAAGGCACCTGGAATATGCAAATTAGCCGCCTGAAGCTTGAATCCCTGGTTTGGTGATGCTTTCGAAGCAGCTGGTCCCGGCTGTACCCAACGATCTTCTAGCTTAGGGAGACTTCGCTTCTCCCAGAAGGCACCTGGAATATGCAAATTAGCCGCCTGAAGCTTGAATCCCTGGTTTGGTGATGCTTTCGAAGCAGCTGGTCCCGGCTGTACCCAACGATCTTCTAGCTTAGGGAGACTTCGCTTCTCCCAGAAGGCACCTGGAATATGCAAATTAGCCGCCTGAAGCTTGAATCCCTGGTTTGGTGATGCTTTCGAAGCAGCTGGTCCCGGCTGTATCCAACGATCTTCTAGCTTAGGGAGACTTCGCTTCTCCCAGAAGGCACCTGGAATATGCAAATTAGCCGCCTGAAGCTTGAATCCCTGGTTTGGTGATGCTTTCGAAGCAGCTGGTCCCGGCTGTACCCAACGATCTTCTAGCTTAGGGAGACTTCGCTTCTCCCAGAAGGCACCTGGAATATGCAAATTAGCCGCCTGAAGCTTGAATCCCTGGTTTGGTGATGCTTTCGAAGCAGCTGGTCCCGGCTGTACCCAACGATCTTCTAGCTTAGGGAGACTTCGCTTCTCCCAGAAGGCACCTGGAATATGCAAATTAGCCTCCTGAAGCTTGAATCCCTGGTTTGGTGATGCTTTCGAAGCAGCTGGTCCCGGCTGTACCCAACGATCTTCTAGCTTAGGGAGACTTCGCTTCTCCCAGAAGGCACCTGGAATATGCAAATTAGCCTCCTGAAGCTTGAATCCCTGGTTTGGTGATGCTTTCGAAGCAGCTGGTCCCGGCTGTACCCAACGATCTTCTAGCTTAGGGAGACTTCGCTTCTCCCAGAAGGCACCTGGAATATGCAAATTAGCCGCCTGAAGCTTGAATCCCTGGTTTGGTGATGCTTTCGAAGCAGCTGGTCCCGGCTGTACCCAACGATCTTCTAGCTTAGGGAGACTTCGCTTCTCCCAGAAGGCACCTGGAATATGCAAATTAGCCGCCTGAAGCTTGAATCCCTGGTTTGGTGATGCTTTCGAAGCAGCTGGTCCCGGCTGTACCCAACGATCTTCTAGCTTAGGGAGACTTCGCTTCTCCCAGAAGGCACCTGGAATATGCAAATTAGCCGCCTGAAGCTTGAATCCCTGGTTTGGTGATGCTTTCGAAGCAGCTGGTCCCGGCTGTACCCAACGATCTTCTAGCTTAGGGAGACTTCGCTTCTCCCAGAAGGCACCTGGAATATGCAAATTAGCCGCCTGAAGCTTGAATCCCTGGTTTGGTGATGCTTTCGAAGCAGCTGGTCCCGGCTGTACCCAACGATCTTCTAGCTTAGGGAGACTTCGCTTCTCCCAGAAGGCACCTGGAATATGCAAATTAGCCGCCTGAAGCTTGAATCCCTGGTTTGGTGATGCTTTCGAAGCAGCTGGTCCCGGCTGTACCCAACGATCTTCTAGCTTAGGGAGACTTCGCTTCTCCCAGAAGGCACCTGGAATATGCAAATTAGCCGCCTGAAGCTTGAATCCCTGGTTTGGTGATGCTTTCGAAGCAGCTGGTCCCGGCTGTACCCAACGATCTTCTAGCTTAGGGAGACTTCGCTTCTCCCAGAAGGCACCTGGAATATGCAAATTAGCCGCCTGAAGCTTGAATCCCTGGTTTGGTGATGCTTTCGAAGCAGCTGGTCCCGGCTGTACCCAACGATCTTCTAGCTTAGGGAGACTTCGCTTCTCCCAGAAGGCACCTGGAATATGCAAATTAGCCGCCTGAAGCTTGAATCCCTGGTTTGGTGATGCTTTCGAAGCAGCTGGTCCCGGCTGTACCCAACGATCTTCTAGCTTAGGGAGACTTCGCTTCTCCCAGAAGGCACCTGGAATATGCAAATTAGCCGCCTGAAGCTTGAATCCCTGGTTTGGTGATGCTTTCGAAGCAGCTGGTCCCGGCTGTACCCAACGATCTTCTAGCTTAGGGAGACTTCGCTTCTCCCAGAAGGCACCTGGAATATGCAAATTAGCCGCCTGAAGCTTGAATCCCTGGTTTGGTGATGCTTTCGAAGCAGCTGGTCCCGGCTGTACCCAACGATCTTCTAGCTTAGGGAGACTTCGCTTCTCCCAGAAGGCACCTGGAATATGCAAATTAGCCGCCTGAAGCTTGAATCCCTGGTTTGGTGATGCTTTCGAAGCAGCTGGTCCCGGCTGTACCCAACGATCTTCTAGCTTAGGGAGACTTCGCTTCTCCCAGAAGGCACCTGGAATATGCAAATTAGCCGCCTGAAGCTTGAATCCCTGGTTTGGTGATGCTTTCGAAGCAGCTGGTCCCGGCTGTACCCAACGATCTTCTAGCTTAGGGAGACTTCGCTTCTCCCAGAAGGCACCTGGAATATGCAAATTAGCCGCCTGAAGCTTGAATCCCTGGTTTGGTGATGCTTTCGAAGCAGCTGGTCCCGGCTGTACCCAACGATCTTCTAGCTTAGGGAGACTTCGCTTCTCCCAGAAGGCACCTGGAATATGCAAATTAGCCGCCTGAAGCTTGAATCCCTGGTTTGGTGATGCTTTCGAAGCAGCTGGTCCCGGCTGTACCCAACGATCTTCTAGCTTAGGGAGACTTCGCTTCTCCCAGAAGGCACCTGGAATATGCAAATTAGCCGCCTGAAGCTTGAATCCCTGGTTTGGTGATGCTTTCGAAGCAGCTGGTCCCGGCTGTACCCAACGATCTTCTAGCTTAGGGAGACTTCGCTTCTCCCAGAAGGCACCTGGAATATGCAAATTAGCCGCCTGAAGCTTGAATCCCTGGTTTGGTGATGCTTTCGAAGCAGCTGGTCCCGGCTGTACCCAACGATCTTCTAGCTTAGGGAGACTTCGCTTCTCCCAGAAGGCACCTGGAATATGCAAATTAGCCGCCTGAAGCTTGAATCCCTGGTTTGGTGATGCTTTCGAAGCAGCTGGTCCCGGCTGTACCCAACGATCTTCTAGCTTAGGGAGACTTCGCTTCTCCCAGAAGGCACCTGGAATATGCAAATTAGCCGCCTGAAGCTTGAATCCCTGGTTTGGTGATGCTTTCGAAGCAGCTGGTCCCGGCTGTACCCAACGATCTTCTAGCTTAGGGAGACTTCGCTTCTCCCAGAAGGCACCTGGAATATGCAAATTAGCCGCCTGAAGCTTGAATCCCTGGTTTGGTGATGCTTTCGAAGCAGCTGGTCCCGGCTGTACCCAACGATCTTCTAGCTTAGGGAGACTTCGCTTCTCCCAGAAGGCACCTGGAATATGCAAATTAGCCGCCTGAAGCTTGAATCCCTGGTTTGGTGATGCTTTCGAAGCAGCTGGTCCCGGCTGTACCCAACGATCTTCTAGCTTAGGGAGACTTCGCTTCTCCCAGAAGGCACCTGGAATATGCAAATTAGCCGCCTGAAGCTTGAATCCCTGGTTTGGTGATGCTTTCGAAGCAGCTGGTCCCGGCTGTACCCAACGATCTTCTAGCTTAGGGAGACTTCGCTTCTCCCAGAAGGCACCTGGAATATGCAAATTAGCCGCCTGAAGCTTGAATCCCTGGTTTGGTGATGCTTTCGAAGCAGCTGGTCCCGGCTGTACCCAACGATCTTCTAGCTTAGGGAGACTTCGCTTCTCCCAGAAGGCACCTGGAATATGCAAATTAGCCGCCTGAAGCTTGAATCCCTGGTTTGGTGATGCTTTCGAAGCAGCTGGTCCCGGCTGTATCCAACGATCTTCTAGCTTAGGGAGACTTCGCTTCTCCCAGAAGGCACCTGGAATATGCAAATTAGCCGCCTGAAGCTTGAATCCCTGGTTTGGTGATGCTTTCGAAGCAGCTGGTCCCGGCTGTACCCAACGATCTTCTAGCTTAGGGAGACTTCGCTTCTCCCAGAAGGCACCTGGAATATGCAAATTAGCCGCCTGAAGCTTGAATCCCTGGTTTGGTGATGCTTTCGAAGCAGCTGGTCCCGGCTGTACCCAACGATCTTCTAGCTTAGGGAGACTTCGCTTCTCCCAGAAGGCACCTGGAATATGCAAATTAGCCTCCTCAAGCTTGAATCCCTGGTTTGGTGATGCTTTCGAAGCAGCTGGTCCCGGCTGTACCCAACGATCTTCTAGCTTAGGGAGACTTCGCTTCTCCCAGAAGGCACCTGGAATATGCAAATTAGCCTCCTGAAGCTTGAATCCCTGGTTTGGTGATGCTTTCGAAGCAGCTGGTCCCGGCTGTACCCAACGATCTTCTAGCTTAGGGAGACTTCGCTTCTCCCAGAAGGCACCTGGAATATGCAAATTAGCCGCCTGAAGCTTGAATCCCTGGTTTGGTGATGCTTTCGAAGCAGCTGGTCCCGGCTGTACCCAACGATCTTCTAGCTTAGGGAGACTTCGCTTCTCCCAGAAGGCACCTGGAATATGCAAATTAGCCGCCTGAAGCTTGAATCCCTGGTTTGGTGATGCTTTCGAAGCAGCTGGTCCCGGCTGTACCCAACGATCTTCTAGCTTAGGGAGACTTCGCTTCTCCCAGAAGGCACCTGGAATATGCAAATTAGCCGCCTGAAGCTTGAATCCCTGGTTTGGTGATGCTTTCGAAGCAGCTGGTCCCGGCTGTACCCAACGATCTTCTAGCTTAGGGAGACTTCGCTTCTCCCAGAAGGCACCTGGAATATGCAAATTAGCCGCCTGAAGCTTGAATCCCTGGTTTGGTGATGCTTTCGAAGCAGCTGGTCCCGGCTGTACCCAACGATCTTCTAGCTTAGGGAGACTTCGCTTCTCCCAGAAGGCACCTGGAATATGCAAATTAGCCGCCTGAAGCTTGAATCCCTGGTTTGGTGATGCTTTCGAAGCAGCTGGTCCCGGCTGTACCCAACGATCTTCTAGCTTAGGGAGACTTCGCTTCTCCCAGAAGGCACCTGGAATATGCAAATTAGCCGCCTGAAGCTTGAATCCCTGGTTTGGTGATGCTTTCGAAGCAGCTGGTCCCGGCTGTACCCAACGATCTTCTAGCTTAGGGAGACTTCGCTTCTCCCAGAAGGCACCTGGAATATGCAAATTAGCCGCCTGAAGCTTGAATCCCTGGTTTGGTGATGCTTTCGAAGCAGCTGGTCCCGGCTGTACCCAACGATCTTCTAGCTTAGGGAGACTTCGCTTCTCCCAGAAGGCACCTGGAATATGCAAATTAGCCGCCTGAAGCTTGAATCCCTGGTTTGGTGATGCTTTCGAAGCAGCTGGTCCCGGCTGTACCCAACGATCTTCTAGCTTAGGGAGACTTCGCTTCTCCCAGAAGGCACCTGGAATATGCAAATTAGCCGCCTGAAGCTTGAATCCCTGGTTTGGTGATGCTTTCGAAGCAGCTGGTCCCGGCTGTACCCAACGATCTTCTAGCTTAGGGAGACTTCGCTTCTCCCAGAAGGCACCTGGAATATGCAAATTAGCCGCCTGAAGCTTGAATCCCTGGTTTGGTGATGCTTTCGAAGCAGCTGGTCCCGGCTGTACCCAACGATCTTCTAGCTTAGGGAGACTTCGCTTCTCCCAGAAGGCACCTGGAATATGCAAATTAGCCGCCTGAAGCTTGAATCCCTGGTTTGGTGATGCTTTCGAAGCAGCTGGTCCCGGCTGTACCCAACGATCTTCTAGCTTAGGGAGACTTCGCTTCTCCCAGAAGGCACCTGGAATATGCAAATTAGCCTCCTGAAGCTTGAATCCCTGGTTTGGTGATGCTTTCGAAGCAGCTGGTCCCGGCTGTACCCAACGATCTTCTAGCTTAGGGAGACTTCGCTTCTCCCAGAAGGCACCTGGAATATGCAAATTAGCCTCCTGAAGCTTGAATCCCTGGTTTAGCTTGTACTTAGCACGGCTGGAGGTGCGATTACAGACAGGCGCATGTGCCTGTCCTTATTCAATGTGGAGAAGCTCATATCCATTAAAATGAACAAGGCATGGATCCCACAGGACTTGTCTATACCTTTTGGCTGAATATAGACATATGCCAGCTGCTCTTAGCCACTGTTGGACGGCACCGCAGTTTGTTTTATCAATTTTTAATTTACAAACTGGAAGACTTATGGTAACCACAGAAATACAGGTTCCTAAACTGTGGTCCTTACAATAAGAACTCCACTTAGTTATCTTCTGAGTTTGCAAATCAACAGTGGGTTTATGTGAGACTAACCAAGGAAACCCCAACACTATTGTGTAGGAAGGCACCTAATGACATAACACAATATGCATTCCAAATGAAGTACACCTATTTGAAGTTCTATCTCATGTACCCACTCAGAAAGGCCCTCCTGCTTCAGAGGTGATGAATCAATGGCAAATATCTGAACTAGAGGGCCATATCATGCACCATCTTAGGTGTCAGGTCCAAGCATTCCTACATGAACAGTTTCCTGGACAGTGGATTGGTCATCGTAGTCCAGTTGAATGGCCACCAATGTCTCCCAATCTGACTCCATTAGACTTTTATCTTTCGGGTCATCTGAAGGCAATTGTCTATTCTGTGAAGATACGAGATATGCAACATCCGAAACAACGGGTGCTGGAGCCTGTGCTAGCATTTTTTCTGCAGTGTTGCTATCAGTGTGTTAACAGTGGGAGAAGAGGGTTGCATTGACAATCCAACCCAATGGGCAGCACTTTGAACACATTTTATAAGTGGTCATAAATAGTGTTGAGCGATACCGTCCGATATTTGAAAGTATCGGTATCGGATGGTATCGGCCGATATCCGAAAAATATCGGATATCGCCGATACCGATATCCGATACCATTCTTAGGAATGAGCGCGTTAAGTACTTTCGATGACGTCGCAGCTTGTGATTGGTCGTGTGAGCGGTCACATGACCGCTCAGCGACCAATCACAAGCCGCGACGTCATCGAAGGTACTTAACAAGCTCATTCATAGGAAGGAAAACATGGCGATTGCAGCGGTGACAACCAGGGCCCGTCCGAGGGTAAGTATATCAATATTTTTTATTTCTATGCTTTATTTTACACAATAATCTAAATCCCGATACCGATTCCCGATATCACAAAAATATCGGAACTCGGTATCCGAATTCCGATACCGCAAATATCGGCCGATACCCGATACTTGCGGTATCGGAATGCTCAACACTAGTCATAAACTTGTAAATAACTCATGATGAAAGAATAAAGTTGTTTAATATAAGTGCAAAAATTCATACCTCCAACTCATCTATTAAAATTAGGAGAATGAGGCCAAATGAATCGCAGGAAACCAATGAGTTACCCCAGCAGCCAATTGAATACTCATATAACTGCTATGTTGGTCCTCCTCTCAATCTAAGCCACAGGATCTGCTTCACAGGTGAACCACAATTTTTCTATATTCAGTGATGTATATAATGTTGAATATTTTATAAATGATTAAAAGATCGCAAGCATAGGTCCCCAAGAGAACTAAAAAAGAAAATAAAATGCAAAAACATTTGAAAAAATAAAAACATATATAAAAGTTTAATCCCCCCTTTAAAAAATTAAAACAAATTCAAAATATATACCACATTTTGCGGTTTATAAGACACACAGGATTATAAGCGCAAATCAAATTTTAATGAGAAAAAAAAAGAAAAACTTTTTTTGTAATTAAATGGTGGTGCTTATACTTCGTATGTCTTATTCCTTTCTGGTGATGGTGGCAGCGGTGGATCAGAGTCCCAGGGTTGCTTCTGGCGGAGGCTGGAATGGTGCAATTTTGCGGACCCGAGAGTGAGAGGAATGAGTGTTCAGAGATGCAACGCTGCTGGTGTTCGGCGGTGTCCGGGCTCTGCTGACATTTTGAGAAAGCTTGAAGCCCACGCACTTCCATGGTTTACATTGTGGTGGAATCTGGGAAAATGTGTTAGGGTTGGCGGATCGCACTAAATATAAATTATGGTTAGATGTGATCGCAACCCGAGGTCCACCGTGCAGAGATGGAAAACTGCAGCTAAGGTGAACAATGGCGGAACACACAGCAAGCAATAGCTAGCTCGCACTAAGTTGAATGTCACTCAGTGTATAGCACATGAGGTTGTGTCACTCGCACACAGAATAGATGCTCTGCAGTAGAGCTTTGTCACTCGCACATAGTAACATAAAATATGCTCTGCAGTAAAGCTGTGTCAGTCGCACACTGTAAAAGAGCAGGTATTGTGCTAAATATGATCCCTGTTAACCTCACAAGAGAATGTAACCCTCACAGGGGCAAGGGAACAGGTAGTGGATACAATCACAGCTTGTGCACACACATGAATTCCTCTCTGGAGGTGCAGGAATTCTAAAGGCTGTACGCCTGCCCTGAGTACACACAGACAAGTCTACACTATCGATATGTTCCACACACTTATAAGATATAAATGATCTTTGCACGCCGGCGTGCGCTCCAGGAAACCTTTTATATGTTCCTGTTCAAGTACAGTCAAACAGAACCTTGCTCATGGATCAATCTGGAACTGCCACGTCACCCGAGCAGCTGATGACCGACCACCAAAGAGAGGTCGCCACCTCATGAACATGTTCAGTAGGGTGTTTTCTGGACTTAGCCTCTGGAATGCCTACTTGCTGCTGCTTATTGCTAGTTACTATAGCTTTGGCTGGAGAGCCAGCAGTAACCGATAACAAGCACGAGTCTGGGCAAGATGCTGAAACCAATGCTTTTGCTGAGCAGCTCCCACTGCGGCCAAAGCAGAAAGGGAGACCGAAGGGGCAGACAAGGCTTGGGATCTACCCCGTGCAGTGGGAGATTCCCGGCACCTAACAAAATGGCTGCCGCGGTGGTGCATATGCGGTTGGATATCTCAATGCAAAGATCTTGTCTCCCAAAATCTTGGTGCAGAGATCTCCATCTGCACATGCTCCGAACCTGGCATCTATTCCTAGGAGTCCACGGCAATGTAAACCATGGAAGTGCATTGGCTCCAGGCTTTCACAAACTGTCAGCTGAGCCCCCGAACCACCAAACACCCACGGTGTTGCATCTTCGAACACCCCCTCCTTCCAGCCTAAGGCCAGCAGCATTGCCCCACTTCTGCCTCCGCCAGAATCGATTCTGGGACTATGTTCCACCACCACTGATAAGGTATATTTGAAATATAAGATGCCACCTCATATTCCCCCAAATTTTTGAAGAAAAAGTACATATTAAAATCCAAAAAATACAATATTTGGTAACATTTTGTAAAAAAAAAAAAAGGCCAATATAGTGAACTATGTTTTAATTCTTAAAATCATAAATACAGTGTGTCCGTAAAGTCGTAGTGCACAATTGATCAGTCATTGGAAAACAGCAAAAAACTATAGAAATGTGGAATCTGATCCAAATAATAGAAAAACTCTCCCAGTTTCATGCATATTTAGTGCAGTTCAATGTGGACTCCATTTGTTGCCCTACACACATCCAAACGATAGTAAGTTCTTGCCAGACATGGGTAAGGATGTCTGGTGTAATGGAGTGAATAACTTCTGTGATTCTCTGTTTCAAGTGATTAATGTTGTTGATACGTTCAATGTACACATTGTGCTTCACATAACCCCAAAAGTTAAAGTCTAAGGGCGTCAGATCCGGGGATTGTGGTGGCCATGGCTTGAGAGAACTCCTGCCTATCCACTGCCGAGGGAATGTTCTATCTAGAAATTCACGAACAATGGTGGTGTACTGTGGAGGAGCGTCGTCCTCTTGAAAGAAGATACCTTCTGGAAATTGTGGCACTGTATACAATTCCAACATGTCAAGATACGTGTTTGCCATCACAGACCTCTTTGCGAAAAAAAATGGGCCTATCACCTTATCATGCTTCACATCACACGTTCACTTTAGGGGTGTTATGTTCATACTTAACGTAGGCATGAGGATGTTCAGCAGCCCATATTGGAACGTTATGGCGATGAACATGTCCACAGATATGGAAGGTCGCCTCATTGCTAAACACAATCTTCTACAAAAATCTAGCATTATTGTTGATCTCATGAAGCATAGCTGTAGCATACGCGCATCGTTTGGGTCTATATGCTGGATTGATAGCGTGTAACAGCCTCAATTTGTACCCTATGAAACAGAGACCTTTCTTTAACACCTTAAGAACTGTAGTCTTGCTTAGGTGTAATTGTCGAGCCCATGCACGCACAGATTTTTTAGGGCTCCTTAGGTAGCTATCCCATACAGCCTCTACAGACTCATCACTGACTGATGGCCTACCAGAATGGGGTTTCTTCACCAAACTGCCAGTTGCCTTCCACTGCTTATCCCATCGAGTAATGTTATGGAGCTTTGTTATAAATGCACCGATATTCACATAGCATTATGATTACTTATTCAAATTTAGCGAGCCACAGAGCACACTGAACTTCCCTCTGTACCGTCCACATCTCGATTGGCTTGGAACTGGCATAAGCTTGTGGTTGCATGATGTCACAGACCTGGCAGTGAATTTATCAGGGGTTAATCTGACTGGGAGCTCAGCAACAGATTAAATGAGTTTGTGTTGTTTGATTGGTTCTTCTTATCTCTCCTCATGAACAGGTCAGATATGATTGGGCCAGAGAAAGGGCGCCAAAATGTAAACTATAAATAGATCCTCTGACTGGTCAAAAGTGCACCATGACTTTACGGAAAACTGCATTTTGCTAAAAAAAAAAAATAAAATTCAGAATACGGAATTGCTATTCTCAGAAAAATGTAATTAAAAAGTTATAGGTCTTGGTTAGTGTTGAGCGATACCGTCCGATACTTGAAAGTATCGGTATCGGATAGTATCGGCCGATACCTGAAAAGTATCGGATATCGCCGATACCCGATACCAATACAAGTCAATGGGACACCAAGTATCAGAAGGTATCCTGATGGTTCCCAGGGTCTGAAGGAGAGGAAACTCTCCTTCAGGCCCTGGGATCCATATTAATGTGTAAAATAAAAAATAAAAATATTGATATAATTACCTCTCCGGAGGCCCCTGGACATCACCGCTGGTAGCCGGCAGCCTTCTTTGCTTAAAATGAGCGCGTTTAGGACCTGAGAATGACGTCGCGGCTTCTGATTGGTCGCGTGGTGGTCAAATGAGCGGCACGCGACCAATCAGAAGCCATGACATCATGGAAGTCCCTAAACGCGCTCATTTTAAACAAAGAAGGCTGCCGGTTACCAGCGGTGATGTCCAGGGGCCTCCGGAGAGGTAAGTATATCAATATTTTTTATTTTAATTCTTTATTTTACACATTAATATGGATCCGATACCGATTCCCGATACCACAAAAGGAATTCCGATACCGCAAGTATCGGCCGATACCCGATACTTGCGGTATCGGAATGCTCAACACTAGTCTTGGTACAAGGAAAATAAAAAACAAAAAATAAAATCGCAAGAATGAAAAATTGCTTAGTCAGTGAAGTGTGAATTGTGTTTAATCAATTAAATGGTAGCATTTTATTATACTACGTTTTGCAAAGTTAATAAATCTGACAGCATTTAATAATAGCAATAATAAATCAATGAAAACATTAGCCGCCATACAATATTATACTTTTGTCTTTTTTGTCTAGTTTTTGGTATTTATCGCTTGTTTTTAATTTGAACATTTTTCTTCTTTTAATTTGAACCTTTTTTAAAAGCCCATATTATATGTGATCATATACCGTACATTAATGTTCATTGCACCAAGTTCTATAAAAAGAAGGAAGTCATTGATTAATTTGTGCAAAACAAAACATTTTTGGGTTTTTTTTCCTTTCGTCTGTTTGGTGGCTTTTTAGCATGGAAAAGTCACACATTTTGCTAAATGGTGCAAAATCAGAGGCAAAATATCTGGAGAGTATAACATCACTCTCGTGTAGGAGATGCTGAGCGTTGATGCCAAAGCTTGTGACTTAAAAAACTCACAACTAATAAATCATCAAGAAAGTAATAACCCGGTCCAAAATAGTCATAAAAATCATGCAAACACATAAAATAGAGATTAAAATATCTGCATATTGAAGGAGCATGAGGCACAAATAAAAAATAGGCGAAAATCTCCAAAAACCTGACAAAAAAGGCACAAATGCTATAATAAATCAAGCATCCTTGCAAAAACAGGAGTGTTTTCTGTGATATGTCCCTGAAATCACTGAGATTTCTCACAATCTAATGAAACGTAATAAACATCAGAACTTTCCATTTTCTGTTGAATATATTCTATTATTAATAGTAATAAACAATGAAGTAATTCCACTTACAATGTAACACAGCAGCCATCCAATGATAATCCTCCGTGAGATGACCGGCACGATGTTACTATATATATATATATCTATATATACAGTTAGGGCCAGAAATATTTGGACAGTGACACAAGTTTTGTTATTTTAGCTGTTTACAAAAACATGTTCAGAAATACAATTATATATATAATATGGGCTGAAAGTGCACACTCCCAGCTGCAATATGATAGTTTCCACATCCAAATCGGAGAAAGGGTTTAGGAATCATAGCTCTGTAATGCATAGCGTCCTCTTTTTCAAGGGACCAAAAGTAATTGGACAATGGACTCTAAGGGCTGCAATTAACTCTGAAGGCGTCTCCCTCGTTAACCTGTAATCAATGAAGTAGTTAAAAGGTCAGGGGTGGATTCCAGGTGTGTGGTTTTGCATTTGGAAGCTGTTGCTGTGAGCAGACAACATGCGGTCAAAGGAACTCTCAATTGAGGTGAAGCAGAACATCCTGAGGCTAAAAAAAAAGAAAAAATCCATCAGAAAGATAGCAGACATGCTTGGAGTAGCAAAATCAACAGTTGGGTACATTCTGAGAAAAAAGGAATTGACTGGTGAACTTGGGAACTCAAAAAGGCCTGGGCGTCCACGGATGACAACAGTGGTGGATGATCGCCGCATACTTAATTTGGTGAAGAAGAACCCGTTCACAACATCAACTGAAGTCCAGAACACTCTCAGTGAAGTAGGTGTATCTGTCTCTAAGTCAACAGTAAAGAGAAGACTCCATGACAGTAAATACAAAGGGTTCACATCTAGATGCAAACCATTCATCAATACCAAAAATAGACAGAAAAACACCTCAAGAAGCCAGCTCAGTTCTGGAAAAGTATTCTATGGACAGATGAGACAAAGATCAACCTGTACCAGAATGATGGGAAGAAAAAAGTTTGGAGAAGAAAGGGAACGGCACATGATCCAAGGCACACCACATCCTCTGTAAAACATGGTGGAGGCAACGTGATGGCATGGGCATGCATGGCTTTCAATGGCACTGGGTCACTTGTGTTTATTGATGACATAAGAGCAGACAAGAGTAGCCGGATGAATTCTGAAGTGTACCGGGATATACTTTCAGCCCAGATTCAGCCAAATGCTGCAAAGTTGATTGGACGGCGCTTCATAGTACAGATGGACAATGACCCCAAGCATACAGCCAAAGCTACCCAGGAGTTCATGAGTGCCAAAAAGTGGAACATTCTGCAATGGCCAAGTCAATCTCCAGATCTAAACCCAATTGAGCATGCATTTCACTTGCTCAAATCCAGACTTAAGACGGAAAGACCCACAAACAAGCAAGACCTGAAGGCTGCGGCTGTAAAGGCCTGGCAAAGCATTAAGAAGGAGGAAACCCAGCGTTTGGTGATGTCCATGGGTTCCAGACTTAAGGCAGTGATTGCCTCCAAAGGATTTGCAACAAAATATTGAAAATAAAAATATTTTGTTTGGGTTATGTTTATTTGTCCAATTACTTTTGACCTCCTAGAATGTGGAGTGTTTGTAAAGAAATGTGTACAATTCCTACATTTTCTATCAGATATTTTTGTTCAACCCTTCAAATTAAACGTTACAATCTGCACTTGAATTCTGTTGTAGAGGTTTCATTTCAAATCCAATCTGGTGGCATGCAGAGCCCAACTGGCGAAAATTGTGTCACTGTCCAAATATTTCTGGCCCTAACTGTATAAATGGAAGGTTTATAATAGGAAATGTTTCATCATTACGTGGGGAATCTCCTGTGTTTAAAACCACAGAGGAAAAAAATCTTCCAATGATTAATCTTTGTGAATAGATGGCACAAGAGATTTTAAAGTAAATAGTAAAATTTTATCAAATGTGTTTAACTACAACAGAAAAAAACAACAAAGTCCGAAATATAATGTATATTCTGGAATTGAACTTGAGTAAAGTTACAAAAATACTTGAAGAGGATCTGTCATCAGGTCATAAATGGCCAGCTATTACTCTTATATTATTCCCATTGCACCCCTGAGTAATTATTTTTTTGTAATTTCTTTCAAATCCATCCTATGGTTCCATAGATAAGGGATGATTTTTACTTAGAGCTCATTTTTTATGCTCTTTAAAGGGGGCGCAGCTCCCAGGGAAAAAATGTTGAGCAGCCAAACTATACCTTCTCAGACAATCCTGTAAGGCATGCCTTACTGAAAAAAAATTCTGAAAATTAGCCCAAATTAAAAAGGCCAATTACTCTGAAGCCATATCCGGGAATAATTCAAAAATAAGTAAATCAATAAAAAAGGCATAAGAGGAGCATAAGGATTGAAATAACGTGATGACACGTTCACTGTAATGAGAAGATGAACAATAAAAGAGTAAAATAGGAAATGGTCTGACACCATCCCGACCCACCCAGAAAAATGGTCATCGAAAGAATCAGCAGAGATTACTGCAGCTGCGAGATTATAGGTTTTTTATTTTGAGCAGCCAAAACTCAGTAATCTCAGTCACCTTTGGATATCTCTTTCTGCCCTTCTAATTACATCCTTTACCCTCCAAATGTCATCAAAGTTTCAATCTATCAAGGTTGCCAATTACAACATGTTGCTGCATAAACCCAGTGTCTAGGAGCATGTGCACAAACATAGGGGTTCTGCACATCTAAATGGGCCCCTAGCAAGGTTACGATGATCACAACTTGGGGGCACCCTATTTGTCGGTATAGGGGATTCTTAGCAGATGATTATGCTGTTGATGAAAGGAAATAACTGTACAGTGGCCAACACCAAAACTGCAACCATTTAATGACCATATAATGGTATACATTAGTCCTCCAGTAAAAGATTATGTTACATATAAATGTAGTGACTTACAGCTGTCATTTTACTGAGGGAGTGTTAGGTGTCGAGTTCCCGCCGCTGCACAGGGGGAATCTCAAACCATGTCCTCTGCGGTCTCCCATTCTCCTCCAGCCGCAGTAGAACCTGCTCAGTGGAGACGTCGGTCCCAGAGTCTGGCTGAAGCTGATACTGTGAGTCTGGTTACTGCTGCCTTTCCAGGCTCTGCCTTTGTAACCAGCACTGATCAGCAGCGAGCAGGCCTTTCTGGGACTAAGTCCTGCTTTTCCCACACTGAGCATAAGTCCTGCTTAGTGTTGTTGCCTGCTCGCGAATGGTGGAAGCTACCTAGAGTCTGACAGTGCTATTCTGTACACCTAGCAAACGATAAAGCATCTTTCAGCAGCGACTTCCAGGGGGGGAGCTGTGCGCATAGTGCGCTTTCCTGCTCCTAGTTAGGATGGTTAGTGGCATCCGCCAGAGCGGCGCTTTGCGCAGACACTTGTGCGGTAAATTATTAGCTCAGTTCTATCACTGACACCACAGTAGCTAGTCTTGGGACAGAGTTCTGTTACTCTTTGCTTGCGCTCTCTGTGTGGTATCACAGCTCTGTGACGCAACAGGGTTCGCTTACTTCATACCGGGTGAAGCTAACCCGTGTGTGTATTCTCATTATACCGAGTAGCAGGTGTCCTTTCTGCGCGGTGGACCCCAGACTGTGAACGCACCTCATATCCTCTTTAATTATTATTTGGTGTGTTCCACCAGTCCTAACGTTACACTAGCACCAGGGTCTGGCTTGTAATGGCGGACGATCAGTGGTTGCAACGGTACATCCAGCAGCTGGAGAGTAGGTTTGGCGGCTCTTGAGCGCACAAAATCAGCCGTGGATGTCACCACAGTCACTGTTCAGGCTGCCAGCGTGGCTGCAGCCAGTTGGTGCACTGCCACCCCTGCTCCAACATTGTCCCATCTCCCGTTACTGGATAAGTTTGCTGGTGACAGTAAGCTGTGTCGGGGATTCATGAGCCAGTGTGCCATACATCTTGAGCTCCTGGCTACGTGTTTTCCCATGGAATGGGCTAGAGTGGGATTAATTTTATCCCTTCTGTTGGGCAGGGCACTGGAGTGGGCAATGCCACTGTGGGAGTGAGGCAATCATGTGGTGCAGAGTGCTCCAAGCTTCCTGGACACTCTAAAACAGGTCTTTATGGGACCTAGTGTCACCCACGATTCGGCACACAAACTGCTGGCATTGACACAGGGTTCATCCATGGTGAGTCATTTTACCGTCCACTTCCGGACTTTGGCATCTGAGCTGGAGTGGCCGGATAAAGTCATTATTCCTATGTTTTGGAAAGGACTGGCTGACCATGTGAAAGACGCCTTGGCCACTAGGGAGATTCCCGCTACACTGGAGGAGTTAATATTTATATCCACTCACATTGACCTCCATTTTAACGAGCGAAGGTTGGCGCAAGCCAGTATAGGCAGAGGCTTCGGTTGGCGCCTAGATTCACCAAGCCTCTGGAGTCTCCTGTCAAGGCGTCAGAGCCTTATAAGGCCATGGAGGCTTCTCGAGCAGGTCCAAAGTCTCAGGCTGCTTGAATACCCATGGTCTGTAATGTCTGAGAGCAGTCATGACATTATTCCAAGAATTGCCCACAGCAGCAGTGGAAATGACCACGTCTAATAACTATAGGAGGAAGGTTCACTAGACACTAGGCGTTTTCCTCCAAATTGTCCTTCAAAGGGAAAATTACCTTGGGCCCTTCCACTTTTACGGTCGAGCTTTGTGTGGATTTCGGGGAAGAGGGAAACTTCATGTCCTCTGCCTTCTCCCAATGGCATGCAATACCCCTGGTTAGGCTAGCCAAACCAGTGACCATAAGAGTGGTTTATGGGTCGACACTGCCCTCACAGATTACACACCAGACTATCCCGTTTACTTTATCTATGTCGCCATCCCATCAGGAGATCATTTCCCTTCTTGTCATACCTGAGGGAATAGACAAGATTCTTCTAGGGATACCTTGGTTGCGGTACCACTCCCCACATATAGAGTGGTCCTCTAGGAGAATTCTGGGATGGAGTAAATCTTGTGACGGCAGATGTCAGAGGGAGTGCCTTTAGGCTGCCACTACGGAGATACCCGCAGATCTTTGTTATGACCTGGTGGTTAGGACAATAATGGACCAGGTGGTAAAGAGCACATGGAAAGACCTGATAGTTAATAATAAAACAGGACAAGCTCTGGGACGTGGGAACTCTGCTGACCGCAATTCCTAATCCTATCACACACACTAGAAATAGCCGTGGATTGCTCCTAACGCTCCCTATGCAACTCGTCACAGCCTAAGAACTAGCTAGCCCTAAAGATAGAAAAATAAAGCCTACCTTGCCTCAGAGGAATTCCCCAAAGGAAAAGGCAGCCCCCCACATATAATGACTGTGAGTTAAGATGAAAATCACAAACACAGAGATGAAATAGATTTAGCAAAGAGAGGCCCGACTTACTGAACAGACAGAGGATAGTAAAGGTGACTTTGCGGTCAGCACAAAAACTACAAAAAAACCACGCAGAGGGCGCAAAAGACCCTCCGCACCGACTCACGGTGCGGAGGCGCTCCCTCTGCGTCCCAGAGCTTCCAGCAAGCAAGACAAAAATCAAAATAGCAAGCTGGACAGAAAAATAGCAAACAAGAGAGAAACAAGCAGGAACTTAGCTTCTGCTGGAGAAGACAGGTCACAAGAACGATCCAGGAGCGAACTAGACCAATACTGGAACATTGACAGGTGGCATGGAGCAAAGATCTAAGTGGAGTTAACTAGAGCAGCCAGCTAATGAATTAACCTCGTCACCTGTGGAAGGAAACTCAGAAGCCGCAGCCCCACTCACAACCACCAGAGGGAGTCCATGGACAGAACCAGCCGAAGTACCATTCTTGACCACAGGAGGGAGCTTGACAACAGAATTCACAACAGATCTTACCTCTCTCCCCAAACACTACTGGTCTTATGTGGACGTATTCTCCAAGAGAGCTGTGAAGACTCTTCCGCTTCCCCGCCCCTATGACTGTCCTATTGACCTCTTGCCAGGGGCAGAGCCTCTACGGGGATGTGTCTATCCCCTGCCTCTCCAGGAGATGGAAGCAATGTCACAATACATCCAGGAAAATCTGGCAAGAGGATTCATTAGAAAGTCAGTGTCACCTGCGGGGACGGGGTTCTTCTTCTTGCAGAAGAAGAACGGAGAATTATGTCCATGCATAGACTTCAGGGGTTTAGAGCCATCACCGTTAAGAACAAGTACCCTCTGCCCCTGATATCTGAGCTCTTCGATAGGCTCCGCTGAGCAAGTGTATTTGCTAAGCTACATCTGCGGGGCGCTTACAACCTGATTCGCATCCATGAGGGTGATGAATTGAAGATGTCTTTTAATACCAGGGATGAGCACTATGAATATCTGGTGATGCCATTTGGGTTCTGTAATGCCCCAGCCATCTTCCAAGACTTTGTAAATGATATCTTCCAGGATATGCTCTCCACCTCGGTGGTAGTCTATCTGGATGATATTCTCATCTACTCTCCAGATATAGATTCCCACCGCAGAGATGTTTGCAGAGTTTTCAGCCTCCTACAGGCAAACTCCCTCTATGCCAAGTTACAGAAGTGTGTATTAGAGCAGGATTCTTTACCTTTCCTGGGTTATGTCATCTCAGCCCGGGGATTAGCTTTGGATCCTGCCAAGCTACAAGCAGTGATGGACTGGCAGGAACCTCATTCTCTCAAAGCGATGCAGAGCTTTATGGGGTTCATTAATTATTATCGCCAGTTCATTCCTCACTTCTCAACTTTGGTAGCTCCCTTGGTAGCCCTCACCAAGAAGGGTGCAAATCCCAAATTGTGGTCAGAGGAGGTCTCAAAGGCTATCCTATCTGTTAATTCCCATTTTGGTAGCGCTCCCATCCTGCATAGTCCCAATGTAGATACGCAATTTATTATAGAGGTGGATGCCTCATCCATCGGTGCTGGAACGGTTCACTTCCAAAAGGATGCTCAAGGTCGGAAGCATCCTTGATTCTTTTTCTCCAAAACCTTCACTCCGGCGGAGATAAATTATTCTATCGGGGACAGGGAGTTGCTAGCAATGAAGTTTGCATTTTCAGAGTGGAGACACCCCCTAGAGGGGGCTCAATTTCCCTTCCAAGTTTACACTGACAACAAGAATTTGGTGTATTTGCAGACAACCCAGCGGCTAAATTCTCACAAAGCTAGATAGTCCCTGATCTTCTCCCTGTTCCATTTCACACTTCATTTTCTCTCCGGGGAGAAGAACATTCTTGCTGACGCTCTTTCCTGCTCTGTGGTGTCATCTGAGGAGGAAGAGGACCCTTGGCTAATTGAACCCCCTGAGAGTCTGAGGACCGTGGCCCCGGTGTCGTTAGAGTCTGTGCCCCCACGCAAGACTTTCAAGCCATCTAGTTTAGGACCGGAGGTTCTCTTTTGGGCTCATTCATCCAGGGTGCATGGACATTTCGGGATCAAGAGGACATCAGAGCTTTTGGCGAGGACGTACTGGTGGCCGCATATGACCCATAAAGTCAGAGACTATATTCGGGCATTTGTCTCCTGTGCCAACAATAGGTCTCCTCGGAAAATGGCCTGCTGGGCTACTTTACCCCCTGCCGATGGCAGGCAGTCTCTGGGAGATGGTCGAGATGGACTTACCCAAGTCCCGTAGCTGCACCGTCATTTATGTAGTTACCAACCATTTCTCCAAAATGGTGCATTTGGTGCCTCTCCCATGGTTAACTTCTGCACGGGCCTTTTCAGCATTGTTGATTAAGCATGTTTTCTGCCCTCACGGTAGGCCAGACAAGATTGTCAGTGACCGGGGTCCCCAGTTTGCGTCTCGGTTCTGGAGAGAGCTTTGTCACCTACTTAGCATATGCACATCGGCATCCAAGCCTGACCTTTGCTCCTGGCGACTTAGTATGGCTCTCTGCCAGCAATATCAGGCTGCGAGTTAAGTCCACTCAGTTAGCGCCTCGCTACTTAGGGCTCCTCAAGGTTCTGAAACAGGTTTACCCTGTGGTCTACCGTCTGGCCCTTCCTCCACGCCTGGGTATCAATGACACTTTCAATGTCTCCCTACTAAAACCCATTCATATGTCCCGGTTTTCTGAGTCATCTGCCGGGACATCGGGCTCGTCCACGGACGATTTTGAGGTGAACTCTGTCATTGAGTGCAAGGTGGTACATGGCAAAAGTACTTTCTGGTGGACTGGAAGGGTCATGGCCCAGAGGACAGAACCTGGGAACCTGTTGAGCACATTCGGGCTCCGCTGCTCATTGCAGCCTTTGAACGTAGCGAGTCCCAAGGAGGGGGGCTGTTATGTCTGCTAATGAAAGGTGTAATGAAGGCAATCCAGAGACACAGTGTGCCTAGCGATCCGAGCGCACACAGTGATCTGACAAATACCAAAAAACAAAAGAACGAGCTCTGAGACGTGGAAACTCTGTAGACTGCACACCTGATCCTATCCTAAACACAACTAATAGCGGCTGTGGATTGCGCCTAGCAACTACCTATGCAACTCGGCACAGCCTAAGAAACTAGCTAGCCTGAAGATAGAAAAATAGGCCTGACTTGCCCCCAGAGAAATACCCCAAAGAAAAAGGCAGCCCCCCACATATAATGACTGTGAGTAAGATGAAAAGACAAAACGTAGGGATGAAATAGATTCAGCAAAGTGGGGCCCGATAATCTTAGACAGAGCGAGGATAGTAAAGCGAACTTTGCAGTCTACAAAAAACCCTAAAGCAAAAACCACGCAAAGGGGGCAAAAAAGACCCACCGTGCCGAACTAACGGCACGGCGGTACACCCTTTGCTTCTCAGAGCTACCAGCAAAACAAAAGACAAGCTGGACAGAAAAAAAGCAACAAAATAGCAAAAAAGCACTTAGCTATACAGAGCAGCAGGTCACAGGAACAATCAGGAGAAGCTCAGATCCAACACTGGAACATTGACAAGGAGCAGGGATAGCAGCATCAGGCGGAGTTAAGTAACGAAGCAGTTAACGAGCTCACCAGAACACCTGAGGAAGGAAGCTCAGAAGCTGCAGTACCACTTGTGACCACAGGAGTGAATTCAGCCACAGAATTCACAACAGTACCCCCCCCTTGAGGAGGGGTCACCGAACCCTCACCAGAGCCCCCAGGCCGACCAGGATGAGCCACATGAAAGGCACGAACAAGATCGGGAGCATGAACATCAGAGGCAAAAACCCAGGAATTATCTTCCTGAGCATAACCCTTCCATTTAACCAGATACTGGAGTTTCCGTCTAGAAACACGAGAATCCAAAATCTTCTCCACAATATACTCCAATTCCCCCTCCACCAAAACCGGGGCAGGAGGCTCAACAGATGGAACCATAGGTGCCACGTATCTCCGCAACAACGACCTATGGAATACATTATGTATGGAAAAGGAGTCTGGGAGGGTCAAACGAAAAGACACAGGATTGAGAACCTCAGAAATCCTATACGGACCAATAAAACGAGGTTTAAATTTAGGAGAGGAAACCTTCATAGGAATATGACGAGAAGATAACCAAACCAGATCCCCAACACGAAGTCGGGGACCCACACGGCGTCTGCGATTAGCGAAAAGTTGAGCCTTTTCCTGGGACAAGGTCAAATTGTCCACTACCTGAGTCCAGATCTGCTGCAACCTGTCCACCACAGAATCCACACCAGGACAGTCCGAAGACTCAACCTGTCCTGAAGAGAAACGAGGATGGAACCCAGAATTGCAAAAAAATGGAGAAACCAAGGTAGCCGAGCTGGCCCGATTATTAAGGGCGAACTCAGCCAACGGCAAAAAGGACACCCAATCATCCTGGTGAGCAGAAACAAAACATCTCAGATATGTTTCCAAGGTCTGATTGGTTCGTTCGGTCTGGCCATTAGTCTGAGGATGGAAAGCCGAGGAAAAGGATAGGTCAATGCCCATCCTACCACAAAAGGCTCGCCAAAACCTTGAAACAAACTGGGAACCTCTGTCAGAAACAATATTCTCAGGAATGCCATGCAACCGAACCACATGCTGAAAGAACAAAGGCACCAAACCAGAGGAGGAAGGCAATTTAGCCAAGGGCACCAGATGGACCATTTTAGAAAAGCGATCACAGACCACCCAAATGACTGACATCTTTTGAGAAACGGGAAGGTCAGAAATGAAATCCATCGAAATATGTGTCCAAGGCCTCTTTGGGACCGGCAAGGGCAAAAGCAACCCACTGGCACGAGAACAGCAGGGCTTAGCCCTAGCACAAATCCCACAGGACTGCACAAAAGTACGTACATCCCGTGACAGAGATGGCCACCAGAAGGATCTAGCCACTAACTCTCTGGTACCAAAGATTCCAGGATGACCAGCCAACACCGAACAATGAAGTTCAGAGATAAGTTTATTAGTCCACCTATCAGGGACGAACAGTTTCTCCGCTGGACAACGATCAGGTTTATTCGCCTGAAATTTTTGCAGCACCCGCCGCAAATTAGGGGAGATGGCAGACACAATGACTCCTTCCTTGAGGATACCCGCTGGCTCAGATAAACCCGGAGAGTCGGGCACAAAACTCCTAGACAGAGCATCCGCCTTCACATTTTTAGAGCCCGGAAGGTACGAAATCACAAAGTCGAAGCGGGCAAAAAATAACGACCAACGGGCCTGTCTAGGATTCAAGCGCTTGGCAGACTCGAGATAAGTAAGGTTCTTATGATCAGTCAATACCACCACGCGATGCTTGGCTCCTTCAAGCCAATGGCGCCATTCCTCGAATGCCCACTTCATGGCCAGCAACTCTCGGTTGCCCACATCATAATTATGCTCAGCGGGCGAAAACTTCCTGGAAAAGAAAGCACATGGTTTCATCACTGAGCAATCAGAACCTCTCTGTGACAAAACCGCCCCTGCTCCAATCTCAGAAGCATCAACCTCGACCTGGAACGGAAGAGAAACATCTGGCTGACACAACACAGGGGCAGAACAAAAACGACGCTTCAACTCTTGAAAAGCTTCCACAGCAGCAGAAGACCAATTAACCAAATCAGCACCCTTCTTGGTCAAATCGGTCAATGGTTTGGCAATGCTAGAAAAATTACAGATGAAGCGACGATAAAAATTAGCAAAGCCCAGGAACTTTTGCAGACTTTTCAGAGATGTCGGCTGAATCCAATTCTGGATGGCTTGGACCTTAACTGGATCCATCTCGATAGTAGAAGGGGTAAAGATGAACCCCAAAAATGAAACTTTCTGCACACCGAAGAGACACTTTGATCCCTTCACAAACAAAGAATTAGCACGCAGGACCTGAAAAACCATTCTGAACTGCTTCACATGAGACTCCCAATCATCTGAGAAGATCAAAATGTCGTCCAAGTAAACAATCAGGAATTTATCCAGATACTCACGAAAGATGTCATGCATAAAAGACTGAAACACAGATGGAGCATTGGCAAGTCCGAACGGCATCACTAGATACTCAAAATGACCCTCGGGCGTATTGAATGCAGGTTTCCATTCATCTCCTTGCCTGATTCTCACCAGATTATACGCACCACGAAGATCTATCTTAGTGAACCAACTAGCCCCCTTAATCCGAGCAAACAAGTCAGATAACAATGGCAAGGGATACTGAAATTTAACAGTGATCTTATTAAGAAGGCGGTAATCAATACACGGTCTCAGCGAACCATCCTTCTTGGCTACAAAGAAGAACCCTGCTCCCAGTGGTGATGATGATGGGCGAATATGTCCCTTCTCCAGGGATTCCTTCACATAACTGCGCATAGCGGCGTGTTCGGGCACGGATAAATTAAATAATCGACCTTTAGGAAATTTACTACCAGGAATCAAATTGATAGCACAATCACAATCCCTATGCGGAGGTAGGGCATCAGACCTGGGCTCCTCAAATACATCCCGATAATCAGACAAGAACTCTGGGACCTCAGAAGGGGTGGATGACGAAATCGACAAAAATGGAACATCACCATGTACTCCCTGACAACCCCAGCTGGACACCGACATGGAATTCCAATCCAATACTGGATTATGGGTTTGTAGCCATGGCAACCCCAACACGACCACATCATGCAGATTATGCAACACCAGAAAGCGAATAACTTCCTGATGTGCAGGAGCCATGCACATGGTCAGCTGGGCCCATTACTGAGGTTTATTCTTGGCCAAAGGTGTAGCATCAATTCCTCTCAATGGAATAGGACACCGCAAAGGCTCCAAGAAAAACCCACAACGTTTAGCATAATCCAAATCCATCAGATTCAGGGCAGCGCCTGAATCCACAAACGCCATGACAGAAAACGACGACAAAGAGCATATCAGGGTAATGGACAGAAGGAATTTGGACTGTACAGTACCAATGACAGCAGACCTAGCGGACCGCTTAGTGCGCTTAGGACAATCAGAAATAGCATGAGTGGAATCACCACAGTAGAAACACAGCCCATTCAGACGTCTGTGTTCTTGCCGTTCAACTCTGGTCATAGTCCTATTGCACTGCATAGGCTCAGGTTTAACCTCAGACAATACCGCCAAATGGTGCACAGATTTACGCTCGCGCAAGCGTCGACCGATCTGAATGGCCAAAGACAAAGACTCATTCAAACCAGCAGGCATAGGAAATCCCACCATGACATCCTTAAGAGCCTCAGAGAGACCCTTTCTGAACAAAGCTGCCAGCGCAGATTCATTCCACTGAGTGAGTACTGACCATTTCCTAAATTTCTGACAATATACTTCTATATCATCCTGACCCTGGCACAAAGCCAGCAAATTTTTCTCAGCCTGATCCACTGAATTAGGCTCATCGTACAGTAATCCGAGCGCCAGGAAAAACGCATCGACACTACTCAATGCAGGGTCTCCTGGCGCAAGAGAAAATGCCCAGTCTTGAGGGTCGCCGCGCAAAAAAGAAACAATAATCAAAACCTGTTGAATAGGATTACCAGAAGAATGAGGTTTCAAGGCCAGAAATAGCTTACAATTATTTTTGAAACTTAGAAACTTAGTTCTATCTCCAAAAAACAAATCAGGAATAGGAATTCTTGGTTCTAACATAGATTTCTGATCAATAGTATCTTGAATCTTTTGTACATTTATAACGAGATTATCCATTGAAGAGCACAGACTCTGAATATCCATGTCCACACCTGTGTCCAGAATCACCCAAATGTCTAGTGGAAAAAAAAAAAGTGAACACAGAGCAGAGAAAAAAAAAATGGTGTCAGAACTTTTTCTTTCCCTCTATTGAGAATCATTAGAGTGGCTCCTTGTACTGTTATGTCTGCTAATGAAAGGTGTAATGAAGGCAATCCAGAGACACAGTGTGCCTAGGGATCCGAGCGCACACAGTGATCTGACAAATACCAAAAAACAAAAGAACGAGCTCTGAAACGTGGAAACTCTGTAGACTGCACACCTGATCCTATCCTAAACACAACTAATAGCGGCTGTGGATTGCGCCTAGCAACTACCTATGCAACTCGGCACAGCCTAAGAAACTAGCTAGCCTGAAGATAGAAAAATAGGCCTGACTTGCCCCCAGAGAAATACCCCAAAGAAAAAGGCAGCCCCCCACATATAATGACTGTGAGTAAGATGAAAAGACAAAACGTAGGGATGAAATAGATTCAGCAAAGTAGGGCCCGATAATCTTAGACAGAGCGAGGATAGTAAAGCGAACTTTGCAGTCTACAAAAAACCCTAAAGCAAAAACCACGCAAAGGGGGCAAAATAGACCCACCGTGCCGAACTAATGGCACGGCGGTACACCCTTTGCTTCTCAGAGCTACCAGCAAAACAAAAGACAAGCTGGACAGAAAAAAAGCAACAAAATAGCAAAAAAGCACTTAGCTATACAGAGCAGCAGGTCACAGGAACAATCAGGAGAAGCTCAGATCCAACACTGGAACATTGACAAGGAGCAGGGATAGCAGCATCAGGCGGAGTTAAGTAACGAAGCAGTTAACGAGCTCACCAGAACACCTGAGGAAGGAAGCTCAGAAGCTGCAGTACCACTTGTGACCACAGGAGTGAATTCAGCCACAGAATTCACAACAGGGGGCCCTAGGAGGGGGGTAATGTTAGGTGTCAAGTTCCTGATGCTGCACAGGGGGAATCTCGAACCATGTCTACTGCGGTCTCCCATTCTCCTCCAGCTGCAGTGGAACCTGCTCAGTGGAGACGTCGGTCCCAGCGTCTGGCTCAAGCTGATACTGTGCGTCTGGTTACTGCTGCCTTTCCAGGCTCTGCCTTTGTGGCCAGCACTGATCAGCAGCGAGCAAGCCTTTCTGGGACTAAGTCCTGCTTTTCCCATACTGAGCATGCCCATGGGATGACCTCCCATTGGAGGACGGGAGTCACATGCTCAAGTCCTGTTGCAGCTCCTATTGGACCATCAGGATGGTTTCAGAGCGCTACTACTATAAAAGGTTCGCATGGCCGCTTGGCCATGTGCTAGTGTAAAATTGTGTGTGTGGATGTATGCCTGTCGATGGATGAAAGCTCCTAATCATTTCCATCAATAGGATTGTTGCCTGCTCGCGAATGGTGGAAGCTATTTAGCGCCTGACAGTGCTATTCTACACACCTAGCTCACGATATTGCGTCTTTCAGCAGCAACCGCCAGTGAGGCGCCATGCGCATAGTGCGCTTTGTTGGCCCTAGTTAGGGTGGTTAGTGGCTTCCGCCAGAGCGGCGCTGTAAGCACTCTTGTGCAGTAAATTATTAGCTGAGTTTTATCCCTGACACCACAGTAGCGGTGTTGAGCATAAGATGTCTAGAGGAACTCTTTCCCCGAGTCTTGGGACAGTGTTCTGTGACTCTTTGCTTGCACTCTCTGTGCGGTATCGCGGCCCTAAGGCAACAGGGTTCACTTCCTTCATACCAGTTGAAGTTAACCCGTGTGTGTATTCTCATTATACCGCCATATAGTCCGCCATTACTGAGCAGCAGGTGTCCTTTCTGCACGGTGGACCCCGGACTGCGAACGCACCTCATATCCTCTCTAATTATTATTTGTTGCGTTCCGCCAGTCCTAACAGGGAGTTGTTCACTTTTCCCATCTTTTCCATCTTTTTCACAATTCGTCCATAGAGTTTACAACAAAGACACATTTGACTTATCACTAGTGTTGAGCGATACCGTCCGATACTTGAAAGTATCGGTATCGGATAGTATCGGCCGATACTCGAAAAATATCGGATATCGCCGATACCGATATCCGATACCAATACAAGTCAATGGGACATCAAGTATCGGAAGGTATTCTCATGGTTCCCAGGGTCTGAATTAGAGGAAACTCTCCTTCAGGCCCTGGGATCCATAGGGATGTGTAAAATAAAGAATTAAAATAAAAAATATTGATATGCTCACCTCTCCGGCGGAGAGCCTCCAGGGGCCGCCGGAGAGGTGAGCATATCAATATTTTTTATTTTAATTCTTTATTTTACACATCCCTATTGATCCGATACCGATACCCGATATCACAAAAATATCGGATCTCGGTATCGGAATTCCGATACAGCAAGTATCGGCCGATACCCGATACTTGCGGTATCGGAATGCTCAACACTACTTATCTTATTTTCTGCATCGTCTCTATCTATTTCCAACATGCACGTACTTCCCATGCTGCTGACACCCCAATGCTGAAACTTATGCTGCCATATTTGTCCCTAATATTGTGCCGTGAGTCCCTTACACACAATAGTAAACTCTTGAGTCTCTCATGTACAGTAATACTGTCCCTTATGTCCACCATATACATCTCACTTATACACAGTATTACTGTATGCTCTCACAGCTTAATTATGCACAGTATGATGCCCCCACAGCTCACTTATGCACAGTATGATGCCCCCACAGCTCACTTATGCACACTATGATGCCCCCACAGTTCACTTATGCATAGTATGATGCCCCCACAGCTCACTTATGCACACTATGATGCCCCCACTGTTCACTTATGCACAGTATGATACCCCCACAGCTAACTTATTCACAGTATGATGCCCCCACAGCTCACTTATTCACAGTATGATGCCCCCACAGTTCACTTATTCACAGTATGATGCCCCCACAGCTCACTTATGCACAGTATGATACCCCCACAGTTCACTTATTCACAGTATGATGCCCCCACAGTTCACTTATTCACAGTATGATGCCCCCACAGCTCACTTATGCACAGTATGATACCCCCACAGTTCACTTATTCACAGTATGATTCCCCCACAGTTCACTTATTCACAGTATGATGCCCCCACAGCTCACTTATGCACAGTATGATGCCCTCACAGTTCACTTATGCACAGTGTGATGCCCCCACAGTTCACTTATGAACTGTATGATGCCACCACAGCTCACTTATACACAGTGTGATGCCCCCACAGCTCTCTTATGCACAGTATGATGCCCCCACAGCTTACAGGTCTCCTATTCACTTATCCACTGTCTGATGTTGTCACATCTCCTCCATAGATGATGGTCTGCACTGCTCTCTTATAATCAGTTGGATTTTCACACAGCTCTGCATTACACAGTATGATGATCTGACATCTCATTTATACACAGTGTGATGAACCCCATTGCTCCCATACACACAGTGTGATGGCCCCACACAGGGTCGGCTTTACGTTTTTGTGGGCCCCAGGCAAAGAGTGCCGATAAATGCTTTACTGGACACAGCTTTGGGCTGACTCAGACATTACCCTTGGCCCAGATAGGGATTTGACAATGGTACCCACCAATGGTCATCGTTTGCCACAGGTGGGGTACAAGGAAGTAACCATTAACGTGGGGCGGGTAGAATTGAAGGCCCAAGGACTGGTGATTGTTGATATTGTCTGACGTGAATGTAACCCTATGATGACCTTATGTACTAATGTCATAGAAAACTGTCTTGCCAAGGTTATTGTCTTGTTACAACAGGTGCCCGAAACTGCTGGTTTCAGTGAGCAGTGTATCCTGCAAAAAGAAATCAGAGCCCTGATGCAGAGGCAGCAGGTAGAACTGTCCAGTGGAGAAGTTGGCCATGTCACAGTGAGGGATCCGATCCCCATTGCAATATAAATATGGTGTCGGGCAACAATAGGCCTTAGAGGTTAAGACTACCAGGCCCTGGTAGAACCTGTGTATTTAGATAGTAGGACCACAATCCTGACAGCCAGAGGTGGTTGATGTCCACAAGGGGAGGGTGCCAGTACATGTCCTTAACTGTGGAGAGAAAGAGGTCCACTTACCCAGATATCCCACACTTGCTAAACTGTTTACTGTTAATGATAATGGAATAAAAGCCACAGAACCCTTGGTCCCATCCGACCAGGTGGAGGACAATGACTTTGCAGGACAGATGGATGATTGGTGTCAGAAGATACACATGGACAGTGACTATACCACATCACACCAAAAACAAAGGGCTTACCGGGTGGTCTATGAGTATGAGTGGGAATTCAGCAAACACCTAATAGATTTTGGGCAGGTAAAAGGGGTTCAACAATATCCCCACTGGAGGTCATCTGCCCATTAAAGAGAGACACCGGCCTGTACCTCCAGCTCACTACCAATGTGCAAGGAGTATGTTATGAGAGATGTAGGAGGCTGGGGTAATCAGAGATAGTTGTAGCCCCTGGGCTGTTCCATTAGTCCTCGTCAGGAAAAAGGATGGTACAATAAGGATGTGTGTTGCTTACAGGCAGATAAACCGCATTACACACAAGGATGCCTACCCGTTGCCCAGAATCGAAGAGTCATTAGCTGCTTTAAAATCTGCTATTTATTCACCTTAGAACTCACTAGTGGGTATTGGCAGGTTCCCGTGGCAGAGGCGGATAAGGAAAAGACTGCCTTCATGACACTGATGGGCCTCTCTGAATTCAACTACATGCCGTTCGAACTATGCCACGCACCAGGAACATTCCAGAGGATGATGGAGTGCTGTCCTGGGCACAAGAATTTTGAGACTGTCCTGTAGAACCTAGATGATGTCATCATCTTCTCTAAGACATATGAAGACTACCTGAAACACCTGGCTGAGGTGTTTTTAGCTCTGTCTAACTTTGACCTGAAGGTAAATCCATCTAAGTGTCACCTGTTAAAGCCCAAAGTGCAGTACCTGGGCCATGTGTTAAGCGCTGAAGGAGTGGCACCAGACCCTGACAAGATCACCGTGATTAGGGACTGGCTGAAAACCAGCAAAATCCACAAAGTACGGCAGTTCCTCGGGTTGGTAGGCCACTACCAAAGGTTCAATAAAGACTTCACTAAGATAGCCACACCCCTGCAAGACCTGTTAGTGGGCCAATCCAAGAAGACCATGAGCAAGTGCCCTCCGTTTGAGTGGAACGACAGTCTGGAAGCATCCTTCACTCGGTTAAAGTTGACTCTCATTTGAGATGAGGTATTGGCCTACAGTGACTGTACACAGACCCCAGCAACATGGGATTGGGGGCAGTGCTGTCTCAGGTGCAGAAAGGCAAAGAAAGAGTACTTGCCTATGCCAGCAGGAAGCTTCATCCCACTGAAAAGAACCCCAAAAACTACAGTTCCTTCAATCTGGAGTTCCTCGCCATTGTCTGGGCGCTAACAGAGCGGTTCAAACACTACCTGGCCTCAGCAAGATTCACCGTTTTCATGGACCACAACCCGCTGATCCACCTAGAAACAGGTGCATTGGAGCAGCGATGGATGGCCCGATGGCCCGGTTGTCCAACTACGAATTCATCATCAAGTACCGTGCTTGGCACAAGAATGTAAATGGGTATGCACTGTCCAGGATGCCCCATTTACTGGAATTGGGAGAAGATCTGAAAGCACTTGAAGATATTGAGTTACCAGCTTTCCATGGCCCCGGGATGACTCAGTACTCCCATTATGTGAGGAACAAGTGCAATAACAATTCCACTGAAACTGCCCTAACTAAGGTCACCAATGACCTCTTAACCGCCAAGAGCAAGCGACACTACTCTGTCCTCCTCCTCCTCGACCTGTCGGCTGCCTTTGACACAGTGGACCATTCCCTATTATTACAGACCCTCTCATCCCTTGGCATAACAGACTTGGCCCTATCCTGGATCTCATCAAACCTACCAGACCGGACATTCAGCGTCTCCCACTCACAAACCACCTCCTCACCTCGCCCACTATCTGTCGGAGTCCCACAAGGCTCAGTCCTTGGGCCCCTGCTCTTCTCCATTTACACCTCTGGCCTGGAACAGCTCATAGAATCTCATGGCTTTCAGTATCATCTCTATGCTGATGGCACACATATCTACATCTCTGGACCAGATATCACCTCCCTACTAACCAGAATCCCTCAATGTCTGTCCACTATTTCATCCTTCTTCTCCGCTAGATTTCTCAAACTTAACATGGACAAAACAGAATTCATCATCTTTCCCCCATCTCACGCGACCCCCCCAACGAACCTATCCATGACAGTAAATGGCTGCCCACTCTCCACAGTCCCACAAGCTCGCTGCCTCGGGGTAATCCTTGACGCTGATCTCTCCTTCAAACCACATATCCAAGCCCTTTCCACTTCCTGCCGACTTCAACTCAAAAATATTTCATGAATCCGTTCATTCCTCAACCCAGAGTCTGCAAAAACCCTAGTCCATGCCCTCATCATCTCTCGCCTTGACTACTGCAACCTCCTGCTCTGTGGCCTCCCCTCTAACACTCTCGCACCCCTCCAATCTATTCTAAACTCTGCTGTCCGACTAATCCACCTGTCCCCCCGCTATTCCCCGGCCTCTCCCCTCTGTCAATCCCTTCACTGGCTCCCCATTGCCCAGAGACTCCACTACAAATCCCTAACCATGATGTACAAAGCCATCCACAACCTGTCTCCTCCATACATCTGTGACCTCATCTCCCGGTACTTACCTACACGCAACCTCCGATCCTCACAAGATCTCCTTCTCTACACCCATCTTATCTCCTCTTCACACAATCGTATACAATATTTCTCTCGCATATCACCCCTACTCTGGAACCCTCTCCCACAACACATCAGACTCTCGCCTACCATCGAAACCTTCAAAAAGAACCTGAAGACCCACCTCTTCCGACAAGCATACAATCTGCAGTAACCACCGCTGCATGACCAGCTCTATCCTCACCTACTGTATTCTCACCCATCCCTTGTAGATTGTGAGCCTTCGCGGGCAGGGTCCTCACTCCTCCTGTACCAGTTATGACTTGTATTGTTTAAGATTATTGTACTTGTTTTTATTATGTATACCCCTCCTCACATGTAAAGCGCCATGGAATAAATGGCGCTATAACAATAAATAATAATAATAATAATAATAATAATAATAATAATAACAAGCAAGAAGCCATGCTGAACCCATTACCCCACTATGGATGTGTAGCAGAGACGCAGGATAGTGACCCAGCAGTCCTTCTGGTAAAAGAGCTGCTAACACAAGCAGATTCACACCCTGGTCCAGATGCTCCACAAGAGACTCAACAGCTGTGGAAGGAGAAGGGCAAATTGTTTATCTATGATGGTAAGCTGTGCCGGAGGAATGTTGACCCACGCACTCATGAGCTGGTCTGGCAGGTGGTAGTCCCGAGACAAGATGCACCAATGGTCTTGGAAGCATACCACGATGGAGCAGGACACTTTGGATGGAAACGTTAGAGATCCTACTCCGTGGAAGGTTCTACTGCATTAGCATGAGAAAAGCCATTGAAAAGTGGTGCCGAGAGTGTGGTCCATGCAACCTGCGCAGAAAGGACCGTGACAGCCAGAGGGCTCCCCTACAGCCCATAGTCACCAAACAGCCACTTGAATTGGTTGCTCTGGATCATGTGAAGCTAACTCCAAGCCGGTCAGGCTATGTTTATGCTCTGACCATTACTCCAGATTCCTGGTAGTCCTGCCTGTCAGGACCAGACAGCGAAGACGGCAGCCAAGGCATTCCAACAATCCTTTTGTCGACCACATGGTTACCCTGAGAAGGTACCAACCAAGGCCCAGCCTTTGAAGCGGAAGTGTACCAGGAGATCTGCAACCTGTATAAATGGAAAGATGTTAAGAACAACGCCAAACCACCCACAGACAAATGGTATGTGTGAAAAGATGAACCAAGTGGTAATTAACTTACTGAAAACCTTGCCTTTGGAAGAAATAAACTTATTGCCAGAGAAGTTGCCAGATTTTCTAGATCTGTACAATCACATCTCAGTGAATTCCACCAACTGCACTCCAGCCTACCTGATGAGAGGAAGATCTAGCAAATTACCTGTTGATCTTGAAATGGGAGTCCTCACACCAGAAGCAACATCACCTGATGCAGTTTGGGATACTGAGCGACAACAGAAACACTGAGCGATAACTATGTACAGTTGGCATCCTCAAGGTGCACCCTGGTTCTACCCTCATTGCCAGTGTGGGTAGGGCCTTTCTTGTCCACAGACCTGAAGCAAAAACCATCTGGTGTGGCTGGACACCGGGTCTGGATATACGCCTTGTATATTTGACAGTAAGCTGTGTAGGAGATTCGTGAGCCAGTGTGCAGTACACCTTGAGCTCCTGGCTACATGTATTCCCAAAGAGCAACAAAGGTGGGATTCATATTATCTCAACTGTCGGACAGGGTGTTGGAGTGGGCTACCTGCTGTGGGAGCTCAACAATCATGTGGTGCAAAGTGTTCCGCGGTTCCTGAGCACTCTGAAACAGGTCTTTTTGGGACCCTAACCCATGGTACAGCGCTCCAACAGTTGGCATTGACACAGGGCTCGTCCATGATCAGCCATTTTGCCTTCCACTTCCGGACTGTTGCATCAGAGCTGGAGTGGACAGTGTTGTGAATTCTGTTGTCAAGCTCCCTCCTGTGGTCATGAGTGGTACTTCGGCTGGTTCTGTCCATGGGCTTCCTCTGGTGGATGTGAGTGGGGCTGCGGCTTCTGAGTTTCCTTCCACAGGTGACGAGGTTAAGTCGTTAGGTGCTGCTCTATTTAACTCCACCTAGTTCATTGCTCCTTGCCTCCAGACAATGTTCCAGTATTGGTCTTGCTCTCTCCTGGATCGTTCTTGTGACCTGTCTTCCCTGCATAAGCTAAGTTCTGCTTGTGTTTCTTTTGTTTGCTATTTTTTCTGTCCAGCTTGCTATTTTGATTTGTCTTGCTTGCTGGAAGCTCTGGGACGCAGAGGGAGCACCTCCGTACCGTTAGCCGGTGCGGAGGGTCTTTTTGCGCCCTCTGCGTGGTCTTTTGTAGGTTTTTGTGCTGACCGCAAAGCTATCTTTCCTATCCTCGGTCTATTCAGTAAGTCAGGCCTCACTTTACTAAATCTATTTCATCTCTGTGTTTGTATTTTCATCTTTACTCACAGTCATTATATGTGGGGGGCTGACTTTTCCTTTGGGGAATTTCTCTGAGGCAAGGTAGGCTTATTTTTCTATCTTCAGGGCTAGCTAGTTCCTTAGGCTGTGATGAGGCGCATAGGGAGCGTCAGGAGCGCTCCACGGCTATTTCTAGTGTGGTGTGATAGGATTAGGGATTGCGGTCAGCAGAGTTCCCACATCTCAGAGCTCGTCCTATGTTATTAGTAACTATCAGGTCATTTTGTGTGCTCTTAACCACCAGGTCCATTGTTGTTCTAACCACCAGGTCATAACAGTACTGGAGGTCCAAAGTACTAATGCTTCTCAATAGAGGGAAAAGAGAAGTTCTGAGACCAATTTTTTTCTTTGCACTGTGCTTTGTCTTTCTTTTCCCCTAGACATTTGGGTGGTTCAGGACACAGGTGTAGTGATGGACATTAAAGGTCTGTCTTCTTGTGTGGATCATCTCACTGCAAGAGTACACAATATTCAAGACATTGTGGTTCAGAATCCTATGTTAGAACCTAGAATTCCTATTCCTGATTTATTTTCTGGAGATAGAGCTAAGTTTCTGAATTTCAAAAATAATTGTAAACTGTTTCTGGCTTTGAAACCCCGCTACTCTGGTGACCCAGTTCAACAAGTTAAGATCATTATTTCCTTGTTGCGTGGTGACCCTCAAGACTGGGCATTTTCCCTTGCGCCAGGAGATCCTGCATTGCGTGATGTTGATGCGTTTTTTCTGGCGCTCGGATTGCTTTATGATGAACCAAATTCAGTGGATCAGGCAGAGAAAATCTTGCTGGCTCTGTGTCAGGGTCAGGATGAGGTAGATATATATTGTCAGAAGTTTAGGAAGTGGTCTGTGCTCACTCAATGGAATGAATGTGCTCTGGCATCAATTTTCAGAAAGGGTCTCTCTGAAGCCCTTAAGGATGTCATGGTGGGATTTCCTATGCCTGCTGGTCTGAATGAGTCTATGTCTTTGGCCATTCAGATCGATCGACGCTTACGTGAGCGTAAAACTGTGCACCATTTGGCGGTATTATCTGAGCATAAACCTGAGCCTATGCAATGTGATAGGACTTTGACCAGAGCTGAACGGCAAGAACACAGACGTCAGAATGGGCTGTGTTTTTACTGTGGTGATTCCACTCATGCTATCTCCGATTGTCCTAAGCGCACCAGGCGTTTCGCTAGGTCTGCCACCATTGGTACGGTACAGTCGAAATTTCTTTTGTCCGTTACTTTGATCTGCTCTTTGTCATCCTATTCTGTCATGGCATTTGTTGATTCAGGCGCTGCCCTGAATTTGATGGACTTGGAGTTTGCTAGGTGCTGTGGGTTTTTCTTGGAGCCCTTGCAGTATCCTATTCCATTGAGAGGAATTGATGCTACGCCTTTGGCCAAGAATAAGCCTCAGTACTGGACCCAACTGACCATGTGCATGGCTCCTGCACATCAGGAGGATATTCGCTTTTTGGTGTTGCATAATCTACATGATGTGATCGTGTTGGGGTTGCCATGGTTACAGGTCCATAACCCAGTATTGGATTGGAAATCTATGTCTGTGTCCAGCTGGGGTTGTCAGGGGGTACATGGTGATGTTCCATTTCTGTCTATTTCATCTTCCACCCCTTCTGAAGTCCCAGAGTTCTTGTCGGATTACCGGGATGTGTTTGATGAGCCCAAATCCAGTGCCCTACCTCCGCATAAGGATTGCGATTGTGCTATCGATTTGATTCCTGGTACTAAGTTTCCTAAAGGTCAACTGTTCAATTTGTCTGTGCCTGAGCACGCCGCTATGCGGAGTTATGTAAAGGAATCCTTGGAGAAGGGTCATATTCGCCCATCGTCGTCGCCATTGGGAGCGGGGTTCTTTTTTGTGGCCAAGAAGGATGGTTCGTTGAGACCTTGTATTGATTACCGCCTTCTTAATAAAATCACAGTCAAATTTCAGTACCCCTTGCCGCTGCTGTCTGATTTGTTTGCTCGGATTAAGGGGGCTAGTTGGTTCACCAAGATAGATCTTCGTGGTGCGTATAATCTTGTGCGTATTAAACAGGGCAATGAATGGAAAACAGCATTTAATACGCCCGAGGGCCATTTTGAGTAGCTGGTTATGCCATTCGGGCTTTCCAATGCTCCATCAGTATTTCAGTCCTTTATGCATGACATCTTCCGAGAGTACCTGGATAAATTCCTGATTGTATACTTGGATGATATTTTGGTCTTCTCGGATGATTGGGAGTCTCACGTGAAGCAGGTTAGAATGGTGTTCCAGGTCCTGAGTGCGAATTCTTTGTTTGTGAAGGGGTCAAAGTGTCTCTTTGGTGTTCAGAAGGTTTCATTTTTGGGTTTCATTTTTTCCCCTTCTACTATCGAGATGGATCCTGTTAAAGTTCGGGCCATTTATGATTGGACTCAGCCGACATCTCTGAAGAGTCTGCAAAAGTTCCTGGGCTTTGCTAATTATTATTGTCGCTTCATCAATAATTTTTCTAGTATTGCTAAACCGTTGATTGATTTAACCAAGAAGGGTGCTGATGTGGTCAATTGGTCTTCTGCTGCTGTGGAAGCTTTTCAGGAGTTGAAGCGTCGTTTTTCTTCTGCCCCTGTGTTGTGCCAGCCAGATGTTTCGCTCCCGTTTTAGGTCGAGGTTGATGCTTCTGAGATTGGAGCAGGGGCTGTTTTGTCGCAAAGGAGTTCTGATGGCTCGGTGATGAAACCATGTGCCTTCTTTTCCAGGAAGTTTTCGCCTGCTGAGAGTAATTATGATGTTGGCAATCGAGAGTTGCTGGCCATGAAGTGGGCATTCGAGGAGTGGCGTCATTGGCTTGAAGGAGCTAAGCATCGCGTGGTGGTCTTGACTGATCACAAGAATTTGACTTATCTTGAGTCTGCCAAACGGTTGAGTCCTAGACAGGCTCGTTGGTCGCTGTTTTTCTCCCGTTTTGACTTTGTGGTTTCGTACCTTCCGGGCTCTAAGAATGTGAAGGCGGATGCCCTGTCTAGGAGTTTTGTGCTCAACTCTCCGGGTTTGCCTGAGCCGGCGGGTATTCTCAAAGAGGGGGTAATTTTGTCTGCCATCTCCCCTGATTTGCGGCGGGTGCTGCAAAAATTTCAGGCTAATAGACCTGACCGTTGCCCAGCGGAGAAACTGTTTGTCCCTGATAAATGGACGAGTAGAGTTATCTCTGAGGTTCACTGTTCGGTGTTGGCTGGTCATCCTGGAATCTTTGGTACCAAAAATTTGGTGGCTAGATCCTTTTGGTGGCCGTCTCTGTCGCGGGATGTGCGTTCGTTTGTGCAGTCCTGTGGGACTTGTGCTCGGGCTAAGCCCTGCTGTTCTCGTGCCAGTGGGTTGCTTTTGCCCTTGCCGGTCCCGAAGAGGCCCTGGACGCATATCTCTATGGATTTTATTTCGGATCTCCCTGTCTCTCAAAAGATGTCGGTCATTTTGGTGGTTTGTGATCTCTTCTCTAAGATGGTCCATTTGGTACCCTTGTCTAAATTGCCTTCCTCCTCTGATTTGGTGCCATTGTTTTTCCAGCATGTGGTTCGTTTACATGGCATTCCGGAGAACATCGTTTCGGACAGAGGTTCCCAGTTTGTTTCGAGGTTTTGGCGAGCCTTTTGTGCTAGGATGGGCATTGATTTGTCTTTTTCCTCGGCTTTCCATCCTCAGACAAATGGCCAAACTGAACGAACCAATCAGACTTTGGAAACATATCTGAGATGCTTTGTTTCTGCTGATCAGGATGATTGGGTGTCCTTTTTGCGTTTTTGCCTTTGGCTGAGTTCGCCTTAATAATCGGGCCAACTTGGCTACTTTGGTTTCGCCGTTTTTCTGCAATTCTGGTTTCCATCCTCGTTTCTCTTCAGGGCAGGTTGAGTCTTCGGACTGTCCTGGTGTGGATACTGTGGTGGATAGGTTGCAGCAGATTTGGACTCATGTGGTGGACAATTTGACATTGTCCCAGGAGAAGGCTCAACGTTTCGCTAACCGCAGGCGCTGTGTGGGTCCCCGACTTCATGTTGGGGATTTGGTTTGGTTGTCTTCTCGTTATATTCCTATGAATGTTTCCTCTCCTAAGTTTAAGCCTCGTTTCATTGGTCCGTATAGGATTTCTGAGGTTCTTAATCCTGTGTCGTTTCGTTTGACCCTTCCAGCTTCTTTTTCCATCCATAATGTATTCCATAGGTCATTGTTGCGGAGATACGTGGCACCTGTGGTTCCATCCGTTGATCCTCCTGCCCCGGTTTTGGTTGAGGGGGAGTTGGAGTATGTGGTGGAGAAGATTTTGGATTCTCGTATTTCGAGACGGAAACTCCAGTATCTGGTTAAGTGGAAGGGTTATGGTCAGGAAGATAATTCCTGGGTCTTTGCCTCTGATGTTCATGCTGCCGATCTGGTTCGTGCCTTTCATTTGGCTCATCCTGGTCGGCCTGGGGGCTCTGGTGAGGGTTCGGTGACCCCTCATCAAGGGGGGGGGTACTGTTGTGAATTCTGTTGTCAAGCTCCCTCCTGTGGTCATGAGTGGTACTTCGGCTGGTTCTGTCCATGGGCTTCCTCTGGTGGATGTGAGTGGGGCTGCGGCTTCTGAGTTTCCTTCCACAGGTGACGAGGTTAAGTCGTTAGGTGCTGCTCTATTTAACTCCACCTAGTTCTTTGCTCCTTGCCTCCAGACAATGTTCCAGTATTGGTCTTGCTCTCTCCTGGATCGTTCTTGTGACCTGTCTTCCCTGCATAAGCTAAGTTCTGCTTGTGTTTCTTTTGTTTGCTATTTTTTCTGTCCAGCTTGCTATTTTGATTTGTCTTGCTTGCTGGAAGCTCTGGGACGCAGAGGGAGCACCTCCGTTCCGTTAGCCGGTGCGGAGGGTCTTTTTGCGCCCTCTGCGTGGTCTTTTGTAGGTTTTTGTGCTGACCGCAAAGCTATCTTTCCTATCCTCGGTCTATTCAGTAAGTCGGGCCTCACTTTGCTAAATCTATTTCATCTCTGTGTTTGTATTTTCATCTTTACTCACAGTCATTATATGTGGGGGGCTGCCTTTTCCTTTGGGGAATTTCTCTGAGGCAAGGTAGGCTTATTTTTCTATCTTCAGGGCTAGCTAGTTCCTTAGGCTGTGACAAGGTGCATAGGGAGCGTCAGGAGCGCTCCACGGCTATTTCTAGTGTGGTGTGATAGGATTAGGGATTGCGGTCAGCAGAGTTCCCACGTCTCAGAGCTCGTCCTATGTTATTAGTAACTATCAGGTCATTTTGTGTGCTCTTAACCACCAGGTCCATTGTTGTTCTAACCACCAGGTCATAACAGGACAGATAAAGTCCTCATCCCAGTTTTTTGGAGGAGGCTGGCAGACCATGTGAAGGACACTTTGGCCACTAGGGAGATTCCCACAACACTAGAGGAGCTAATAGCTATATCAACTTGCATTGACCTTTGTTATAACGAGTGAAAGTTGGAGCAAGTCCAGTGTAGGCAGAGGTTTTGGCTGGCTCCCACCTTCGCCAAACCTCTGGAATCTCAGGTTCAGGGGTCCTAGCCACATGAGGTCATTGAGGTGTCAGGAGCGAGATCTAAGTCCTGGACTGCTCATCAACTCAAGGTCTGTCATGTCTTCCGGCAGTCAGGACATCTTGCCTCCAGATATTCTCATCCCAGTTTAGTGACCGTAGGAGGTAGTTCACTAGACGTAGTGGCATTTTCCTCCAAACTGTCTTTCAAGGGGACAATTGAAATAGGTTCATCCACTCATATGGTAAAGCTTTGTGTGGTTTCCGGGGTGGAGAGCAATTTCATGTCATTTGCCTTTGCCCAAGGACACAAAATACCCCTGGTGATGCTCGCCAAACAAGGGACGGCACGAGTGGTCAATTGGTCGACACTGCCCTCATAGATGACACATCAAACCATTCCATTTACCCTCTCTATGTAGCTGTTCCATCAGTAAATTATCTCACAGCTTGTCATTCCCAAGGGAATTCAAAAGGTCCTGTTAGGGATACTTTGGCTACGTTGTTGTGAATTCTGCTTTTGGGCTCCCCCCGGTGGTTGTAGGTGGTAATGCAGTTGTCCCTGGGCTGCAGTCCTGGTCAGGTGTATCTGCTGATTGCAATTCTGACTGGGGTATTTAGGTTTGCAGGATTAATTAGTCCTTGCCAGTTGTGAATGGTTATTGGGAGGTGTTGGACCTCTGTCTGGTTTCTCCTGCTTAGCTGCCAATTCAGCAAAGATAAGGGTCTGGTTTTTTTTTCTTATGGCACACATGCTGTGTGCTGGATTTTTGATTGTATTTCTGCTCTGTGTGTAGGATTCTCTGGAGTTGCAGATATACGTTCCACGTCTTTAGTTAGATGGAGGAATTTTTTGTATAATCTGCTGTGGATATTTTTGGAAAGGTTTTAATACTGACCGCACAGTATTCTGTCCTATTCTTTCCTATTTTAGCTAGAGTGGCCTCTTTTGATAAATCCTGTTTTCTGCCTGTGTGTGTCTTTCCTCTCCTACTCACAGTCAATATTTGTGGGGGGCTGCCTATCCTTTGGGGTTCTGCTCTGAGGCAAGGTAGTATTCCTATTTCCATCTATAGGGGTATTTATTCCTCCGGCTGTGACGAGGTGTCTAGGATTTGTTAGGCACACCCCACGGCTACTTCTAGTTGCGGTGTTAGGTCAGGATTTGCGGTCAGTACAGTTACCACCTACTCCAGTGAAAGTTATTCATGCGGCTCCAAGGTCACCGGATCATAACAGTACAACTGGCCCATAATGAGTTAAATGCATCTCAGAAGAAGGGAAGAAAGGTGTTGAGCCATTTTTTTCTGCAGTCTGCTTTGTCTTCTCTTCCCTCTTTTTCTCTGGGTGGCTGAGGAGTCTTGAGCATGGATGTTCAGGATTTAGCTTCTCGTGTAGACCAGCTTGCTGCTAGGGTACAGGTTATTTCTGATTATATTGTTCAGACTCCTGTTTTAGAACCGAAGATTCCTACTCATGATTTGTTTTTTGGTGACAGGTCCAAATTTTTGAGTTTTAAAAACAACTGTAAACTGTTTTTTGCTCTGAGACCTCGATCCTCCGGTGATTCCATTCAGCGTGTTAAAATCGTCATCTCCCTGCTGCGTGGCGATCCGCAGGATTGGGCGTTTTCCCTGGAATCTGGGAATCCGGCTTTGCTTAATGTAGATTCCTTTTTTCAGGCTTTAGGATTATTGTATGATGAACCTAATTCTGTGGATCAAGCTGAGAAGACCTTGTTGGCCCTGTCTCAGGGTCAAGAGGCGGCAGAATTGTATTGTCAGAAATTCAGAAAATGGTCTGTGTTGACTAAATGGAATAATGATGCTTTGGCGGCAATTTTCAGAAAGGGTCTTTCTGAATCCATTAAAGATGTTATGGTGGGGTTTCCCACGCCTTCCGGTCTGAGTGATTCTATGTCTCTGGCCATTCAGATTGACCGGCGCTTGCGGGGGCGCAGAACTGTGCGCGCTGTGGCGTTGTCCTCAGAGCAGATTCCTGAGCCAATGCAGTGTGATAGGATTCTGTCTAGAACGGAACCACAAGGATTCAGACGTCAGAATAGGTTGTGTTATTATTGTGGCGACGCTTCTCATGTCATTTCAGTCTGCCCTAAGCGGACAAAGGGGATCGCTAGTTCATTTACCATCAGCACTGTACAACCTAAATTTCTGTTATCTGTGTCCTTGATCTGCTCATTGTCATCATTTTCTTTCATGGCGTTTGTGGATTCAGGCGCCGCCTTGAACTTAATGGACTTTGAGTTTGCCAGGCGTTGTGGTTTTCCCTTGCAGCCTTTGCAGATCCCTATTCCTTTAACTGGCATTGATGCTACATCCTTGGCTAAAAATAAGCCCCAGTTTTGGACACAGGTGACCATGCGCATGGCGCCAGCCCATCAGGAAGATTGTCGATTTCTGGTGTTGCATAATTTGCATGATGCTATCGTGCTGTGTTTTCCGTGGTTGCAGGTACATAATCCTGTGTTGGATTGGAAGTCCATGTCTGTGACTAGTTGGGGTTGTCAGGGGGTTCATAATGATGTTTCTTGGATGTCAATCTCCTCTTCTTCCTCTTCTGAAATTCCAGAGTTTTTGTCTGATTTTCAGGATGTATTCGATGAGCCCAAGTCCAGCTTCCTTCCACCGCACAGGGACTGCGATTGTGTGATTGACTTGATTCCAGGCTGTAAGTTTCCTAAGGGTCGACTTTTCAACCTGTCTGTGCCTGAACATACCGCCATGCAGAGCTATATTAAGGAGTCTTTGGAGAAAGGGCATATTCGGCCATCTTCTTCACCGTTGGGAGCTGGATCCTTTTTTGTTGCTAAAAAAGATGGCTCCTTGAGACCCTGTATTGATTATCGCCTCTTGAATAAGATCACGGTCAAGTTTCAATACCCTTTACCTTTGCTTACCAATTTAATTGCTAGGATTAAGGGAGCTAGTTGGTTTACGAAGATTGACCTTCGGGGGGCATATAATCTTGTTCATATTAAGCAGGGTGATGAATGGAAAACTGCGTTTAACACGCCTGAAGGCCATTTAGAATACCTTGTGATGCCATTCGGGCTCACTAATGCTCCATATGTTTTTCAGTCCTTCATGCATGATATCTTCCGGACTTATATTGATAAGTTCTTGATTGTATATTTGGACGATATTTTGATTTTTTCCGATGATTGGGAGACTCATGTGGAACAGGTCAGGATGGTATTTCAGATCCTTTGTGACAATGCCCTGTTTGTGAAAGGGTCAAAGTGTCTCTTTGGGGTGCAGAAGGTTTCTTTTTTGGGCTTCATTTTTTCTCCCTCGTCTATAGAGATGGATCCGGTTAAGGTTCAGGCCATTCATAATTGGATTCAGCCCACATCCGTGAAGAGCCTTCAGAAATTTTTGGGACTTGCAAATTTTTATTGCCGTTTCATTGCTAATTTTTCCAGCGTGGTTAAACCCTTGACCGATTTGACGAAGAAAGGCGCTGATGTGGCGAATTGGTCTTCTGCAGCTGTCTCTGCCTTTCAGGAGCTTAAACATCGATTTACTTCTGCTCCGGTGTTGCGCCAACCGGATGTTTCTCTTCCGTTTCAGGTTGAGGTTGACGCTTCTGAGATTGGGGCAGGGGCCGTTTTGTCTCAGAGGGATCCTGTTGGTTCCTTAATGAAACCGTGTGCCTTCTTTTCCCATCCGTTTTCGCCTGCTGAACGCAATTATGATGTCGGCAATCAGGAGTTGTTTGGCTATGATGTGGGCGTTTGAGGAGTGGCGACATTGGCTTGAGGGAGCTAAGCATCGTATTGTGGTCTTGACCGATCATAAGAATTTGATTTACCTCGAGTCTGCCAAATGGCTGAATCCTAGACAGGCTCGATGGTCCTTGTTTTTTTCCCGTTTTGATTTCGTGGTCTCGTACCTTCCGGGTTCTAAGAACATTAAGGCTCATGCCCTCTCTAGGAGTTTTTTGCCTGATTCTCCTGAGGTCATGGAATCGGTCGGTATTCTGAAAGAAGGGGTGGTCCTTTCTGCCATTTCCCCTGATTTACGACGGGTTCTTCAGGAATTTCAGGCTGACAGACCTGACCGGTGTCCTGTGGGGAAACTGTTTCTTCCTGACAGATGGACTAGTAGAGTGATTTCTGAGGTTCACTGTTCCGTGTTGGCTGGTCATCCTGGCATTTTTGGTACCAGAGACTTGGTTGGTAGGTCCTTTTGGTGGCCTTCTTTGTCGCGTGATGTGCGTTCTTTTGTGCAGTCCTGTGGGACTTGTGCGCGGGCCAAGCCTTGTTGTTCCCGTGCTAGTGGGTTGCTTTTGCCATTGCCGGTCCCTGAGAGGCCCTGGATGCATATTTCTATGGATTTTATTTCTGATCTTCCGGTTTCCCAGAGGATGTCGGTTATCTGGGTTGTTTGTGACCGGTTCTCTAAGATGGTTCATTTGGTGCCTTTGCCTAAATTGCCTTCCTCTTCGGATTTGGTTCCATTGTTTTTTCAGCATGTGGTTCGTTTGCATGGTATTCCGGAGAATATTGTTTCCGACAGAGGTTCCCAGTTTGTTTCTAGGTTTTGGTGGGCCTTTTGTGCTAGGCTGGGCATTGATTTGTCTTTTTCTTCTGCGTTCCATCCTCAGACAAATGGTCAGACCGAGCGAACTAATCAGACTTTGGAGACTTATTTGAGTTGCTTTGTGTCTGCTGATCAGGATGATTGGGTGGCTTTCTTGCCATTGGCCGAGTTTGCCCTTAATAATCGGGCTAGTTTGGCTACTTTGGTTTCACCTTTCTTTTGTAATTTTGGTTTTCATCCTCGTTTTTCTTCTGGGCAGGTTGAGCCTTCTGACTGTCCTGGTGTGGATTCTGTGGTTGACAGGTTGCAGCAGATTTGGGCTCATGTGGTGGACAATTTGGTGTTGTCCCAGGAGGAGGCTCCACGTTTTGCTAACCGTCGTCGGTGTGTTGGTTCCCGGCTTCGGGTTGGGGATCTGGTCTGGTTGTCTTCCCATCATGTTCCTATGAAGGTTTCTTCTCCTAAGTTTAAGCCTCAGTTTATTGGTCCTTACAGGATTTCTGAGATTATTAATCCGGTGTCTTTTCGATTGGCGCTTCCGGCCTCTTTTGCGATCCATAATGTCTTCCATAGATCTTTATTGCGGAAATATGTGGAGCCCGTTGTTCCCTCTGTTGATCCTCCGGCCCCTGTGTTGGTTGATGGGGAGTTGGAATATGTAGTTGAGAAGATTTTCGATTCCCGTTTTTCGAGGCGGAGGCTTCAGTACCTTGTCAAATGGAAGGGTTATGACCAGGAGGATAATTCTTGGGTTTTTGTCTCTGATGTCCATGACGCTGATTTGGTTTGTGCCTTTCATCTGGCTCGTCCTGATCGGCCTGGGGGCTCTGGTGAGGATTCGGTGACCCCTCCTCAAGGGGGGGGTACTGTTGTGAATTCTGCTTTTGGGCTCCCTCCGGTGGTTGTAGGTGGCAATGCAGTTGTCCCTGGGCTGCACTCCTGGTCAGGTGTATCTGCTGATTGCAATTCTGACTGGGGTATTTAGGTTTGCAGGATTCATTAGTCCTTGCCAGTTGTCAATGGTTATTGGGAGGTGTTGGACCTCTGTCTGGTTTCTCCTGCTTAGCTGCCAATTCAGCAAAGATAAGTGTCTGTATTTTTTTCCCTATGGCACACATGCTGTGTGCTGGATTTTTGATTGTATTTCTGCTCTGTGTGTAGGATTCTCTGGAGTTGCAGATATACGTTCCACGTCTTTAGTTAGATGGAGGAATTTTTTGTATAATCTGCTGTGGATATTTTTGGAAGGGTTTTAATACTGACCGCACAGTATTCTGTCCTATTCTTTCCTATTTTAGCTAGAGTGGCCTCTTTTGCTAAATCCTGTTTTCTGCCTGTGTGTGTCTTTCCTCTCCTACTCACAGTCAATATTTGTGGGGGGCTGCCTATCCTTTGGGGTTCTGCTCTGAGGCAAGGTAGTATTCCTATTTCCATCTATAGGGGTATTTAGTTCTCCGGCTGTGACGAGGTGTCTAGGGTTTGTTAGGCACACCCCACGGCTACTTCTAGTTGCGGTGTTAGATCAGGATTTGCGGTCAGTACAGTTACCACCTACTCCAGTGAAAGTTATTCATGCGGCTCCAAGGTCACCGGATCATAACACTACGTTACCACTACCCCCATATAGAGTGGTCCACAGGGAAAATTTTGGGATGGAGTGAATCCTGTGAGGGCAGATGTCTCAGGGAGTGCATTCAGGTTGATACTACAGAGGTACCCGCACATCTTTCCTCTCTCCCCAAGCACTTTAGGCCCTATGCGGACATGTTCTCCAAGAAGGCTGCGGAGACCCTTCCACCTCACCGCCTCTATGAATGTCCTATTGACCTCTTGCCTGGTGCAGAGCCTCCCCGGGGTCAAGTCTATTCCCTATCTCTCCCGGAGATGGAGGTGGTGACCCAATACATCCAGGAGAATCTGGCAAGAGGATTCATTAGTAAGTCAGTGTCAACTGCAGACCGGACATTCAGCATCTCCCACTCACACACCACCTCCTCACCTCGCCCCCTATCTGTCGGAGTCCCACAAGGTTCAGTCCTTGGGCCCCTGCTCTTCTCCATTTACACCTTTGGCCTGGGACAGCTCATAGAATCTCATGGCTTTCAGTATCACCTCTATGCTGATGACACACAGATCTACATCTCTGGACCAGATATCACCTCCCTTCTAACCAGAATCCCTCAATGTCTGTCCACTATTTCATCCTTCTTCTCCGCTAGATTTCTCAAACTTAACATGGACAAAACAGAATTCATCATCTTTCCCCCATCTCACGCGACCCCCCCAAAGAACCTATCCATTACAGTAAATGGCTGCCCACTCTCCCCGGTCCCACAAGCTCGCTGCCTCGGGTAATCCTTGATGCAGATCTCTCCTTCAAACCACATATCCAAGCCCTTTCCACTTCCTGCCGACTTCAACTCAAACATATTTCACGAATCCGTTCATTCCTCAACCTTGAATCTGCAAAAACCCTAGTCCATGCCCTCATCATCTCTCGCCTTGAATACTGCAACCTCCTGCTCTGTGGCCTCCCCTCTAACACTCTCGCACCCCTCCAATCTATTCTAAACTCTGCTGCCTGACTAATCCACCTGTCCCCCCACTATTCCCCGGCCTCTCCCCTCTGTCAATCCCTTCACTGGCTCCCCATTGCCCAGAGACTCCAGTACAAAACCCTAACCATGACGTACAAAGCCATCCACAACCTGTCTCCTCCATACATCTGTGATCTCGTCTCCCAGTACTTACCTACACGCAACCTCCAATCCTCACAAGATCTCCTACTCTACTCCCCTCTTACCTCTTCTTCCCACAATCGCATACAAGATTTCTCTCGTGTATCACCCCTACTCTGGAACCCTCTACCACAACACATCAGACTCTCGCCTACCATCGAAACCTTCAAAAAGAACCTGAAGACCCACCTCTTCCGACAAGCCTACAACCTGCAGTAACCACCGATCGACCAAACCGCTGCATGACCAGCTCTATCCTCGCCTACTGTATTCTCACCCATCCCTTGTAGATTGTGAGCCTTCGCGGGCAGGGTCCTCATTCCTCCTGTACCAGTTATGACTTGTATTGTTTAAGATTATTGTACTTGTTTTTATTATGTATACCCCTCCTCACATGTAAAGCGCCATGGAATAAATGGCGCTATAACAATAAATAATAATAATAATAATAATAATAATAATAACTGCAGGGTCGGGGTTCTTCTTCATGCAGAAGAAGAATGGAGAACTACGTCCATGATAGATTACAGGGGTCTTAATGCCATCACTGTTAAGAACAAGTATCCTCTGCCCCTTATATTTGAGCACTTCAAAAGGTTGCGGGGATCGAGGGTATTGCACTACCCTCTCCTAGTGTATCCTCACCCATCCCCTGTAGATACTGTGCCCTAGCGGGCAGGGTCCCCTCTCCTTCTGTATTTGTGTGTGCATTGTATTGCTCATGTTGATTGTTCTTGTCTATGTATGCTCCTTTTCCACATGTAAAGCACAATGGAATAAATGGTGCTATAAAAATGAATAATAATAATATGCTCACCACCTCGGTCATAGTCTATCTGGATGATATTCTCATCTACTCTCCAGATATAGACTCCAACCGGAGAGATGTTTGCAAAGTCTTCGACCTTCTATGAGCAAACTCCCTCTATGCCAACTTGGAGAAGTGTGTGTTTGGGCAGGAGTCCTTGCCTTTCCTGGGCTGTATCATCTCCACACAGCGATTTGCCATGGATCCTGTAAAGCTACAGGCTGTGATGGACTGGCAGGAACCCCTTTTCTCTCAAAGCAGTGCAGCGCTTAAAGGGGTTTCTTAACTATTTTTGCCAGTTCATTCCCCACTTCTCAACTTTAGTAGCTTCCCTGTTTGCTCTCACCAAGAAGGTGGTGGTCAAAGGAGGACTCCAAGGCCTTTCTCTATATCAAGTCACACTTTGCTAGCGCTCCCATTTTACATCACCCTGATGTTGATAAACCATTTATTATGTAGGTGGACGCCTCTTTCTTCGGTGCTGGAGCAGTCCTCTTCCAAAAGGATAGTCAAGGTTGGAAGCATCCTTGCTTTTTCTTCTCCAAGACTTTCACACTGGCAGAGAGGAATTATTCCATCAGGGAAAAGGAATTGCTAGCCATGAAGTTGGCCTTTTTGGAGTGGAGACACCCCCTGGGGGGGAGCTTGTTTTCCCTTCCAAGTTTACAACAGCCACAAAAATTTGGGTAGTCATCTGGGTAGTCACTGACCATTTTTCCAAAATGGTGTATTTGATGCCTTTTCCCTGGGTACCTTCTGCATGGGACTTGGCATTGTTCATTAAGCACAATTTTCGCCTACACTGTATGCCTGACAAAATTCTCAGTGACCCACATCCCCAGTTTGTGTCTCGGTTCTGGAGAGAGCTCTGTCGTCTACTCACCATTGAGCTTAATCTTTCTTCAGCTTACCATCCTGAGACAACGAGTTGTTAGAGAGGGCCAATAAGACCCTGGTCACATACCTGCAACATTTTGTTTCAGCCAGGCAGGATAACTGGGCATCCTTGCTACCATGGGCAGAGTTTGCGCTGAACAATGCCGTAGCCGACTCCACTGGGCAGACCCCGTTCCTCCTTAACTACGGCCAGCATCCGCGTGTCCCTGTGCACATGTGCCCATGTCTTCCACCAACTTTCACACTTGCGCCCTACTCCGATTTTTGCTCCTGGCGACTTAGTGTGGCTCTCCTTCCATAACATCAGTCTGCGAATTGAGTCCACTAAGTTTGCGCCTTGCTACATAGGTCCCTTCAAGGTGCTGGAACAATTCAACCCTGTGGTTTATCATCTGGCCCTTCCTCTAAGCCTAGGTATCACCGACACCTTTCATGTGTCCTTCCTAAAACCCATTCACATGTCCCGGTTTTCCGAGTCATCTGCCTGGACATCAGGTTCGTCCACGGACGATTATGAGGTGAACACTATTGTTGGGTGCATGGTGGTACGTGGCAAAAAGTACTATCTGGTGGACTGGAAGGGTCATAGCCCAGAGAACAGGACCTGGGAATCTATTGAACACATTTGGGCTCCTCACCTTATTGCAGCTTTCGAACGTAGTGAGGCCCAAGGAGGGGGGTGATGTTAGGGGTCGAGTTCCTGCCACTGCACAGGGGAAATCCCGAATCATGTCCTCTGTGGTCTCCCATTTTTCCCCTGCTGCAGAGGAGCCTGCTCAGCAGAGACATTGGTCCCAATGTCTTGCTCAATCAGACGTTATATGTCTGGTTGCTGCTGTTCCAGGTCCAGCTATTGTAACCAGCATTAATCAGCGGTGAGCAGACTCTCCTGGTACTAAGTCCTGCCATGCCTGTGGGACGACCTCTCATTGGAGGTCGGAGGTCACATGCTCAGGTTTTGTAGCGGCTCTGATTGGACCACCAGGAGGTCCCGGAGGGCTGCGACTATAAAAAGTTCGCTAGTATAGACCTGACAATGTATGTGTGTGCTGTGAGAATGACTCTGATGAATGCTTCATATTGATCCCCTTCCCTCTGATTATTGTCTGGATATTAGGGTAGTGGAGCAAATAGTCAGTGCCTGATAGTGGCTCCACAGCTGCGTTCACACCAATTGTCAGAGTAGGGTGGGAATTTTCGGTTGAACTCAGCATCTGCTGTGGGCATCCTCGGGCGCAGGCTCAAAAGCCACCGAGTTACAGAGCGGGTTCAACCACCATTGTAGTGGGGGTGAGTTCTAGGGATCCCACTAGGATCCAGCTTCTGCTCCCTGTGACTGCTAACAGGGTACAGCGGTTCTATTGAGACTCTGTGAAGAAACAGAGTTTGCTTTACTTCACAACTGGTGACATTTAACCCGCATGTGTTCTGCATTCACCCACCATCTTGTTCCGCCATTACCTAGCAGCAGGTTCCATCTCTGGATGGTGGATCCTGGGCTGCGAACGCACCTTATTGCTATCTATATATTTATTTTGTGCTTTCCGCCAGCACTAACACCATGTATGTGTTTTTACCGAATGCCTCACCAGATTTAACGCTAAACGGAAACTATCCCACAACTGCTGGGGCCAATCGGTCTCCAACTGCTCCGCATCCAGCACCATCTCCTGAAAATGATCCCACTGGAAGCGAGCCAATGCATCAGCTATTGAATTCTGAAAACCTGGTACATGATCAGTACAAAACCAGACATTAAAAACCAAATACGTGAGCACTAGATGGTGCAACAGAGACAAAACCGGCAAAGAACCAATTATTAATATAATGCACGACACTCAAATTGTCCCAAAAGAAACTCACTTTCTTGTTCCTCACCTCAGTGCCCCAAACCTCCAAAGCTACTACAATGGGAAACATTTCCAGCAGTGCCAAGTTCCTTGTTAGACCTGCCACTTTCCATGATTCCAGCCACTCTCCCACGCACCATTTTCTGCCGAAATAAGCCCCGAAACCACCCGAACCAGACTCGTCCGTGAACAAAATGAGATCCACATTAAACACACCTTGATACAGCCATACTGACCTGCCATTATAAGATTTAAGAAAATCTGTCCAGACACACAAGTCCACCTTGTGCTCCGAATTCAATCTAACAAAATGCAACAGATGTGTAACGCTGGCTGTTGCCTCAGCTAAACGCTGTGAAAAACTCATCCCATGGGTAATATTCTGCATGCAAAATTTAACTTACCCAAAAGAAATTGTAATTGGTGCAGGCACAATTTTTTCGCCTGCAAAGCTTCCTGCACACTAGACTTCAAGTCCAACAACTTGTCCTCAGGGCCGGTGGGCATGGCTGAGTCACTGGCAGGCAGGCATGGCTAAGACACTGGCAGGCAGGCACGGCTGAGACACTGGCAGGACAGGTGGTCACGGCTGGTGCTCTGGCGGGAGCTGAAGGAGATGGAGCAAAGAGCAGAGCCAAAGGAGGCAGAGCAAAGAGGAGAAGGAGTGAACACAAGGAAACACAGAGTGGAATAGGAAATGCTACTGACAGGGATACAAACGGACACAGGTATAGGACTAGGTTCAGACAGGGTCAGGAACGGGACAAGGCACAGAAACGAGGACTCAGACCAGGGCATGAAGCTTCACTAGGTGGTAGAAAAAAGAGACACAGGTACGAAGCCCCTCTGGGTGGCTGACACAAGAGAAATAGCAAGACAGGATCTGGCACCTCAACAGCAAGACACTAACTAAGGATGTAAGTTGCTCAGGCATCCTCCTATGGACAGGGATGCCTTAAGTACCTGAGGCCTCTTGACAATTGGCTGGGGACACCTTAGGAAGAAGTACACTGACTCAATAAGAGCTACGGAGAGCAGGTGCCAACCCCTATGCACACAGCCAGGAAGTATGCAGAGAGCAGGCAGGAGACAAGAGGCACCCAGCATGGATTTGACAGAAGACAGAACTCACAGCATGGCCCAGAGTAGGGAGTAAGTAAGTTGGAGGGTAAGGCATGTGGGAGATGGGAGGCCATGCAGTGATGCCGGCAAAGTTGTTACAGTGCCCCTCTTTACGCCACCTCTTCTTCAAGCCCGCCAAAATGACCTGCAGAAGAAGAATAGGACCACACACAGTCCAAGCCATCATGATATCCCACAGGTAGAATGAGGCAGGCGTGTCTCAGGAATCTCAGAATTCCAAATCTCTCCATTCCCGACTAGGTCAGCTCCCTCCACAGAAGATACAAAGACCTGGACTTTCTCCCTCAGATTGGTGGAAAGCAGAGATTTAGAAGCTTCCGTCCTGGCATCTTCATCAACCGGCCACCTGGAAGCTGAAGATACCCACACTGAATCCATCCTCTGCCCGTTATCCAGAAGAAAACATCCAAGAGGCAGGGATGCTCCTGTGAACAGATCACTGGTAAAGTCATTGGGCTTTGTGGAGAGAATGCCACCGCTTCCCCTTGATTGGAGACATCCTCACCCTTTGACTCGACGACTAGCAGACCAGATGAAGCCGACAACACTGCTTAATGACTCAGACGCGTGGGAAACAGACACCTCTTGCAACTTGGTTGTTTCAATCACAGCAGCTTGCTGGGCCTCCAGACCTGAACAGGTAAAATAGTTCTTGGCTCAGAATGACCCATGGACATACCAGACAGCATATGAAAGATGAACTTCTTCGTCTACAATTCTCCAACTTGGAGCTGAAATTTGCCCTGAAGGACTAGATTGCTCCAAGTTGGAGAATTGTAGATGAAGTTCATCTTTCATATGCTGTCTGGTATGTCCATGGGTTATTCTGAGCCAAGAACTATTTTATCTGTTCAGGTCTGGAGGCCCTCACTGGATTCTGGAGCTCTAGGACAGAGATCACACACTGACTACGTATGGCTGACGGCTTAAACACACCAAAGCTCCTAGAATGTAGAGACACAGTAATTGACTTTAATGAGGAGGAGGTACTCTCATCAAGGGCAGCCTCTCCTACTGGCCGACGGTTTTGGAGTATAGGCTTCACAGAGAGTGTCAGGATTTTCCTTTCAAATGCAGCAATACCGTATTTCATTCTCAGGACTAGATTTAGGCTGCAGGTTTGCCAGTGCACTCTTATCAGACCTCTTGGATCTTGCTTGGTTGGCTGCTTTGGCAGATTGAGGAACAGGTGAGTCTTAGACAGTAATGGACGGATGTGACGGTTTACCCACAGGTTTCTATCATCTGGTCCATCTCTGTTAGCTTGTGGGGAAGGAAGACTTTTCAGGAGACGGTGTACTAGGCTTATCAAAGACCTTAGAGAAGGCCACCAGCAAGGTTGGCAGATTCAAGGTGATGGGATCGCCTGCTTCCCAGAGGTGGTTGAGCCACTTCAAAGCATCTCCTGCTAGCTAGGTCATTAAGAATCCTACTGTAATCCGATCTGTGGAGAAATAGGGAACATGCCATTTGAAAAAATGTAAGCAGTGCTCCAAGAATATACGGTACTGCTTTGGATCCCCATCGTAGCTTGGCAGATTGGCTGGCACGGATTCAAATTTAGGAAAACAAGCCTCAAGTCAATCAAATAGCTCATTAGAGATGATGATTGTGGGTGGAGCAGTGAAGGACTGGATCTCAGACAGGGTAAAGAAATCATCCAGTTTTTCTTGCTAGCCAGAAAAAAGTTCATCTTGCTCTGAGGGCGAAAGGACATGGAACTCAGCGGGGATCATGGCCTGAGCAAACTGTTATGCTCGCACCCTGACAGGTTGGCGCGAGCGTGGTGGGTGTGGCACCACTGTGCCACAAACCAGACTAACCTGGAAGGGACATAACTAAGCAGCTACCTTGGTGTTCACTGGAGCCTCTAAGGGTGAGGTCAGGCTTGTGCGGCAGGTTGCTTCCAGGTACGACACCATGGTGGTGTCTGGCTGTGGCTGCTGATCCCACTGGAGGACGGAGCATTAGGACAGGAGCAGGCAACAGGCTCGACTGGCAGATACGGCAGAGAAACTGGAAGGTGGGCACAGCAGAGAAACTGGCAGGCGGGCATGGCTGAGACACTGGCAGGCGGGCATGGCTGAGACACTGGCAGGTGGACACGACTGAGACACTGACAGGTGGGCACTGCTGAGACACTGACAGGCGGGCACGGCTGAAACACTGACAGGTTGGCACGGCTGAGACACTGGCATGCAGGCACGGCTGAGACACTGGCAGGTGGGCACGGCTGAGACACTGACAGAACAGGCAGGCACAGCTGGTACTCTGACGGAACAGGTACTGACTCGGTAGGGACAGGAAGACGTGCAGATATATGGAAACAGGTAGGGGCCTGTACCGACTGGAAGGTATATGGGAAAAGGTAGGGACCTGACCAAAGGGTAGCAGAATGGATGGAGAGCAGGACCATAAGTAGCGCAGCAAGGCAGAACTGCAAGGAGCAGAGCAAGGCAGAACTGCAAGGAGCGGATGCAATGCAGAGACGCAAGGAGCAGGTGCAAGGCAGAACCGCAAAAGGCGGAGCAAAGACCAGAACCGCAGGAGATGGAGCAAAGACCAGAACCACAGTAGGCAGAGAAAAGACCAGAACCACAGGAGGTGGAGCAAAGAGCAGAGCCGAAGGAGGCGGAGCAAAGACCATAACCGAAGGATAAGGAGCAAAGTGGGAGGCGAAGGAAGCGGAGAAAAGAGCAGAGTCAAAGGGGGTGGAGCAAAGAGCAGAGCCGAATGAGGCAGAGTAAAGAGGAGAAGGAGTGAACACAAGGAAACACACAGCAGAATAGGAAAAGCTACAGACAGTGATCGAAATGTACACAGGTATAGGACTAGGGTCAGGAACAGGACAAGGCACAGAAACAAGTACTCAGACCAAGGTACGAAGCCTCACTGGGTGGCAGAAACAAGAGACACAGGTACAGGCCAGGGTACGAAGCCCCTCTGAGAAATAGCAAGACAGGACCTGGCACATCAGCAGCAAGACACTAACTGAGGAAGTAAGTTGCTCAGGCATCCTCCTATGGGCGGGCGGGCATGCATTAAGTACTTAAAACCTCTTGACAATTGGCTGGGGACACCTTAGGAAGATGATCACTGACTCAATAAGAGCCAGGAAGTGTTGGTGCCGCCCCCCAGTGCACACAGCCAGGAAGTATGCAGAGAGCAGGCAGGAGACAAGAGGCACCCAGAATGGAGCCGGCAGAAGACACAACTCACAGCATGGCCCAGAGTAATGAGTAAGTTGGTGTGTAAGACAGGTGGGGGATGGGAGGCCATGCAGTGTGCCGGCAGAGTTGTTACAACCTGCAAACAGTGTTGAAAAGTGCAAAGAATAATGTGATAATGCCTGCGCTCCTCCTCATCCTTCTTACTCTCCTCCGGTTTAACCCTGTCAAGATTAAAATTTCCACATACTCGTCCTTCCATATTTTTCTCTCACTTCTTGCTTCAAATGCGCACCTAAAGGGCCATCAAAGCACACATAGACCTCACCCCTCGCTCTGTCATCCAACCAAACCACATCCACTGTAGACGAAGCAGCCGGTGTTGACGAGACCATCTCATTAACCATCACTGGAGCAACCACAACCGGTGCGAGAATCTCACCACTAATGACCAGCAGAGTCTCCACCACCCCTGCTGACCCAGAACCACCAATGCCACCATGCCAAACTTCACTAGGACCTGACACCGGTAATAAAAAACCCAAGCTATTCTAAAACAATTCCGACACCACCTTGCTCACACGTTCAGTGCTCTCCACACTACCAAAAACACATGGGCTACTTAAACAGTGAACAAGTCTGTAGAAACCTGTTCACACCACCAAAGAACTTGAAGACACAAAAACACACAGAGAGGTCAAAAATACTCTGTTGTAAAAAAGTCACAGTAAATAAGCAAGTGCTAGTCAAAAAATGAAAAAAATACAGGGTATTTAGTTAATACTTTTTTTTGCAAAAAAAATGTATGTTAAGCTGCTCCACCAATCGCCAAGGTATACCCATAATAGAGCAGTCCTATCTAATGTATATAATCCCTATCTGATGTATTTAAAAACCTGATCATCTGTATTGTACCTGTATAAGCAGGGTTCAGAGAGAGAAAATATACATGTGGACATGCAGGATGGAACAGCTACAATGCAAATGACCCACAGAGGAGTGATGGACTCCCCAATCTTGTAGAAACAAGAGAACAATTATAGAACCAAAAACACATGGGCTACTTGCATAGTGAACAAGTCTGTAGAAACCTGTAGAATCCCTATCTGATGTATTTAAAATCCTGCATGTCCACATGTATATTTTCTGAACCCTGCTTATTATTATTATTATACATTTTTATAGCGCCATTTATTCCATGGCGCTTATACAGGTACTATACAGATGATCAGGTTTTTAAATACATCAGATAGGGATTATATACATTAGATAGGACTGCTCTATTATGGGTATACCTTGGCGATTGGTGGAGCAGCTTAACATACATTTTTTTGCAAAAAAAAAACGTATTAACTAAATACCCCGTATTTTTTTCATTTTTTGACTAGCACTTGCTTATTTACTGTGACTTTTTTTTACAACAGAGTATTTTTGACCTCTCTGTGTGTTTTTGTGTCTTCAAGTTCTTTGGTGGTGTGAACAGGTTTCTACAGACTTGTTCACTATGCAGGGAACAGAGGTATGTGCTGGACAGCTCCTTTCCTGTCTTCAGTCAGAGTGGCAGTGGGATGTGTCATCTTCCAGGGCTCCAGGTATATTTCCAGTTGTTGTATAATGGCGGCAGATTACGAAATGGAAGGTGGGCATTGCAGTTTCCATGGCAGCAGGGCTCCTGACTCCAGTTCCATCTTCATAGGCTGGACTTTGAGCCTGCCAATTTCTTCCGGGCTTCGTGTCCGCAGTGAGTCTGGGATCAATGCCATCAGTTCAATGTCCACATGATGAGAAGAGACCATATACTTCCGCATACTGCCCCTGTGAAAGTCAATGTTCCTGATTACGCTTCTCTCGGGTATTTTTGTGGACTGTAAGGGTATAGGTACTTTCATGGATTGCGGATTCAGTATGCCAATACCCTATTAGGGTCTGGAGCTTGGTAGTGGTGGGTATCACAGTTCCTTCTAATTGATTAATTTGCATTTCAAATCTGAGATCCTGAAACTTTTGATTACATCGATGGAAGAAACTATCCACAGGTTCTCCTTTCCCCTGCATGACATACTGAAGAGTGGGGGTCTGGGTTGGCAGGCGGTTCTTAGCCCAGACGTAAAGCTTACGGAGGAAATATTCTCCGGATATAGGTGACTCAAGATATTCTACATGGAGGTTGTCAGGCTCAAGGACTAGTCGCATCCTTGGCCAAAGGGAACATCCTGCTGCAATTTGAGTGAGCCTTTCTAAATCTGTCCATGAGGCAGAGTGTGCCTTTTGTATTTGATGCATCCTTTTATAAAATGGCATGGGATGTTGTACTGGGTCTGGCAAGCTGCTCACTAGGGTGTCTGTCTCCTGGTATTTCCAGGGGTCCTTGTGTGGAGTAGGTTGTGTGCGAGAGTGTAAGCATTGAGGTTTAGAAGATGATGATGATGATGTACTCCCACCATATAGTGGTGGATGCTGTGGATTATCAGTCTGAGCTGTTGATTCCTGTCTTCCCTCTTCTGCCTGATCATGTACTTCCATGTCATGTTCATCTTCTCCTTCCTTACTCTTTTTATAGACTGCATTAATTAATGGAGCTATAGTGGATGCTGGACAGGATGTAGCATAAGGTATTCCGTCTACATATATAGTTGGATAGAAAGTAGGGCTATTTGGGTTGGTCATCTGACAGTCAGAACAAGTCTCAAGATATTCTGCATTCTGCGTTTGACAGCTGGTACATGTCCAGTCGTCGGGAATGTATATGGGCGGTATCAATGACTATAATGCAGATGTTGCAACTGACACATTTTCTGTAGGCGCCTGTTTGGCATAAAATTCAGTATCCTTGTCATATTCCTCTCTCCATGCCTGTCTTCTGACTTCCTTTATCATCTCATAAAATTCTTCAGAGTCCTGTAAGATTTCATAATATCTAAGCCTGGGACCCTGCTCTCTACTCATTAACACATTCTTCCATACCTTCTTATCTAATCCTCCCCCTTTGGGGTCGGAGGGTTCTTCTTAACATGCGTTTTCATGTTTTTTTAACATGCCTTCTTGGAGAACATGCGGACATGTTCTCCAAGAAGGCTGCGGAGACCCTTCCACCTCACCGCCTCTATGAATGTCCTATTGACCTCTTGCCTGGTGCAGAGCCTCCCCGGGGTCAAGTCTATTCCCTATCTCTCCCGGAGATGGAGGTGGTGACCCAATACATCCAGGAGAATCTGGCAAGAGGATTCATTAGTAAGTCAGTGTCAACTGCAGACCGGACATTCAGCATCTCCCACTCACACACCACCTCCTCACCTCGCCCCCTATCTGTCGGAGTCCCACAAGGTTCAGTCCTTGGGCCCCTGCTCTTCTCCATTTACACCTTTGGCCTGGGACAGCTCATAGAATCTCATGGCTTTCAGTATCACCTCTATGCTGATGACACACAGATCTACATCTCTGGACCAGATATCACCTCCCTTCTAACCAGAATCCCTCAATGTCTGTCCACTATTTCATCCTTCTTCTCCGCTAGATTTCTCAAACTTAACATGGACAAAACAGAATTCATCATCTTTCCCCCATCTCAAGCGACCCCCCCAAAGAACCTATCCATTACAGTAAATGGCTGCCCACTCTCCCCGGTCCCACAAGCTCGCTGCCTCGGGTAATCCTTGATGCAGATCTCTCCTTCAAACCACATATCCAAGCCCTTTCCACTTCCTGCCGACTTCAACTCAAACATATTTCACGAATCCGTTCATTCCTCAACCTTGAATCTGCAAAAACCCTAGTCCATGCCCTCATCATCTCTCGCCTTGAATACTGCAACCTCCTGCTCTGTGGCCTCCCCTCTAACACTCTCGCACCCCTCCAATCTATTCTAAACTCTGCTGCCTGACTAATCCACCTGTCCCCCCACTATTCCCCGGCCTCTCCCCTCTGTCAATCCCTTCACTGGCTCCCCATTGCCCAGAGACTCCAGTACAAAACCCTAACCATGACGTACAAAGCCATCCACAACCTGTCTCCTCCATACATCTGTGATCTCGTCTCCCAGTACTTACCTACACGCAACCTCCAATCCTCACAAGATCTCCTACTCTACTCCCCTCTTACCTCTTCTTCCCACAATCGCATACAAGATTTCTCTCGTGTATCACCCCTACTCTGGAACCCTCTACCACAACACATCAGACTCTCGCCTACCATCGAAACCTTCAAAAAGAACCTGAAGACCCACCTCTTCCGACAAGCCTACAACCTGCAGTAACCACCGATCGACCAAACCGCTGCATGACCAGCTCTATCCTCGCCTACTGTATTCTCACCCATCCCTTGTAGATTGTGAGCCTTCGCGGGCAGGGTCCTCATTCCTCCTGTACCAGTTATGACTTGTATTGTTTAAGATTATTGTACTTGTTTTTATTATGTATACCCCTCCTCACATGTAAAGCGCCATGGAATAAATGGCGCTATAACAATAAATAATAATAATAATAATAATAATAATAATAACTGCAGGGTCGGGGTTCTTCTTCATGCAGAAGAAGAATGGAGAACTACGTCCATGATAGATTACAGGGGTCTTAATGCCATCACTGTTAAGAACAAGTATCCTCTGCCCCTTATATTTGAGCACTTCAAAAGGTTGCGGGGATCGAGGGTATTGCACTACCCTCTCCTAGTGTATCCTCACCCATCCCCTGTAGACACTGTGCCCTAGCGGGCAGGGTCCCCTCTCCTTCTGTATTTGTGTGTGCATTGTATTGCTCATGTTGATTGTTCTTGTCTATGTATGCTCCTTTTCCACATGTAAAGCACAATGGAATAAATGGTGCTATAAAAATGAATAATAATAATATGCTCACCACCTCGGTCATAGTCTATCTGGATGATATTCTCATCTACTCTCCAGATATAGACTCCAACCGGAGAGATGTTTGCAAAGTCTTCGACCTTCTATGGGCAAACTCCCTCTATGCCAACTTGGAGAAGTGTGTGTTTGGGCAGGAGTCCTTGCCTTTCCTGGGCTGTATCATCTCCACACAGCGATTTGCCATGGATCCTGTAAAGCTACAGGCTGTGATGGACTGGCAGGAACCCCTTTTCTCTCAAAGCAGTGCAGCGCTTAAAGGGGTTTCTTAACTATTTTTGCCAGTTCATTCCCCACTTCTCAACTTTAGTAGCTTCCCTGTTTGCTCTCACCAAGAAGGTGGTGGTCAAAGGAGGACTCCAAGGCCTTTCTCTATATCAAGTCACACTTTGCTAGCGCTCCCATTTTACATCACCCTGATGTTGATAAACCATTTATTATGTAGGTGGACGCCTCTTTCTTCGGTGCTGGAGCAGTCCTCTTCCAAAAGGATAGTCAAGGTTGGAAGCATCCTTGCTTTTTCTTCTCCAAGACTTTCACACTGGCAGAGAGGAATTATTCCATCAGGGAAAAGGAATTGCTAGCCATGAAGTTGGCCTTTTTGGAGTGGAGACACCCCCTGGGGGGGAGCTTGTTTTCCCTTCCAAGTTTACAACAGCCACAAAAATTTGGGTAGTCATCTGGGTAGTCACTGACCATTTTTCCAAAATGGTGTATTTGATGCCTTTTCCCTGGGTACCTTCTGCATGGGACTTGGCATTGTTCATTAAGCACAATTTTCGCCTACACTGTATGCCTGACAAAATTCTCAGTGACCCACATCCCCAGTTTGTGTCTCGGTTCTGGAGAGAGCTCTGTCGTCTACTCACCATTGAGCTTAATCTTTCTTCAGCTTACCATCCTGAGACAACGAGTTGTTAGAGAGGGCCAATAAGACCCTGGTCACATACCTGCAACATTTTGTTTCAGCCAGGCAGGATAACTGGGCATCCTTGCTACCATGGGCAGAGTTTGCGCTGAACAATGCCGTAGCCGACTCCACTGGGCAGACCCCGTTCCTCCTTAACTACGGCCAGCATCCGCGTGTCCCTGTGCACATGTGCCCATGTCTTCCACCAACTTTCACACTTGCGCCCTACTCCGATTTTTGCTCCTGGCGACTTAGTGTGGCTCTCCTTCCATAACATCAGTCTGCGAATTGAGTCCACTAAGTTTGCGCCTTGCTACATAGGTCCCTTCAAGGTGCTGGAACAATTCAACCCTGTGGTTTATCATCTGGCCCTTCCTCTAAGCCTAGGTATCACCGACACCTTTCATGTGTCCTTCCTAAAACCCATTCACATGTCCCGGTTTTCCGAGTCATCTGCCTGGACATCAGGTTCGTCCACGGACGATTATGAGGTGAACACTATTGTTGGGTGCATGGTGGTACGTGGCAAAAAGTACTATCTGGTGGACTGGAAGGGTCATAGCCCAGAGAACAGGACCTGGGAATCTATTGAACACATTTGGGCTCCTCACCTTATTGCAGCTTTCGAACGTAGTGAGGCCCAAGGAGGGGGGTGATGTTAGGGGTCGAGTTCCTGCCACTGCACAGGGGAAATCCCGAATCATGTCCTCTGTGGTCTCCCATTTTTCCCCTGCTGCAGAGGAGCCTGCTCAGCAGAGACATTGGTCCCAATGTCTTGCTCAATCAGACGTTATATGTCTGGTTGCTGCTGTTCCAGGTCCAGCTATTGTAACCAGCATTAATCAGCGGTGAGCAGACTCTCCTGGTACTAAGTCCTGCCATGCCTGTGGGACGACCTCTCATTGGAGGTCGGAGGTCACATGCTCAGGTTTTGTAGCGGCTCTGATTGGACCACCAGGAGGTCCCGGAGGGCTGCGACTATAAAAAGTTCGCTAGTATATATATTATATATATATTATATACATTAGATAGGACTGCTCTATTATGTGTATACCTTGGCGATTGGTGGAGCAGCTTAACATACATTTTTTTGCAAAAAAAAAACGTATTAACTAAATACCCCGTATTTTTTTCATTTTTTGACTAGCACTTGCTTATTTACTGTGACTTTTTTTTACAACAGAGTATTTTTGACCTCTCTGTGTGTTTTTGTGTCTTCAAGTTCTTTGGTGGTGTGAACAGGTTTCTACAGACTTGTTCACTATGCAGGGAACAGAGGTATGTGCTGGACAGCTCCTTTCCTGTCTTCAGTCAGAGTGGCAGTGGGATGTGTCATCTTCCAGGGCTCCAGGTATATTTCCAGTTGTTGTATAATGGCGGCAGATTACGAAATGGAAGGTGGGCATTGCAGTTTCCATGGCAGCAGGGCTCCTGACTCCAGTTCCATCTTCATAGGCTGGACTTTGAGCCTGCCAATTTCTTCCGGGCTTCGTGTCCGCAGTGAGTCTGGGATCAATGCCATCAGTTCAATGTCCACATGATGAGAAGAGACCATATACTTCCGCATACTGCCCCTGTGAAAGTCAATGTTCCTGATTACGCTTCTCTCGGGTATTTTTGTGGACTGTAAGGGTATAGGTACTTTCATGGATTGCGGATTCAGTATGCCAATACCCTATTAGGGTCTGGAGCTTGGTAGTGGTGGGTATCACAGTTCCTTCTAATTGATTAATTTGCATTTCAAATCTGAGATCCTGAAACTTTTGATTACATCGATGGAAGAAACTATCCACAGGTTCTCCTTTCCCCTGCATGACATACTGAAGAGTGGGGGTCTGGGTTGGCAGGCGGTTCTTAGCCCAGACGTAAAGCTTACGGAGGAAATATTCTCCGGATATAGGTGACTCAAGATATTCTACATGGAGGTTGTCAGGCTCAAGGACTAGTCGCATCCTTGGCCAAAGGGAACATCCTGCTGCAATTTGAGTGAGCCTTTCTAAATCTGTCCATGAGGCAGAGTGTGCCTTTTGTATTTGATGCATCCTTTTATAAAATGGCATGGGATGTTGTACTGGGTCTGGCAAGCTGCTCACTAGGGTGTCTGTCTCCTGGTATTTCCAGGGGTCCTTGTGTGGAGTAGGTTGTGTGCGAGAGTGTAAGCATTGAGGTTTAGAAGATGATGATGATGATGTACTCCCACCATATAGTGGTGGATGCTGTGGATTATCAGTCTGAGCTGTTGATTCCTGTCTTCCCTCTTCTGCCTGATCATGTACTTCCATGTCATGTTCATCTTCTCCTTCCTTACTCTTTTTATAGACTGCATTAATTAATGGAGCTATAGTGGATGCTGGACAGGATGTAGCATAAGGTATTCCGTCTACATATATAGTTGGATAGAAAGTAGGGCTATTTGGGTTGGTCATCTGACAGTCAGAACAAGTCTCAAGATATTCTGCATTCTGCGTTTGACAGCTGGTACATGTCCAGTCGTCGGGAATGTATATGGGCGGTATCAATGACTATAATGCAGATGTTGCAACTGACACATTTTCTGTAGGCGCCTGTTTGGCATAAAATTCAGTATCCTTGTCATATTCCTCTCTCCATGCCTGTCTTCTGACTTCCTTTATCATCTCATAAAATTCTTCAGAGTCCTGTAAGATTTCATAATATCTAAGCCTGGGACCCTGCTCTCTACTCGTTAACACATTCTTCCATACCTTCTTATCTAATCCTCCCCCTTTGGGGTCGGAGGGTTCTTCTTAACATGCGTTTTCTTTCCTTGCTCCCCTATGGGTCGTGTCTGTCTTATGTGTGTTGACTGACTACTCCCACCCATTCTATCATCTGAATTCTGAGTGCGTCTGAGGGACATGTGTGTCTATCTCTTGAGACAAGTTACCACGGGGTTTTGAACAGTTGGATATGTGACTGTGAAAGCTGTATGTACTCCTCATGTCAAAGGAAAGGCTTCTTCAGTGATATAGGAAGTTGGCTAACAATTACCACCAGGGTATTTAACAATTCTTCTATACCCTGAAAATGCGTAGTCTAAAAATGCCAGATAAATTGCTAGAATATCTGCTTCCACAACACTTTCACTTTAACAAAAAACATTTCAAAAACCATCTCACAGAAAAATGCAGTGACGTTAGTCAAACATTAACTAAAGAGTAACAATGGACTTTGGATCTCACACTACCAGAGATATCTGTACAAGTAAGAGCAATTACCATTCAAGGAATTCTCTTCCTACATTAACACATTTAACAACTAACTTTACAATTCTAAAGTATGCAAAACAAAACCGGTTAACTAATTCTCTAATCTCACAACATATATATATATATAATGAATTCAAAACTTTAACCATATGTTAGTACGCCTCCTGCTGGCAAACCATATACCATACAAACAGACAAAAGACAGCTTAAACTAACACTGATGTCAGATACTGTGTATCCCTGACAACAAAACACTTCACAATTTATCAATCTATATGCCAGCCTGATCTGTAGAGATAAAAAGTCTATACCTGGGCAGAACACACTTTAGGTAGACAGGGAGAGAGCAATCACTCAGTCACATCAATACGGTAATTGTAATTACCCTTCCACCCTTACAGAATAAAACCTATGAACTTATGCTGCAGCCAAAACATCATCACCATAGCCAGGTGATCTCTGGTGGGCATCCGCAAGAAGTCACCAACCACTTAGAGGTTGTAAAATCACTCAGAGTAATCAAGCCGCTACTCCCACTTGCCCACTGGGAGAGACACAGTTCAGACTTCTGCGACCATCGGTCAAGCTGAGAGCAGGACCGGAACCAGAGTGACAGTGAAATTGCTCAGTACTTCTCCCTATCTTTTTTCAGGCTGGCTGAGGTAGTACCACATATGCAAACAAACAAAACAGCAAAGCAGAGAGGCAAAACAGATAAGGCAGACAATTAAGGAAATCGTGACCAGGGTGGGTTTTTGGTGCTAGGACTTGTCAGAACGGTCACTATGTCCGAGTCTGACAGCCGACTGACCTTTATCTCAGCACGGAAACACTGGAGGGTTATAGGTAAGATGAATGATTTTCTTACCTAGTAGGAGGTGCACTTCTCCACCCTCGAGTGGTCCGGTCCAAGATTGGAGGTCTTCTTTGCGGCTGGTCAGGTTCGAACTTTCGTCCTAGCCCCACGTTGGGGGCCAAATGTTAGGGCACACGCGATGCGTGTGTTCTCATCTTAGTTGTCTGCTGCCAAATTTTATGTGAGGTATTACGGCCGGAGAAATCAGGACACAAATGCAAGCAATTGTCTCTCAAAGACTTCTGGATCTTTATTCGTCGGACCGCTCTTTTTATGGAAAAATTGGGCAGTCTCAGCACATTACATCATGGGTTTTTCCAACTTAACACTTATCAGAAAACTCTTTTGATCTTCATGTTCTATGTTATTATCTTTATTATTATAGTACCATAATTCTAATGATTATTACTTTTAATCCATTTCTGTACCGTTATCGCCCTAATGGCGCCTTTGGGTCAAGCTGACATCTGTCTATGCACGTATTCTACTTATCTTTGGTTTATTGGGGATCAATTCACCTTTGTGCAGATACATTTACTATCAATAACACTAGGGGATTTACATGGATCTTGATACATCCTGGTACAGAGTAATAAACAGAATTTAGTCTTATGACAGTGAATCAGAGAACCTTAAAGCTACACAAGTCTAATGTTAAGCAAAGCGTCCATATAGGTTTGATTTAAGTATATCTTCATATGCCATACATTCTCCCCTTAACACTACAAGATTGGGGAGTCCATCACTCCTCTGTGGGTCATTTGCATTGTAGCTGTTCCATCCTGCATGTCCACATATATATTTTTTCTCTCTGAACCCTGCTTATACAGGTACTATACAGATGATCAGGTTTTTAAATACATCAGATAGTGATTATATACATTAGATATGACTGCTCTATTATGGGTATACCTTGGCGATTGGTGGAGCAGCTTAACAAACATTTTTTTGCAAAAAAAAGTATTAACTAAATACCCTGTATTTTTTTTCATTTTTTGACTAGCTCTTGCTTATTTACTGTGACTTTTTTACAACAGAGTATTTTTGACCTCTCTGTGTGTTTTTGTCTCTCCACACTACCAGTAGCCAAACCCCGCCTAAAATACCGCTCACTCACATCCACATCATTCACATTTTCCCAGGGTGCATGTGAACCACGTGACTTACCAGGTTGACTATGAGGGAGCCTCATAAAAGCCGTCTTGTGTCCACCGCGATGATCGCCTTCGCTGTCTGCACTGTCAGATTAAATTTGGCCCTCCCCTTAAGAGGCAGAGTCTGGCTTGGGGACATCACCAGGTAAACTCAACGCAGTCAACCCAGCACTAGACCTAGACCTCCTATCCAACATGGTGCACCACCTGGACGTAGGAGATACTTCAGCAGCATGCCTGCAGCCCACATCCCTGGCAGCGATCTGCCCTTCTCCATAAAAACCACTCTGGCCTCCACTGCTGCTGACATCCTGGATGAGTTGCCTCCTGGCACTCTGCATCAGTCTTCCGGACCTTCGTCCCTGTGACTGTGCTGCTCCTGAAGCCCAGGCTCTGAGCGGATGCTCCAGGTGTTCCTCTGTGTCAGCTCCAGCCAACCGGGTCTCCATCCTCCCCACTGCTGCTGCCTGGGCCTGGCGCTGCTGCACCTGTCGCTCCGTAGCATCTGCTCCCTCTGTGCATACAGCCGCCTGGTCCTGGCACTGACAAATCTTCCGCTCCTCTGCTGGCTCCATCGTCCACACTGCAGCCAAGGCCCTGCTTCTCTGAGCCGGCCACACTTCCTGACCAGAATTATGTCACAAAGAGGGCAGAGCCAGTGATGTCACTTCCCCCGACTCCTAGAACCTGCTGACACTGAGGAACTCCCCCAGAGCGATGCCCAGTGGCCAGAGGCTGGAACTGCGCTGAAGATCTGAATGGGTCCCTGGACGAGCTCTGCAGCCGGCTACTGGTCTGTGAAGTCGCATCCAAGCTAAGTTGTTCTGGCGGTCGGAACCTCCTGGCATGACCCAGAGGCTCCACAGATGCAGCCACCTCAGCAGTCCCACATCAGCGTTCCACATCTGCAGCTGATCCTGTAGCCACTGATGTCCTCTGCTTGCTGCCAAGGCATAGATCTCCTGGACAAGAGCCCCTATGACACTCAGGTAAGCTACTATCCTGAATGAACTAACCCCTCCGCCCCTCACCTTATGTACCCCCCCACAGGATACCTCCCACTAGCCAATCAAAAAAGCCCATATCTTTTCCCTGACCCTATACTCCTCCCCCCTACATTTGTACCCAAACTCTATCCCTCACATTAACCTCTTACCACCCAAAGTTAAGGCCTAGCAACCTCCTTTGTCATGCGGCGTTCCCTTTAAGACCCCTTTGGGGGATACAGTCTGGGCCATACTATACTCTGAGAAAGTCATCTGATTGGAGCAAATTAATTTCTGCAGCATGATAAGGCCATGAACATGCAGCCGACATCATGAAGGATGATGATAGAACATGATCTTAAGCATAAGAAAAACAAGGCGCTCTGAAAGTGATGATACGTCCCCAACCGATCTCAGATCTCAACAAAATCATGCTTGTGTGGGATTGTTTGAAGAGACAGAAGAATTTGTGCAAATCTACAGGAAATCCACAGAAAATCTGTGGATACTTCTCCAAGATAATTGGAACAACGTCCCAGCCAACTTCCTTCAAGGGCTATGTGTAAATATCCCTAGAAGAATTAGGCCAGCGTCACACTAGGCGTATGAAAAAACGGTCCGTTATTTACGGCCGTAATATGCAGAAATGTTCCCAAAATAGTGATCCATATGATATCCGTAGGCAGGGTGTGGCAGGGTATTTTGCGCAAGTCATCCTCCGTATGTAATCTGTATGGCATCCGTGCTGCGAGATTTTCTCGCCGGCTTGCAAAACGGACATACAATGGAATAATGGGCTCAAATATTCGTTAAAACATACAGTTAGGTCCATATATATTTGGACAGAGACAACATTTTTCTAATTTTGGTTACAGACATTACCACTATGAATTTAAAACAAAACAATTCAGATGGAGTTGAAGTTCAGACTTTCAGCTTTCATTTGAGGGTATCCACATTAAAATTGGATGAAGGGTTTAGGAGTTTCAGCTCCTTAACATGTGCCACCCTGTTTTTAAAGGGATCAAAAGTAATTGGACAATTGACTCCAAGGCTATTTCATGGACAGGTGTGGGCAATCCCTTCATTATGTCATTCTCATTTAAGCAGATAAAAGGCCTGGAGTTGATTTGAGGTGTGGTGCTTGCTTTTGGAAGGTTTTGCTGTGAAGTAAACATGCGGTCAAAGGAGCTCTCCATGCAGGTGAAACAAGCCATCCTTAAGCTGCTAAAACAGAAAAAACCCATCCGAGAAATTGCTACTATATTAGGAGTGACAAAATCTACAGTTTGGTACATCCTGAGAAAGAAAGAAAGCACTGGTGAACTCATCAATGCAAAAAGACCTGGGTGCCCACGGAAGACAACAGTGGTGGATGATCGTAGAATAATCTCCATGGTGAAGAGAAACCCCTTCACAACAGCCAACCAAGTGAACAACACTCTCCAGGAGGTAGGCGTATCAATATCCAGATCAACCATAAAGAGAAGACTGCATGAAATTAAATACAGAGGGTTCACTGCACGGTGCAAGCCATTCATAAGCATCAAGAATAAAAAGGCTAGACTGGACTTTGCGAAAAAACATCTAAAAAAGCCAGCACAGTTCTGGAAGAATATTCTTTGAACAAATGAAACAAAGATCAACCTCTACCAGAATGATGGAAAGAGAAAAGTATGGTGAAGTCTTGATACAGCTCATGATCCAAAGCATGCCACATCATCTGTAAAACATGGCGGAGGCAGTGTGATGGCTTGGGCATGCATGGCTGCCAGTGGCACTGGGTCACTAGTGTTTATTGATGATGTGACACAGGACAGAAGCAGACGAATGAATTCTGAGGTATTCAGAGACATACTGTGTGCTCAGATCCAGCCAAATGCAGCCAAACTGATTGGTCGTCGTTTCATACTACAGATGGACAATGACCCAAAACATAAAGCCAAAGCATCCCAGGAGTTTATTAAAGCAAAGAAGTGGAATATTCTTGAATGGCCAAGTCAGTCACCTGATCTCCACTCAATTGAGCATGCATTTCACTTGTTAAAGACTAAACTTCAGACAGAAAGGCCCACAAACAAACAGCAACTGAAAACCACTGCAGTGAAAGCCTGGCAGAGCATCAAAAAGGAGGAAACACAGCGTCTGGTGATGTCCATGAGTTCAAGACTTCAGGCAGTCATTGCCAACAAAGGGTTTTCAACCAAGTACTAAAAATGAACATTTTATTTAAAATTATTGAATCTGTCCAATTACTTTTGTTCCCTATAAAAACAGAGTGGCACATGTTAAGGAGCTGAAACTCCTAAACCCTTCATCCAATTTTAATGTGGATACCCTTAAATGAAAGCTGAAAGTCTGAACTTCAACTGCATCTGAATTGTTTTGTTTAAAATTCATTGTGGTAATGTCTATTACCAAAATTAGAAAAATGTTGTCTCTGTCCAAATATATATGGACCTAACTGTATATATATATAGTCTATATATACAGTACAGACCAAAAGTTTGGACACACCTTCTCATTTAAAGATTTTTCTGTATTTTCATGACTATGAAAATTGTACATTCACACTGAAGGCATCAAAACTATGAATTAACAATTAACACATGTGGAATTATATACTTAAAAAAATTGTGAAACAACTGAAAATATGTCTTGTATTCTAGGTTCTTCAAAGTAGCCACCTTTTGCTTTGATGACTTCTTTGTACACTCTTGGCATTCTCTTGATGAACTTCAAGAGGTAGTCACCGGAAATGGTTTTCACTTCACTTCACTGTGCCCTGTCAGGTTTAATAAATGGGATTTCTTGCCTTATAAATAGTGTTGGGACCATCAGTTGTGTTGTGCAGAAGTCTGGTGTATACACAGCTGATAGTCCTACTGAATAGACTGTTAGAATTTGTATTATGGCAAGAAAAAAGCAGCTAAGTAAAGAAAAACGAGTGGCCATCATTACTTTAAGAACTGAAGGTCAGTCAGTCCGAAAAATTGGGAAAACTTTGAAAGTGTCACCAAGTGCAGTGGCAAAAACCATCAAGCGCTACAAAGAAGCTGGCTCACATGAGGACCGCCCCAGGAAAGGAAGACCAAGAGTCACCTCTGCTTCTGAGGATAAGTTTATCCGAGTCACCAGCCTCAGAAATGGCAGGTTAACAACAGCTCAGATTAGAGACCAGGTCAATGCCACACAGAGTTCTAGCAGCAGACACATCTCTACAACAACTGTTAAGAGGAGACTTTGTGCAGCAGGCCTTCAAGGTAAAATAGCTGCTAGGAAACCACTGCTAAGGACAGGCAACAAGCAGAAGAGACTTGTTTGGGCTAAAGAACACAAGGAATGGACATTAGACCAGTGGAAATCTGTGCTTATGTCTGATGAGTCCAAATTTGAGATCTTTGGTTCCAACCACCGTGTCTTTGTGCGACACAGAAAAGGTAAACGGATGGACTCTACATGCCTGGTTCCCACCATGGAGCATGGAGGAGGAGGTGTGATGGTGTGGGGGGGCTTTGCTGGTGAGACTCTTGGGGATTTATTCAAAATTGAAGGCAAACTGAACCAGCATGGCTACCACAGCATCTTGCAGAGGCATGCTATTCCATCCGGTTTGCGTTTAGTTAGACCATCATTTATTTTTCAACAAGACAATGACCCCAAACACACCTCCAAACTGTGCAAGGGCTATCTGACCAAGAAGGAGAGTGATGGGGTGCTACGCCAGATGACCTGGCCTCCACAGTCACCAGACCTGAACCCAATCAAGATGGTTTGGGGTGAGCTGGACCGCAGAGAGAAGGCAAAAGGGCCAACAAGTGCTAAGCATGTCTGGGAACTCCTTCAAGATTGTTGGAAGACCATTTCCGGTGACTACCTCTTGAAGCTCATCAAGAGAATGCCAAGAGTTTGCAAAGCAGTCATCAAAGCAAAAGGTGGCTACTTTGAAGAACCTAGCATATAAGACATCATTTCAGTTGTTTCACACTTTTTTGTTAAGTATATAATTCCACATGTGTTAATTCATAGTTTTGATGCCTTCAGTGTGAATATACAATTTTCATAGTCATAGACATGTGTGTCCAAACATTTGGTCTGTACTGTATATATATGTCAGTGTCCTTCCCAAACCCGACATGATATGAGACATGGTTAACATCCAGTAAACCTTTTCATATCACTTTTTTGGCATATTCATCACTACTAATGTTAGTAGTGTGTATGTGCAAAATTTGGGCTCTCTAGCTGGTAAAATAAAGGGTTAAATCGCAGAAAAAACTGGTGTGGGCTCCCGCGCAATTTTATCCGCCAGAGTGGTAAAGCAAGTGACTGAGGGCAGATATTAATAGCCTAGAAGGACCATGGTTATAGGACCCCCCTGGCTAAAAGCATCTTCCCCCAGCCACCCCAGAAAAAGCACATCTGGAAGATGCACCTATTCTGGCACTTGGCCACTCTCTTCCCACTCCCGTGTAGGTGGAATATGGGGCAATGAAGGGTTAATGTTACCTTGCTATTGTAAGGTGACATTAAGCCAGGTTAATAATGGAGAGGCGTCAATTATGACACCTATCCATTATTAATCTAATAGTACGAAATGGTTAATAAAACACACACACATTATTAAAAAGTATTTTAATGAAATAAAGACACATGGTGTTTTAATATTTTATTATACTCTTAATCCACCTGAAGACCCTTGTCACCTGTAACAAAGTAAAAAAAAAACAAACAACAATATTCCATACCTTCCGTCGTTACAGTCTTGTCCCACGCTGTAAATCCATCTAAAGGGGTTAAATCATTTTACACCCAGGAGCTCTGCTAATGCAGCTGTGCTCCTGAATTTAAAACTTGGTGAATGGATGGAATGCAGGGGAATGTACTGTAGTTACCTCGAGTCGCGGTGATGCGCCCTCTGCTGGATGAACTCATATGAACTCGAGCGTGGGAACTTTTCAGAATATTTCCCACGTATGTACCGTATGCAATCCGTATTTTCTGCACCTCTCATACATCCGTAAAACTCGCAATTGTGACGCCGGCCTTAATGCTTTGATCCTATTTGTAAGGCATAGGTTGGTAGCATCAAAAATTAATTTGATTTATATTTTTCTTTGCATCTTTAATTTATTTTTAACTGCTTAATTCTTTACCCTCCTGCTAAAACTATCTCACTGCATTTTATATACAGTAAAGTACTTTATATCTTTGTAAGCTTACACATTGTGGGTATTTAGAATACAAAACATGACATCTTTTATACCAAAATTCTCTGCAAGCAAGATAACTATCAATTCATTTAAACATCTGGTCTCTTTTGTTTAGAACATTCACTTGAGGGTGATTATCGGGGTCCAGTGGGCATTTGCTATGTTCTTATGAGACTATAAAAGACGCGAACGTCTGGAACATTTCGACTTTTACATCAGAAGAGCCAACAATGCGAAGATATCATTTCACAAATGAAAATATCCCAAAATTCTAGTGAGCCTCCTCTAATAATGAAAACCATCACTAACTATAATATGACACTTGTTTTTAGTGGGCTACATTCCAGGACTTTATACCTGAACTTGAATAAATACTCCTAATTTTTAGGAGAAAATAGTTCTTGGATATTTATTGATATATAAATGATGTGTGATGTGAATCAGACACAAGTCACTCAGATACGTCTTTTTGGATTCCAAAGTCTATCCAAATACAAACCTCTTCTATTCCTTCTGCTTACCCTGAGTTACATATGTATACTGGGAGGGAATCTTCTCATTATCCTTCTAGTGACCATCATTGACCAACTCAAAACTCCAATGTTTTTCTTTCTGAAGCATTTATCCATAGCAGATGTCTTACTGACCACCAGCGTTATCCCCATGATGTTAGACATTATGCTTGCTGAGGAAGGAGTTTTCTACCTTTGGGGTTGTATGACACAGCTTTATTTATTTGGTATATTTGGCTTTGTTCAATGTTTCCTCATTGCCATTATGTCTTATGATCGATATTTGGCCATTTGTCATCCATTACGATATTCCTCACTAATAAGTCCAGATCTTTGCCTTCGACTTGTTATGGGAGCCTGGTTTTTGGTTATTGTGTTCATGTCAAGTGAGTTCTTTGTTATTATTCAGTCTAACTTCTGTGGCTTGAATTACATAGACCATTTCTTTTGTGACCTTGGTCCCGTAATGGAATTGGCCACTTCAGACATTTCCATTGTAATGTTGCAAGACTTTGTTTATAGCATCTTTATGTTTTTTTTTCCATTTGGTTTTATCATTGTTACTTACTGTTACATTTTTTTTACAATCCTTAACATTTCTTATGGTAGAAGAAAAGCCTTCTCCACATGTAGCTCCCACCTGACCACAGTATGTGCATATTACGGCAGCCTAATCGCAGTCTACATTGCTCCATCTGATAAAAGCTCATCCAATACCAACAAATACAGATCCCTGTTGTACATAGTAGTTACACCATTGATGAATCCCGTTGTTTACAGCCTGAGGAACAATGAGATTAGAAGAGCTATGCAAAAGATGATATATATATTTTTTTTAAACAAAATGAGTTTAAATGTTCAGCTCAGTGGTAATAAGTGAAGGCCTTATGCAAATCATTAACCAAACCATTGTTTTCAATCCATTAGAAGTTTTAATGCAACTAGAGATGAGTAGTTTAATTAAAAGCAAATTACATTTGCTTCAAATTTCACAGAAAAATGGACAGGTCAGAATCCACTATTTTTATGATTTGATTCCTTTGAATTCAGCAAAATGGCTTCTGGCTGATCAACATTTTAGGGCTGGGAAGACATAAAAATTATAAAATAATAAGCCGTCTTCACCCATCATATGACCAGCGCTCCTACCGATTCTGCACTAGGATGTGGACAGATAACACTTAGATAATGACTGTTAATGGCCTTCTGGTACCTTTATTTCACATATAATAAAGTTGGAAATCCTATTTCCAAAGCAAATTCGATTGAATCTCCTAAATTTTTAATTTAGGAGATTTATTCATTTCTAGCTTCAACATACAGAGACTTAATGCTATGAAATGTATCAGCAACTTTCCAAGTAGTGAAACACTTCTTTCTATGGATTAAAAGGAAAATACTGGATTTCTTCTGCTGTAACACCCCAGAGTCCTGATTGTTACAGTGGCATTGCTTTCCTCATGGGGAGAGTAATGTCACGCTTGAAAGCGAGCAAAGATCTTCGTTATCGGGTAACCACAAGCATACAACATGTTCACACTCCAGGCCAGAAGGGGAAGCTCTGATCCAGCTTGTGGGTGGCTCCCCTGTATACATATTCTGGTCTGGAGGGAAAGTCAGCCAGTCTGAGAGTTATTTCCTGTCAGAGAGACAGAGGAGAAGGAAGCAGAGGGGCTGTGCAGCCACGAGGGTGCTGCAGCTCCTGGATAGAGATAACACAAAATAAAGAACAGCTTGTAGTGAGCATGTAGGCGAGTGAAGCACAGGCAAGTAAAACACTCGAAAGGACAGCTGTGAGTGGGCTACCTCCCTGCAGAGTGCAGATTCCGGTAGCCGGAAGACCAAGGTTATGTCGGACTCTAGGAAGCACAGCAGAAAAGGCAGGACACCTGGACTACACGTCACCTGTCCACCTAATACCCAGGAGACACAGTGGTGCATAGAGCCCAGGTCATTATAGAGACCCTGTATAAAGGCTCGAGCCACCTGTGATACGGGTTAGTGTCCCACCTTTATGGAGGACAGAGAGGACAGTGGGAACCTTAACAGAAGCCACAGGCAGCAAGGGACAACACCACAATGCTAGTAGGAAGGTTTTCAACTCCACCTGGTAAAGTGGACTCTGAACTCGCTTCCAAGCCAGCTGGACCCTGCCTGTACCTGTAATCGGGGACCCTGGACTGTGGCTGCCTGAAGTCTTCAGTAAACCAAGTAAAGAGACTGCAAACCTGTGTCGTCTGTTTCTTTATACACTACCCACCATCTACAGCTACACACCGGGAGCCCTGGGGACCCAACTTCACCTGTGGGAAGTTAAACCATCTTAGCTGCTATAACATCACCCCAGATGACCCCTTTAAGCAGCGTCAGTCCCCACTGTCAGAACACCACAGGTGGCGTCACGAACACAAATTTTATTCCACAAACACCTTTAAAGACTTTTCCTTTAACATGGGCACCCAGGGCCAAGGATCGGGTCGCCGCCATGTGACATCCCCCTTTGAGCCCCGGAACCAGTACCAAGTACCCCACAGCCCTGGCGGGCGATACAGTTTTTATCAAACCTCCCAATTGCTACACCCAGAAACCCCTCTAACCTTATTAATATTCCCTGCATGCCTGCTGTCTCTTTCAATTGTGCCCTTTGGAATTCTCGCTCTGTGTGTAATAAACTCTCCTTCATTCATGACTTCTTCCTTTCTAATTCTCTTAATCTCCTGGCTCTTACTGAAACCTGGATCCAGCAGTCAGACACCACTGCGGCTGCTGCTCTTTCATATGGTGGACTACACTTTTCTCATACCCCAAGATCAGACAACAGAGCAGGTGGAGGCGTTGGCCTGCTCCTTTCACCCAAATGTACTTTCCAAGTTATCCCCCAAGTACCCTCACTTGTCTTCCCTTCCTTTGAGGTCCATGTGGTCAGACTCTACGTCCCCTTCTCCATTCGAGTGGCGGTGATGTATCGTCCTCCCGGCCCCTCTCATCAGTTCCTGGATCACTTTGCCACCTGGCTTCCACACTTTCTCTCCTGTGACACCCCCACCCTTATCATGGGTGATTTCAACATCCCCATTGCCTCTCCCCTCTCCCCATCTGCTTCTCACCTTTTATCTCTATCCTCCTCTTTTGGCCTCTCGCAGTATACTAACTCTCCAACACATGAAGATGGAAACTCCCTTGACTTGGTCTTCTCCCGACTTTGCTCAGTGGATGATTTCACAAACTCCCCTCTCCCGCTCTCTGACCACAACCTTCTTTCATTCTCTATCAACAACTGCCATCCCGCTCAGGTCACCCCCACTTTCCACACTTATAGAAACATACAGGCCATTAACACCCAGAAACTTATGAAGAACTTGCAGTCCTCATTGGCCCCTATCTCCTCCATCTCATGTCCTGATTCTGCATTGAAGCATTACAATGAAACCCTGCAAAGTGCTCTGGATGAAGCTGCTCCTCCTATACATAAAACAACTCGGCACAGACGGCAACAACCGTGGCACACGCTGCAAACACGTTTCCTGCAGCGGTGCTCCAGGTGCGCAGAACGTCTGTGGAGAAAATCTAATCTACCCGAAGATTTCATCCATTATAAGTTCATGCTAAAGACATACAATTCTGCCCTTCACCTCTCCAAACAAACCTACTTCAACACCCTCATCACCTCCCTTTCCAATAACCCTAAACGTCTCTTTGACACGTTCCAGTCCCTACTCAACCCAAGAGAGCAGGCCCCAACCACGGATCTCCGTGCTGACGATCTGGCCAATTACTTCAAAGAAAAAATTGACCACATTCGACAGGAAATCATCTCCCAATCTCTTCATACCATGCACTGTCCTCCCTCCCCCACTGCATCTAGTTCACTTTCTGACTTTGAAGCAGTTACAGAAGAAGAAGTAAGCAGGCTCCTTGCATCTTCTCGCCCGACCACTTGCACCAGTGACCCCATTCCATCACATCTCCTCCAGTCCCTTTTCCCGGCTGTCACCTCTCACCTAACAAAAATATTCAACCTTTCCCTCACTTCCGGTATTTTTCCCTCCTCATTTAAGCATGCCATCATACATCCATTACTTAAAAAACCATCCCTCGATCAAAACTGTGCCGCTAATTATAGACCTGTCTCTAATCTTCCCTTCATCTCTAAACTCCTCGAACGCCTGGTCCACTCCCGTCTTACCCGCTATCTCTCAGATAACTCTCTTCTCGACCCTCTTCAATCTGGCTTCCGCTCTTTACACTCTACTGAAACTGCCCTCACTAAAGTCTCTAATGACCTACTAACAGCTAAATCTAATGGTCACTACTCCATGCTAATTCTCTTGGATCTCTCTGCAGCATTCGACACTGTGGATCATCAGCTCCTCCTCACTATGCTCCGCTCCATCGGCCTCAAGGACACCGTTCTCTCCTGGTTCTCCTCCTATCTCTCTGACCGATCCTTCACTGTATGTTTTGCTGGTTCCTCCTCCTCTCACCTTCCCCTTACTGTTGGGGTTCCTCAAGGATCAGTCCTAGGCCCCCTCCTCTTCTCGTTGTATACTGCCCCTATTGGACAAACAATCAGTAGATTTGGTTTCCAGTACCATCTCTATGCTGACGACACCCAATTATACACTTCTGCTCCCGATATCACACCGACCTTTTTAGAAAACACCAGTGATTGTCTTACCGCTGTCTCTAACATCATGTCCTCCCTCTATCTGAAACTAAACCTGTCAAAAACTGAACTCCTCATGTTCTCTCCCTCTACTAACCTACCTTTGCCTGACATTGCCATCTCCGTGTGCGGTTCCACCATTACTCCAAAGCAACATGCCCGCTGCCTTGGGGTCCTACTTGATTCTGACCTTTCATTCACCCCCTACATCCGATCACTGGCTCGCTCTTCTTACCTGCATCTCAAAAACATTTCTAGAATTTGCCCTTTTCTTACTTTCGACTCTGCAAAAACTCTGACTGTTTCACTTATTCATTCTCGTCTGGACTATTGTAACTCTCTACTAATCGGCCTCCCTCTTGCAAAACTCTCCCCGCTCCAATCTGTCCTGAATGCTGCAGCCAGGATCATATTCCTCACCAACCGTTACACCGATGCCTCTACCCTGTGCCAGTCATTACACTGGCTACCCATCCACTCCAGAATCCAGTACAAAACTACTACCCTCATCCACAAAGCACTCCATGGCTCAGCACCACCCTACATCTCCTCTCTGGTATCAGTCTACCACCCTACCCGTGCCCTCCGCTCCGCTAATGACCTCAGGTTAGCATCCTCAATAATCAGAACCTCCCACTCCCGTCTCCAAGACTTTACACGTGCTGCGCCGATTCTTTGGAATGCACTACCTAGGTTAATACGATTAATCCCCAATCCCCACAGTTTTAAGCGTGCCCTAAAAACTCATTTGTTCAGACTGGCCTACCACCTCAATGCATTAACCTAACGATCCCTGTGTGGCCTATTTATAATAAAAAAAAAAAAAAAAAAAAGGTTCCTCGCATCATGTTCTCATACACTTTATGCAGTATTAGCCCTCTGTGTCTGTACTGCTACATACTTAGGCAGTTAACTGGTTCATGCAGCTTTACATGAACACCTGAGCCTTACACTATAGCTGGTCCGAATAACTAAAGCAATTGTTACCATCCACCTCTCGTGTCTCCCCTTTTCCCCATAGTTTGTAAGCTTGCGAGCAGCAGGGCCCTCATTCCTCCTGGTATCTGTTTTGAACTGTATTTCTGTTATGCTGTAATGTCTATTGCCTGTACAAGTCCCCTCTATAATTTGTAAAGCGCTGCGAAATATGTTGGCGCTATATAAATAAAAATTATTATTATTATTATTATTATTTTTGCATTTGATTTAAACTTGCTTGCGAAAAGATGATTTTCTTTCTAACAATGGATAGAGGAACATGTTGACCTTTCTTTTGTCACATATTGTGACGACACAGCATTAATTCGGAATTATCCAGATGTGTTATGTCAGTAGACCCAGGAACATGAGCTAGAGTTCATGTGAGAAGTAATGTTGACTCTTATTGTCAATTGAATTAATGTTCAGTGGCTGCCATTTGTGGACTGGCTGTTGATTAGCTATTGTATCTGTCCTAGTATTGCAGTCCTAGTATTGTTCTACTATCTTTGCAAAACATGATATGTGAACAATGTTTGTTAATATGTTGATGACCCATTGGTGCTCTGCAAATATGAAGGACAATCTATGCATTTTGCTTGCACACTCCAGCAGTGATGGATGGCCTTCTTCCACCTTCCCCCAGCCTGTGTAGGAATGCCTGAATGAGAAGTTGTGAACTATAATATGGAGGATCTCACTGTGTTTAGAGAGACTGCACATTACAGTAACCATGGCATCATGGCTCCAACTAAAAAAAGTAAAGAGCTGCTTCTTTAACCATGGCTGAACCCTCAAAGACATTTGGAGAATCCTGGTTGGGACAATCAGGTCACCTGGCCTTGTACATCAATGGACTGCTCTCGGTCAGCTTCCTAAGGTTGTTGTTACCTCCTCTCTGTTGTTACAGGTGGAGTAATCGGGCCTGGAAGCTCTGAATTCACAGCTGCTCTTATCCTGGTGAGTCAGCTGAAGGGTGAGACTGTAATTTGCACCATCTTGGGTAGTTTCTGGGATTGTTCTTTTTGTTATTTTTTGTTAGTGGTTCCATAAGTTATTGCCACACTGTTGTACCCTCACCTTGTGTTGTCTGAGTAGTATTATACCCACAGTAAAAAGAGAGTGGGCATTCAGTGGGATGATCCCTGGTCCATGATGTCTCGAGCCAATGGACTTGAGCACCCACTGACCTCCGCGTCCTCAAACATATCATTAAGGACTTGCTCCTGCTCCTGTTCATTGTTCACAAATAATATTTTGCCTGTATTTATTGCTAGTCTGTCCTCCTGGAACTCAGCATGTTAACAGAAGATTCTCCTATGCTATGCTTTTGTAGCATGACTGTCCTACTGGTTCGGAGCCAGCTACCTGATCATTTGTGCCAGCCTGCACCACCAGCCTTCAGCCAAATTTACGACCCTAACTTATCGGTCCCTGAGAAAATTCAATAAATGATGAAGTCTGAAGATCTGGTAAATGGAGTAGATTGTGCTAAGCTTGTCCATGGTAGTCATTTTATAGAATGCATATTTTCGAAAAATTTGAGAATTTAATTATGTTCTGATCTTTTTGCTTATATCTACTATTAATATAAACATTATCAAGGATCCATGAAAATGTTTCAGCTTTTCTGTAATCTCGAGTTGCATTCTTATCTTAGTTCCATTTCAACCATTGTGATAGATACTACAGAAACTGTAAAGTCTGAGGATAAATTAAATGGTATCTGGTCTAAAGAAAGATAAAACTTGAAGAAGACGCAGGGTAGTCTGGCCTCAGCTGCTAATAAGAGACATTCTAAGGACTCACGCTTTGAATTTGGGAACAGGAAGTCGTTGTCCATCAGGAATATCAAGCTTAAAGTTCCTTCTGTCGAGCTGCTTCCTAAATGTATCTGCCTTCTGCAAAATATCAGTGTAACTAACCCTGAAGTTTTCTGACTGAAACTTCTTGAATCCTTCATAACACCAAATGTGTTTCACATGTTCGTGCTTAAGTGATATCGTGCTCTGTTTCATCCAGTTAGAGATACATCTCCCAGGATACCCAAAGTTAACTTGTAATATGAGGTGCTGAGAATCCTGGATTCTCCTGTGGTGAGACATTCCTTAGAACTTATAATACAATGAAAAGGTAATGACCCAGAGGAGATATCCTGGATTCTGGCAAGTAATATCAAAACAAAAAAATACCCTTAAACGATAACTTTTGAGTCTCATGGTAAAATTACTCTTTTGTCTAGGGTCAAGAGACAGTAACAGCCTTTACCATATATTCTTATCAATCTTAAACAATTCTAAAAAGGATAGAGACTAATGTGGTGAGGGGGTGATTTCTCCCTGCTCACCCTCCCTCACAGCGGAGGTTGGTACCCTAAAGGTACCTTCACACTGAACGATATCGCTAGCGATCCGTGATGTTGCAGCGTCCTGGCTAGCGATATCGTTCAGTTTGACAGGCAGCAGCGATCAGGATCCTGCTGTGATGTCGTTGGTCAGAGCAGAAAGTCCAGAACTTTATTTCGTCGCTGGACCTCCCGCAGACATCGCTGAATCGGCGTGTGTGACGCCGATTCAGCGATGTCTTCACTGGTAACCAGGGTAAACATCGTGTTACTAAGCGCAGGGCCGCGCTTAGTAACCCGATGTTTACCCTGGTTACCAGCGTAAACGTAAAAAAAAAAAAAAACACTACATACTTACATTCCGCTGTCTGTCCCCTGGCGTCCGCTTCCCTGCACTGACTGTGAGTGCCGGCTGGCAGTAATGCAAATCGGTGACGTCACCGCTGTGCTTTATGGCTAGCTGGCACTGACAGTGCAGGAAAGCACAGCGCCGGGGGACAGACAGCGGAATGTAAGTATGTAGTGTTTGTTTTTTTTACATTTACGCTGGTAACCAGGGTAAACATCGGGTTACTAAGCGCGGCCCTGCGCTTAGTAACTCGATGTTTACCCTGGTTACCCGGGAACCGGCATCGTTGGTCGCTGGAGAGCTGTCTGTGTAACAGCTCTCCAGCGACCAAACAGCGACGCTGCAGCGATCGGGATCGTTGTCTAGATCGCTGCAGCGTCGCTAAATATGACGGTACCTTAAGTTCGACATGGCTCCCCCGCTTACTGACGGCTCTCCCGTGAGACCCTATAGGGAACTTAACAAGGAAAACCCTCCACCAACACCAATAATTTCTAAAATGCAGTTGTGCTATAAAGTGCTTAATAAAGGAACTGCAGCAGACTCAACTCTAAGTGAATATAGGCTGAACTGGATGGACAAATGTCTTTTTTCGGCCTTACTAACTATGTTACTATGTTACTATGTCTCATGACCAAACCAACCGTGGGTGGCGGCCAGGGAAAGAAAGACCGAGTAAAGGGGCGTACTGGGAAAATGTGGTGACTAAAGGTCTGTTGTTTTTTCAGAGGAGGACAGCTGTATTGAGTGGTGCAGACAGACTCAGGTAGTAGTCAAAACAAAAAAGTTGGCTCAATGCAGTTTAAGAAAGGTTACAGGGGTACACAGGCAGCATTGTTGTGGTCAGCGGAGGACGATTGCAAGGAGGGACCGCAGACAGACTTACTAGGCCTAAAATAAAAAAGTAGGTTCTATGCAGGTTTAAATAGGTTACAGGGGTACACAGGCAGCATTGGTGTGGTCAGCGGAGGGTAATTGGAAGGAGTGGCGCAGACTTACTAGGCCTAAAATAAAAAAGTAGGCTCTATGCAGTTTTAAATAGGTTACAGGAGTACACAGGCAGCATTGGTGTGGTCAGCGGAGGACAATGGGAAGGAGTGTCTGACACAGTTAGTAGGCAAAAATAATAAAGTGAGTTTAATGTCTGTCAAAAAAAAAATTCACACATAAACAGGTGGCATACCTAGGTACAGGGGTGGGCTCCTCTGCTGACTTGCAGACAGTGGTAGTTGGCGCAAAGTATTAACTGGTGTAAATGTAGGACAGGGCCCCTGAATATTTTTACAAGCATCAATTATGTCAACAAATTTGTATTGGCAGTGCCATTGAAGGATTTAACAGTACAGACTAAACAGTGGTGCAGCTGTGAGAGGTAATTTTGCAAGTGGTAGAGCACTGTTTGAGATGGGGGGGACACTCTCTCATGGGCGGCGGTACTGGCCAAGGGCCCCTCATGTTACGACGGTGTGACTGACGTTGGGTGTGCACCACCACCACCAGAGACACTTCATTGTACTATGAGGGACCCTGTGCCAGTGCCATCACCCAAAAGTGGGCACACCCACCTGTCCAGCCAAACGGCACTCGCACAGGTGCTTGCGCCAAGCGGTAACCACGGCCCCGTGGGGGGGAGTCAGCCTATTTAGAGAGGTGTAAAAATGACCTATGGTGGACATTCAGCAGCTGCAAATGGAGAAATTGAAGCAGTCAGTAAGACGAGTCCAAAAGCTCTTTTCAGGAAAGCTAGGTGTCAGCAGGAGAAGGTGGGGCAAAATAATTTGAAATCGATGATTGGTCCTTTTTAATGAAGGTTAGATCATCAACATTTTGGGTAGCCAGACGAGTCCTTTTTTCGGTCAATATTGAACCAGCAGCACTGAGTACTCTTTCTGATAGCACACTAGCTGCTGGGCAAGCGAGCTCCTGTAATGCATATTCTGCCAATTCTGGCCTGGTGTCTATTTTGGATGCCCAGTAATCAAATGGGAATGACGTGTGAGGGAGAAAATTGATAAGGGATGAAAAATAGTTAGTAACCATACTGGACAAATGTTGTCTCCTGTCACTTTGAATTGATGCTGCAGTACCTGTTGTGTCTGCAGTCATTGCAAAATCACTACACAACCTGGTCAGAAAACCCCTCTGTCCAACGCCACTTTTGATTTGTGCACCTCTAACACCTCTGACATGTTGCCCCCTACAGCTCGTGTGAGAACCATCACCGCCGCTGTGTGCTGGGAATGCCTAAACCAAATGGTCTACAAGAGTTGCTTGTTTGGTAGCCAATATTTGCTCAAGGTTCTCATGTGGCATGATATTTTGCAATTTCCCTTTATAGCGTGGATCCAGGAGGCAGGCCAACCAGTAATCATCATCAGTAGTGTTGAACATTCCGATACCGCAAGTACCGGCCAATATTTGCGGTATCGGAATTCCGATACCGAGTTCCGATATTTACCGCATATCGGATACCGGAATCAGAAGTGCCCAGGCCCCAGAATTCAAACTGCACGAATTCAGCCAATGAGGAATGATTAAAAGTGTGGGCACATCCTGTTCAGCATGGTGGGCATGTAACTACTGGCAAGGCTGTTATTTGCTGCTGAAATGTTGTCATGCTGCCGCCATTTTGCGCTCACTTTGCTGTGAATTCAGTTAGGCATAGGACGCTGTGTTGTGACTGAGGGCCAGTTGAGATAGCGATTTGCTTCATTGCGCTTTTCCCAGGCTAATTTAGCTGTGTGTTCACCTTGCTTTTTCCTTGCAGCGCTGTTTTCACAGCGATCTGCAAGGTCTCTGTGTGTGTGTGTGAGTGCAGCCCACTCTGTAGTCTGTGTGCAGCCATAGCCGGTTGTATTCAGCTCAGTGTGGTTCACTGCCTCATACTGTTCTATCCATTGTCCTTTTTTGCAAATAGTGCAGCTTGCTGCACATTTTTTCAAATAATTCCTATTAGTGGCTTTCCACCAGTATCCAGCCAAATTGTGGAAAAACACTACATAGGATAACATGGAGGTTTTTTGGGCCTTGCAGGGCCGTTTACATAGGATAACGTAGGCTGGTTTCACATTTGCGTTGAAAAACGCAGCGTTTAAACGCAAACGCATTTGGTGAAAAATCGCATGTAAACGCGTTTAAATGCTGCGTTTTTTTGACGCATGCGTTTTTGCATGTTTTAATACAAATGCGGCGTTTTGACGCGTTTACATGCGTTTTTTCATGCGTTTACGTTTTTTAAACGCATGATGAGAAGTGTGTGACAGCTGCCAATCATCAAAATCAACAAGAAAACCCACTATAAACAGAAATAGCTAGGGTTAGGGTTAGGGTTAGGGTTTGGATCCCTAGTAACCCTAGGGATCCTAACCCTAACCCTAATCCTACCCCTAACCCTAACTCTAAACCTAACCCTAACCTTAAGGGATCCTAACCTTAACCCTACCCCTAACCCGAACCCTAACCCTACCCCTACCCCTACCCCTAACCCTAAGGGATCCTAACCCTAACCCTACCCTTAACCCTAACCCTAACCCTAGGGATCCTAACCCTAACCCTAACCCTACCCCTAACCCTACCCCTGACCCTAACCCTAGGGATCCTAATCCTAACCCTAACCCTTAGGGTTAGGGTTAGGATCCCTAGGGTTAGGGTTAGGGTTATGATCCCTTTAGGGATATATCATCAACCCTCCAGATGTTTAGCAGCCTTGGAGGTGCCACCCCCGAGGCTGACTCAACCCCCGTGGTGACGTACTGTATATATCAGAGTATAACAAAACACATCCGGTTAATTTCAATCACCTCGGCAGGCACCTTTCACCTGTGTGGCTGACTCACGCGTAGGAAAATCATTTTGCCACAGTTCAAGACACAGAGAAACACAGCGCTTTAATCAACTATTAAGAGACGCTCCGTTTGACTGTGGGAAACCCTTCGCAATGGAGCGGTGAGTAGAAGACATTTGTCGGCCGCATAGAGACACATGAATGTACCTTGTAGCGGAGTTGTACGCTTGCTGGCAAGGTGACCGGTTTTATTGCTTGTGTCTCCCCGCAGGCACCCACAGACACCGCTTACATGCCCCGTGTGCCACAGGGTAACCAAATATATATCCACACATCTGAGAAGGGTATGCCTGAGGTCACACGGTGATTCGGAGATAAAAACCGCCATAGCCTCGGCCAAGTATCAACTTCGCTGTATCGCTAACAAGGGGACAACAATCCAATTCAGTGAGCTCAAGCCCCTCCAATCCTTGGAGGAGACTGTCGCCTTCTTAGAAGGTCGTGCCTTTTTAAAAGCAAACAAGCCTAGGTTTGAGTCACAAAACACACCAGTGACCTCTGAAGGGCCCGCTCAGGTACCAACTGACAATCCGGAGCTCCGCCCAGGCTCCATGCCCCTGGCAAAGCTAGATTCAGATGTGATGGATGTGCCTTTCCTTTTACGGCCGGTAGACAGTCTGGAGGGAGACCCGTGCCCCCCGCCCCTGGCAGAGCTAGATTCGGATGAGATGGACGTGCCTTTCCTTTTAGGGCCGGTAGACAGTCGGGAGGGAGACCCGTGCCCTGAGCCTGACCACACAGGGAGCGTTTCTGACCGCATAGGCGATGAGGAGGTCGTGGATGGCAGCGATTTAAGTATTCAGAAAAGGGAATGGAAAGACAAAAACCACACAGCTACCAAGGCCGCCGGATTGTACAAGCGTCACTCATTGAATCACCCCATGTTAAAGGGGTTCCACTCGTACCTAACAGTTACCCATGGGTCCCAAACTGTCAACAGGAGGTTTCAAACGTAGCATGGTTTCTATTTTTTGTGAACCCAAGATCTGTAACTCTGGAGTACCTCGTAAAACCAAACAAGGTTAATAATTTTTTTGAACAACTTGGAAAACTCTGTCTATCGAGCCAGACCTCCCTCAAAATGTTGAAGCATATACGGAGATTTACCATCTATCAGATGAGGGCCACCAAACTGAGACTAGAGAATCCTCAACTTTATAAGGCATGTGAAGTGTTCATGAATTTTACGACAGACCTTCAAAAATCATTGTACAAGGGAGCCTGCCGAGAGTCTGTAAGTAAAAGGTACACCGTTCAAAATAGCCAATATTCAGCGGATTGTTACCAAACATTGGATGTTGGTTAATTGCCTTTATTTTTCCCCGCAGGTATGATCTATTGATGAAGCCATCAAAGTCACCCAAGGACTGCCAGATCATACTGGAGGAGGCAAGGCCAACATTTCTAGCTAACGTCGAGGCTGTGACAGATGGCGGATCGGAAGTAGATCACCGGGAAGTCGTACTGTACCTCGAGGCCCTTCTGATTCTAAAACATCTCCAAAGACCAGGTGTTGTTCGTAACATGACGGTAAGTCGTCGGGCCCTGTGAGTCAGTGGTATTTGCTGAACCGGATCAATATTTTTCCACCTTTTTTCACATCGTAGGTTTCAGAGAGGAATGAGAGGATCCATGACGCATACCAAGGAAGACGCAAGACAATTGTGGGTGTGAAGACTCACAAGTGCTCCACCTCTCAGGTAGCAACTTTTGTACTTTCAGAGGAAGAGGATTCGGTAAGCTTTTCTCAAAGCCAGGGAACCCAGGCAACCCCACTCATGATAGGGAGCAAAACACTCTCTTGTCCCCATGTAAAACCTTTTGGAGTGGTGCCCCCTGGCTGGAGAATAACATATTTTTTTTTCTTTTTCAGTGGTTTAAAGCATATGCGGAATATGTCAGACCGGTCTTTACCGCTGGCCGAAAGATTATCACAAACTTTTTCATGACGTGTACCGGGAAGGTCATAAAAAATCCATCCGTGAGCCTCAGACGATACCATTCAAGGTAAGGTGGCCACAAGTCAAGTGACCCACAGCCATAAGTAGCAACCGGTACTAACAATGTGCTTTCCTCCGTAGCTACAACCTCCCAAACATCATTAGCCACCTTGTATGGCGGGTATGCGAGACGTGGACTTTGTCACAATACATGGATTGCGAAAAGCGCTTGTTTGCACGCTACTTGGCACATACAAACGATGTGGCTGAGCGAGTTTACCGGGAGAAGACCCTGACAGATATGTGCCGTGCCCAAGAGCTGGTGTTCAACGCAGGAAATCATGATGACGCCGAGATTCTGTCACCAGTAATGGCATCAACCAGTGAATTGGATAACGAGGTGGTAGACCTCACGGAAAGTGATACAGAGTCATCTGAGCCTACTGAGGGGTATAGACTCGAGAATATTCGGCTCATCCCAATCAGGAGAAAAAAGCCCATGTGAATCTGTCAATTTTGATCTGCCATTAATAAAATTATTCAAATGTACGTTCATCTTTGCCTCTTTGACTTGCCTCACTTCTCTCCCACTTTGAGGACCCTTTCGGGGTACTCCGCAACATATTGAAGCCCCTCTTGGGTGGGGGAAAGGGGAAATGTGATTTTTTTTTTTTTTCAGAAAATTGCCCAAAATTTTCTAAGTGTCAAGGACTCTTCCAGAAAAGCTTCCCCAGGCTTCTGGAAGTGTCCTCGGTACACCTCCAGCGGTTTCCCCGCCTGGAAGTCTGACACTTGTCTGAAATTTTCAAAGTGTGAAAGTATGGTTTTTCACCCAAAATTCAACTTTCCGCCCATGAACCACAGACTTCACCCACACTTATGTCACTGTCTTGGGGTACACCTCCAGTGCTCCATCACGGTCATCACTGTTGTCACAAAAAATTGACTTTTATTTCGGCCAAGCAATTTGAGGAAGGCACGGAGGCCAGCAGCCTGTATGGTCCAGGGGTTGATCAGGCCCCGGTATGTCCAGTCGTAGTCTCCATGCCCCGAAGGGGTTCCGCTTCTCGCCTGCACCAGGCACGGCAGCCAGCAGACCATACGGTCCAGGGGTTGATCAGGCCCCTGTACGTCCGCCCGTGGTCTCCGTGCCCCGAAGGGGTTCCCGCTTCTCGCCTGCACCAGGCACGGCAGCCAGCAGACCATACGGTCCAGGGGTTGATCAGACCCCCGTACGTCCGGTTGTGGTCTCCGTGCCCCAAAGGGGTTCTCGCTTCTCACCTGCGGCTTGCATAGCAGCCAGCAGCCCGTACGGTCCAGGGGTTGATCAGGCCCCTGTACGTCCGCCCGTGGTCTCCGTGCCCCAAAGGGGTTCCCGCTTCCCCCCTGCAGCGGTAGAGGGGGGGATACACATCGGAGGCAAAGGACAAAAGCTTGTCTCGAGGGATGACTGAGGGAAACTTCGGAGGGAACCAGCTACTAGATGGTTCGATTAGTCTTTCGCCCCTATACCCAGGTCAGACGACCGATTTGCACGTCAGGACCGCTGCGGACCTCCACCAGAGTTTCCTCTGGCTTCGTCCTGCCCGGGCATAGTTCACCATCTTTCGGGTCCTATAGCGCACGCTCGTGCTCCACCTCCCCGACGGAGCGGGCGAGGCGGGCCGGTGGTGCGCCCGCCGTGTTAACCCCCCGGAGCGGGCGGCGGGATCCCCCTTCGGCCTGGGCGCCCCGGCCTTCACCTTCATTGCGCCACAGGGTTTCGCGTCGAGCCCTCGGACTCGCGCGCGCGTTAGACTCCTTGGTCCGTGTTTCAAGACCCGCGGACCCCTGGCGACCAGACCCCAGCCCTGGAAGGCTGAGGCGGTGGGCCCTCCCACCTCAGCGACACGGCGCGGTCGGGGCACACTGAGGACAGTCCGCACCAGTTGACAGCCGTGCCGGAAGAGGGGGCCCCCATCCCCCGTAGCCGAACCCCGCTTTCCCCCCGTGGGACCCCCACCTCCGACCGACGGCCTCCTTTGCCGGAGGTGACGCCGGACGGGAGATGGAGGGACAGGGAGGGCGGAGCGGTTCCGGAGGAGGTCACGGAGGCAGTCGTCTCCCTCAGCCCCGGGCGATGGCGACTGCTGCTGCCGAGAGGGGGATGTAACATCGGGAGGTCAAGAGCCCCGCACCCGAGAGCGCGGGGGCAATCGCTCGGCCACCTTCCACCCCCAAGGCCTTCACAGCCAGCTCGGAGCTGGACGCAGTGCACCACCACAGAGGAAATGCACCCTGCGAGGGCCGGAGCCACCCGGGCCACATCCGCCCCCAGCGCCCGTGGACCGACAGCGCCCACCCTCCCGGACCTCCAGAAGAGGGAGAGGGGAAGGCAACCACCGGGGCGAGCCGGGGTGGGAAGTAGCGCGGGACTCGGGTCGGCCGACGCAAAACCCGCCTGGCTGAATCCACCGGGCGGACCACACGGACCCCACCCGTTTACCTCTTAGCGGTTTCACGCCCTGTTGAACTCTCTCTTCAAAGTTCTTTTCAACTTTCCCTCACAGTACTTGTCCGCTATCGGTTTCGCGCCGGTATTTAGCCTTAGATGGCGTTTACCACCCGCTTTGGGCTGCATTCACAAACAACCCGACTCATGGGAAGACCGGGTCCCGCTGTGCCGGGGGCCGCTACCGGCCTACCACCGTCCACGGGCTGTGGCCACTATTAGATGGACTCGGGCCTCCTAGCGACATCGGGGTGGTCCGGTCTCCCGTACGCTACATTTCCCAACGCCCGCCAGGCGGACGGGGATTCAGTGCTGGGCTCTTCCCTCTTCACTCGCCGTTACTGAGGGAATCCTGGTTAGTTTCTTTTCCTCCGCTTAGTAGTATGCTTAAATTCAGCGGGTCGCCTCGTCTGATCTGAGGTCTTTTAGTCAAGTCCGGGAGCCGGCAGCTGGCCACGTTTTGCCCATCCACACCACCCGGAGGAGGTTCGGCGCCCACCTTCGCTTAGCATTAACCTCTCGTCACCGGAGGCAGCCCTGTGTCTCCACAGACAGCCTCGCGGCACGCAACGGTGGGAGTGACGGACGGTAAACCCCATCAGGTGGGCCCAGGGCGGGTGAGTCTGGCCTTGGGGGGACGTAAGGGATAAAGGAGGAGAGCACATCGGGGCACGGAGCCTCAGGCCTCCCTCGATGTCACCCTTGCGAGGGGATCCCAGCTGCGCCACGGAGGCGATCGACGGAGGGGCAACCCTCAGACAGGCGTAGCCCCGGGAGCAACCCGGGGCCGCAAGGTGCGTTCGAAGTGTCGATGATCAATGTGTCCTGCAATTCACACTAATTCTCGCAGCTAGCTGCATTCTTCATCGATGCACGAGCTGAGTGATCCACCGTTAAGAGTCGCGCTTTCTGGTTTTGGGGACGCTCGGAGGCGCCCCCTTTTTCACTCTCGTGTCAGCCGGCCGCAAAAGACTGGGATGCTTCGGAGGGTTGTTTTCAAATCTCGGCCCTGTTGCCCGGGCGCTCGGCCTCCCCGTCCCTCCCTCCGGCGGGGAGGAGAACGAAGGAGGGCTCGAGGCTTCTCGACCTACCACCCGGACCCGCATACCCCGGGGAGGGGTGTGCGAGCGCACGGGAGAATGGTACCTGGGACGGCCTTTTGCATGCACGGGGGGCTTCTTGTTTTTCCTCAGCGGGCACCGGCAGGGCAACAATCGTCGGCCCGAGGCCGGGCATCTTTTTCCTGGGTGACGGAGCAAGAGGGGCTCCCCGCACCCTCCCGACGTCGCCCACCCGCTGTCCTCACGTGCCCTCGCCGCCCCCCACCCTGCGGAGCGCCCTGGCGAAGCGGAAGGAGACCCACCGCCGCCCCCATCGCATTCGGTACCCTTCGGGGATTTGGCGGGCGGCTGGCCTCGGCTTCCTGATCCTCGCCTCATCGGTATTTTTCACTCGCCCATTAATGATCCTTCCGCAGCTTCATCTAGGGAAACCTTTTTGCGACTTTTGCTTCCTCTAGATAGTCAACGAACAGAGTGATCCACCGTTAAGAGTCGCACTTTTGTGGTTGTGGGGACGCTCGGAGGCGCCCCCTTTTCACTCTTGTTCCGGCCGGCCGCAAAAGAGTGGGTGCTTCGGAGGGTTGTTTTCCAAATCTTGGCCCTGTTGCCCCGGGCGCTCGGCCTCCCCCATCCCTCCCTCCGGCGGGGAGGAGAACGAAGGAGGGCTCGAGACTTCTCAACCTACCGCCCGGACCCGCATACCCTGGGGAGGGGGGGTGCAAGCGCACAGGAGAATGTTGCCCGGGATGGCCTTTCGCATGCAGGGGGCTTCGTTTTACCTCGGCAGCCTGCGGCAGGGCAGCCCGTTAATGATCCTTCCGCAGGTTCACCTACGGAAACCTTGTTATGACTTTTATTTCCTCTAGATAGAGTTCGATCGTCTTCTCGGCTCTCCACCATGGGTCTTTGCCGACCCCGGCGGGGCCGATCCAAGGACCTCACTAAACCATCCAATCCAATCGGTAGTAGCGACGGGCGGTGTGTACAAAGGGCAGGGACTTAATCAATCGAGGGAGAGAGGAAGAGAAGCTAGAAAGGAAGCCCCGCAGCAGGAAGGGCGCCCGGAAGAAGGGGAAATCCTAGTTGTCATCCGTGCCGGCAGGCGGGCATCCTGGGGCATAAAACCTTGTGGAGGAAAAAGGGAGCCTGAATGGCAAGTGCAGTGCCACCAGGAGATCGTGCACGCTGTACGGTGCGAGGCGGCCGATGCGGAGGGTGTCTGGAAAAATCCCACCTTGCACGGAGAGGGTGAGGTGACTGGCCTCCGGAGGATGCCACGGCCCCCCTGCCTCGTGACCCACTGCTCCCAGGGTGACACACAGAGTCAATGCTGGGGGGAGGGGCCAGGGCGGTGGGAGGCCTATGCGGCGCCGCCGTCTGGCTTAGACCCGGCCTCCCAAACGGAGGGCATCTGCTTTAAAAACCACCCCTTGCGCGGGGAGGGCCATAGGTGACTGGCCTCCGGAGGACGCCATGGCTGCCCTGCCTTGTGACCCACCGCTCCCGGGGCGACACAGAGTCGCTGCTGGGGAGAGGGGCAAGGGCGGTGGGGGGCCTATGCGGCGCCTCTGTCTGGCTTAGACCCGCCTCCGCCACGGGGGTCTTCGACCCACCGGCGGATGGGCGTGAGGAGTGGGAGAGGGGGGCTGGCCGTCGGGGTCCACCGCGGCTCCAGCGCAAAGCCCACCAACGACGTGGAGGTCGCGCGGGGCGTAGTCGGCCTGGCCGTGTCAGCGTCGCCCTCCAGCGTAGTCCATCGTCCCGGGCTCTTGCCCATAACCTCAAAGGAGGCCAACCGAGCGGCGTCTCCCCCCCAAAACCATGCCTCCGCTGTTGAGAACAGAAGAAGCCTGGGGCGGCAGTTCGCCGGGTACTCCCTTCGCCAAACTCTTTTACCCCCTCGTGTACGATTCGTCTTTCCCTTCTCCATCCTCCCTTCTTGCTCTGGGGCGTCCGCTTGGTCTCTCTCTCGCTCTCCCTCTCGCTGTCGCGCTCCCTGCCGAGCCGCCTCGGAGGATGGCGGACGAGGGGAAGGTGACGGCGTTCGGCCAGGCACACCACGCGGTGAGAACCCAATCGCCTGCCTCCCCACGCGTCTGTCGTCCCCCCACTATCGTAGGGGCTCGGGAAAAGACTGGAGACCGTGGAGCTCGGCGGTGGCGTGGAAGTGCCACCCACCGCCGCCGCTCTCGCCGATGTCCACCGTGGAGGCTGCCCTTCGGATGCTGGGGGGTCGGCGCGGGCCTCCGCGGGCGAGCAGCGCATCTGGAAGTCAAAGGGCCACCCTTGGAGAAGATCGGTGTGCTACCCCACGCGGGGAGCGATTTGGACGGCGGGCCCCCACGCCAAGGTGAGTGGGCGCCCCGCCGTTCGCCCGTGCGGGTCGTTGGACCCCTGCCGTACCACAGTTCGGGTCAAACTCCCCCACTGCTCGGCCGCCACCGTCCGCAAATGGAAGGCGACTGCCGGCGTGCACGCCCAAGGACGAGTGCCTGAATCCCGGGGGGGTAAAAGAGGAAGGAGACCGCCCGCCGTAGACGGACGTGGGCTCCAAAGCCCGGGCCGAGCGAGCGGCACCACCTCCCCACCCGGGAGTGCTGAGCCAAATCGATCGGAGGAAGAGCCGGGGGGGCATGGGTGAACCCCACCTGCTGCCATCCTTCCCCTCGGGGAGACGGGGAAGAAGCGTGTCCGATAGTCCTGGAGGTACCTCTCTGACACGCTACGGGTGCCCTCGAGATGGAATCCGGGTCACGGTGCGATTCTCTCGTAGGTCTCCCCGGTGGCGTGGAAGCGGGAGACATCCGACGCAGAGAAACGCCAAGCCTGCTCTGAGGGGACCGAGTCAGAAGGAGCAATCCGCCCTTCTGGAGCCCTCCTCGGGACGAAGACTCCAGATTTGCCTCCCTTCCTACATCCATCACCCTCGGAGAACCAGAACCCGCGTGGGGATGGTCTGTTCGGGCTCAGGAGACCCGGGAAACGCATCTCTGACTTGGGACAGACGACCGGCAAGAGTCCCCCTGGAGCTGCGGAAGCCTGGTCTCGACGCGAGGGCGGACTTCCATGCAAACAGGGGGGTACTCGCCAAACCGCCTACCCGACTCGAGGAACCACGAAAACAACGGAAATCAGTAGGCCCGAGAGGTACCCCTCTCTCCTATATCCTGCAGCTGGTGTGCAAAAGTGGGTATTTGTATGGCAAAACACAGACCCCCCACTTTAAGGGAGCGAAGCCAAAAAGTGTCCGACTTCCTGGAGCTGTGCGGCGGATCCGGCGGCCAGAAATTCCCTCATTCCGGTTCTATTTTTTTTTTTTTCGATTTTGCGGAATTTGGCGGCCAGGCGGCGTAGCTAGGACCTGGACTAGCCCGAAACACCTGGAACCGGCGAGCGGAACAAATTTCCTCAGGTTCTACAGCTCCCGGAAGCCAAAAACACCTCGCCCAAGGACTCTTTCTTGAAAATCAATCCGGGGGCCATGGAAGTGTCCTCGGTACAGCCTCAGAGCTTTCCCCCCGCCTGGAAGTCTGAAAGTTCTCTGTTTGTTCTAAGTGGAAAATTGCGTTTTTTTTCCGTGTTCCACCCATCAGACCCAAACTTTGCCCCCGCTTGGGTCTATGTCTTGGGGTGCTTTACAACATATTGACGCCCCTTTAGGGTGGAAGTAGGGGAAAGGGGTCATTTTTCACAAAATCGGAAATTTCTCAAAATTTTTCTAAGTATCAAGGACACTTCCGGAAAAGCTTCCCCAGGCTCCTGGAAGCCTCCTCGGTACACTTCCAGCGGTTTCCCCCTGCCTGGAAGTCTGACACTTGTCTGAAATTAGTATGAAAATATGGTTTTTCACGCAAAATTCGACTTTCCGCGCGTTACCCGCAAACTTCACCCACACTTAGGTCACCGCCTCGGGGTGCCTTACAACATATTGACGCCCCCCTGTGGTGGAAGTAGGGGAAGCGTGTCATTTTTCACAAAATCAGGATTTTCTCAAAATGTCAAGGACACTTCTCGAAAATCTTCCCCAGGCTCCTGGAAGCGTCCTCGGTACACCTCCAGTGGCTTCCCCCCCGCCTGGAAGTCTGACACACGTCTGACATTGGTTTTTTTCTGTGCGAAAATATGGTTTTTCGCTCAAAATTCAACTTTCCGCCCATGGAACTCACACTGTGCCCCCACCTTGGAGAGTCTCTTTGGCGTACTCAGGGTGACTATTAAGCCGTCAGACAGCCTCCACAGGCCAACTATTAAGCCCCCCTCCGACTTCCGCAGGGCCGACTATTAAGCCCTCCGCCGACTTCCACAGGCCGTTTATTAAGCCCCCCTTGGAGTCCACTCAGCCAGGGTCTGAGCTGGGGCGGGTGGGGGTGTCTGCCTCCCAGCCGCGCCCAAAGAGCTCAACCATGGTCATCGCTGTCCCCACCGATGAAGGTGGATGTTTGTTCAGGCCAAGCTGCGAGGATACACCTCGGGACACAAAAACCAGAATGGTGGGGACATCCTACAGAGAAACACCGAGCCTGCTCTAGGGGATAGGGACAGAAGGGTGTCCGCCTTCCGAGAGCCCTCACCTGGGTGAGGTCTCAAGATGTGCCCTTCTGACAGTGATAACCTCCAGAGAACCAGGACCCCCCGTGGGGAGGGTCCCTCCAGGCTCGGGTCACCCAGATTCGTCTCTCTCACTCGGGCCACGCGACCAGCCAAAGTCCGCAGGGGATTTCCGACAAACATTGAGCCTGCTCAGGGGGGACAAAGACAGAAGGGTGTCCGCCTTCCGAAAGCCCTCACCTGGGTGAGGTCTCAAGATGTGCCCTTCTGACAGTGATAACCTCCAGAGAACCAGGACCCCCGTGGGAATGGTCCTGCCAAGCTCGGGTCACCCAGATTCGCCTCTCTCACTCGGGACACGAGCCCAGCCAACGTCCGCAGAAGACTTCTGACAAACACCGAGCCTGCTCTGGGGGGACAAAGACAGAAGGACGTCCACCTTCCGAGAGCCCTCACCTGGGTGAGGACTCAAGATGTGCCTTTATGACAGTGATAACCTTCAGAGAACCAGGACTCCCGTGGGAAGGGTCCTGCCAAGCTCGGGTCACACAGATTCGCCTCTCTCACTCGGGACACGCGCCCAGCCAACGTCCACAGAAGACTTGGGTACAAAGACAGAAGGGCGTCCGCCTTCCGAGAGCCCTCACCTGGGTGAGGACTCAAGATGTGCCCTTATCACAGTGATAACCTCCAGAGAACCAGGACCCCTGTGGGAAGGGTCCTGCCAAGATCGGGTCACCCAGATTCGCCTCTCACACTTGGGACACGTGCCAAGCCAACGTCTGCAGAAGACTTCTGACAAACACCGAGCCTGCTCTGGGAGCCTAAGACAGAAGGGCGTCCGCCTTCCGAGAGCCCTCACCTGGGTGAGGACTCAAGATGTGCCCTTATGACAGTGATAACCTCCAGAGAAGCAGGACCCCCGTGGGAAGGGTCCTGCCAAGCTCGGGTCACCCAGATTCGCCTCTCTCACTTGGGACATGCGCCCAGCCAACGTCCGCTGGGGATTTCCGACAAACACCGAGCCTGCTCTGGGGGGACAAAGACAGAAGGGTGTCCGCCTTCCGAGAGCCCTCACCTGGGTGAGGTCTCAAGATGTGCCCTTCTGACAGTGATAACCTCCAGAGAACCAGGTCCCCTGTGGGGAGGGTCCCTCCAGGCTCGAGTCACCCAGATTTGCCTCTCTCACTCGGGACTCGCGCTCAGCCAACGTCCGCAGAAGATTTCCGACAAACACCGAGCCTGCTCTGGGGGGACAAAGACAGAAGGGCATCCACCTTCCGAGAGCCTTCACCTGGGTGAGGACTCAAGATGTGCCCTTATGCCAGTGATAACCTCCAGAGAACCAGGACCCCCATGGGAAGTGTCCTGCCAAGCTCGGGTCACCCAGATTCGCCTCTCTCACTCGGGACACGCGCCCAGCCAACGTCCGCAGAAGACTTCTGACAAACACCGAGCCTGCTCTGGGGGGACAAAGACAGAAGGGCGTCCACATTCCGAGAGCCCTCACCTGGGTGAGGACTCAAGATGTGCCCTTATGACAGTGATAACATCCAGAGAAACAGGACCCCCGTGGGAAGGGTCCTGCCAAGCTCGGGTCACCCAGATTCACCTCTCTCACTTGGGACACGTGCCCAGCCAACGTCCGTAGAAGACTTCTGACAAACACCGAGCCTGCTCTGGGGGGACAAAGACAGAAGGGCATCCGCCTTCCGAGAGTCATCACCTGGTTAAGGTCTCAAGATGTGCCCTTCTGACAGTGATAACCTCCAGAGAACCAGGTCCCCTGTGGGGAGGGTCCCTCCAGGCTCGAGTCACCCAGATTCGCCTCTCTCACTCGTGACACGCGCCCAGCCAACGTCCGCAGAAGATTTCCGACAAACACCGAGCCTGCTCTGGGGGGACAAAGACAGAAGGGCGTCCACCATCTGAGAGCCTTCACCTGGGTGAGGACTCAAGATGTGCCCTTATGCCAGTGATAACCTCCAGAGAACCAGGACCCCATGGGAAGAGTCCTGCCAAGCTCGGGTCACCCAGATTCGCCTCTCTCACTTGGGACATGCACCCAGCCAACGTCCGCAGAAGACTTCCGACAAACACCGAGCCTGCTCTTGGGGGACAAAGACAGAAGGACGTCCGCCTTCCGAGAGCCCTCACCTGGGTAAGGTCTCAAGATGTGCCCTTATGACAGTGATAACCTCCAGAGAACCAGGTCCCCTGTGGGGAGGGTCCCTCCAGGCTCGAGTCACCCAGATTCGCCTCTCACTCGGGACACGCGCCCAGCCATCGTCCGCAGAAGACTTCCGACAAACACCGAGCCTGCTCTGGGGAAACAAAGACAGAAGGGCGTCCGCCTTCCGAGAGCCTTCACCTGGGTGAGGACTCAAGATGTGCCCTTATGACAGTGATAACCTCCAGAGAACCAGGACCCCTGTGGGAAGGGTCCTGCCAAGCTCGGGTCACCCAGATTCGCCTGTCTCACTTGGGACATGTGACCAGCCAACGTCCGCAGGGGATTTCCGACAAACACCGAGCCTGCTCTGGGGGGACAAAGACAGAAGGGTGTCCGCCTTCCGAGAGCCCTCACCTGGGTGAGGTCTCAAGATGTGCCCTTCTGACAGTGATAACTTCCAGAGAACCAGGACCCCCATGGGAAGGGTCCTGCCAAGCTCGGGTCACCCAGATTCGCCTCTCTCACTTGGGACACGCTACCAGCCAACATTTGCAGGGGATTTCCGACAATCACCGAGCCTGCTCTGGGGGGACAAAGACAGGAGGGCGTCCGCCTTCCGAGAGCCCTCAACTGGGTGAGGACTCAAGATGTGCCCTTATGACAGTGATAACCTCCAGAGAACCAGGACCCCCGTGGGAAGGGTCCTGCCAAGCTCGGGTCACCCAGATTCGCCTCTCTCACTTGGGACATGTGCCCAGCCAACGTCCGCAGAAGACTTCCGACAAACACCGAGCCTGCTCTTGGGGGACAAAGACAGAAGGGTGTCCGCCTTCCGAGAGCCCTCACCTGGGTGAGGTCTCAAGATGTGCCCTTATGACAGTGATAACCTCCAGAGATCCAGGACCCCCAGTGGGAAGGGTTCTGCCAAGCTCGGGTCACCCAGATTCACCTCTCTCACTTGGGACCCGCAAGTCCCAAGGACGCTTCCTGAAAGCTTCCCCAGGCTCCTGGAAGCGTCCTCGTTACACCTCCAGCTGTTTTCCCCGCATGGAAGTCTGACACTTGTCTGAAATTTTTAGAGTATGAAAATGTGGTTTTTCACCGAAAATTCAACTTTGCTCCCATGAACCAGACACTTTACCCACACTATCTCTATCTTGGGGTACTTTACAACATATTGACGACCCCTGAGGTTGAAGTAGGGAAAATGTGAGATTTTTTTTACAAAATCAGTATTGTCTCAAAATTTTTCAAAGTGTCAAGGACCCTTCCTGCAAACCTTCCCCAAGTTCCCTGGAAGTGTCCTTGACATAACACCTGAGATTTTTCCCTTTCTGAATGTATGACACAACAGGATTCGAACCCGTGACGCCAGCTCAGCAAGGCCGCAGCGCTAACAAGTGAGCCACCGTGCTTTGATTGGGATCGATGGATCCAGTTAGTACCCCATCCGTTACAGCATCCCCTGTGATGCCGTATAGGTGATTATGGCAGGTGGATCCGGTCAGGTGCCACTCCTGGGGCTGAGTCATCCCCCATGATGCTGTATAGGTGAGTATGGCGGGTGGATCAGGTGAGGGATTAGGGTTAGGGTTAGGGGTAGGGTTAGGGTTAGGGTTAGAGTTAGGGGTAGGGTTAGGGGTAGGGGTAGGGTTAGGGTTAGGATCCCTACCCCTAACCCTAGCTATTTCTGTTTATAGTGGGTTTTTTACTTTATTTTGATGATTGGCAGCTGTCACACATTTCTCAGCATGCGTTTAAAAAACGCAAACGCATGAAAAAACACATGTAAACGCGTCAAAATGCCGCGTTTTTTTCACCACATGCAAAAACGCATGCGTCTAAAAAACGCGGGGTTTTGCACGCGTTTACATGCGTTTTTTCACCATGCTATTTTTAAAAAACGCATGCGTTTAAAAACGCAAGTGTGAAACCAGCCTTACCTGATATACAGTGCCTTGCGAAAGTATTCAGCCCCTTGGAACTTTTTAACCTTTTCCCACTTATGCTTTATACATAAAGATTCTAAAAGTAAATTTTTGGTAAAGAATCAGCAACAAGTGGAACACAATTGTGAAGTTGAATGAAATTTATTGGTTATTTTAGATTTTTGTGGAAAATCAAAAACTGAAAAGCAGGGCGTGCAATATTATTTGGCCCCTTTAATTTAATACTTTGTTGCGCCACCTTTTGCTGCGATTACAAGTCGCTCGGGGTCTGTCTCTATCAGTTTTGTACTTCAAGAGACTGAAATTCTCGCCCATTCTTCCTTTTCAAACAGCTCGAGCTCAGTGAAGTTTGATGGAGATCGTTTCAGAGCAGCAGTTTTCAGCTATTTCCACAGATTCTAGATTGGATTGAGGTCTGGACTTTGTCTTTGCCATTCTAACACCTGGATACGTTTATTTGTGAACCATTCCATTGTAGTTTTTGCTTTACGTTTGGGATCATTGTCTTGTTGGAAGACAAATCTCAGTCCCAGCCTCAGGTCTTTTGCAGACTCCAACAGGTTTTCTTCATAATGGTCCTGTATTTGGCTCCATCCATCTAACCATCAATTTTAACGATCTTCCCTGTCCCTGCTGAAGAAAAGCAGGCCCAAACCATGATGCTGCCACCACCATGTTTGACAGTGGGGATGGTGTGTTCAGGGTGATGAGCTGTGTTGCCTTTACACCAAACATATCGTTTGGTACTGTTGCCAAAAAGTTCGATTTTGGTTCAATCTAACCAGAGCACCTACTTCCACATGTTTGGTGTGTCTCCCAGGTGGCTTGTTGCAAACTTTAAACAACACTTTTTACTGATATCTTTGAGAAATGGCTTTCTTCTTGCCACTCTTCAATAAAGGTCAGATTTGTGCAGTGTACGACTGATTGTTGTCCTATGGACAGACTGTCCCACCTCAGCTGTAGATCTCTGCAGTTCATCCAGAGTGATCATGGGTCTCTTGGCTGCATCTCTGATCTGTCTTCTCCTTGTTTGAGATGAAAGTTTAGAGGGACGGCCGGGTCTTGGTAGATTTGCAGTGGTGTGATACTTCTTCCATTTCAATATGATCGCTTGCACAGTGCTCCTTGGGATGTTGAACATTTTGGAAATCATTTTGTATCCAAATCCGGCTTTAACCCCTTACCGGCATCGGACGTACTATACCGTCCGATGCCGGCTCCCCTGCTTTGATGCAGGGCTCCGCGGTGAGCCCGCACCAAAGCCGGGACATGTCAGCTGTTTTGAACAGCTGACATGTGCCCGTAATAGGCGCGGGCAGAATCGCGATCTGCCCGCACCTATTAACTAGTTAAATGCCGCTGTCAAACGCAGACAGCGGCATTTAACTACCGCTTCCGGCCGGGCGGCCGGAAATGACGTCATCGCCGACCCCCGTCACATGTCCGGGGGTCGGCGATGCGTCTCCATTGTAGCCATAGAGGTCCTTGAGACCTCTATGGTTACTGATTGCCCGTCGCTGTGAGCGCCACCCTGTGGTCGGCGCTCACAGCACACGTGCAATTCTGCTACATAGCAGCGATCAGCAGATCGCTGCTATGTAGCAGAGCCGATCGCGTTGTGCCTGCTTCTAGCCTCCCATGAAGGCTATTGAAGCATGGCAAAAGTAAAAAAAAAAAGTTTAAAAAAATGTGAAAAAAATAAAAAAAACATAAAAGTTTAAATCACCCCCCTTTCGCCCCAATCAAAATAAATCAATAAAAAAAATATCAAATCTACGCATATTTGGTATCGCCGCGCTCAGAATTGCCCGATCTATCAAATAAAAAAAAGTATTAACCTGATCGCTAAACAGCGTAGCGGGAAAAAAACTCGAAACGCCAGAATTACGTTTTTTTGGTCGCCACGACATTGCATTAAAATGCAATAACCGGCGATCAAAAGAACGTATCTGCACTGAAATGCTATCATTAAAAACGTCATCTCGGCACACAAAAAATAAGCCCTCAACCGACCCCAGATCACGAAAAATGGAGACGCTACGAGTATCGGAAAATGGCGCAATTTTTTTTTTTTTTTTTTTAGCAAAGTTTGGAATTTTTTTTCACCACTTAGATAAAAAATAACCTAGTCATGTTTGGTGTCTATGAACTCGTAATGACCTGGAGAATCATAATGGCAGGTCATTTTTAGCATTTAGTGAACCTAGCAAAAAAGCCAAACAAAAAACCAATGTGGGATTGCACTTTTTTTGCAATTTCACCGCACTTGGAATTTTTTTCCCGTTTTCTAGTACACGACATGCTAAAACCAATGATGTCGTTCAAAAGTACAACTCGTCCCGCAAAAAATAAGCCCTCACATGGCCAAATTGACGAAAAAATAAAAAAGTTATGGCTCTGGGAAGGAGGGGAGCGAAAAACGAACACGGAAAAACGAAAAATCCCCCGGTCATGAAGGGGTTAAACTTTTCCACAACAGTATCACGGACCTGCCTGTTGTGTTCCTTGGTCTTCATGATGCTCTCTGTGCTTCAAACAGAACCCTTAGACTATCACAGAGCAGGTGCATTTATACGGAGACTTGATCACACACAGGTGGATTATATTTATCATCATTAGGCATTTAGGACAACATTGGATCATTCAGAGATCCACAATGAACTTCTGGAGTGAGTTTGCTGCACTGAAAGTAAAGAGGCCGAATAATAATGCACGTCCCAATTTTCAGTTTTTGAATTTCCACAAAAATGTAAAATAACCAATAAATTTCGTTCAACTTCACAATTGTTTTCCACTTGTTGTTGATTCTTCACCAAAAATTTACATTTGGTATCTTTATTTGAAGCATGATATGTGGGAAAAGGTTGGAAAGTTCCAGGGAGCCGAATACTTTCGCAAGGCACTGTATCCTCTACAGATTGTGTTTGTTTCCTGTTCTGTAAAGATGATGCCATGTCGGAGCACACAACATCTGTAGCCATTAATTTGATGATTGGACACACGAGCATATTGGACATTGGTTAAGTAGCCAAGGGAACAAAGCCAAGAGTGTAAAGAGGGTTAATTTATACTAATGCTTATTTTATGAGTACTGTTAATCACAAACAAGTCATTCAAGATCCAAAATTGAAAGTATCAAGTTTAAAGAATACGTTATGAAAAATTGCTCAACTTTCCTAAAAATATTTTTATTTTCCATAATTGATTTATAGCTTATTTTTACCATCCTGACAAATTACACATTTATTGGTAAATTCCTTTAGAGATTTTTTGATATCAGAATTTCTCAGACTGTATATAATGGGGTTCATCAATGGAGTAAACACAGTATATAGCAGAGACAGGATTTTGTCAACCTTCAAAGATTTTCCTCCTTTTGGAGAAAGATAAACACTTAATAGAGTAATGTAGAATATGGAGACTACAATGAGGTGGGCGCTACACGTGGAGAAGGCTTTCTGTCTACCGACTTTAGACTGAAAGCGCAGGATGGTGACAATAATATTAATATAAGAAATAATAACTATTATGATGGGGATGACCAATACTAGTATACATGTTACATAAGCTTCTAACTCAATAGTGATAGTGTTAGAACAGGCTAATTCTATCAGAGGAACAAGATCACAGAAAAAATGGTCAATGATATTCGGTCCACAAAACGTCAGCACAGATATTGTTACACAGTACATCAGTGTAATGGAAAAACCCAACACCCAACACATGGTGGCCATTCTTAGACAATGGGTACCTGTCATGATAGAGTTGTAATGAAGAGGATTACAGATGGCCACATATCGGTCATAAGACATCACCGTGAGAAGAAAACATTCAAATACTTCAGAGGCAGCGAAAAAATAAAACTGATTCAAGCAGCATATAAAAGTAATGCTTGCCCCATTATTAAGTAGAATATGGAGTGTGTTCGGGAGGATATCAGTTGGTAACAAGATGTCAGTGATGGACAGTTGTGTTAGGAAGAAGTACATTGGAGTGTGGAGACTTTTACTGGTGGAAACAAGGATGATGATTAGGAAGTTCCCACATATTGTCAAACAGTAAACCACCAGGAGAAGACAGAACAAGAAAATATTTAATTGATGGCTGAGTTGAAATCCTAGAAGATAAAAATCTGGGTCCGTAGTAGTGTTGTTCTCCTGTATGAATGAAAATAAAATGGTTTCTAATCAAAATATCATAAGGTGCCAAAATTGGACAACACAAATGTTGCTAGTGATAAACTACAAGTAAGCATAATATTTTATGGTATTATAATATTACGTCATACCTGTATTCTGTCCAGGGGGCATGTCTTTTCCCCCCGAACACAAACGCCTCCCAGCCATCACTCATTTCCTCCGTGCACTGGGCGCCGCCTCCTGTGCCTTCATTAACGTCTCCGGCACCAGCACTGTAAGTTCCCATCATGTGAGGGAGCCGAAGGCCAGCGCAAACTGCGCATGCCCGAAAAAAGCTTACAGCGCAGGCACCGGGGACATAAGTGAAGGCAGAGGAGGAGGTGCCCGGCACACGGAGGAAATCAATGATGACTAGGAGGCGTTTGTGTCCGAGGGGAAAAGACATGCCCCCCGGACAGACTACAGGCATGGCGGGCAAATTATAAAAATTAATATTTCCGTGTTGGAAGGGACCTCAAATAAAAGAGCCACCTTGACAGAATGCAGCATTAGTGCTGCACAAGATGGCTCTTTTAGTTAAAAATGCTGGGGGGGGTGACAGGTTCCCTTTAACGGATTTATGGGAAAAGGTAGTTGAACTGTATAAAACAGGATACAAAAAGATATCCAAGGAATTGATAATGCCAGTCAGCAGTGTTCAAACTGTGATTAATAAATGGAAATGAGGGGCTCTGAAAAAACAAAACCACGGACAGGTAGACCAACAAAAATGTTGTCCACAACTGCCAGGAAAATTGTTCGAAATGCAAAGAAAAACCCACAAATAACAGTTGAAATACAGGATTCTCTGAATCCTAGCAATGTGGCTGTTCCAAGATGCACAATATGGAGGCACATAAAAAAATGGGCTGCATGGTCCAGTTGCTATTACTGCTCAAATGCCACAAAGTGGCAGTACAGTGGCTCAGTGGTTAGCATTGCAGCCTTGCAGCGCTGGAGTCCTGGGTTCAAATCCCACCAAGGACAACATATGCAAAGAGTTTGTATGTTCATCCAGTGTTTGCGGAGGCTTCCTCCAGGTACTCCAGTTTCCTCCCACATTCCAAAGACATACTGATAGGGAATTTAGATTGTGAGCCCCAATGGGTACAGCGATGAAAATGTGTGCAAACTGTAAAGCGCTGCAGAATATGTTAGGCTATGTAAAAATAAAGATTATTTTCTCAAGTGTCTCACCTACAATACGCAAAACAGTGCATACACAAGCCTCAAAACTACTGGCACAGTAAATTTGGTCAAAATTGAAGGAAAGATGAATGCAGCACGTTATCAGCAAATGTTGGAGGCAAATTTGCACTCATCAACCCGGAAGCTGCGCATGGGACGTATTTGGATGTTTCAACATGACAATGATCCAAAACACAAGGTCAAGTCGACCTGTCATTAGCTACAGGAGGACAAAGTGAAGGTTCTGGAGTGGCCATCTCAGTATCCTGACCTCAATATCATTGAGTCAAACTGGAGAGATCTCAAGCAAACAGTTCATGCTAGACAGCCCAGGAATTTACAGGAACTGGAGGCTTTTTGCCAAGAAGAGTGGGCAGCTTTACCATCTGAGAAAATAAAGAATGTCATCCACAACTACCACAAAAGACATCAAGCGATCATTGATGTTAGCGGGGGACAATACACGGTATTTAGAAATGGGGTATGTGAACTTTTGACCAGGGTCACAGGGTCATTTGGATGTTTTGGGTTGTCATTATGATTTAATAAGAGAAAACAGAGTAGTTTGACAATAAATGGCTTCACCCAACCACTAATCATGAGTGGAGAAAGAGTTTTGGTGTTATCATTTATATTCTCTGAAAAAAAGGCCAAGAAAGCAAAAATTCAGCTGGGGTATGTAAACTCTTGATCACAACTATATATATATATATATATATATATATATATATATATATATATATATAATTTATATAGTACAGATCAAAAGTTTAGACACACCTTCTCATTTAAAGATTTTTCTGTATTTTCATGACTGGATCCCGCTGTGAAGCATGTAGGAGGAGTTGTGATGGTGTGGGGATGCTTTGCTGGTGACACTGTTGGGGATTTATTCAAAGTTGAAGGCATACTGAACCAGCATGGCTACCACAGCATCTTGCAGCGGCATGCTATTCCATCCAGTTTGCGTTTAGTTGGACCATCATTTATTATTCAACAGGACAATGACCCCAAACACACCTCCAGGCTGTGTAAGGGCTATTTCCCCAAGAAGGAGAGTGATGGGGTGCTACGCCAGATGACCTGGCCTCCACAGTCACCAGACCTGAACCCAATCAAGATGGTTTGGTGTGAGCTGGACCGCAGAGTGAAGGCAAAAGGGCCAACAAGTGCTAATCATCTCTGGGAACTCCTTCAAGATTGTTGGAAAGCCATTCCCGATGACTACCTCTTGAAGCTCATCAAGAAAATGCCAAGAGTGTGCAAGGCAGTCATCAAAGCAAAAGGTGGCTACTTTGAAGAACCTAGAATATAAGACATAATTTCAGTTGTTTCACTTTTTTGTTAAGTATACAATTCCACATGTGTTAATTCATAGTTTTGATGCCTTCAGTGTGAATGTACAATTTTCATAGTTATGAAAATACAGAAAAATCTTTAAATGAGAAGGTGTGTCCAAACTTTTGGTTTGAAACATATATATATATATATATATATATATATATATATATATATATATATATATATATATATATAATGTGTGTGTGTGTGTGTGTGTGCTTCCCACAAAATTACAATATCAGCAAAAAGTTAGTTTATTTCAGTTCTTCAGTACAAAAGGTGATCTATTTCAAGTGTTTATTTCTGTTAATGTTGATGATTATGGCCTACAGCCAATGAAAACCTGAACGTGATTATCTCAGTAAATTAGAACAAAAACACCTGCAAAGGCTTCCTAAGCATTTAAAAAGGTCCCTTAATCTGTTTCAGTAGCTCCACAATCAAGGGAAAGACTGCTAACTTGACAGACATCCAGAAGGCAGTCATTGATACACTACACAAGGAGGGTAAGCCACAAAAGGTCATTGGTAAAGAACCCGGCTGTTCACATAGTGCTGTATCCAAGCATATTAATGGAAGGTTGAGAGGAAGGAATAAATGTGGTAGAAAAAGGTGCACAAGCAACCGGGATAACCGCAGCCTTGAAAGGATTGTTAAGAAAAGGCCGTTCAAAAATGTGGAGGAGATTCACAAGGAGTGGACTGCTGCTGGAGTCATTGTTTCCAGAGCCACCACACACTAATGTATCCAGGACATGGACTACAAGTGTCACATTCCTTGTTTCAGGCCAGTCATGACTCATGACCAATAGACAATGCCAAAAACGTCTTACCTGGGCCAAGGAGAAAAAGAACCGGACTGTTGCTCAGTGGTCCAAAGTGTTGTTTTCAGATGAAAGTAAATTTTGCATTTCACTTGGAAATCAGGGTCCGAGGGTCTGGATTAAGAGTGGAGAGGCCACAATCCAAGCTGCTTGAGGTCTAATGTGAGGTTTCCACAATCAGTGATGGTTTTTGAAGCCATTTCATCTGCTGGTGTAGGTCCACTGTGTTTTATTGGGACCAAAATCAGCGCAGCCATCTAGAGCACTTCATGCTTCCTTCTATCGACAAATCAATACCTGGTTTATAAACAACAGTATCCCTGTGCTTGTTTGGCTAGCAAACTCACATGACCTTAATCCCATAGAGAATCTATTGAGTACTGTCAAGAGGAATATGAGAGACAACAGACCCAACGCTGAAAATTAGCTGGTATCAAAGCAACCTGGGCTTCCATAACCCCTCAGCAGTGCCAGAGGCTGATTGCCACCATGCCACGCCGCATTGATGCAGAAATTGATGCAAAAGAAGCCCCAACCAAGTATTGACTGCATTTACTGAACATACATTTCAGTAGACCAACATTTAAAATTTTAAAATCATTTTGTGTTAGAAGGTATTCTAATTTACTGACATAATGACTTTTGGATTTTCATTGGCTGTAAGCCATAATCATCAACAATAACAGACATAAACACTTGAAATACATCACTCTGTAATGAATCTATATAATATATGATTTTGACTTTTTGCATTGAAGAACTGTAATAAATTAACTTTTTGATGATATTCTAATTTTTTGAGAAGCACCTGTACAGTGTGATCAGTGTCTCCAGTGTTCTCTTGCTGCAGTATATATATTTCTATATTTGTTTGTAGAATCCTTGCAGTTCTTAATAGGGCATCCAAAAACAGGGTATGCACAAACAACTTAATATAATGGGTCTCAGGAGAATCCTTTTCTTTATTCTTTAACCCCTAATTAGGAATGCTACTTACACCCATCAAATCACTGCTGGCAGGTGGAGTGATGTGGCAGAGAGAATAGTTTTAACCCCTTAAGCCCCAAGGGTGGTTTGCACGTTATTGACCGGGCCAATTTTTACAATTCTTACCAATGTCCATTTATGAAGTTATAACTTTGGAACACTTTAACAGATCCCGGTAATTCTGACAACGTTTTCTCGAGACATATTGTACTTCATGATAGTGGTAAAATTTCTTTGATATTATCTGTGTTTATTTGTGAAAAAAACAGAAATTTGGCAAACATTTGGAAAATTTTGCAATTTTCCAACTTTGAATTTTTATGCCCTTAAATCACAGAGATATGTCACACAGAATACTTAATAAGTAACATTTCCCACATGTCTACTTTACATCAGCACAATTTTGGAAACAATTTTTTTTTTGTTACGGAGTTATACGGGTTAAAATTTCACCAGCAATTTCTCATTTTTACAACACCATTTTTTTAGGGACCACATCACATTTGAAGTCATTTTGAGGGTTCTATATGATAGAAAATACCCAAGTGTGACACCATTCTAAAAACTTCACCCCTCAAGGTGCTCAAAACCACATTCAAGAAGTTTATTTACCCTTCTAGGTCTTCACAGGAATTTTTTGAATGTTTAAAAAAATGAACATTTAATTTTTTTTCACAAAAAAATTTGCTTCAGCTCTAATTTGTTTTATTTTACCAAGGGTAACAGGAGAAAATGGACCCCAAAAGTTGTTGTACAATTTGTCCTGACTACCCCGATACCCCATATGTGGGGGTAAAACCACTGTTTGGGCACATGGCAGAGCTCGGAAGGGAAGGAGCGCCATTTGACTTTTCAATGCAAAATTGGCTGGAATTAAGATGGGATGCCATGTTGCGTTTGGAAAGCCACTAATGTGCCTAAACATTGAAACCCCCCACAAGTGACACCAATTTGGAAAGTTGACCACCTACGGAACTTATCTAGATGTGTGGTGAGCACTTTGACCCACCAATTGCTTCACAAAAGTTTATTATGTAGAGCCTTAAAAATAAAAAATAATATTTTTTCACAAAAATGAACTTTTCACCCCAATTTTTTATTTTCCCAAAGATACCAGAAGAAATTGTACCCCAAACTTTGTTGTGCAATTTGTCCTGAGTAAGCTGATACCTCATATTTGGGGGTAAACCACTGTCTTGGTGCATAGCAGAGCTCAGAAGGGAAGGAGCGCTGTTTGACTTTTCAATGCAAAATTGGCTGGAATTGAGATGGGACGCCATGTTGCGTTAGGGAGCCCCTGATGTGCCTAGACATTGAATCCCCCACCCAAGTAACTCCATTTTGGAAAGTAGACCCCCCTAAGGAACTTATCTAGATGTGTGGTGAGCACTTTGACCCACCAAGTGCTTCACAGAAGTTTATATTGTAGAGCCGTAAAAATAAAAAAATAATATCTTTAGACAAAAATGAAATTTTTGCCCCCAAATTTTTATTTTCCCAATGGTACCAGATGATATTCTACCCCAAAAGTTGTTGTGCAATTTGTCTTGAGTACGCTGATACCCCATATCTGGGGGTAAACTACTGTTTGGGTGCATGGCAGAGCTCGGAAGGGAAGGAGCGCCGTCTGACTTTTCAATGCAAAATTGGCTGGAATTGAGATGGGACGCCATGTGCGTTTGGAGAGCCCCTGATGTGCCTAAACATTTAAACCCCCCACAAGTGACACCATTTTTGAAAGTAGACCCCCTAAGGATCTTATCTAGATGTGTTGTGAGAGCTTTGAACCCCCAAGTGTAGTACTACAGTTTATGACGCAGAGCCGTGAAAATAAAAATTCTTTTTTTTTCCACAAAAATTATATTTAGCCCCCAGTTTTGAGTTTTCCCAATAGTAATAGGAGAAATTGGACACCAAAAGTTGTTGTCCAATTTGTCCTGAGTACGGTGATACCCCATATGTGGGGAGTAACCACCGTTTGGGCACATGGCAGAGCTCGGAAAGGAAGGAGCTCCATTTGGAATGCAGACTTAGTTAGAATGGTCTGCAGGCGTCACATTGCGTTTGCAGAGCCCCAAATGTACCTAAACAGTAAGAACCCCCACAAGTGACCCCATATTTGAAACTAAACCCCCCAAGGAACTTACCTAGATGTGTTGTGAGAACTTTGAACCCCCAAGTGTTTCACTACAGTTAATAAGGCAGAGCCGTGAAAATAAAAAATATATTTTTTTCCACAAAAATTATCTTTAACACCCAGTTTTCTATTTTCCCAAAGGTAACAGGAGAAATTGGTCCCCAAAAGTTGTTGTCCAATTTGTACTGAGTACACTGATGCCCCATATGTGGGGGGAACCACCGTTTGGGCACATGGCAGAGCTCAGAAGGGAAGGAGCGCCATTTGGAATGCAGACTTAGATGGATTGGTCTGCAAGCATCACGTTGCATTTGAAGAACCCCTGATATACCTAAACAGTAGAAACACCCCACAAGTGACCCCATATTGAAACCTAAACCCCTAGACCCCCCAAGGAACTTATCTAGATGTGCTGTGAGAACTTTAAATCCCCAAGTATTTCACTGCAGTTAATAACGCAGAGCCGTGAAAATAATAAATCAATTTTTTCTAACAAAAATTTTTTTTAGCCCCAAAATTTTTATTTTCCCAAGGGTATCAAGAGAAGTTGTTGTCCAATTTGTTGTGAGCACGCTGATACCCCATATGTTGGGGTAAACCCCTGTTTGTGCACACGGGAGAGCTCGGAATGGAAGGAGCACTGTTTTACATTTTCAACGCATAATTGGCTGGAATTGAGATCAGACGCATGTTGTCTTTGGAGAACCCTGATGTGCCTATACAGTGGAAACCCCCAATTCTAACTGAAACCCTAATCCAAACACACCCCTAACTCTAATCCCAACCACACCCCTAACCCGAACCCTAACCACACCCCTAACTCCAACACACCCCTAACCCTAATCCCAACCGTAACCCTAACCACGCCCCTAACCCTGACACACCGCTAACCCTAATCCCATACGTAATTGTAATCCAAACCCTAACTCTAGCCCCATCTCTAACCCTAGCCCTATCCCTAGCCCTAACACTAACCCTAACCCTAGCCATAAGACTAGCCCTAACACTTGCCCTAACCCTAACCCTAGCCCTATCCCTAGCCCTAACCCTAACCTAGTCTTAACCCTAGCCCTAACCCTAACCCTAACTCAAGCCCTAAGACTAGCCCTAACACTAGCCCTAACCCTAGCCCTAACCCTAGCACTAACCCTAGCCCTAACCCTAATGGGAAAATGGAAATAAATACATTTTTTAATTTTGTTTATTTTTTCCTAACTAAGGGAGTGATGAAGGGGGTTTGATCTTCTTTTATAGCGGATATTTATGATTGGCAGCCGTCGCACACTAAAAGACGCTTTTTATTGCAAAAAAATTTTTTTTGCGTTACCACATTTTGAGAGCTATAATTTTTCCATATTTTGGTCCACAGAGTCATGTGAGGTCTTGTTTTTTGCGGGACGAATTGACGTTTTTACTGGTTACATTTTCGTGAATGAGACATTGAATTTGATCGCTTTTATTCTGATTTTTGTGGTGCATTATGACCAAAAAAACAGCTATTCATGAATTTCTTTTAGGGGGGGAGTTTATACTGTTCCGCATTTGGTAAAATGAATAAAGCAGTTTTATTCTCCCGGTCAGTACAATTACAGAGATACCTCATTTATATAATTTTTGGTGCTTTTATACGATAAAAACTATTTTATAGAAAAATTAATTATTTTTGCATCACTTTTTTCTGAGGACTATAACTTTTTTTGCTAGACATGATGATGTTTTCAGCGGTACCATGGTTATTTATATCTGTTAGGACTGGCGGAACGCACCAAGACAGGTGACAAAGATGCGTTCGCAGTCCGGGGTCCACCGTGCAGGTGAGAACCTGCTGCTAGCAATTTGCAGACTAAATAGCGGTACACTAAAGTAAACACGCGTGGGTTAAACCTCACCCAGCGTGAGGAAAGCGATCCTGTTAATTCACAGGACCGCAATACCGCACTAGAGTGCGAGCAAGTGGCCAGCGGACTTAACCCCAGAAGGGATTGAAGCCCGATTAGGCCCTTGCTGGCACAACACCGCAACTGGGTGTGTAGAGAACCTACAGAAATATAAGCGCACAAGTGCGCGAGCGATGCCGCACTAACGGACGCCACTAACCACCCAGACTTGGGTATGGAAAGCGCAAGGCAGGCGCACGGCGCCGTACTGGCAGGCACAGCTACAGGACGCTGTGATGTGTGTTTAGTGTAGTAGGCTAAGTCGGGCGCTAGATAGCAGCCGTACACCTTCCGCGAACAGACATTCAATAGGGAAGGGGTAACCAAGAACGACTTGCACTCACACATACACACATATCAATTGTAAGACAATACTAGCGCATGGCCGTGCGGTCATGCGCAGTTTATATAGCTGCAGCACAGGAAATGGCTATAGAACTTTTGCCCTTCTAGGACCTGCCAAGAGGACCAATGGAATGTGCCGCAGAGCCTGAGCACATGACCCTCGATCTCCAACGGGAGATCTTGCCCTGGGCATGCTCAGTGTGTGCAGATAAGGACTTAGCCCCAGAGAAGTCCGCTCGCTGCTGACCAGAATAGGCTTCAAAGGCAGAAGCTGGAGAAGCAGCAATAACTCTTCTCACAGAGTCAGACTGAGCGAGACGCTGGGATCGACGTCCCTGCTGAGCAGACTCCACTGCGGCTGGAGGGGAATGGGAGACCGCAGCGGAGACGGATCGAGATTCCCCCTGTGCAGCAGAGGAAACTCGACTCCTAACATTACCCCCCCTCCTAGGGCCCCCCCCTCCTTGGGCCTCGCTACGCTCGAAGGCAGCAATGAGCTGTGGGGCCCGAATGTTTTCAGCAGGCTCCCAAGACCTGTCCTCTGGACCATAACCCTTCCAATCCACCAAATAAAACTTTTTGCCGCGTACCACCTTGCACCCCAAAATAGCGTTCACCTCGTAATCGTCCGTAGACGAACCCGATGTCCCGGCAGATGACTCGGAAAACCGGGACATGTATACGGGTTTCAAGAGGGACACATGAAAGGTGTCGGTGATACCCAAGCGTGGAGGAAGAGCCAGGCGGTAGACCACGGGATTAACCTGCTCGAGGACCTTGAATGGACCCAAGTAGCGAGGAGCAAACTTAGTGGACTCAACTCGCAGCCTGATGTTACGGGCGGAGAGCCACACCAAGTCGCCAGGAGCAAAGGCCGGGGCAGGGCGCCGATGTGCATCGGCGGAGGACCTCATTCTCTCCTTCGAGGCCCGAATGGCATCCTGAGTGCGGTCCCAAATGTCCCGTGCCTCCACTGCCCAGTCTGCCACCCTGGAGTCAGCAGAGGACACGGGCATAGGCACAGGAACCCGCGGATGCTGGCCGTAATTAAGGAGGAAAGGAGTCTGACCGGTGGAATCGGCAACAGCGTTATTAAGGGCGAACTCTGCCCATGGTAATAAAGATGCCCAGTCATCCTGCCTGGCAGAAACAAAATGTCGCAGATATGTGACCAGAGTCTGATTGGCCCTCTCTACCAACCCATTCGTCTCGGGATGATATGCGGAAGAGAGATTTAACTCAATGCTGAGAAGACGACAAAGCTCTCTCCAGAACCGAGACGCAAACTGGGGACCCCGGTCACTGACAATTTTGTCTGGCATGCCGTGTAGGCGGAAGATGTGTCTTATGAACAACGCTGCCAAGGCCCGTGCAGAAGGTAACCGTGGGAGCGGCACCAAGTGCACCATTTTCGAGAAATGATCGGTAATTACCCAAATGACGGTACAGCCGCGAGACTTGGGCAAACCCACTACAAAGTCCATCCCGACCATCTCCCAGGGCCTGTCTGCCACCGGCAAGGGATAGAGTAACCCAGACGGCCGTTGTCGAGGAGACTTATTTTTGGCGCATGAGACACACGCCAGAACGTAATCCCTGACATCTCGCAGCATATGCGGCCACCAGTACGTCCTCGCCAGCAGCTCAGATGTCCTTTTAGTCCCAAAGTGTCCACCCACCCTGGAGGAATGAGCCCAAGAGAGAACCTCCGGTCGCAAATTTATGGGCACAAAAGTCTTGCCCGGAGGCACAGACTCAAGCGACACCGGAGCCACGGTTCTCAAGCTCTCAGAAGGAACAATAAGCCGAGGCTCTCCTTCCTCCTCCTCAGATGACACAACAGAGCGAGAAAGAGCATCAGCTCGAATGTTCTTCTCCCCAGCGACATAATGGAGGGTGAAGTGGAATCGGGAGAAGAATAAGGACCATCTGGCCTGGCGAGAATTTAGCCTCTGGGCTGTTTGCAAATATAGCAAATTTTTATGGTCTGTAAATACTTGAAAGGGAAAACGAGCCCCCTCCAAGAGATGTCTCCACTCAGAGAAAGCCAATTTCATCGCTAGCAACTCCCTGTCCCCGATGGAATAATTCCTCTCCGCTGGTGTGAAGGTCTTGGAGAAGAAAAAGCACGGATGCTTCCGACCTTGAGCATCCTTCTGGAAGAGGACTGCTCCAGCACCAACGGAAGAGGCATCCACCTCCATTATAAACGGCTTATCGACATCGGGACGATGTAGGATGGGAGCGCTAGCAAAATGAGACTTAGTAGAAGAAAAGGCCCTGGAGACCTCTTCAGACCACACTTTGGGATTTGCTCCCTTCTTGGTGAGGGCTACCAAGGGAGCTACCAAAGTTGAGAAATGAGGGATGAACTGGCGGTAATAATTAATGAACCCCATAAAGCGCTGCACCGCTTTAAGTGAATGGGGTTCTTGCCAGTCCATCACAGCCTGTAGTTTGGCAGGATCCATAGCCAATCCTTGGGCAGAGATGATATAGCCCAGGAAAGGTAAAGACTCCTGCTCAAACACACACTTCTCCAACTTTGCGTAAAGAAAGTTTGCCCGTAAGAGGTCGAAGACTCTGCCAACATCTCTCCGGTGGGAGTCAATATCTGGAGAGAAGATGAGAATATCATCCAGATAGACTACGACCGAGGTGGAAAGCATATCCCGGAAGATGTCGTTGACAAAGTCTTGGAAAACGGCTGGGGCATTACAGAGCCCGAAGGGCATCACCAGATACTCATAATGCCCATCTCTGGTGTTAAACGCCGTCTTCCATTCGTCCCCCTCACGAATGCGAATCAGGTTATAAGCTCCCCGCAGGTCTAATTTGGTAAATACCTTAGCTCCCCGTAGCCTATCAAAAAGCTCAGAAATCAGGGGCAGCGGGTACTTATTTTTAACGGTGATGGCGTTAAGACCCCTGTAGTCTATGCAAGGACGCAACTCTCCACTCTTCTTCTGTACGAAGAAGAACCCTGCCCCAGCTGGTGACACTGACTTCCTAATAAATCCTCTTGCCAAATTCTCCTGGATGTATTGGGACATAGCCTCCGTTTCCGGGAGAGAGAGGGGATAGACACGTCCCCGAGGAGGTTCTGCTCCAGGCAAGAGATCTATAGGACAGTCATAGGGACGGTGAGGCGGAAGGGTCTCCGCGGCTTTTTTGGAAAAGACGTCTGCATAAGACCAATAGTGTTTGGGGAGAGTAGAGAGATCTGCGGGTATCTCAGTGGTGGAAACCTGAACGCACTCTTTCACACATCTGCCCTTGCAGGATTCACTCCAACCCAATATCCTCCCAGAGGTCCACTCAATATGTGGGGAGTGGAAACGAAGCCAGGGCATTCCCAGCAGAATCTCATCCATTCCCTCGGGAAGGACAAGAAGGGAAATAGTCTCCTGGTGGGATGGGGACATGGCTAACGTGAAAGGGACAGTCTGATGTGTGATCTGTAATGGAAGTGTCGACCCATTCACCACTCTCACGGTTACTGGTTTGGCTAGCATGGCCAGAGGTATTGCGTGGCGCTGAGCAAAAGCAGAAGACATAAAATTTCCCTCTGCACCTGAATCCACACAAAGCTCTACTGTAAGAGTGGATGTGCCTAACAGGATTGTCCCTTTAAAGGACAATTTTGAGGAAAATGCCGCGGTGTCCAGTGAACCTCCTCCAATGGACACTAGACGCGATCGTTTTCCCGACCGCCGTGGACATTTATTAGCGAAATGTCCCGGTTGCTGGCAATTTTTACATAGCACAGGTACTCGAGCGGTCTGAGACCTAGATCCCGCTCGAGAAACCTCCATGGCCTCATGGGAGTCGGACGCCATAACAGGAGATTCTAGAGGTTTGGCAAAGATGGGAGCCAGCCGAAACCTCTGCCTACACTGGGTCCGCTCCAACCTCCGCTCGTTAAAACGGAGATCGATGCGGGTAGCTATAGTAATAAGCTCCTCCAGTGTGGCGGGAATCTCCCTGGTGGCCAAGGCGTCCTTCACATGATCTGCCAGTCCTTTCCAGAACACCGGAATAAGGACTTTATCCGGCCATTCCAGCTCAGAAGCTAGAGTCCGGAATAGGATGGCAAACTGGCTGACCATGGACGAAGCCTGAGTAATTGCCAACAATTGGAGCGCGGTATCGTGGGTGACACGAGGTCCCAGAAAGACCTGCCTCAGAGCGTCCAGGAAGATAGGAGCACTCTGCACCACACGATCACCACGTTCCCAAAGCGGCGTTGCCCACTCCAACGCCCTGCCCGACAAGAGAGATATAATGAATCCCACTTTCGCCCGTTCCGTAGGAAAACGTGCAGCCAGCAGCTCGAGATGTATGGAGCACTGGCTCACGAATCCCCGACATGGCTTACTGTCACCAGCAAACTTGTCTGGAAGCGGGAGACGGGATAAGGTCGGAGCAGGGGTAGCAGCGGACAAACTGGCTGCAGCTGCACTTGCAGCCTGAACAGCGACAGCAGTAACGTCCACAGCTGAGGTTGTGCGCTCGAGAGCCGCCAACCTACCCTCCAGCTGCTGGATGTACTGCTGTAGACGCTGACCGTCTGCCATTTACTAGCCAGACCCTGGCGCTAGTATTATGTTAGGACTGGCGGAACGCACCAAGACAGGTGACAAAGATGCGTTCGCAGTCCGGGGTCCACCGTGCAGGTGAGAACCTGCTGCTAGCAATTTGCAGACTAAATAGCGGTACACTAAAGTAAACACGCGTGGGTTAAACCTCACCCAGCGTGAGGAAAGCGATCCTGTTAATTCACAGGACCGCAATACCGCACTAGAGTGCGAGCAAGTGGCCAGCGGACTTAACCCCAGAAGGGATTGAAGCCCGATTAGGCCCTTGCTGGCACAACACCGCAACTGGGTGTGTAGAGAACCTACAGAAATATAAGCGCACAAGTGCGCGAGCGATGCCGCACTAACGGACGCCACTAACCACCCAGACTTGGGTATGGAAAGCGCAAGGCAGGCGCACGGCGCCGTACTGGCAGGCACAGCTACAGGACGCTGTGATGTGTGTTTAGTGTAGTAGGCTAAGTCGGGCGCTAGATAGCAGCCGTACACCTTCCGCGAACAGACATTCAATAGGGAAGGGGTAACCAAGAACGACTTGCACTCACACATACACACATATCAATTGTAAGACAATACTAGCGCATGGCCGTGCGGTCATGCGCAGTTTATATAGCTGCAGCACAGGAAATGGCTATAGAACTTTTGCCCTTCTAGGACCTGCCAAGAGGACCAATGGAATGTGCCGCAGAGCCTGAGCACATGACCCTCGATCTCCAACGGGAGATCTTGCCCTGGGCATGCTCAGTGTGTGCAGATAAGGACTTAGCCCCAGAGAAGTCCGCTCGCTGCTGACCAGAATAGGCTTCAAAGGCAGAAGCTGGAGAAGCAGCAATAACTCTTCTCACAGAGTCAGACTGAGCGAGACGCTGGGATCGACGTCCCTGCTGAGCAGACTCCACTGCGGCTGGAGGGGAATGGGAGACCGCAGCGGAGACGGATCGAGATTCCCCCTGTGCAGCAGAGGAAACTCGACTCCTAACAATATCTGTCTTTTTAATCGCGTGCTATTCCACTTTTTATTCAGAGGTATGATAATAAAGCGTTGTTTTTTGCCTCGTTTTTTTATGGTGTTCACTGAAGGGGTTGACTAGTTGGACAATTTTATAGGTCGGGTCGTTACGGACGCTGCAATACTAAATATGTGTACTTTTATTGTTTTTTATTTAGATAAAGGAATGTATTTATGGGAACAATATATATATTTTTTCTTTATTTAGGAATTTTTTTTCTGTTACACATCTAAATATATTTTTTTACTTCATAACATTGCCCCAGGAACACTGCGATCATGTTTGGTTGCAGTGTGTCGGGGGTTAATGTGCCAGAGGCAGTCTGTGACTGCTCCTGCCACATAGTGCTGGATGTCAGCTGTGATAGCTGACACCCGGTCGCGATCGGCCATGCTCCCCCGTGAGCAAGACCGATCGCTATGACGTACTATCCCGTCCCTGGGAATTAAGTCCCAGGTCACCTTGATGGGATAGTACGTCATATGGGATTAAGGGGTTAAAGTTGGGTTTTTAAAAGAATACCAAATTCAGGGGCAAAGTCATAAACCTGTTGGATTGTAAAAATAAAAGCCAAGGTCAGGAACTAAAGAAAAGAAAATAGGATTAGACAAGCAACAGACCATGATAGCTACAAACTGTAACTGGGCTGTACATTTCGACTATATCGTTTTCCAGGGGCAGGTGTTTAAACAGTCACATCTGGGTCATGCTGTGAACCTCATCTATTTTGAGGCCTTCTAGGCTCCAGGTCCCAGGTGCAATTGCAAACCCCGGACCTGTTGTAGTTACGCCCCTGGCTTCTATTTTACCAGACCAAACCTGGATTTTTTCTCTGGTCCTCAATGTACTAAATAATCTAAATGTCACTACACTGGAATCTGACATTTTCTGCCCTTTCTAATGTAGGCTGCCTCTAACATGAGGTGAGGAGGATTGCTACTGGGGTGAACTATCTATATATATAATTGTCTAAGGGTTTTTTCGTCTGTCTGTCTTTCTGTCTGTCTGTCTGTCTTTCTGTCTGTCTGTCTGTCTGTCTGTCCTGGAAATCCCGCGTCTCTGATTGGTCGAGGCCGCCAGGCCTCGACCAATCAGAGACCGGCACAGCATCGACGTAGAAATCCCCGCGTCTCTGATTGGTCGAGGCCGCCAGGCCTCGACCAATCAGCCTACGGGCACAGCATCGACGTAGAAATCCCGCGTCTCTGATTGGTCGAGGCCGCCAGGCCTCGACCAATCAGCAACGGGCACAGCAACGATGATGTCATAAAGGACGTAGAAATCCCAAGTTTCTGATTCAGCGACGGGCACAGTATCGACGTAGATGTCATAATGGTTGCCATGGCGACGATGATGTCATAAAGGTTGCCTCGACCAATCAGCGACGGGCACAGTCTGCCGCGAATTCTGGAATCATCATTGTCCATATACTACGGGGACATGCATATTCTAGAATACCCGATGCGTTACAATCGGGCCACAATCTAGTTGACTGATAAATGTCAATTGCTTAGAGGTTATACTGAGTTTTTCGTGACCTTGCAGGCTATTAAGTACTGTACTTTGATCCTAGAGTGATGTTTTAATAGTTTTCTCTTCTTTACATTAAACAGGTTGCTCACCATACTCTAATTTTACCCTCAAACTATTTGGTACTCTTAAAGGTTCACAGATTTTTGCCATGCACAAATATGTAATGCTGAATGATTAACTTCATTAAAAAAAATTAGAAAATCTGATATTTTTGCCTAATTCGTTTGATTTTGTGTTTTATCATTTTTTAGGACTTGCTCTGCAGGGTTCAAAAACTTTCAAGCACCATTGTTATTATTTTATCTTGTTTGCTGCATCACAAATGATAAGGATGAAACAAAAACAAAAGAATTTAACTACTTTTCGAAGGGCCCATTTTCTGCTTCTGCAGCCTTGTTTTCTTTTTCCCTCCCCTTTTTCCCAGAGCCTTAGCTTCTGTATTTTTATACACACATAGATTTGTGAGGTCTTCTTTTTTGCGGGATGATTTTTACTTTTTGAATAACATCATTTAATTTATCACAAAATGTACTGGAAATGAAAAAAAAAATTACAATGGCAGTATTTTTACTGCTATTGTAGTTTTTTAAGTTTTTTAGTTAATTCATTTTTTTTTAGTTAATTATTTTTTTTTTTAGGAATTAAGTTTTTTTTCACTAAAACCTAAAAACTTTAAAAAAAATTTTGGGAATTGCTTTTATCATGTGCATCATGTTCATCCTCATCACTATAAAAACGGTGATACCAAAAGTCCATTTTTTTAAATTAATTTAGTGGTGAAATAAAACAGAAGTTTGATAAAAAAAAATGTTATGAATACTGTCCATCAAAAGAAAGAAAAATAGGCAGCACTCACGGATCCATAAAATTTATCCTTTATTCAGTTACAATTAAAAAATCTTCATGGCCCGGGAGTGTGAAGGCAGAAGTGTGCAGATGTTGATGATGGCCGTTTCGCGCTGATATAGCGCTTTTATGGGTCAATGGTTAGAAAGATGTGTCGTGAGAAGAAATACCCCCTTCAAGGCACACTCCTCCCTCCACACTTCTTACCCACCCAATTATTGCTTTGATTCCTTTCCTCTTTTATATTAAAATTATTTTATCACAAACTGTTATCAGATTGCTTCGGTTGGGGTGGTTTCTGTTAAAATATTTTATATGGAATATTTTCCTGAAATAAATCTGATTTTCTAACCTGGGCATTTTAACAGAGATCCTATTGTAATTATGGCTGAAAAACCAATGATAAATTTATTGCATATTCAGATTCCACTGGAATTTTTATCTAGTTTGTAAATTGTTTTTTTTAAATTGGGCTTCTTTACAATGTTTTAAAATTTTAATACAGATTCAGTAACCAAATTTCTTAACAACAATGCAATATGGGAATCCAACCATTCTAGCTTATCACTATCACTTACCTCATATATTTTCATGTTACTTCCCTTTGTAATGGAATATTGTTTATTATCCTAACATTGATCTGAGAAGAAAAACGATCAATAGAAGAATGAGCACAATGACAGCATCAGGGTACACGGGGCTTCAACAAGATCGGTCATCAGTTCAAAAGTGTCTCATTTATGCTCTTATTCACTTCCCTCACACTAGTATTCCTTTTATTTGCCTGGTAAATCCAGAAATACATTCCAGAGTAATGTTCATCTTTATTTTGTGCTTCCAATAATTTTGATTGTCTGTACAAGTGGACTTTGCGAAAAATAAAAGAAATGTAGTGCGCAATTCATTGGTAAGGAGCATAAACTTTGCATATTGATAGAATTGAAAGGGTCATATATTTGGAACCATTTGGCAGAATAAAGAAAGATTGAAAACATAATACTCAGTATTTTAATAAGATTGGAAATTGAACCATTTTCACTTGGTTTCAGGTCTTCATTAAAAGGAGACCCTGTTGTGTACAAAAATAGTGCAATAAAACATACACAAAAATATACACTAAAAAATCTCTAGCTTCATATTCCGTATCTTTCAGACTATAAGACGCACTTTTTTTCCCCAGATTTGAGAGGTAAATGAAAGTGCATCTTATAGTGCAAATGTTGCATTCTGGGGGGTCAGCGACATTGATGCGGGGTCACAGCCCTCTCTTAGCCCCATCAACAAAGGAATAATAATGTTACGGTCTCCTACAATTACGACACAAAGTTTCTTTACGATATTGTGAATTTGCTTTAATCTTTTAAGTAGATAAAAAAATGATGTTTATTTAATATCATCATAATCGGACTGACGGGACAACAATATTTCAAGGTCACAATAAATGCTGTAAAAACAAAGCCCCCAAAAACTATGGTAGAGTTACTTTTTGATTCACCATTTTGCCTAAGTTGGAGTTTTTTTCCTGTTTTTCAATACATTATATCGGTTAATATGAGTTATGTCCTTCAAAAGTACAATCTTTACAGCATAAAAAAATAACCCCTCAGATGTCTATGTTGATGTGAAAATCAAAACATATGGACTGATTGCATTAGGTGAGATAAAAACCAAAAAGGTCCATTGTTTTTAAGGGGTTAATAATAACGTAGCAAAAATAAAACTTAGAATAATCACGAATCAAATATTAAAGACAATTCATTGAAACATTTTTTTCCGACCTGCCCTTCAGCCTTGACGACTGTAGCTGTGATGAATCAGTTATTGATGATTTAACCCCTTAGTTTCAACATATCCCTGTGATTTTGAAAATGTTTTCTATTCATGACACCTTATACTTTATGACAGTGGGGAGCATTGGTTTATATGTTTTGAATTAAAGAAAAAAAAACACAAAAATGTGTCAATTTAAAAAAAAAAAAAAACTTGCAATATTCAATCTTTGAATGATTACTATTTGAATCCAGACAGTGACACTTCTCTCAGTGGTTAATAATTAATATTTAACTCATGTTGACTGTACATCAGACCCATGTACAAAATGTTCTTTTACTTTTTTTGGTATTTTAATAGGTTTAAAAATGTAGCAGCAAAGTGTATCTTGCATAAAAGCATGTCAACACACCGATCCTCAACTGTACTTCTGGTCTGCCCTTTTCTCTCTGCCAATTCTTCCGGTACTTCTCAAGCTCCTCTATAAGACCTTACGTAGACATGTACCCACTTCTTCTCTAGATTCTCCTCATTTCCAGCTCCTCCACTAGTTTTGCTCTTGCAACTCCATCACCAATAGTGTTGAGCGATACCTTCCGATATTTGAAAGTATCGGTATCGGATTGTCTCGGCCGATATCCGAAAAATATCGGATATCGCCGATACCGATACCCGATACCAATCCAAGTCAATGGGACACAAATATCGGAAGTGATCCTGGAATGGTTCCCAGGGTCTGAAGGAGAGGAAACTCTCCTTCAGGCCCTGGGATCCATATTCATGTAAAAAATATAGAATAAAAATAAAAAATATGGATATACTCACCCATTCGGCCGACCCTGGACCTTAGCGGTGTAACCGGCAGCCTCCGTTCCTAAGAATGCAGGGTGAAGCACCTTCGATGATATCGCGGCTTGTGATTGGTCGCGTGACCGCTCATGTGACTGCTCGCCTGACCAATCACAAGCCGCGACGTCATCGCAGGTCCTTCACTCGCTCATTCTTAGAAACGGAGGTTGCTGGTTGCAGCGGTTACAACCAGGGCACGTCCGAGGGTGAGTATATGAATATTTTGTATTTTTATTCTTTATTTTTCACATGAATATTCATCCCGATCCCGATTCCCGATATCGCAAAAATATCGGAACTCGGTATCGGAATTCCGATACCGCAAATATCGGCCGATACCCGATACTTGCGGTATCGGAATGCTCAACGCTAGTCACCAATCTTCTGTACCTTCATAGACTATCTTGTGTCTGGTAAGTGCAATACAACGTTCATACAAACATTTACAACTTGCGCTTTCTTTATATGTCTGCACTCATCTCCAGGAAAAAAATGCCTGACATTCTTAACCCTTCTCTCCTTTTCACCTCCATCCATGGTCAGTATATAATCTGGTACAGCAGTTACTGACTTATATTATTAATCTTTAATAATCACCTGCAAAGAAAAACATTTTTTTGTCTCTATGTCTCGCATAAATATTTCTAAAATCAATGAGAGTATCCAAAATGAATGTAAACTTACTATGCATCAGATTTTTCTCCTTTACAATTTTATTCTCAGTTAAGATCAATTGTGTTACATCCTCCTGTTGAAAATATTCTTGTGGATAAATAATACAAAAATAATAAGGTAATCAAACGTCCAAATTTACACAGCAGCTTCCCAGACAAGTGATCCTTTGTGGGATGAACAGACTCAAAGTAACCACCAGTATTTATATATATCGGCACGAAAAAAAGGAAGAGGACGGTAGAAAACAACTTCAGGAGATGATTTGCCATTCATTACCTCATGTGTCTCCTGTGTTTTAAATCACCGAAGTCACAAAAGTTAAACTTAATAAAAAGAAAAAACTTTATAAGAAGTAAACCTTTAACTTCAGCAAAAGTAAAAAAAAAGTAAAAACATGAAATTAAAATGACACGCGATTTTTAAATTCAGGAAGCGGTTAATATCTTGAGGACCAATTCTCCTGCCCTAACTATGGAGTACATAAAATATACAGAGAATGACATTAGAGGGATTGGCTCGACTACAGTTGTGACTAGAGATAAGCGAACTTGTTTGGAAAACTTATGCCAATCTTAAATTCATCATGAACGGACCACATTTGGATTCGTGTTCAGTTTCCAAATAAATTTGACCCATATTCAGCAAAAGTCGGCCAAAGTTTGTTACATGGTCGCTTTTCCACCAATGCTTTTGTTAGGACTTTGGCTAGGATAGTGGAGCTGTATGATGAGCAGAGGGGACGTTTTTTTTTAGGGGAAGGGTGTGTTTGGGTCAGAGGAGCAGCGGACGATAAATCGTTTGGTTTTCTTCAATATCTTAATGTGTGTACATTCCGGCAGCCAATCAGGGCGCAGAAACTATCCACAACATCATGATGACACAAGGTCTTCTGGTTCCCGAAGTCACATGTCCCTGCTCATATAAATAGTGGACATCTTGTTTTGATGTCGCTATTTTCTCAGTGTCACAGTGCTGCTACTGAAAGTGAACTTGTCAGTTAGCTAAATAGGATCATGTCCTGTATGAAATCGATCTTACAGCATCTAACTAAAAAAAAACTGCAAAAACTGTGTGGCAGTTCTCAGGAGGCCACATTTGTTAATCAACATCATTTAGGCAAAACCTGTCCTTTAGTGAGGAATCAGAAGGCGAGATTTCCTCATAAAAATCAATAGGACTAATATTGGGGTTCAGCCAGTAGGCTGCGTTTTCTAAACCAAATCGTTTTGGTTAAAACTGTGTTGCAGTGAGGAATCAGAAGGACACATTTCCTCTTAAAAATCGTTTGGCTTAATATAGGGGACCGGACAGGAGTGCCTATTTGCTAATCCTAACAGTCTGTGATTAAACTGTGCTGCAGTGAGGAATCAGAAGGCTGGCCACATTTTTTCTAAATATTGTTCCGCCTAATACATGGGTTCAGCCAGGAGGCCGTATTTGCTAACTCAAATCATTTGGGATCAAACTGTGTTGCAGTGAGGAAACAAGAGGACAAGCAAACAACCTGCAGTGATCCTCAGTCTACTGAACTGCAGCATTACCAACTCTACCCTCTCCTAGTGTATCCTCACCCGCACATTGCAGACTGTGAGGCCTCGTGGGCAGGGTCCTCACTCCTTCTGTACTTGTGTGTGCCTTTTTTTTTTGCTCATGTCCATTGTACTTGTCTATATTTGCCCCTTTTGCATGTAAATTGTCATGAAATAAATAGCACTTTAAAAAAGTCTAATAATAATAATAATTATAATAATAAATAGTGATTGTTAATTTAGTGAAAGGAGACTGAAATATGTCGGTCTAAGGTTGTGAAACATCAGGTTAAAATAGGTGAAGGGTATATACAATTTGAGTGTGAAAAAACAAGGTCGTGGTGGAAAGGGAGGAGGTTTGATCCACTCCCCTTCTTTGACAGACACAGACCGGTAAGCCTTGTAGATGAGGGCAGTTCATGTGCTCCAGTGGATATCAAGCACTTCATCAAGTGGCCTCTCCTCCTTTTCCTCCAACTTAACATCACACACAGTACAATCCTCAGAGTTGGCACCTTAATCACCCTTATTTCCCCTTGCATCACAAATTTCCAAACGCACAACTGACTGTGGAGAATCACAGATAGGCCATTTTGCAGAGATGTTCGCACATTGTATTCCTTAGGCTCACAGGTCTGCTCCAAATATTAACAGAATCCAGGGAATGAAAGCAACTCACTAATGCCCAAAATATTTTTATGTTGGATCCTAGGATGGACGAACTAGGGTCTGAGCAGAATCCATACCCTGGTCACTAGAAGTTAACTACCTGGGGTGGAGGTGATCCTGATGAGACTCAAATATTAGAAGTGCACGTGGACTGTTCTGTGGTGTCAGGGCAGGAAAAGGAGGAGGTTGACTCTCAGGATGAGGAGTGTAAGAATAGAGAGGATGATGATGAGGTTGTAGATCCCACTTGGTGTGAGCCCAGAAGTATGCAGCTGAGTAATTCAATAGAGGAGGTGGAGGAGAGGGAAGACAGGGAGTTTACATGACAAGGTAATGCAACCACGACAAGCACTGCATCCACAGCCACAACTCTGGTTGTGGCCATCACCACAATACTGCAGTTCACAGAAATAGCAAGGGTTACCTAGCAAGAGTTACCAAGCCAGGGCCTTTTTTGAGACTGCAGAGGTGATCCAACTCAAGTTTTCGGCCAAATTTGCAAAATTAAGACTCATTACATGCATGAATTTCCATAAGAGCAATTAACATGCTTTAGTCTGGGAAAATGAATGTGCTAAATGCCACGAACTACTGGCCATCCCATTAACCACATCTGCTGCTTCTTCTTGCTCCATCACTATGCCAAGTGTTTTCTCACAAGTGTCCAGCCACAGAACATCCACTTGTTTAACCCCTACAGACAGAGTGAGTGAGAGGGATAAAAAATATCTCTAAGTTCTGGACTATCATCACACAGGTGGATGCCATGGGAGAGTGGATTACAGTGATCAAGGAGGGTTCATGGTGTCAGACAAACTGTTAGTGAAGGTGCAAGATTTGAGGAACTAATTGAAGAGAATGAGGATGAAGAGGTGGTAGACACACAACAGTCAAGAGATGAAGAAGAAAATGATCCCCTATCTGTTGTACATGGGTGATGGGAGGGGACAGAGGAAGCAACCTTCACTGTTACCCCACCACCTACACACCATGAACTTGAACCTCATGGAAGTTCCTGACACCTGAGAGATTTTTTGCTGCAGTATCTTCAACATGATGCTCATATTCTTTTGGTGAAAAATAGTGCTAGCTACAGATTTGCCACTCTGTTAAATCCATGGTACAAGAGTACATTTTGCTTCCCTACCTGGAAAAAGACGCAAGCATGCTGGAGTGTCAAAACAGGCTTGTAAACAATCTTAAGTGTGGTTTTCCCCAAGACAGCAGTGAGGCACACAGTGTTCATCTCAGTTGTAGACGCTCAACCCCAGGAACGTCAAGGCATTATCGCAAAAACATTAGCAGCAGCATGGCAAGTGGCATAAGCAATTTCTAAGGGTCATTTCACACATTTTTTTAGACCAGCCCATGAACCAGCAGAACAGAGTGCAAGTCTGACCTGTTGTGAATAAATGCAGAGGATGGTGCAGGAATTTCTGGAGCTCAATATCAATGCCATCGGGGGAAATTTTTACCCTTTTACATTTTGGTCTTGAAGAATGGAAAAGTGGTCAGAGCTTGTCTTTCACGCCTTGGAGATTTTGTCATGCCCGACAATTGGCATTTTCCCACAACATATCTTCAATACTACTGGTAGTTTCCTGCCATAAAAGTGCATCTGGCTGTTCCCTGAAAGTGTAAATGGCCTAACTTCCATTAAGATTAACAAGTCATGGATCTCCAATGACTTTTGCACCTCAGTCGCAGACTTTGAAGAGTAGGCGACGGTGTTTTTAGTGTCATTCATTGATCTCGTGTTATTGCAGTCTGTGCCACCTTTGTTGTGGATTCTGTGCCTGCGCTTGCTACTACTGCAGATGTTGCAGACTATTTTTTGTAATGTGCAGACTCAAAGATGTGTCTCCATCTGGTGGGTATCCTGTAGTGGAAGATGTGTCAGAGGAATATTATGCTAATTCTACTCTGTGGAAATTAATGACACTTTTGTGGTGTGTGGCAATAGTTTTTTGATATCTGGAGAATTCAAGTTAAGTGTCCTTCATGTGTGTCACCATTTCAAGTAGGGCTCCCAGACAGGCAGACCTGCACTTACTTTAACTCAACTATCTGTGTAACTTTCCTTACATTTTTCTACCAAGATTATTGCTATGAAACAAAATGGAGCTGCTACATGAGGTATCAGGACTCCCAGCAAAAGGTCTTACAATGCTCCCTTAACCACCAGGTCACAATTGAAACGTCAATGCAAAGCTGTAAATGCTGACCCAGACCATGATACCTCATGCATGCCTCATGTATGACTGCTTCTATGCCATTATAAAAGGTTTTACTGTGGGTAAATTGATCAGTCAACATCCTGTACATTTTACTACCAATAGTACTGTATGAAACTGATGTTTGTGTCACCTGAGTGTAACTGTAGAGCTGTTCAATGACGTATCAGAGCTCCGAGCAAACGAGGCTTATACTGCTCCCTTAACCACCAGGATTTATTTGAAACTTAAGTTCAAATCTCTAAATGCTTGCCCAATACCTGACACCTCATCTATGGCACATGGCTGACTGCTGTTGTGCCATTTAAAAATTAGTTCTGTAGGTCAATTGATTTCACTTTTCATGGTGTTGGCCACTAATTTTACCTGTTTGCAAAGCTTTTTGTTACCCTTTAAGGTGTTGTGTATATGTTTGGCTTGTCCTCCCATTGAATTGAATGAGGTCCGGGTATGTTCGTTGAACATGTTTGGCGAACATCGGTAAGTTTGGTGAATCAAATCAAAACGAAACTTGTAATGATCGCTCATCTCTCATTGTGATATCTGTTGTGTGTCTTAGCTTCCTTCAGATGAGACACCTGTTAATCAAATGCAGTAGACATGCTGCTGCCGTGTTGGTCAGCTGGTCATGATGCAGGACAGGAGTATTATCTTTCTTAGCTGTAATGTAAAAAAACAGCATTAGATTTCTGGAATCATTCAATTTGCCTTTTTTCACAGGCTTGTACACATGTCATTATATGCATGACTACATGCTGCATATGTGTAGATACATTATTTGAAATATCTCCACATTCAGCACAAATAGAATGTAATGTAATGCTAAGATGCTATTTAGCAAAGTATCTACACTTAGCTTCAAGACCGGATGGTAACGTGTGACAACATCATGCAATATGGTCATGGTGTGTACTTTTGGATATGATAGTGAGCACTTTGAACTCCTAAATGCTTCACAGAAGCTTCTAACGTAGAGCCAAGAAAATAAAAAATCATATTTTTTTCCACAAAAATTATTTTTCGCCCTCAAATGTTTATTTTCCCAATGGTATCAGAGGAAATTAGATCAAAAAAGTTGTGCACCTTGTCCTGAATATGCCAATACCCCATTTATGGGGGTAAACCACTGTTTGGGCGTATGGCAGAGCTTGGAAGGAAAGGAGCACCTTTTGACTGTTTCAATGTAGAATTGGCTGGAATTGAGATCTGACGCCATGTCGCGTTTGGAGAGCCCCTGAGAAACTGGACCCCAAAAGTTGTTTTGCAGTTTATCCTAAATACGCTGATACCTCATATGTGGGGGAGAACCACTGTTTGGGTGCACAGCAGAGCTCGGAAGGGAAGTAGTGACGCTTTGGAATGCAGACTGATGGAATGGTTGGCGGGAGTCTTGTTACGTTTGCAGAGCCCCTGGTGTGCCTAAACAGTAGAAACCTTCCACAAGTGACCATATTTTGGAAAATACATCCCCCAAGGAACATATCTAGATGTATTGTGAGAACTTTTAACCCCTAAGTGTTTCACTAAAGTTTATAACGCAGAGCCGTGAAAATAAATAATATTTTTTTTCCACTGAAATGATTTTTTAGCACCCAATTTTTTATTTTCACAAGGTTCTACAGGGGAAATTGGGCCCCAAGAGTTGTTGTTCAATTTGTCCTGAGTATGCTGGTAGCCCATATGTGGGAGAAAACTACTGTTTGGGCACATCCGTCATTGCTTGGAAGGGTAGTAGTGACGTTTTGGAATGCAGACTTTGATTGAATGGTCTGTGGGCATCATGTGGCACTTGCAGAGCCCCTGATGTGCCTAAACAGTGGAAACTACCCACAAGTGACCCCATTTTAGAAACTAGACCCCTCAAGGAACTTATCTAGATGTGTTGTGAGAATTTTGAACCACCAAGTGTTTCACTAAAGTTTATAACGCAGAGCCTTGAAAATAAAATAATCTTTTTTTCTCCATAAAAACGATTTTTTAGTCCCCAAAATTTTATTTTCACAAGGGTCACAGGAGAAATTGGACTGCAAAATTTGTTGTCCAATTTGTCCTGAGTATGCTGATACCCCATATGTGGAAGTAAACCACTGTTTGGGTGCACCGCAGAGCTCGGAAGGGAAGGAGCACTGTTTTACTTTAACAACACAGAATTGGCTGGAATTGAGATCGGATCCCATGTAGCGTTTGTAAAGCCCCTGATGTGCCTAAACAGTGGAAACCCCCCAATTCTATTGCTAATCCTAAACCCAACAGACCTCAACCATAATACCAACCAAAACCATAACCCTAACCACACCCTTAACCCCAACACACCTCTAACACCAACCACAATGCAAACTACAACAGACCCCTAACCCCAACAAACTCCTAACCATAACCCTAACAACAAACATATCCCTGTCACACCCTGTTAAGGACCGGCGGAACGCACCAAGTATAGATAATATGAAACTAGGTGCGTTCGCAGTCCGAGGTCCACCGTGCAGGTAAATGACCCTGCTGCTAGTAAGACGGCCTATATGGCGGTACTAAGTATATACACATGGGTTAACTTCACCCTGCGTGAAGGAAGCGATCCTGTTGCGTCACAGGACCGCAGTACCGCACATAGAGCGCGAGCAAGATGTCAGCGAACTCAACCCCTACACAGGATTGAAGTCCGATTAGACACTTGCTGGCACAACACCGCAACTGGGTGTGTAAGGAAACTTATTAAATAGAATCTATAGGCACGAGAGTGCGTGCGGTGCCGCACTGACGGACGCCACTAACCACCCAGGCTTGGGTAAGGAAAGTGCAGAGGAAGCGCACGGCGCCGTACTGGCGGGCACAGCAACAGGACGCTGTGATGTGTGTTACGTGCAGATGGCTAGTCGGGCGCTAGATAGCTAACATCATCGGCGAGCAGTCAACAACTCTAGGGAGGGATACTTAGGAGCTTTCATCCATCGACATACATCCATCTACACACACCCATAATATCAAAACAAAACTAGCGCATGGCCGTGCGGTCATGCGCAGTTTATATAGCTGCAGCACAGGAAACAGCTACAGAAGTTTTGCCCTTTCAGGACCTGCCAAAAGGACCAATGGGATGTGCTGCAGTACCTGAGCATGTGACCCTCGATCTCCAACGGGAGATCTTGCCCTGGGCATGCTCAGTGTGTGCAAATAAGGACTTAGTCCCAGAGAAGCCCGATCGCCACAGATCAGTGCAGGGTACAACAGGAGAGCCAGAAAAGGCAGCAGTAACCCTTTGCACAGAATCAGTCCCAGCAAGACGCTGGGAGCGACACCTCCGCTGAGCAGAGCCCACTGCAGCCGAAGCAGAATGGGAGACCGCAGCAGACACGGATCGAGATTCCCCCTGTGCAGCAGAGGAAACTCGACTCCTAACACACCCCTAACCCTAATTCCAACCCTAACCCTAATCCCAACCATAACCCTAATCCCAACCGTAAATGTAATCCAATCCCTAACCCTAGCACCAACCCTAACCCTAGCTTTAGCCCCTACCCTAACACAAAATTTAGCCCCAACCCCAACCCTAACCCCAACTTTAGTCCTTACTAGGGTTGAGCGACCTTGACCTTTTTAGAGTCGAGCCGTGTTTCGCGAAACCCGACTATCTTAGAAGTCGAGTCGAGTGGAATCGGCCGATTATCGCGAAAAGTCGGGTATCGACCGAAACACGAAACCCAATGCAAGTCAATGGGGGAGCATAGTCGGCAGTGAGTGGAGGCCAGGAAAACACCTACACTGCCCATTTTAATGGCAAAAACATCCATTCTTGTTACAGAAGCTTGTCAATCGTAATTTAGCTTATAATAATTGGAAGGCATTTGAAATTGGGGGTCATTTGGCTAAAGTTGTGGGGGGTAGGGCTGGTTCAAGTAATTAGTGGGCCCATTAAATCTGGACGACATCACGGCAGTGGAGCAGGGAGAGGTAAGTATTTCAACTTTGCAAGTGCTGTGATCCTGAGCAAGCAGGGGGGGCCCACTCGTTGGCATTGGCACTGGCACAGGGCCCCTCAAAGTACAGCGGTGTGTTTGCACGGCGGGGGCGCCTCCCACTGGCAGCAACACTTTTGCGTACTATGAGAGGCCCTGTGCCAGTGACATCGCCAACTAGTATTCCTCCCCCCACCTGATGAAGGAACCTGCACTTTCATCTGCACCTTCCTCTTTGTCCCCGTGTAAGGTGGTATGGTATGCGGGAAGAGGAACCTGACTTTCAGCAGGGTCACAATCTTGCTGTGTAGCATGCACGGGGAATGTTGCGTTATGGGTCAATGTACCAGCAGACTCATCTATCACTGGCTGGGCAATGGGCAGGATGAGGAGGAAACACAGATATAGGCCCAAAGAATAAAGTGGGCTAAATGCAGTTCAAAATTGGTAACACAGGACTAACCAGGGGGCATTGCAGTGGAGGACAACTGGAATGAGAGCCTTACACAGAGAGTAGGCCCAAATCAGTAAGTAGTCGAATTGCAGTTCAAAATTGGCAACCGTAGTAAACAGGCGGCACAGCTTTGTTCAGTGGAGGAGAATAGCAAGGAGTGGCAGACACCGATAGTAGGCCCAACCCAACTAGTAGGCCAAATGCAGTCTAACATTAACAACTACTTAACGAGAGCCTGAAAATGGAATTTCAGGATAGGAAACCAGGAGAACAGCAAGGAGCGGCAGACACTGTTAGTAGGCCCCAAACCAACTAGTACGCCAAATGCAGTTGTTCCATTTAACCACTATTTAACAAGAGCCTGAAGATAGAAGCTCAGGAAAGGCAACCTGGAGAACACCTTGGAGTGGAAGACACCGTCTCTACACCCCATACCCAATTTGTAGGCCTAATGCAGTGTAGTTTTCACCAACTACTAAACGAGAGTAGGAAGATCGAAGCAATGTGGACGAAACCTGGGGAACAACTTGGAGTGTAACACACCGTCTCTCTACACCCCATACCAAATTTGTAGGCCTAATGCAGTGTAGTTTGCAACAACTACTAAACGAGAGTAGGAAGATCGAAGCAATGTGGACGAAACCTGGGGCACACCTTGGGGCGGCAGACACCGTTAGTAGGCCCTACCAAAGTTGTAGCCCCAATGCAGTTTTAAAATTCCTAGAGGCTGAAAACAAGACTATTGACGCTCAGCTTTTTTCAAAGGAACACAGCTGAATTGAGTGGCGCAGACAGATAGAGGTAGTAGGACTCAAACCAAAAATGTGGCTCACTGCAGCTTAAAAAAGGTTACAGGGGTACACAGGCAGCATTGCTCTGGGCAGTGGAGGACAATTTCAATAGTGGACCGCAGACAGACTTTGTACGCCTACTATATAAAAAAGGATGCTCTATGCAATTAAAAATAGGTTCCAGGGGTACACGGGCAGCAGTGGTCTGGTCAGTGGAGGAGTAGTAGAAAGAACGGGCCGCAGACAGGCTTCGAAGGCCTAACATAATAAAATATTGGGCTGTAGGCACTTTTAAATAGGTTCCAGGGGTACATGGGCAGCAGGTGGTCTGGTCAGTGTAGGAGTAGTAGAAAGAACGGGCCGCAGACAGGCTTCGAAGGCCTAACATAAAAAAATATTGGGCTGTAGGCACTTTAACATTGGTTCCAGGGGTACACGGGCAGCAGTAGACTGGTCAGTGTAGGAGTAGTAGAAATAACGGGCCGCAGACAGGCTTCGAAGGCCTAACATAAAAAAATATTGGGCTGTAGGCACTTTTAAATAGGTTCCAGGGGTACACAGGCAGCAGTGGTCTGGTCAGTGTAGGAGTAGTAGAAAGAACGGGCCGCAGACAGGCTTCGAAGGCCTAACATAAAAAAATATTGGGCTGTAGGCACTTTAACATTGGTTCCAGGGGTACACGGGCAGCAGTAGACAGGTCAGTGGAGGCCTAGTGGAAGGAGGGACCGCAGACAGGCTTCGAAGGCCTAACATAATAAAATTTGGCTGTAGGCACTTTAACATTGGTTCCAGGGGTACACGGGCAGCAGTAGACTGGTCAGTGTAGTAGTAGTAGAAAGAACTGGCCGCAGACAGGCTTCGAAGGCCTAACATAAAAAAATATTGGGCTGTAGGCACTTTAACATTGGTTCCAGGGGTACACAGGCAGCAGTAGACAGGTCAGTGGAGGCCTAGTGGAAGGAGGGACAGCAGACAGGCTTCGAAGGCCTAACATAACAAAATTTGGCTGTAGGCAATTTAACATTGCTTCCAGGGGAACACAGGCAGCAGTAGACAGGTCAGTGGAGGCCTAGTGGAAGGAGGGACCGCAGACAGGCTTCGAAGGCCTAACATAAAAAAAATTGGGCTGTAGGCACTTTAACATTGGTTCCAGGGGTACACGGGCAGCAGTAGACTGGTCAGTGTAGTAGTAGAAAGAACGGGCCGCAGACAGGCTTCGAAGGCCTAACATAAAAAAATATTGGGCTGTAGGCACTTTTAAATAGGTTCCAGGGGTACACGGGCAGCAGTGGTCTGGTCAATGTAGGAGTAGTAGAAAGAACGGGCCGCAGACAGGCTTCGAAGGCCTAACATAATAAAATATTGGGCTGTAGGCACTTTTAAATAGGTTCCAGGGTTACACAGGCAGCAGCGGTCTGGTCAGTGTAGGAGTAGTAGAAAGAACGAGCCGCAGACAGGCTTCGAAGGCCTAACATAATAAAATATTGGGCTGTAGGCACTTTTAAATAAGTTCCAGGGTTACACAGGCAGCAGTGGTCTGGTCAGTGTAGGAGTAGTAGAAAGAACGGGCCGCAGACAGGCTTCGAAGGCCTAACATAAAAAAATATTGGGCTGTAGGCACTTTAACATTGGTTCCAGGGGTACACGGGCAGCAGTAGACAGGTCAGTGGAGGCCTAGTGGAAGGAGGGACCGCAGACAGGCTTTGAAGGCCTAACATAAAAAAAATTGGGCTGTAGGCACTTTAACATTGGTTCCAGGGGTACACGGGCAGCAGTAGACTGGTCAGTGTAGTAGGAGTAGAAAGAACGGGCCGCAGAAAGGCTTCGAAGGCCTAACATAAAAAAAATTGGGCTGTAGGCACTTTAACATTGGTTCCAGGGGTACATGGGCAGCAGTAGACTGGTCAGTGTAGTAGTAGTAGAAAGAACGGGCCGCAAACAGGCTTCGAAGGCCTAACATAAAAAAATATTGGGCTGTAGGCACTTTAACATTGGTTCCAGGGGTACACGGGCAGCAGTAGACAGGTCAGTGGAGGCCTAGTGGAAGGAGGGACCGCAGACAGGCTTCGAAGGCCTAACATAATAAAATTTGGCTGTAGGCAATTTAACATTGGTTCCAGGGGAACAAGGGCAGCAGTAGACAGGTCAGTGGAGGCCTAGTGGAAGGAGGGACTGCAGACAGGCTTCGAAGGCCTAACATAAAAAAAATTGGGCTGTAGGCACTTTATAATTGCTTCCAGAGGTACACGGGCAGCAGTAGACAAGTAAGTGGAGGCCTAGTGGAAGGAGGGACCGCAGACAGGCTTCAAAGGCCTAACATAAAAAAAATTGGGCTGTAGGCACTTTATAATTGGTTCCAGGGGTACACGGGCAGCATTGGTCTGGTCAGTGGAGTAGTAGTAGAAAAAAGGGACCGCAGACAGGCTTCGAAGGCCTAACATAAAAACATTGGGCTGTAGGCCCTTTAACATTGGTTCCAGGGGTACACGGGCAGCAGTAGACAGGTCAGTGGAGGCCTAGTGGAAAGAGGGACCGCAGACAGACTTCGAAGGCCTAACATAATAAAATTTGGCTGTAGGCAATTTAAAATTGGCTCCAGGGGAACACAAGCAGCAGTAGACAGGTCAGTGGAGGCCTAGTGGAAGGAGGGACCTCAGACAGGCTTCGAAGGCCTAACATAAAAAAAATTGGGCTGTAGGCACTTTATAATTGGTTCCAGGGGTACACGGGCAGCAGTAGACAGGTCAGTGGAGGCCTAGTGGAAGGAGGGACCGCAGAAAGGCTTCGAAGGCCTAACATAAAAAAATTGGGCTGTAGGCACTTTAACATTGGTTCCAGGGGTACACGGGCAGCAGTAGACTGGTCAGTGTAGTAGTAGTAGAAAGAACGGGCCGCAGACAGGCTTCGAAGGCCTAACATAAAAAAATATTGGGCTGTAGGCACTTAAACATTGGTTCCAGGGGTACACGGGCAGCAGTAGACAGGTCAGTGGAGGCCTAGTGGAAAGAGGGACCGCAGACAGGCTTCAAAGGCCTAACATAATAAAATTTGGCTGTAGGCAATTTAACATTGGTTCCAGGGGAACACGGGCAGCATTAGACAGGTCAGTGGAGGCCTAGTGGAAGGAGGGACCGCAGACAGGCTTCGAAGGCCTAACATAAAAAAATTGGGCTGTAGGCACTTTATAATTGGTTCCAGGGGTACACGGGCAGCAGTAGACAGGTCAATGGAGGCCTAGTGGAAGGAGGGACCGCAGAAAGGCTTCGAAGGCCTAACATCAAAAAATTGGGCTGTAGGCACTTTAACATTGGTTCCAGGGGTACACGGGCAGCAGTAGACTGGTCAGTGTAGTAGTAGTAGAAAGAACGGGCTGCAGACAGGATTCGAAGGCCTAACATAAAATAAATTGGGCTGTAGGCACTTTATAATTGGTTCCAGGGGTACACGGGCAGCATTGGTCTGGTCAGTAGAGTAGTAGTAGAAAGAAGGGATCGCAGACAGGCTTCGAAGGCCTAACATAAAAACATTGGGCTGTAGGCACTTTAACATTGGTTCCAGTGGTACACGGGCAGCAGTAGACAGGTCAGTGGAGGCCTAGTGGAAAGAGGGACCGCAGACAGGCTTCGAAGGTCTAACATAATAAAATTTGGCTGTAGGCAATTTAACATTGGTTCCAGGGGAACACGGGCAGCAGTAGACAAGTAAGTGGAGGCCTAGTGGAAGGAGGGACCACAGACAGGCTTCGAAGGCCTAACATAAAATAAATTGGGCTGTAGGCACTTTATAATTGGTTCCAGGGGTACACGGGCAGCATTGGTCTGGTCAGTGGAGTAGTAGTAGAAAGAAGGGATCGCAGACAGGCTTCGAAGGCCTAACATAAAAACATTGGGCTGTAGGCACTTTAACATTGGTTCCAGGGGTACACGGGCAGCAGTAGACAGGTCAGTGGAGGCCTAGTGGAAAGAGGGACCGCAGACAGGCTTCGAAGGTCTAACATAATAAAATTTGGCTGTAGGCAATTTAACATTGGTTCCAGGGGAACACGGGCAGCAGTAGACAGGTCAGTGGAGGCCTAGTGGAAGGAGGGACCGCAGACAGGCTTCGAAGGCCTAACATAAAAAAAATTGGGCTGTAGGCACTTTAACATTGGTTCCCGGGGTACATGGGCAGCAGTAGACTGGTCAGTGTAGTAGTAGTAGAAAGAACGGGCCGCAGACAGGCTTCGAAGGCCTAACATAAAAAAATATTGGGCTGTAGGCACTTTAACATTGGTTCCAGGGGTACACGGGCAGCAGTAGACAGGTCAGTGGAGGCCTAGTGGAAGGAGTGACCGCAGACAGGCTTCGAAGGCCTAACATAAAAAAAATTGGGCTGTAGGCACTTTAACATTTGTTCCAGGGGTACACGGGCAGCAGTAGACTGGTCAGTGTAGTAGTAGTAGAAAGAATGGGCCGCAGACAGGCTTCGAAGGCCTAACATAAAAAAATTGGGCTGTAGGCACTTTAACATTGGTTCCAGGGGTACACGGGCAGCAGTAGACTGATCAGGGTAGTAGTAGTAGAAAGAACGGGCCGCAGACAGGCTTCGAAGGTCTAACATAAAAAAATATTGGGCTGTAGGCACTTTAACATTGGTTCCAGGGGTACACGGGCAGCAGTAGACAGGTCAGTGGAGGCCTAGTGGAAGGAGGGACCGCAGACAGGCTTCGAAGGCCTAACATAATAAAATTTGGCTGTAGGCAATTTAACATTGGTTCCAGGGGAACACGGGCAGCATTAGACAGGTCAGTGGAGGCCTAGTGGAAGGAGTGACCGCAGACAGGCTTCGAAGGCCTAACATAAAAAAAATTGGGCTGTAGGCACTTTAACATTGGTTCCAGGGGTACACGGGCAGCAGTAGACTGGTCAGTGTAGTAGTAGTAGAAAGAATGGGCCGCAGACAGGCTTCGAAGGCCTAACATAAAAAAATTGGGCTGTAGGCACTTTAACATTGGTTCCAGGGGTACACGGGCAGCAGTAGACTGATCAGGGTAGTAGTAGTAGAAAGAACGGGCCGCAGACAGGCTTCGAAGGCCTAACATAAAAAAATATTGGGCTGTAGGCACTTTAACATTGGTTCCAGGGGTACACGGGCAGCAGTAGACAGGTCAGTGGAGGCCTAGTGGAAGGAGGGACCGCAGACAGGCTTCGAAGGCCTAACATAAAAAAAATTGGGCTGTAGGCACTTTATAATTGGTTCCAGGGGTACATGGGCAGCAGTAGACAGGTCAGTGGAGGCCTAGTGGAAGGAGGGACCGCAGACAGGCTTCAAATGCCTAACATAAAAAAATTCGGCTGTAGGCACTTTATAATTGGTTCCAGGGGTACACGGGCAGCAGTAGACAGGTCAGTGGAGGCCTAGTGGAAGGAGGGACCGCAGACAGGCTTCGAAGGCCTAACATAAAAAAAATTGGGCTGTAGGCACTTTATAATTGGTTCCAGGGGTACACGGGCAGCATTGGTCTGGTCAGTGGAGTAGTAGTAGAAATAAGGGACCGCAGACAGGCTTCGAAGGCCTAACATACAAAACATTGGGCTGTAGGCACTTTTAAATTGGTTCCAGGGGTACACGGGCAGCAGTGGTCTGGTCAGTGGAGGAGTAGTAGAAAAAACGGACCGCAGACAGGCTTCGAAGGCCTAACATAATAAAATTGGGCTGTAGGCAATTTATAATTGGTTCCTGGGGTACACGGGCAGCATTGGTGTTGTCAGCGGAGGCCGATTATAATGAGTGTCTGCCAGTTAGTAGTCCCAAACAATAAATACATGTTAATCTCTCGCATGACAACAAAACGAAACCACCAAAGGGTGCAATCATTCGGTACTGGGGTGGGCTCCTCTGCGTAGTTTCATACCTAGTAATTTGGCACAAAGTATTTACTTGGGTAAATATAGGACACTGCCCCTGACTATGTTAAGTACCATCATACATGTCAACACAATGGTATTGTCAGTGGCAGGAATTTACGGATGTCAGCGCATAGACTAAACATTGGTGGAACTGTGAGAGATAATTGTGCAAGTGGTTTAGCAATGTTTGAGCTTGGGGTAGGGGAACTCTCTTGTGTCCGGCGGTACAGGCCCAGGGCCCCTCATGTTACAACGGTGTGTTTGACGTTGGGTGCGCACCACCACCGCCAGAGACACTTTATTGTACTATGAGGGACCCAGTGGCAGTGCCGTCGACCAAAAGCGGGCACACCCACCTCTTCAGACAAACAGCACTCTCACGGGTGCTGGCGCCAAGTGGCGATACCACGGCCCCGTGTGGGGAGTTTGGCCATTTAGGGAGGTGTAAACATGTCATATGCTGGACAATCAGGTGCTGCAAATTACGAGATTGCGAAAGTCATTCAGAATAGCCCACAGGCAAGACCTTTTCATAGGAAAGCTAGGTGTCGGCCGGGCAAGGTGGGGCAAAAGATTTCGAAATCCAGTTGTGGTTCATTTTAATGAAGGTTAAATCATCTACATTTTGGGTAGCCAGACGAGTCCTTTTTTCGGTTAATATTGAACCTGCAGCACTGAATACTCTTTCGGATAGGACACTAGCTGCTGGGCAAGCAAGCTCCTGCAATGCATATTCTGCCAATTCTGGCCAGGTGTCTAATTTGGATGCCCAGTAATCAAATGGGAATGAGGGTTGAGGGAGAACGTCGATAAGGGATGAAAAATAGTTAGTAACATAGTAACATAGTTAGCAAGGCCGAAAAAAGACATTTGTCCATCCAGTTCAGCCTATGTTCCATCATAATAAATCCCCAGATCTACGTCCTTCTACAGAACCTAATTGTATGATACAATATTGTTCTGCTCCAGGAAGACATCCAGGCCTCTCTTGAACCCCTCGACTGAGTTCGCCATCACCACCTCCTCAGGCAAGCAATTCCAGATTCTCACTGCCCTAACAGTAAAGAATCCTCTTCTATGTTGGTGGAAAAACCTTCTCTCCTCCAGACGCAAAGAATGCCCCCTTGTGCCCGTCACCTTCCTTGGTATAAACAGATCCTCAGCGAGATATTTGTATTGTCCCCTTATATACTTATACATGGTTATTAGATCGCCCCTCAGTCGTCTTTTTTCTAGACTAAATAATCCTAATTTCGCTAATCTATCTGGGTATTGTAGTTCTCCCATCCCCTTTATTAATTTTGTTGCCCTCCTTTGTACTCTCTCTAGTTCCATTATATCCTTCCTGAGCACCGGTGCCCAAAACTGGACACAGTACTCCATGTGCGGTCTAACTAGGGATTTGTACAGAGGCAGTATAATGCTCTCATCATGTGTATCCAGACCTCTTTTAATGCACCCCATGATCCTGTTTGCCTTGGCAGCTGCTGCCTGGCACTGGCTGCTCCAGGTAAGTTTATCATTAACTAGGATCCCCAAGTCCTTCTCCCTGTCAGATTTACCCAGTGGTTTCCCATTCAGTGTGTAATGGTGACATTGATTCCTTCTTCCCATGTGTATAACCTTACATTTATCATTGTTAAACCTCATCTGCCACCTTTCAGCCCAAGTTTCCAACTTATCCAGATCCATCTGTAGCAGAATACTATCTTCACTTGTATTAACTGCTTTACATAGTTTTGTATCATCTGCAAATATCGATATTTTACTGTGTAAACCTTCTACCAGATCATTAATGAATATGTTGAAGAGAACAGGTCCCAATACTGACCCCTGCGGTACCCCACTGGTCACAGCGACCCAGTTAGAGACTATACCATTTATAACCACCCTCTGCTTTCTATCACTAAGCCAGTTACTAACCCATTTACACACAATTTCCCCCAGACCAAGCATTCTCATTTTGTGTACCAACCTCTTGTGCGGCACGGTATCAAACGCTTTGGAAAAATCGAGATATACCACGTCCAATGACTCACCGTGGTCCAGTCTATAGCTTACCTCTTCATAAAAACTGATTAGATTGGTTTGACAGGAGCGATTTCTCATAAACCCATGCTGATATGGAGTTAAACAGTTATTCTCATTGAGATAATCCAGAATAACATCCCTCAGAAACCCTTCAAATATTTTACCAACAATAGAGGTTAGACTTACTGGCCTATAATTTCCAGGTTCACTTTTAGAGCCCTTTTTGAATATTGGCACCACATTTGCTATGCGCCAATCCTGCGGAACAGACCCTGTCGCTATAGAGTCCCTAAAAATAAGAAATAATGGTTTATCTATTACATTACTTAGTTCTCTTAGTACTCGTGGGTGTATGCCATCCGGACCCGGAGATTTATCTATTTTAATCTTATTTAGCCGGTTTCGCACCTCTTCTTGGGTTAGATTGGTGACCCTTAATATAGGGTTTTCATTGTTTCTTGGGATTTCACCTAGCATTTCATTTTCCACTGTGAATACCGTGGAGAAGAAGGTGTTTAATATGTTAGCTTTTTCCTCGTCATCTACAACCATTCTTTCCTCACTATTTTTTAAGGGGCCTACATTTTCAGTTTTTATTCTTTTACTATTGATATAGTTGAAGAACAGTTTGGGATTAGTTTTACTCTCCTTAGCAATGTGCTTCTCTGTTTCCTTTTTGGCAGCTTTAATTAGTTTTTTAGATAAAGTATTTTTCTCCCTATAGTTTTTTAGAGCTTCAATGGTGCCATCCTGCTTTAGTAGTGCAAATGCTTTCTTTTTACTGTTAATTGCCTGTCTTACTTCTTTGTTTAGCCACATTGGGTTTTTCCTATTTCTAGTCCTTTTATTCCCACAAGGTATAAACCGCTTACACTGCCTATTTAGGATGTTCTTAAACATTTTCCATTTATTATCTGTATTCTTATTTCTGAGGATATTGTCCCAGTCTACCAGATTAAGGGCATCTCTAAGCTGGTCAAACTTTGCCTTCCTAAAGTTCAGTGTTTTTGTGACTCCCTGACAAGTCCCCCTAGTGAAAGACAGGTGAAACTGTACAATATTGTGGTCGCTATTTCCTAGATGCCCGACCACCTGCAGATTTGTTATTCTGTCAGGTCTATTAGATAGTATTAGGTCTAAAAGTGCTGCTCCTCTGGTTGGATTCTGCACCAATTGTGAAAGATAATTTTTCTTGGTTATTAGCAGAAACCTGTTGCCTTTATGGGTTTCACAGGTTTCTGTTTCCCAGTTAATATCCGGGTAGTTAAAGTCCCCCATAACCAGGACCTCATTATGGGTTGCAGCTTCATCTATCTGCTTTAGAAGTAGACTTTCCATGGTTTCTGTTATATTTGGGGGTTTGTAACAGACCCCAATGAGAATTTTGTTACCATTTTTCCCTCCATGAATTTCGACCCATATGGACTCGACATCCTCATTTCCTTCGCTAATTTCCTCCCTTAAAGTGGACTTTAGACAAGACTTTACATAGAGACAAACCCCTCCTCCTCTCCGATTTTTACGATCCTTTCTAAACAGACTGTAACCCTGTAAGTTAACTGCCCAGTCATAGCTTTCATCTAACCATGTCTCGGTTATTCCCACTATGTCAAAGTTACCTGTAGATATTTCTGCTTCTAGTTCTTCCATCTTGTTTGTCAGGCTTCTGGCGTTTGCAAGCATGCAGTTTAGAGGATTTTGTTTGTATGTAGTAACCATACTGGACAAATGTTGTCTCCTGTCACTTTGAATTGATGCTGCATTACCTGTCCTGTCTGCGGTCATAGCAAAATCACTCCACAACCTGGTCAGAAAACCCCTCTGTCCAACACCACTTCTGATTTCTCCCTCTCTAACACCTCTGGTCTGCTGGCCCCTGCAGCTCGTGTGAGAACGATCACGGGCGCTGTGTGCTGGGAATGCCTGAAGCAAACGGTCAACAAGAGTTGATTGTTTGGTTGCTAATATTAGTTCCAAGTTCTCATGTGGCATAATATTTTGCAATTTGCCTTAATAGCGAGGATCAAGGAGGCAGGCCAACCAGTAATTGTCATCGTTCATCATTTTAGTAATGCGTGTGTCCCTTTTGAGGATACGTAAGGCATAATCTGCCATGTGGGCCAAAGTTCCAGTTGTCAAATCTGCGGTTGTGATTGGTTGAGGGGCAGTTTCAGGCAAATCTACGTCACTTGTGTTCCTCACAAAACCAGAACCCGGCCTTGCCACGCCACCAATTTCCAGTGCCCCAGGGAAAGCTTCCTCATTAAAAATATAATCATCCCCATCATCCTCCTCGTCCTCCTCCTCCTCTTCGCCCGCTACCTCGTCCTGTACACTGCCATGACCAGACAATGGCTGACTGTCAACAAGGCTTTCCTCTTCCTCTGGTGCAGTTGCCTGATCCTTTATGTGCGTCAAACTTTGCATCAGCAGACACATTAGGGGGATGCTCATGCTTATTATGGCGTTGTCTGCACTAACCAGCCGTGTGCATTCCTCAAAACACTGAAGGACTTGACACATGTCTTGTATCTTTGACCACTGCACACCTGACAACTCCATGTCTGCCATCCTACTGCCTGCCCGTGTATGTGTATCCTCCCACAAAAACATAACAGCCCGCCTCTGTTCGCACAGTCTCAGAAGCATGTGCAGTGTTGAGTTCCACCTTGTTGCAACGTCTATGATTAGGCGATGCTGGGGAAGGTTCAAAGACCGCTGATAGGTCTGCATACGGCTGGAGTGTACAGACGAACGGCGGATATGTGAGCAAAGTCCACGCACTCTGAGGAGCAGGTCGGAGAACCCAGGATAAGATTTCAATAAGCACTGCACCACCAGGTTTAAGGTGTGAGCCAGGCAAGGAATGTGTTTCAGTTGGGAAAGGGAGATGGCAGCCATGAAATTCCTTCCGTTATCACTCACTACCTTGCCTGCCTCAAGATCTACTGTGCCCAGCCACGACTGCGTTTCTTGCTGCAAGAACTCAGACAGAACTTCCGCGGTGTGTCTGTTGTCGCCCAAACACTTCTTAGCCAATACAGCCTGCTGACGCTTGCCAGTAGCTGGGCCATAATGGGACAACTGGTGTGCAACAGTGGCAGCTGCGGATGGAGTGGTTGTGCGACTGCGGTCTGTGGACGAGCTCTCGCTTCTGCAGGAGGACGAGGAGGAGGAGGAGGGGGTGCGAACGCCTACAGCCAACTGTTTCCTAGACCGTGGGCTAGGCACAACTGTCCCGAAATTGATGTCCCCTGTGGACCCTTTATCCACCACATTCACCCAGTGTGCCGTGATGGACACGTAACGTCCCTGGCCATGCCTACTGGTCCATGCATCTGTAGTCAGGTGCACATTTGTACTCACAGATTGCCTGAGTGTATGGACGATGCGCTCTTTAACATGCTGGTGCAGGGCTGGGATGGCTTTTCTCGAAAAGAAGTGTCAACTGGGTAGCTCGTAGCGTGGTTCAGCGTACTCCATCAGGGCTTTGAAAGCTTTGCTTTCAACTAACCGGTAGGGCATCATCTCTAACGAGATTAGTCTAGCTATGTGGGCGTTCAAACCCTGTGTACGCGGATGCGAGGCTAAGTACTTCCTTTTTCTAACCATAGTCTCATGTAGGGTGAGCTGGACTGGAGAGCTGGAGATCGTGGAACTAGCGGATGTGCCGGTGGACATGGCAGACTGAGAGACGGTTGGAGACGGTATTGTTTTCTGCCGGTGCCCTAGATGCAGTATTTCCTCCTACGAAACTGGTGATTCCCTGACCCTGACTGCTTTGGGCTGGCAAAGAAACCTGCACATATACTGCTGGTGGTGCGGAAAATGGTGGCCTTACAGTGACGGCAGGGATGTAGCGTTGCTGACTAGCTTCATTGGCCGAGGGTGCTACAACCTTAAGGGACATTTGGTAGTTAGTCCAGGCTTGCAAATGCATGGTGGTTAAATGTCTAAGCATGCAACTTGTATTGAGACTTTTCAGATTCTGACCTCTGCTTAAGCTAGTTGAACATTTTTGACAGATGACTTTGTGCGGATCAATTGGATGTTGTTTAAAAAAATGCCAGACTGCACTCTTTCTAGCATCGGATACCTTTTCAGGCATTGCAGACTGAGCTGTAACCGGATGGACACGCTGTCCTCCAACAGTTTTTGGCTTTGCCACGTGTTTTGGGCCAGACATTGGCCCGGCAGATGGAACCTGTTGCGATGTTGATGCCTGCTGTGGCCCCTCCTCCTCCGCTTCAGAACTACTGCCGCCTGCACCCTGTTCCCCCAATGGCTGCCAATCGGGGTCAACAACTGGGTCATCTATAACCTCCTCTTCTAGCTCGTGCGCAACTTCGTCTGTGTCACCGTGTAATTCGGTGGTAGAGCGTTCGTGATGGGGCAACATAGTCTCATCAGGGTCTGATTCTGGATCAGTACCCTGCGAGGGCAATGTTGTGGTCTGAGTCAAAGGACCAGCATAGTAGTCTGGCTGTGGCTGTGCATCAGTGCACTCCATGTCAGATTCAACTTGTAATGGGCATGGCCTGTTAACTGCTTCACTTTGTAAGCCAGGGACGGTATGTGTAAAAAGCTCCATGGAGTAACCCGTTGTGTCGCCTGCTGCATCCTTCTCTGTTGTTGTTTTTGCTGAAGAGGACAAGGAAGCGACTTGTCCCTGACCGTGAACATCCACTAACGACGCGCTGCTTTTACATTTACCAGTTTCAAAAGAGGAGGCAAAAGAGCTAGAGGCTGAGTCTGCAAGGTAAGCCAAAACTTGCTCTTGCTGCTCCGGCTTTAAAAGCGGTTTTCCTACTCCCAGAAAAGGGAGCGTTCGAGGCCTTCTGTAGCCAGACGACGAACCTGGCTCCACAGCTCCAGACTTAGGTGCAATATTTATTTTCCCACGACCACCTGATGCTCCACTACCACTACCATCATTACCAGCTGACAATGAACGCCCCCGGCCACAACCTCTTCCGCCAGACTTCCTCATTGTTTTAAAAACGTAACCAAAAGTAACGGTATTTGTTGCTGTCAAACAACTTACATGGTGAGCTATAACTTCAGTATGATTTCGATATCCCTTTACAGGTTGGTGAGACCGCAAGGAAAATCAGGCACAATGTTACACACTCTGTATCCTGTGGCACCAAATCAGAGAGATGCCACACACGCAGGACTGTCACTCAAGCACAAATGTCAATATTAATCTCCCACTGTATTTTTTTTTTTCAGGGAGAATTTAGAAAGCAAAAAAAAAAAAAATTGCCTTTCTATGGCCCAGTGCCCACTATTTTAGAGAGAGAGATGGCACACCCAGGAGTCAAGACTGGCACACAAGCAGAAAGGGCAATATTAATCTCCCACTGATTTTTTTTTTTTTCAGGGAGACTTTAGAAACAAAATAAAATAAAATGATTTTTTTAAGGAAGAATTTAGAAACCAAAAAAAAGTAAAATGATTTTTTCCGGGAGAATTTAGAAACCAAATAAAAAAAAATTGCCTTTCTATGGCCCAGTGCCCACTATTTGAGAGAGAGAGATGGCACACCCAGGAGTCAATACTGGCACACAAGCAGAAAGGGCAATATTAATCTCCCACTGATTTTTTTTTTTCAGGGAGACTTTAGAAACAAAATAAAATAAAATGATTTTTTAAGGAAGAATTTAGAAACCAAATAAAAAAAAATGATTTTTTCCGGGAGAATTTAGAAACCAAATAAAAAAATAAATTGCCTTTCTATGGCCCAGTGCCCACTATTTAAAAGAGAAAGAGAGATGGCACACCCAGGAGTCAAGACTGGCACACAAGCAGAAAGGGCAATATTAATCTCCCACTGATTTTTTTTTTTTTCAGGGAGACTTTAGAAACAAAATAAAATAAAATGATTTTTTAAGGAAGAATTTAGAAACCAAATAAAATAAAATGATTTTTTCCGGGAGAATTTAGAAACCAAATAAAAAAAAATTGCCTTTCTATGGCCCAGTGCCCACTATTTGAGAGAGAGAGAGATGGCACACCCAGGAGTCAAGACTGGCACACAAGCAGAAAGGGCAATATTAATCTCCCATTTTTTTTTTTCAGGGAGACTTTAGAAACAAAATAAAATAAAATGATTTTTTTCAGGAAGAATTTAGAAACCAAATAAAATAAAAGGATTTTTTCCGGGAGAATTTAGAAACCAAAAAAAAAAAAATAGGCTTTCTATGGCCCACTGAGTGAGAGATGGCACACACAGGAGTCAGGAGTGGCACACAAGCCCAGAGGTCAATATTTATCTCCCACTGATTGATTTATTGATTTTTTTCAGGTAGAATTTAGAAACCAAATCAACTAAAAAAATAAATAGGCTTTCTATGGCCCACTGAGTGAGAGATGGCACACACAGGAGTCAGAAGTGGCACACAAGCCCAGAGGCCAATATTTATCTCCCACTGACTGATTTATTGATTTTTTCGGGTAGAATTTAGAAACCAAATCAACCAAAAAAATAAATAGGCTTTCTATGGCCCACTGAGTGAGAGATGGCACACACAGGAATCAGAAGTGGCACACAAGCCCAGAGGCCAATATTTATCTCCCACTGACTGATTTATTGATATTTTCAGGTAGAATTTAGAAACCAAATCAACAAAAAAAATAAATAGGCTTTTTATGGCCCACTGAGTGAGAGATGGCACACACAGGAGTCAGTAGTGGCACACAAGCCCAGAGGCCAATATTTATCTCCCACTGATTGATTTATTGATTTTTTTCAGGTAGAATTTAGAAACCAAATCAACTAAAAAAATAAATAGGCTTTCTATGGCCCACTGAGTGAGAGATGGCACACACAGGAGTCAGAAGTGGCACACAAGCCCAGAGGCCAATATTTATCTCCCACTGATTGATTTATTGATTTTTTCAGGTAGAATTTAGAAACCAAATCAACAAAAAAAATAAATAGGCTTTCTATGGCCCACTGAGTGAGAGATGGCACACACAGGAGTCAGAAGTGGCACACAAGCCCAGAGGCCAATATTTATCTCCCACTGACTGATTTATTGATTTTTTCAGGTAGAATTTAGAAACCAAATCAACCAAAAAAATAAATAGGCTTTCTATGGCCCACTGAGTGAGAGATGGCACACACAGGAGTCAGAAGTGGCACACAAGCCCAGAGGCCAATATTTATCTCCCACTGATTGATTTATTGATTTTTTTCCAGTAGAATTTAGAAACCAAATCAACAAAAAAAATTAATATGCTTTCTATGGCCCACTGAGTGAGAGATGGCACACACAGGAGTCAGGAGTGGCACACAAGCCCAGAGGCCAATATTTATCTCCCACTGATTGATTTATTGATTTTTTTCAGGTAGAATTTAGAAACCAAATCAACCAAAAAAATAAATAGGCTTTCTATGGCCCACTGAGTGAGAGATGGCACACACAGGAGTCAGAAGTGGCACACAAGCCCAGAGGCCAATATTTATCTCCCACTGACTGATTTATTGATTTTTTCAGGTAGAATTTAGAAACCAAATCAACAAAAAAAAATAAATAGGCTTTCTATGGCCCACTGAGTGAGAGATGGCACACACAGGAGTCAGAAGTGGCACACAAGCCCAGAGGCCAATATTTATCTCCCACTGACTGATTTATTGATTTTTTCAGGTAGAATTTAGAAACCAAATCAACAAAAAAAATAAATAGGCTTTCTATGGCCCACTGAGTGAGAGATGGCACACACAGGAGTCAGGAGTGGCACACAAGCCCAGAGGCCAATATTTATCTCCCACTGATTGATTTATTGATTTTTTCAGGTAGAATTTAGAAACCAAATCAACAAAAAAAAATAATAGGCTTTCTATGGCTCACTGAGTGAGAGATGGCACACACAGGAGTCAGGAGTGGCACACAAGCCCAGAGGCCAATATTTATCTCCCACTGATTGATTTATTGATTTTTTCAGGTAGAATTTAGAAACCAAATCAACCAAAAAAAATAGGCTTTCTATGGCCCAATGAGTGAGAGATGGCACACACAGGAGTCAGGAGTGGCACACAAGCCCAGAGGCCAATATTTATCTCCCACTGATTGATTTATTGATTTTTTCAGGTAGAATTTAGAAACCAAATCAACCAAAAAAATAGGCTTTCTATGGCCCACTATGTGAGAGAGATGGCACACACAGGGATGGCACTCTAGCAGAAATGCCAATCTTAATCTCCCACAAAAAAAAAAAACAGGGACTGTCCTACAATTACTATCTCCCTGCAGTAAGCTCAGCCAGGTATGGCAGGCAGCAATAAGGAGTGGACTGATGCACAAATTAAATAAAAAGTGTGGACAAACAAAAAAGATAGCTGTGCAGAAAGGAAGGAACAACAGGATTTGTGCTTTGAAAAAAGCAGTTGGTTTGCACAGCGGCGTACACAGCAATGCAGCTATCAGGGAGCCTTCTAGGGCAGCCCAATGAGCTACAGCGCTGAGGAAAAAAAAAAAAATGTAGCTTCCACTATCCCTGCACACCGAAGGTGGTGTTGGACAGTGGAAATCGCTACAGCACAAGCGGTTTGGGGTTTAATGAACCCTGCCTAACACTATCCCTGCTTCTGACGAAGCGGCAGCAACCTCTCCCTAAGCTCAGATCAGCAGCAGTAAGATGGCGGTCGGCGGGAACGCCTCTTTATAGCCCCTGTGACGCCGCAGACAGCAAGCCAATCACTGCAATGCCCTTCTCTAAGATGGTGAGGACCAGGACCTATGTCATCACGCTGCCCACACTCTGCGTTCACCTTCATTGGCTGAGAAATGGCGCTTTTCGCGTCATTGAAACGCGACTTTGGCGCAAAAGTCGCGTACCGCATGGCCGACCCCGCACAGGGGTCGGGTCGGGTTTCATGAAACCCGACTTTGTCAAAAGTCGGCGACTTTTGAAAATGAACGACCCGTTTCGCTCAACCCTAGTCCTTACCTTAACCCTAGCTTTAGCCCCAACACTAAACCTAACTTTAGCCCCTGCACCAACCCTAAATTTAGCCCCAACCCTGACCCTAACTTTAGCCCCAACCCTAACTTTAGCCCCAACCCTAACCCTAACTGTAGCCCTAACCATAACTTTTACACAACTCACTTTAGCCCAACTCTAATTCTAATGTAAAAATGGAAATAAATATATATTTTTCATTTCATTATTGTTACCTAACTAAAGGGGTGATAATGGGAGTTTTTATTTACTATTTTTTTCATTTCGATCACTGTGATAGGGTCTATCACAGTGATCAAAATGAACCAATAGGAAAAAATCTCCTATTATTGCCGGGTGCCAACTGGCAGATCTCGGCGGGTGCACTGCATATGCGCCCGCCATTTTCTTACCAGAAGAAGATGCAGGGGAAGGGAAACCGGGAGGTACCGGTGGGTATTAGGGACCCCATTTCTCTCTCCTCTGATGTGCAATCACATCAGATAATAGAGAAATTAAATGGCAAATCGGACATTTTTTGCGGTCACCATTATACGGTTAATAATGGCGATCCCAACCCCAGAATCAGTTAAAACCAACCAGAATTCTGTCCTCTGGGGTCTTGTCTACCCCTGGCAGCCGAGACCCCAGGGAAATTCTGACTCTGGGAGGCACTATACACATTTTCCACAGCGTCATTAAAAAGCGGCGCTGTGGTTTAAGTACACTTAATTGCCACCGTGAAAAGGTGCATCGGTGGTCGCTAAGGGGTTAAAGATGCCACCAAGTTACACCCATTATCGCACACAACCAGACATGTTTGGAGGTTCGGCGGGGACAGCCGCTGATTGGTCTATTTTTTTATCACCTTCAACAGCTTGGCTGCGTTGTGAGCTTTATCACCTAAACAGATGAGCTTCAGCAAAGCGTGCTGCCGCTTAGCCAAAGGCAGTGCTTCCGACCTCCCAGCTGAGTAATGGGGAGCCTACTGTCAGTGAGAAGGAGATGAAGGAGGAGAGACAAGAACTGTAATACGAGGAAACTGAAACCCTGATGGAAATTGGGACCGCTATTCTTGGTGTGCATAAGATGTGTGATGTACCAGCCTATGATTCTGTCCCAGACTACACCAGGTTCAGCCAGTGTGCCATAAGGGAAATGTAGAGTCCCTGTCCACAAGAACTTGTCCACATGTCTGTGGTAAAGTAGACCTTCCCTGTCATTGCTTTGGCCAGAGCACGGCTGATATTGTGTAACACGACTGCTTATGTAACTGTTGACGGCACACTGGGAAAAATAGTGTCGGATGGTAATCGAGTGCCATGGGGCTGCCACCACCAAGAGGTCGCAGAAAGATTCAGTTCCCACAAGTCAAAAGGCAACATTCTGGATATATGGGTGTTGGGTGGTTCGATATTTCTGCTTTCTGTTAAATGTCTTTGATAGGGACAAGTGAACAATGCACTGGGTCCATGAATTGGACACAGTTTTTGACTGTTTTTTATTTGCAACAGCAGGTTATGGGCAGGAGTCATCAGTGCATGCTTGATGGACAGCAGATTGGGAAGGCCTAGTGATGAGTGAGTACCGTAATATTTGTAATCGCTACACTCGTAACGAGCACTTTGTAAAAATAGTGTATTCATTCTGAATAGCAAGAACAATACAAGTCAATTGAAAATGTGAGTAATCTTCTGCTGGACCCTGCAAAGGGGTCTGGGGGCCTGAGGAAAAGGCTGAATCGGATGGCAAAGTGATGAAACAGAATGGAAAGAGCCTGGAGTATATGCCTGCATGCATTTCTGACTCACATATGGTTTCTGGGAATAAGTTAGTCGCAGTATTATGCCACTTTAACAGATACACAAGAACAACTACTAAGCCTAGATTTCTATTGAATATGTTTTCCCTATCCCATTTACAATGTGGGACAACCTTTCACAAGGACCTCCAATAACAAATATTAGTTTGAAAGGTCCTCTTTACATTCAGGATTTGTCCACTGCACAATAAACATAGGGTTTTGTAAAAATTAGCTCAATGGACTGAGTCATGGTTGATGTAGGAAGCCACCACCCCAAGGGCCTCCAATCACAAATAGTAGTTAGGCTGGAGTAGGAATACTGTCATAGGGTTTAGAAAAATTAGCTCTATGTGCTGAGTAATGGTTGACAAAGGAAGCCACCATCCCAAGAGCTTCCAATCACAAATATTAGTTAGGCTGGAATAGCAACACTGTCCGGGTTTGTCCACTGCACAATGTGCATAGGGTTTGTAAAATTAGCTTTATGGGCTGAGTCATGGTCGGCAAAGGAAGGAAACGGGTTTTTATGGAAAGCGGTTGACGTTAACAAAAGTAGCATGAATCAGCATTTTTGGTGAATTAAGGTTGGCATGCTATCAACTGGAGGGATTGCAAACTGTGGAGATACACAGTCCTTGTTAAATTTAATCAGAGTAAGTCTGTCTGCAGAGGTGTGTGCACCTATCAGTGACGACTGACCCAGCTGAACTGAAAACGTGCTCTCACATCACACTAGCAGCCAGGCAGGCCAGAACCTCCAAGGCGTAGAAGGAGAGGTAGGGGCCAAGTGTTCAGCTTGGACACCCAATAATTAATGGACACTAAAGCTTCAGAAAAGACGCACGTATCGTCACGTAAGTAACCCTTGACCATGTTCTGCAATTTCTCCCTCCTTTGCATTGTTACAGGAACAGATAGCCCTTGCTTTTGTGCTGGTTTATTGAAAATTGTCCAAATTTTGCACATTTTCCCCCCACCTCCGTTGGACCTGGTGTTCATGTCTCTCCTCATTATCGCTTGGTGTTGAAAATAGCTGCTACTTCCGCCACCAGCATTGTCTGAGCTTGATGTTTTCAGCAACTGATCTACAATGGCCCTCTTGAATGATTCCATTGAAAAACTCTTTGGTGACTCCAAAAGGAGAGAAGGAAATTTCTCCTGATACTGTGGATTGAGAAAGATGGACAACCAGTATTGGTTGTTGGATAAAATGTGTTTTAGACAATTACACATGATCAGTGCCATGTGAGCCAAGCTGCAAAAGGCAAATGTTCTGTGTCCCCAACAGTAGGAACAGTGCCTATCCTCTCCTCACGCTGACTCACATCCTCCTCCTCTTCCACCTCCTCCTTTCTAGCCCATCCAGGCTGCACAGACATGAAACTTGGGTTGGATGTCCCCTCTGTAGCATTTGGAGTCCCGTCGGTTGCACAGAAAAGCAAGTCATCTCCCTCCTCATCCTCATCATGCTCTTCATAGTGAAATCTGGCTCCATATCAACATGCTGGACACTTAAAGCTTCCTCATCATATTATACGATATGATTCGATACACTTTATTGAGTCCGGGGGAAATTAAGGGAAATTATGCAATGATTGTTTCAAGAGACACAGCAGCGGGATGGTTACACTGATAATAGACTGATCACCGCTCACGAGCTTGGTGCAGTACTCAAAGTTCTCAAGAACCTCACAAATGTCAGCAATCCACACCCACTCGACAGTTGTTATGTGTTGTGGCTGACTCTCAGTCTGATGGGCATGTTGAAGCTGGTATTTAGCTACTGCCCTCTGCTGCTCACTAATCCTCGCCAACATGTGATAGGTTGAGTTCCTCCACGTGGGCAGGTCACAAATGAGCCAGTGACTTGGCAAATTCAAGCCCTTTTGCAGTGTTGTAAGACCATCATAAGCGGTAGAGGAATGGCGGAAATGAGCATTAATATGGTGGAACTTCTCAAGAAGGTACGGCAAGGCAGGGTAACTTTTCAGAAATTTCTGAACAACTAGGTTCAGCACATGAGCCATTCATGGCATGTGTACCAGCTTGCTGACCTTTAAAGCCGCCACCAGGTTACGCTCATTATCACAGTCAACCAGATCGGGTTGGAGGTGCAGCTGGGAGATCCACTGATCAGTCTGTTGTTTTAAAGCTTGCTACAGCTCTGCTGCAGTGTGTGGTTTTTGATCTTAACAGATCAGCATCAGCAGAGTGTATTGCCACTTTGACAATACACTACTTCACAGTTTCCAGCTTGGCAGTGATGGGGAGGGTACTTCAGCAGAGGATGAGGAGCAAGAATAGGGGAGAGAGGAAGTGGAATATGAAGAGTCGGAAACACTGACAGAAGTTGGGACCGCTATTCTTGGCTTGGGTAGGATGTGTGATGTCCCAGTTTGCGCCATTGTCCCACCCTCCACCAGGTTCACCCTGTGTGTCATCACAGAAATGTATCGTTCCTGTCCACAACAACTTGTCCAGGTGTCTGTTGTTAGGTGGACCTTCCTAGTTACAACATTGGTGAGAGCACGGTTCAGATTGTTTAACACAAGCTTGTGTAATGCAGGGAAGGCACACCATGCAAAATAGTGATGGCTGAGTACACTGTATCGTGGGGCAGCCACAGCCAAGAGATCACGGAAAAACTGTGTTCCCACAAGCCTAAATGACAACATCTCCACAGCTAGCAATTTGGCAATGTGCAAGTTTAGTATGTGTGCCTCTGGATGCATGGCTGGGTATTTATGCTTTCTTTCCAAGCTCTCAAGCATGGACAATTGGATGCTTTGCTGGGACAAGGAAGTGGATGTGGTTAGATGTTTCTTGTGTGTGATTAACCACAGATTGAGGTCAGGAGGTATGATTGCCTCCTTCCTGAACAGCACTTTCCAAAGGACATAGCCCAGGCAACATGGCAGTGGTTTGACCCGCAGAAACAGATTTGGTACTGTGGTGTTTCACCCACCTACTGGGGTACTTGGGTGCCATGTGGTTTTGCATACTGGTGGTGCCCAGATTGCCTTTGACCTAGCCCCTGCTCAACTTGGTATGGCAGATGCTACAGACTGCAATATTTTTCTCTGAAGGACTTTCAGAAACAAAATTCCACAAAGTGGCTGAACGACCCCTTGCCCTGACTTGGCGCACAGTGGGGATGCTCTTTGGAACAGTTGACCCAGTTCTCACTCTGGACAAACCACGAACCCTTGGTGACTGTGTTGGTGCTTCATTTCTATCTTCCTCTGCATTGCTGTGATGGCTATACATGCCAATGGTCCAGGTCGGAGCAGTGGACCTCATCCTCCTTCCCAGTTGACATTGTAAGCTGACCTGATGGCAACTGTGTCTCATTAACATAAGCCTGCACCTCTGGAGACAGTAATGATATTCCTCCAAGTGACTTTATTCTGGCCTTAAGTCCTTAAATACTTGCGCATCAATGGACACCACCTTCTCACGTCCCTCTTCAATGCTATACAATGATAGATCAGAGACAACCAATGGATACGTAGCAAACAAATCCTCGGAGTGGCCAAGCTTGGGATCATATGTCTCTTGTGACTGATAATGGCGGGAGGAAGGAGAACCAGCTTCAAGATTAGATGGGCCAGCCTTCTGAGTATCAACAGTAGACTGTGTGGTCGTGGAAGATTGTTGCTTCTGACAAATGCGTAGAGGCCTTGTCTGCTATCCAAGGCAGAATCTGCTCTTGCTCCTCTGGTTTCCACACGTTTGCGTTCCAGACCAGGACATTTTTCAGAGAACATAATGGATGCAACAAGCTTCTTCTGTCCTGACACAGACTCAATGCCTTTTTGCGCACCACTGACAACACCATGTCCACGTCCCTGTCTCTTAACAACAGGCTTTTTTTGGGTTTTAGTCACAGATTTTTAGATGCTGATGGCACAAGCCAAGCTAGCTGTCACAGCCAAAACAATGGGAAAAATGGCCTGGTGTGTGCTTGGTAGCAGGAAGTATGAAATGTTTGGATTACAGCTTTGCATAGGGCTGTTAATGCCTTTTCAAGTGAACTAATGAGGACAGCACAGAGCCAACCTCTGACCACAAAAAAAGCAGGGAAAATGGTCTGATGCATGCTTGATAGAAGGCAGTAGGAAATGTTTGGACCACTGCTTTGCATAGGGCACTGACCACCTTTTTAAGTTCACTAATGTGGACAGCAAAGGGCAGGCTCTGACCCCCAAAACAGCAGGGAAAATGTCCTTGTGCATGCTTGCTTTGCAGGCAGTAGGACATTTTTGGACTACTGCTTTGTGTAGGGCACTTAACACATTTTTAAATGGATCTGTTTGGCAGCAGAAGCCACACTCTGCCCCCAAAAACAGCAGAAAAATTGGCCGTGTGTGTGTTAGGTGTTGAGTTCCCACCGCTGCACAGGGGGAATCTCGAACCACCTCCACTGCGGTCTCCCATTCTTCTCCAGCTGCAGTGGAGCCTGCTCAGCAGAGACGTTGGTCCCAGCATCTGACTCAGGCATATACTGTGCACTTGGTTACTGCTGCCCTTCCAGGCTCAGCCTTTGTAACCAGCACTAATCAGCGGTGAGCAGATGCTCCTGGGACTAAGTCCTGCCTTTTCTCTACTGAGCATGCTCAAGGGATGACCTCTCATTGGAGGTCGGGGGTCACATGCTCAGGTCTTGTAGCAGCTCCTATTGGACCACTAGGAAGGTCCCGGAGAGCTTCCGCTATAAAAGGTTTGCATGGCTGCACGGTGATGGGCTAGTATCAACCTTATATCGTGTGTGTGTGTGGATGTATGCTTGATCTGGTAAATGCTCCTTAATCATTCCCATTCCTAGTGTTGCTGAATGCTCGTGAATTTTGGAGTTAACAGGGTACAGCATTTCCTTTGTTTCCCTGCGACTCTGTGAAGCAACAGATCTCGCACCACTTCATATCGGGTGATGGAACCCGTGTTTATTCTTGCATACTACCGCTTATAATGCCGCCATTACCTAGCAGCAGGTTCCATCTCTGCACTGTGGACCCCAGCCTGAAAACGCACCTTTTACTATCTTTACATTTATTCGGTGCGTTCTGCCAGCCCTAACAGTGCGTGCTGGGTAGCAGGCAGTAGGAAATGTTTGGATTACTGCTTTGCATAGGGCACTTAATGCCTTTTTAAGTGGACTAATGTGGACTAGGGTTGAGCGAAACGGGTCGGCCATTTTCAGAAGTCGCCGACTTTTGGCAAAGTCGGGTTTCATGAAACCAGACCCGACCCTTGTGTGGGGTCGGCCATGAGGTCGGCGATCTTCTGAATCTGGTATCGGAATTCCGATACCGAGTTCCGATATGTTTGCAATATCGGAAATCGGTATCGGAATCCATATTTAAGTGTAAAATAAAGAATTAAAATAAAAAACGCGCCCTGGTACTAACCGGCAACCTTCCTTCCTTAGAATCAGGACCTTAGATGACGTCGCGGCTTGTGATTGGTCGCACGACCGCCCATGTGACCGCTCACGCGACCAATCACAAGCCGTGACGTCACCCTCGGAGTAATACCACAACTACCTAATAGGAATATACTCACCCTCGGACGCGCCCTGCTTCTTTCCGGCAGCCTTCCTTCCTAAGAATCAGCACTTGAATGACCTTTGGTGACGTCGCGGCTTGTGATTGGTCGCGTGAGCGGTCACATGGGTGGTCGCGCGACCAATCACAAGCCGCGACGTCATCTAAGGCCCTTCACACGCTGATTCTAAGGAAGGAAGGCTGCCGGTTAGTACCAGGGCGCGTTAGAGGGTGAGTATAGCAATATTTTTTATTTTAATTCTTTATTTTAAATATGGATCCCAGGGCCTGAAGGAGAGTATAGTATCCCATTGCACTGCATTGGGTTTCGTGTTTCGGCCGACCCCAACCCCGACTTTTCTATAGGATCGGCCGATTTCACTCGACCCGACTTTTGAGAAAGTCGGGTTTCGTGAAGCCCGACCCGATCCTATAAAAGTAAAAGTCGCTCAACCCTAATGTGGACAGCAGAAGCCAAGCGCTGACTCCAAAACCAGCAGGGAAAATGCTCTGGTGCATGCTGGGTAGCAGGCTGTAGGAAATGTTTGGACTACTGCTTTGCGTAGGGCACTTAACGCCTTTTTAATTGGCCTAACATGAACAGCAGAAGCCAGGCTCTGTCCCAGCAGAGAAAACAGACCAGGGCTTTAAAAAAAATGGCAGCACTAAATGCTAGTTCTCCTTGTGCTGGAAAAATATTGCTTTGCCTCTAACAAAAGCTGTCTTAAGATGGACAATGGAAGAACACTTTAACCTCTTCCTGCCTAATACACAATCTCTTTCTCCCTGTACTCTGACTTTGTTGTGTGTCTTCAGCTCTGAAAAGAGCTATTTTTTGGTGGTATTATGGAGCTAGTAATGGGCATCTTTAAAGTGTCCTAGCTCGAGTATCTGCCTCACGCTACTCTACATTGACCTCTTATAAACTGCAGGTATCCCTGAAAAGGGCTTTTGTGTTATCCAGAGGCCTAAGGATCCTCCCTAGCAGCTGAGCGATCTCTCCCTATGCTTGCAGAACCCAGGCTCCGGATGGAATGTGCGTAAAGGATGCGACAGGGCTTCAATAGACCCTATGACACTGGGCGGCCAGCCTATCACAGTAATGCCACAACCAAGATGTCTGCAGCATTACTGTGATTGGTTAAGAAGCTCAGCATGTTTAGTGGCTGCAAAGTAGGCGCCAAAACTACAGAGCGGGACATCCAAGTAAAATAAATACACTCGCTCATCACTAGGAAGGCCGTAACAAAGGGAAGGAACAGTGGTTTCACCATCAGACAAAGATTTTGTACCCAGACATTCCGCCCATCTACTGGGGTGCTTGGCCGCCATGTGCTTTTGCATGCTGGTCATGCTCAGGTTGGCAGCGTTCTTGCCTCTTCTTAGCTTAGTTTGGCAGAAGATGAAGGTGAAGATTGCAGTTGTCTTTCTGAAGGATTTTCAGAAAAAATGTCATACAGGGGAACACCCTTGGCCTGTTATCTAGTCGAGTGTGGGGGGACTCTGTGGATCATTTGATCGAGTTCTCTCTCTGGTCAAGTCACTGTCTCTTCTTACCTGTTTTTGTGCTACAGACCAATCACTGTCTGCACTACTGTGCTCGCTAGGCGTGCCACCACTCCAGGTTGGATCAGTGGCCTCATCATTGACCACGTCATTTTCCAATTCTCAATGTGATCCTCCTTCTGAGTTGTGATTTTAAGCTCACCTCAAAGCAACTTTGCGGCACGATTTTCTTTTACCTCTTTAGACATGCCTTGACCTTCCCGAACGTGGCTTTCTCCTGGTCGTGGGTGCTCAAAGGTTTGTTCATCACTGCACTCCAGCACCTCATGGCCATCTTTAACGGTGCACGTTGAGAGGCCTGATAAATTACAAGGAAATGTAACAGTTTCTCACAGTGGCCGGTATTGGGGTCATATGTCTCCTGGGACTCTTGATGGTGTGAGGAAGGAGTACCAAGTTGAGGATTCAGAAGCCCAGCCTCTTGGTTACTGAGACTGGACCATGTGGAAGGCTTTGTGGTGCTACTTGTCAACACACTGGAGCCTTTGTCTGCTATCCAAAATGCAACATCATGGTAATTGTCTGGGTTCATCAGTATTGTACCACGCTAACTACATTTTGACAGGAAACTAGAACAAGATCCAGTCACTTTCTGATCTGTAACACGTCCAAAGTGGGCATCACCACATCCATGTCCCTTCCATCACCCTTTCTCACATTGAATGCTTTATGCTTATGAAAAATAAATTTCAATGCTTTATTTTTGACAAGTACCCTCACAGAGGTGTTATGTACAAATTCAATATATCTAGCAATGTGTTGCAATTTTTTTAAGATACCAGCTTTGTTACTCACGTCAACATGAAAATTACAGATAATTAGTCGTGTTTGCGTATCTCTGCAGGCTTTGCACCAGTCGCACAACTGCAAGATAAAGATATGCTATTTATTAAACCAATAGCAAATGTGTAGGATTGTGCAGATTGGTCAATGGCAGTCCTGTGTCTTGAGGAGGCTGCTTCCAAGAAAAATGAGGCTTGTACATGTTCCTAACATGGGTTTCAGGCCTGACAGACTGAGCACAAAACAAGCCCTCGCTTGCATACACTGTATTCAGAATTTTATTCTAATGCTTTTGGTGTCTGATAGAATCCAATTTACTGACATTGATCATACAGCTCCCCAAAATCCTGTATTATATCCACCTTACAGTGGCTTCACCCACTATTACAGTTGTTCCATTGGGACCCAGTGTTAAAAATGAACTGTGGAGCTTGCAAAATGCAGGTTTCACAGCGCCTGCTGGCCCTCTGCTAATTTTCAGCAAACACCACATAATGACATGGCGGTGGACATGGTGGTGGTGGTGGGCAAAGCCCAAAATTCAAATTTGCATGTTTGAAATGGCATTGTAAAGGGATGGGGAATATGTATTTCACTATCTTGCTATTTGACATGAGGTAGGGTCCTCCAAAATGTAGGAGTGTGAGCCCTCACAAATGTTAAAGTAAAAAATAAAGCCAAAGCACTTTATGTGAAGATAAGCTAAAGGAGAGCATATATTTATTTTTTCATTTTTATTTTGCATTATATACCGTACTCTACATGTAATTATGAAGGAAATTATGTTTCTGAGCATTTTTCCCTTTAAAAAAAATTGGGTTTGGTTTGGCAGGTATTTTTAAAAATCCATAAAACTGGCGCAATAGTCTGACAACATTATTCCCAGATACCATAGGTGAGTGAGAATGGCATGCAGGCATCTTCTCCATGCTGTTCCAATTTCATTTTAGCACTTTCTCATGCATTTCAGCTTTTTTTCCCATGCCCCTAGACCCGTTTGTAGGGTCCAGAAGAAAAATATTCGGCTTCCCCATTGACTTGCATTGGATCTGTTATTTTGTATGAATGCACAAATATTAGATATTATTTGTGACGATTTTCCCGAATCCGTATATTTCACTATTATATCATCACTAATAGTGACCAACACAAACCTTGTGGTTTTATAATTGCACTTAATTATATTAAATTGTTAAATAAAATAATCTTTAGCTAGGGTCTATTTTCCATCTGTAATTTGTAAATACATATTTTTCATTGGACATAGCATGGAGAGGAATTAGCGTGAAGGGGTACAGTGTGGAAGTAAAGACATTGTAGCATAAATATCTGCTCTGCAGGTCTTGATTAGATTCACCTGTAGGGTTTTGCTCACAGCCAGGAAGTTGCTTCATGGAGTGGCAGTATCCTGAGGGAATGTCCATCTGCTGGATGTTGAGCATAGTTGAGTGTGTTAATGACCAGCAACAATGTTAGTCTGTGGTGTCTTGGAACTGACAAGAGTCCACACAGGCCATGTGCAGAGATCCGCAAGTTTCGCTGGTTCCTGTGGACAATTACTGTTTTGTTTGACCTAGCTGGGGCTGACTCAGCCATCCATGAGTAGTCCAGGTCTATCCGGTTTAGTTAGGGCGTGGACAAGGCTAGGGATTTATGTTTATTAGTTTGTTTTTTTGTTCTGTGTAACCTGTGGAAAGCAGTAAAAACTACAACTGGTTGGCCAACAGCTGCACGTGTGTGTGAATACTTAAGGCCTCATGCCTACCAGAGAGCAAAACTCTATAACACGAAAAAGTAAAACAGTGGAGAGGGGACAGCCATGGTATAGAGCGTGGTTTATAAAAGTGGACAGAGTGGTGGCTATAGCAGATTAGGGTGAACGGTGTGATTGTTATAGCTCATCAGGTGGACTGTGGCAGCTGTAGCTCATAAGAGCGAAGAGTGGAACAATTGCATCTCATAAGAGCAGACACATACTGTAAAAAGTTTATTTAACGCACAGTATTAACAGTAATTGTCCTGCTTACAGCATTGTAACATAACTCTTATTCTTAAGAGCTTTGGTGTATTTATGGAGTGATGATAGTTCGGGTGATGTTTTCATGTATTGATGATGATTCTGGTGATGTATGTATGTACTCATCATGGTCAAGATGAAGTATTCATGTAGCGATGATGGTTGTGCTGATGAAAACATCAACAGAACCTTCATCACAAAATGGTGTAGTTCTGCTGGTTCTGTGAAGTGTTCATGTACTGATTATGTTTTTATGATTTTTATTTGTTGTCATCAAGCCTTTTTTTCAAATCAGTGCCATTTTAGAGCTGTTCTTACAAGTACATAAATATGATAGTATGATTCCCAACATCAGAAGTACTATCTAGCACTATAAAACACAGTTTGCAGCCAGCAGATACGTGACTGGCATGGCCGTGCAGTGGCTGCAGTAGGAGCGGCACAGAGTGTGGATGGGGCAGGCAAAAATCTCTTGCGGGGGCACAGGGCGCCTGAAAGACCTGCCTGCCAAAATAATTTAGAAGTGTGCACCACTTAATGAATTTTGTGCATCTTAATCCAGTGCACTCTTCAGCTAGCATACAAAGCACCTGTCTGGATGAATCAGGGTTATTGTATTTCTGAGATTAACAGATTTAGTTTAAAAATCCAGTATTTCGGAAGACAAAGCCAAATCTAAAATACAATATGATTAATTGGTGTGATAGGAGACTTTGCAAAATTACATTTTTGATTACTTTTCTTGTATATTGAGACACCAAAGAGCCAATTCATCCATCCTTATGTGTAAGCAAACTGTTGTAGAAAAGTCCCTTTTTTGCAACATGTAGTTGTGCCATAAATGGGCCTTTTTTTGCCATTTTTATGCCAGTTCCTCCAACTTTTGATAAATGGACTGAGTTTAGCGAAAGGGGACAAGACAAAAGCGACAAAAATTATAGTGAAAAGTTACTCCGGCACATACAGTATTTGAAGAATATTTCCGGTTCTAGCACAGCGGCAGCTGAAAAATTTGACAATTTTGTTAAGATGAACATTCCTCTTAATAAACCGGGCCGATCCTACTTCAGCCTGGAACAAGACTGGGGAATAGAATATCAGCCTTCATTATGTGCCCAAAGTGTTTTGGAAATGTTCTTCTAGATTGTATGTTATTTATTTGTTTCCTTAACTTATTCATAACATTTTGTTTTTCAATTTTAACCATATAGATTCAGTAATTAAATTTTTTAATAGATTGGATTTTTACAGACTCGGCTTTACCACAGCTATAACTTTTCTACATAAACATAACATTATGAGGGATTTTATCTTTGGGCCAACTTGTAACATATAATGACATTATCCATTTTATAATATAATGTCCTGGAAAATGAAAGAAAAAAATCAGAATAGTAAAAAACATGTTTATTGATCAATTCCCCGGCTGCTACGATAATTTTACACTCTGGTGGAGGGGACCCATGGGATCCAGTGCCTTTATTCGCCAGAAATTAAAGAATTTGAAAACCTCTGTTGTAGATATAATTCTGCTGCATACAGTGGGCACAAAAAGTCTACCCACCAATGTTAAAATGTGAAATAATCATACCAAAAAGAATCATTTCAAAACTTTTTCCATCTTTAATATCACTCATAATCTGTACAATTCAATTTAATGGAATTGGGAAAAGAAAACTAAGAACTAAATTATCTATGGGTTAATCCCTTCTCAACTTCCTCTGTACATAAGTAATATGCATGGGTATGGATTAGGCTAAGCGTCGGACCCCGTACTAAACCCAACAGATGCTGGCTGTTATAACACAGCCAACATATGCTTCTAATAGCTGAGCTCTGATGACTGTTTTATCCACTTAAATGCCATAAGACATCAGTGTTTCCGGTACGTGTGAAGACAGTTATCACACGGACTAGAGACACCCATGTAGACATATTCAAGTGAATGGGTCTGTGCACATGTCAGTGTTTTTCCATGGATTGTGTGTCTGTGGACAAAACATGCTAACAATATCATTAATGTGACACTTACCGGCTCCAGGGAATCAGCGGTACTGTTCACACTGTTCACAAAGCCGAGTACTGAAGACAGCTCACATCACTGCTCCCTGCTCGAGATGCAATCAGCGCTAGCAGGGGACAATGTTGAGAGTTGTATTCAACTGTTAACAGCAAGAGCAGGTGGCAGCTGATGGGAGTATTTACCAACCATCGCCTGTACTATAGATAAATTAAAAAATTAAGATGTGGGGTTCCCCTTTATTTTTGATAACCAGCCAGGCAAAACGGAAAGCTGCTGGCTTCAACCTTTAGCTTTCAGCTTCAGCAAAGCTAGTTATCAAGAATAGAGGGGTCACTCATGGTGAACTGCAGTCACTGAGCTGCACTGCAATGAACTCACTGACTTTTTCTCACGGTGCTGGTGTCACCGCAGTTCAGGGGCCTGGCTGAGAACACTGCCTCAGTGACCTGCAGTAACCTCGATGATGCCACCACTGCTCACTGATGCTCCGCTCAAAGCAGTTCATTACTCCGTGGTTCTCAGCTAGGACAGGCACATCTTGGCAACGTCCAGGTTGAAAACTATTTTTTCCCAGACATGGATTACGGCATGGACAGAAAGAAGGAAAAGTGAGGGATATGGTTCTTTATTTTTTTTGGTTTACTAAAGGAGACGAGGGCTTCAGTGGAATGGGCGTTAAGTGAGTAACTTTGTTATTTTTAAATAAAAAAGGAAAAGTGTGCATTATTTTTATTTAAAATGAAGGACTTAATTATGGCTGTGTGTTTGTTTACAATGTAACTACAGTGGGGAAATAAGTATTTGATCCCTTGCTGATTTTGTAAGTTTGCTCACTAACAAAGACATGAACAGTCTATAATTTTAAGGATAGGTTAATTAGAACATTGAGAGATGATTAATATCAAAAATAAAATCCAGAATATCACATTGTATAAATTATATAAATTTATTAGCATTTTGCAGTGAGAAATAAGTATTTGATCCCCTACCAACCATGAATAGTTCTCGCTCCTACAGACTAGTTAGATGCTCCTAATCAACTCATTACCTACATGAAAGAAAACTGTCTTTCATAGTCACCTTTATAAAAGACCAACAAATGAAAAAAAGAAAAAAAAAGGAAAGCAGCACCAGCAGCTGGTTGAATCACCTGCACACTCTGACTCAATGTCTTCCTGTTGTGCGTAAATGCCTTTGCAGATCTCGGGTGCTCCAACTGAGAAAAAAACCCAAACATGTATTGCGAAAGTCTAGAAGGAACAGTGAGCACTCACCATCCGCTAAAATCCAGTCTTTATTGTGACATATGGTCAAAAGCAGGAACAATCAGGGAGACCCGTGGAAGCGCAGAAGCGCAAAACGGCCATCGTCTTGTGGAAACACATTTCTCACTGATTGCTCCTGCTTTTGACCATATGTCACAATAAAGACTGGATTTTAGCGGATGGTGAGTGCTCGCTGTTCCTTCTAGACTTTCACCTTTATAAAAGACTCCTGTCCACAGACTCAAATTAATAAGTCAGACTCTAACCTTTACAACATGGGCAAGACCAAAGAGCTGTATAAGAATGTCAGGCGCAAGATCATAGACCTGCACAAAGCTGGAATGGGCTACAAAACCATAATTACGGCGCTTGGTGAGAAGGAGACAACTGTTGGTGCAATACTAAGAAAATGGAAGAAATACAAAATGACTGAAAATCGACATCGATCTGGGGCACCATGCAAAATCTCACCTCCTGGGATTTCCTCGATCATGAGGAAGGTGAGAAATCAGCCTAAAACTACATGGATGGTGGAACTTGTTAATGATCTCAAGGCAGTTGGGACCACAATCATCAAGAAAACCATTGGTTACACATTACACCATAAAGGTTTAATATCCTACAGTGGCCGCAAGGTTCCCTACTCAAGAAGGCACATGTGTAGGCCCTTCAGAGTTTGCCAATGAACTCCTGGATGATTCTGTGAGTGATTGGGAGATGGTGCTGTGGTCAGATGAGGCAAAAATTAAGGCTCAGGGATCAGCTCAACTCGTCAGGTTTGGAGGAAAAGTAATGCTGCCTATGACCCAAAGAAAACCATCCCCACTGTCAAATATGGATGCTGAAACATTATGTTTTTGGGGTGTTTCTGTGCTAAGGGCACAGGGACAACCTCCGTTCCTCCACCAACGCCGTTTACATTATTTACATAATTAAAAAATACAGTGTGGGGACCCATCTGTTCTTGATAACCAGGCTTGCTAAAGATGACAGCTAAGGGTTGCAATACAAAGAGCAAAAGCTGACAGCACTCACAGTCCTGGGGCGCCCGTTCAACATCCAGGGAACCGTCCCGGATATAGTCAGACCAATAAATGTAGAATGAACAGCGCTCCATCCGGGTGTAGAAGTCTTGAAAAAAAGCTTTATTGAGCCATGATACAGCAACGTTTCGACCAACACTCGGTCTTTATCAAGCATACATTACAGCACAGGGAGCCATCTTAAGTAGTGTGGATGCCACACAGTGCACCAGTCACCACCAGACGCCGCCCTCCCACATAAAACAATAAACAGGTAACTCCCAAAGAAACAGACATCGGTATTCCACATACAATAGTGTCATAAATACATAACCTTATATCACATAAAAAACCACGCGTATGAGTAGAGAGATCTTATATTTATCCTGGATCCGTGAGCCGCTGCTTCCTGTGTCTCCGTCACCATGGGAACACTCGACCAATCCGCTACCTCCGGTCATCACATTGTCCAATCCCGGTGTATAATACCAAAGGGAAAAACACCCAATCACACCCTCCGGTGCATATTGTCCCACAAAGGTCACCCAATCAATAGTGCTCTATACTCCAGAAAAAATCAATCCCCATACACTACTTCCGGGTCAATAAAGTTCATGCACAGGACGCATTGGGAAGCGCAGGCGCATAGGACACAAAGTGAACCGCCACCCCATGACCGCAGCCGGGGCCATCCCCCAAGACATACCGTGCACGTGCACCCACATGGACACCCAAACTTCAGGCGCCGCAGACGCGCGCAGGCGAACTACATCAGGGACGAGACACCGCCGCAGGCCCGAAGCGTCAGCTCACCCCCGTGTTACAATGCGCAGGCGCCACCTCTCAAACTATATAGCGCACTGACAGCGGGTACATAGGGAGCTACTTCGGTGGCGTGCTAGGGGTTGCAGCCTGCAGCTGTCAGTTTTATCTGGCTGGTTATTAAAAATACAGGGGAGCCCCATCTCATTTAAAAAAAAATGTATTTATCGTGCAGATGAATGAATACTCCCATCTTCCGAAGTCTCTCTCAGTTACCAGTTGAATACTACTCTCAACATTTCCCCCTGCTAGCGCTGACTGTGGCGTGATCAAGGGACAATGATGAGAGCTGTCTTCACCCACTGGCTTGGGGAACAGCACACAGAGTACAGCTGATTCTCAGGCATCGGTACGTGCGATATTGATACGGCACACAGTTGCCACAAATTTTAAGCACATGTACATGGATATCTCTCCGGTATTGGTTTTTCCAGAGCTCCAACGCTAAACAACAATCTTGGTTTCGCAGGTGGATGTGATTTTTTTTAGATGCTCCAATATTGCTGTATTTCAGTATAATGAACATGTGATCATATGATCATAATATAAATTTGTCTGAACACACAAAAAAATATATAAAATAAATAAGCTACAGTAGCATCACTCCACTTTTCTCACTAAAAATAACTATTTCATAATAAAAGAAAAAACATATTCGTATAGTTGTCAGTAAAAGCCAGATTTATCAAAATAACAAAATTATTTCCCATTTTGATAAATTTTGTAAAAATAACAACACAATGAAACTTCAGAATTGTTGATTTTTTGGGTGCTGTACATTTTGTAAAGAATTGCAAAGCCTTGCACATCTTAATTGACCAAAAAAGTACAGACATATGCATGAAAAAGTGGTGAAACTATTTTTATTCAAAATTTCATATTTTTGTTTCGCCACTGAAATACAACGTATATGTTTATTATTTTCATTATTGTGCTGACCTGAATCATAAACTGTTAGGTAATTCTAACTACAAAATTAATAGAAAAAAAACATGGAACAAAAAGGTATATATTTTTTTACCTTGCTTTCCAGTAAATTGTATTTATAAAACTTAATAGAAAATGAACGGATGCCAAACTTTAAAAAATATTATTAAATAAAAGTCCAATAAATGAAACCTCTACTTGCAAATTGGCGTTCATCTGGTTTGGAAGTTATTTTCCTCAATAAAGCAAAGTTGTGACATTTACTAAGCTAAGCTCCCGCTCCATGTTTTGGGAGCCAATCTAGTTCCTATATCATGAGGGGCTTGAAAAGTTTAGCAGAGTAAGGTAACTCTTTTTATCAGCTGATCGACACAAGTTCTGGGTGTTGATGGGTTGCCATTGCAATCGAAAGTCTAGCAAAGGTCTTCATGTCGCGCCTATTATTTAGCCTATCTGATCCTTCCAGAGATGATGCCTGAAGTTAGCCAAACACCAACAGCTTTGTGCACTGTACTGGACTACATAAGTTGTACAGTGTATTATCAATGCTATCACAGGATGTTTTTAGTCAACTAAGGCTTCTGGACCAGTGGTTGCTTACTCTGTTTCTGCAACGTCCATTCTCCAAAAAGTTGGGTGGCTCTGTTAAATAAAAAAAACACAAAAATTGAGCTTGGTAAACGCATAAACGCATAAACCCATAAACGCATGTTCACTTTTGGCAATAAAGCATACAAAACCTACAAGAAGCCCCTACTGTAACCAAATAAGTAAAATGTATTTAAATAGCACAGGGTTCTTAGCAATACTATTTTTGAACAAAAATAGAATAAAAGCAATCCCACCATCGACAAGGTGACCCTGATTTGGATGGTCCCACACTGTCTAATATTAAAAACCTTCTGATGTGTCAACGTTGTCCTAAATGTGTGGATAAGGGCAGAAAAAAGGACTAGGTCCCGATCTGTGGACACCAGTCTAGGGAAGCTTTTCATGGTTATTTCAAGCTCAAGAGAGAGGGAGGTCACACTCCAGTTTCCACAGAATGCAAAAATATAAAGAATAAAAAACATTTTTATGTTATTTCCCGAGCTGGAAATAACATATAAAGGCTTCCCTAGACTGGTGTCCACAGGTCGGGACCCGGTCCTTTTGACTGAAATTATTTATTTTTTATATAATACAGGGTTCTTAGTAATACTCTTTTTGATCAAAAATAGCATCAAAGGCATCCCACCATGGACAATGTGACCTGGTCCTATGCTGTCAAATATTAACCCCTTTCTGCCAGCTGATGGAATAGTACGTCAGCTGGCAGATCCCCTGCTTTGAGGTGGGCTCCGGCGGTGAGCCCACCTCAAAGCCGCGACATGTCAACTGTTTTGTACAGCTGACATGTGCGCGCAATGAGCGCGAGCGGAATCGCGATCCGCCCGCGCCCATTAACTAGTTAAATGCCGCCGTCAAACGCTGACAGCGGCATTTAACTAGCGCTCCCGGCCGCGCGGCCAAGACTTCTTGCACTGCGGACCCCCGTCACATGATCGGGGGTCAGCAGTGCATCGCCATAACAACCAGAGGTCTCCTTGAGACCTCTATGGTTGCTGATGGCCGATTGCTTTGAGCGCCACCCTGTGGTCGGCGTTCAAAGCAACCCTGCATTTCTGCTACATAGAGGTGATCTGTACTTCACCTCTATGTAGCAGAGCCGATCGAGTTATGCATGCTTCTAGCCTCCCACGGAGGCTATTGAAGCATGCCAAAATAAAAAAAAAAAAGTGATTAAAAATATAAAAAAAATAAAAAATATATAAAACTTCAAATCACCCCCCTTTCGCCCCAATCAAAATAAAACAATTAAAAAAAAATCAAACATACACATATTTGGTATCGCCGCGTTCAGAATCGCCCGATCTATCAATAAAAACAAAGGATTAACCTGACCGCTAAATGGCGTTGCGAGAAAAAAAATCAAAACGCCAAAATTACGTTTTTTTGGTCGCTGCGACATTGCATTAAAATGCAATAACGGGCGATCAAAAGAACGTATCTACACCAAAATGGTATCATTAAAAACGCCAGCTTGGCACGCAAAAAATAAGCCCTCACCTGACCCCAGATCACGAAAATTGGAGACGCTACGGGTATCGGAAAATCGCGCATTTTTTTTTTTTTTTAGCAAAATTTGGAATTTTTTTTCACCACTTAGATAAAAAATAACCTAGACATGTTTGGTGTCTATGAACTCGTAATGACCTGGAGAATCATAATAGCAGGTTAGTTTTAGCATTTAGTGAACCTAGCAAAAAACCAAACAAAAAACAAGTGTGAGATTGCACTTTTTTTGCAATTTCATCACACTTGGAATTTTTTTCCCGTTTTCTGTTACATGGCATGGTAAAATCAATGGTATCTTTCAAAAGTACATCTCGTCCTGCAAAAAATAAGCCCTCACATGGCCATATTGACTGAAAAACAAAAAAGTTATGGCTCTGGGAAGGAGGGGAGCAAAAAACGAAAATGAAAAAGCGGAAAAAGCTCCGGGGGTGAAGGGGTTAAAGACCTTACCATGTGTCAGAGTTGACCTCAATGTGTCAATAAGGGCAGAAAAAAGGGAGGAAGGCCACACCCCGGTTTGCACAGAACGCAAAAATACAAAGAAAAAAAACACAAAAACTGAGCTTGGATTAAGTTGGTATACATGCAGCTCATAAACGCATGTTCACATTGGCCATAAAGCGTATAACAGCTACAAGAAATAAAATAAACAAAAACCCTGCTGCAACTAAACAAGTAAAAATCAAAAACACATTTCCATCCCACCGTCGACAAGGTGCCCTGATTGGGACGGTCTTAAGCTGTCTAATGTTAAAAACCTTACCAGAGTTAACCGGGAAAATGTTGAATAGATAATGTAAATTCTACTAACAGTTCTGGCTTAAGCTGATGTCTACATTGTTAGGACTGGCGGAACGCACCAAGTTTAAGATGTAATGGTATTAGGTGCATTCGCAGTCCGAGGTCCACCGTGCAGGTGAAAGCCCTGCTGCTAGTACAGACGGATGATATGGCGGTACAATATGAATACACACATGGGTTAACTTCACCCTGTGTGAAGGAAGCGAACCCTGTTGCGTCACAGGGCCGCGGTACCGCACCAAGAGCGCATTCAAGGAGTCTCAGAACTCAATCCCAAGACTCAGGATTTAAGTTCATAAAGACCTCATGCGCTCGACGCTGCTACTGGGGTGTCAGAGAGACAGAAAGAATATTATTTAAGAAGCACGAGAGTGCGTGCGGTGCTGCACTGGCGGATGCCACTAACCACCCAGGCTTGGGTAAGGAAATCGCAGAGAAAGCGCAAGGCGCCACACGGGTGGTCACAGCAATTAGAGGCTGTAATGTGTGTGATGTGCTGATGGCTAAGTCGGGCGCTAGATAGCAAACATACACCTTCCGCGAGCAGTCATACAATAGGGAGGGGATTTTAAAGAACGACTTTCACTCACAACACACACACATTTATAAAAGTCAATACTAGCGCATGGCCGTGCGGCCATGTGAGCCTTAAATAGTTGCAGCACGTTTAGGACCTTCAGAGAAGGACCAAAGGAGTTGCTGCAGTACCTGAGCATGTGACCCCAGATCTCCACTGAGAGATATTGCCATGGGCATGCTCAGAGTGCAAAGCAGGACTTAGTACTAGCACCTACAAGTACCTTCCAAGAAGGACCAATGACCTAGCTGCAGTATCTGATCATGTGACCCTCGATCTCCACTGAGAGATCTTACTCTGGGCATGCTCAGAACGTGAAAAGCAGGACTTAGTCCCAGAAGCGTCGGCTCACCGCTGTCCAGCACTGACTTCAATGGCAGAAGCAGGAAATGCAGCAGTAACTCTTAGCACAGAGTCAGACTGAGCAAGATGCTGGGATCGACGTCTCCGCTGAGCAGGTTCCACTGCGGCCGGAGAAGAATGGGAGACCGCAGCGGAGATGGCCCAAGATTCCCCCTGTGCAGAGGCAGGAACTCGACCCCTAACATACATTATCTTCTAGTATAATGTTTGTGATGCTTAATATATTATTGACAATTTACCAGGTCATCAACCTCTGAAGTCCTTCCTGCACGGCTTTCCAAATGGCCGCATTTCTCAGACTGTATATAAGGGGGTTGACCAAAGGAGTAAACACAGTATATAGCAGAGATAGGATCTTACTGATGGTGACTGTTTGTCTTTGTGCTGGGACAGCATAAACACTGAACATGGTCCAGTAGAATATGGAGACCACAGTGAGGTGGGAGCTACAGGTGGAGAAGGCTTTCTGTCTACCAGTGCTGGATGGGATCCTTAGAACTTCTAGAACTATATAACTATAAGATATTACAATGACTACAGTAGGAAATAAGACTACTGTAAAACCTATTATGTAAATTTCTTGGCGAACAATGAAGGTTTCAGAACAGGCAAGTTCTAGTAAAGGGAGAATGTCACAATATACATGGTCAATCATATTTCCATCACAGAAGTTTAATTTTGCCGTAGATATGTTAGAAATTAAGGTGAATAAAAATCCAGACAACCAACAGGTGATGGACACGGTCACACAATATCCATCTGTCATAATGGAATTGTAATAAAGTGGTTTACAGATGGCCACATATCGGTCGTAAGACATCACTGTGAGAAGAAGACATTCAAATGTTTCCAAGGCACAGAAGAAATAAAGCTGAGTGATGCAGTCAATAAAAGTAATGGTCGCTCCATTACTCAATAGGACGTGGAGCATTTTAGGAACAATATCAGCTTCTAATGATATGTCACAGAAGGACAGTTGAGAGATGAAGAAGTACATTGGAGTGTGGAGGTTCTTGCTGAAGGACACCAGGATAATGATCAGGAGATTTCCACATATTGCCCCACAGAAAATCAGAAAGAAAAGACAGAAAAGTGAAATTCTTAAACCGTGGCTGACTTGAAATCCCACGAGGAAGAATTCTGTGATGGCGCTCAAATTGCTATCCTACATTTAATATGAAATACCAAGAAATGTATTTTTTATGAATACATATATTGTTAAAATTCTACAAATATTTTACTGAATTGTAAACACTGCCTGGGTATGAGATTCAGTTTTGGGTTCCACATCCAAAAAAAAAAAATATTCGGAAAGCTGCAGTCAATTCAATTGGTTACTATGTTATTAAAAGGTATGGAAAAGTTTATTTAGAAATCTCAGAGGTGATCTCAATCACATGTATACAAATATGTGTGATAGATATGAGCCGATCAGCCAAATTTCTAATTCCCCTGTAGATGTGGATTTTCCCTGGGAAATTTGATTTGCAGAGAAGGAATTCTCTTCAAATACAACATCCCATATTATGCTCCGATGTTTCACCAGATCATTGAACATAATAAACATAAGATGAAAAATTTTCAAGACCCTTTTGCTCTCCTTATCACTCAGCTGTTTGGCCCCTCTACTGCTTATTGTTACCGGTCCAGTGTTTGCTGCATCTTCCTATCATTGCTACAAGCTCTGAAATTTCCGAGCTTCTCACACCAAGTCCGGACCTCTGTCTCTAATGAGCCTGGAAGGGTTCTGCAGAAGAGCGCAGAAGATTACGATTTACGAAAGCATGATGTCACAATATGTACACATGCGCAAAACCGTCCCTGGCTTCATTAGTGCTAGAAATGCCGGTTGAAGACCAGACAGGTGACCATGAGGAACGGAGAGGCTGGAGTTCTGAGTGGTGATTTATCTTTTTTTATTTTTTACCCTTTTGATGGCCCTTTACAGTTTAGATAAATTGTAGCCAGAGGATGAATCCGCACAAATTTCAGCAAAATCTGCATTTTGTAGAAAGTGAATTTTTTAGAAAATTCAATTCAAAATCTAGTGTACGAAAATTTATTTGATCACCTTTTATGATGCAAAGAACAACAATATTGCACATTATATATTAGGGATTAGCGGACTCCATGGAAATTCGAGTTCTGATACCTGACCCGAACATTATTCCAAAGTTTGGCTCGGATACTAGAACTGTACCCAAACTTGAACCAGAACCCCAGTGAAAATATTAAATCTCTCTCTCTCATCTCTATTAAATATCCATAATCAATATTTTCCTCTTGAAGGATAAACTCTTAATTAACAGCAAAAATCTTGCACATATTTACAGAACTTTTACAAACACAAACTTTCTTACCATACTTTTATCAGATTTTATTTTGCTCATAATATTAATTTTCAATTCAGTTTATTTCATTCTATTCATTAGAAACAACCCAGAGGAAAATGCAGGAGGTTTAAGGCATCTCGATCATTGTGTGTGCAAGTAAGGAATAAGACTATGAGAGCCACCTGATATTTATATATACAATGATTGGCATGATGCCAGGTGTCGGGAGACTTTTGTCTCTAGAGTGGCCTTTATTTCAGTAAATTAGAGGACATAAAAAGAATTCCTTGAGTAATGATTTAATTTTTCATTACCCTCTCAGTGCAGTGACCGGAGTCAAATGAATATGCATATATCAGAGATGAGTGAATTGATTCTATGCAAATCAAATATTTTTTAAATATTAGGACTATGCTGAACCTGGAGAATATTACAAATTTGCAATTCTACTTATTTGCATTGACGTTATTTCACAAATTCCAGAAGTTTGGAATAACTACTTTGTGCCTACTGGTGAATGGCTGCATCTTTTGGGCTGGGCATCTTGTAGCTTTACATAGGCAGGTGCTATGGATGTCTGCTGACACACAGTGAGGTGAACTTAAAGAGTTAGTTAAGAGTTAAGGGTCTTCTGAACCTGCCCGAAGACTGCACTTAAAGCTATGCTGCTGAATGGAAATTATCTTTATTCTTCCCGGTAATATGTAGGCTTCAGTCATGGTTTGGTGACAACGTGAGCTCAGTCACTGCTTTGTGTATGGACAGTGGTGGCTGTAACGTCACCACCGGCGCTGAATGACAATCAGCCCTAATGACGGGCGGTTGTCAGTCAGTGATGGGGGCGTAGTTACAGTCGCAACTTTCTAAACACAGAGCGGGGCCTTAATCCGCATCAGCATCGCCCCCCATGACTGAAATCCAAATGATAGTGGGAGGAATAAAGTTAATTTCCTCCTATCAGTGAGGCTCAAAGTGACAGCGCGGGGCTGTTTCAGAATGCTGTTAATCCACAGATTACCGCCATATCTGCAGCGTTTTTTACCCGACAAGTTTCCTTTAAGAAGGAAGTGTCACATTCCATTGATAAACCACGATGAAAGTTCCAATCGGAAGCTGGGCATGATTGTTCATCTTTTTTCTCTTATATAATCTAAATAATGCTTGTACTTTGAAGGGAAATAGATACCTTTAAACATTATAGCTATTTTGACTAATTTGTGATTGTTTTTAATACTCTAGATTAGACATGAGCAAATATTTCAATGTTCGGTTCGGATTACGATCGCCGAATTTGCAATATTCGCTGAACATAACCGAACACCATTACAGTAAATGGGAGGTAAACTCATGAACAACAACACCTTATAACATCCTCAAATGGTGCCCAAACACATAAAGGAGGGACAGACACCAGCAAAGTGGCCTCATTTCACCCACAGTACAGGGTGTAGCTTGGCACTGCAGCAGTCAGCCAGGCATGAGGTAAAATAGTAACATAGTAACATAGCAAGGCCAAAAAAAGACATTTGTCCATCCAATTCAGCCTAGATTCCATCAGAATAAATCCCCAGATCTACGTCCTTCTACAGAACCTAATTGTATGATACAATATTGTTCTGCTCCATGAAGACATCCAGGCCTCTCTTGAACCCCTCGACTGAGTTCGCCATCACCACCTCCTCAGGCAAGCAATTCCAGATTCTCACTGCCCTAACAGTAAAGAATCCTCTTCTATGTTGGTGGAAAAACCTTCTCTCCTCCAGACGCAAAGAATGCCCCCTTGTGCCCGTCACCTTCCTTGGTTTAAACAGATCCTCAGCGAGATATTTGTATTGTCCCCTTATATACTTATACATGGTTATTAGATCGCCCCTCAGTCGTCTTTTTTCTAGACTAAATAATCCTAATTTCGCTAATCTATCTGGGTATTGTAGTTCTCCCATCCCCTTTATTAATTTTGTTGCCCTCCTTTGTACTCTCTCTAGTTCCATTATATCCTTCCTGAGCACCGGTGCCCAAAACTGGACACAGTACTCCATGTGCGGTCTAACTAGGGATTTGTACAGAGGCAGTATAATGCTCTCATCATGTGTATCCAGACCTCTTTTAATGCACCCCATGATCCTGTTTGCCTTGGCAGCTGCTGCCTGGCACTGGCTGCTCCAGGTAAGTTTATCATTAACTAGGATCCCCAAGTCCTTCTCCCTGTCAGATTTACCCAGTGGTTTCCCATTCAGTGTGTAATGGTGATATTGATTCCTTCTTCCCATGTGTATAACCTTACATTTATCATTGTTAAACCTCATCTGCCACCTTTCAGCCCAAGTTTCCAACTTATCCAGATCCATCTGTAGCAGAATACTATCTTCTCTTGTATTAACTGCTTTACATAGTTTTGTATCATCTGCAAATATCGATATTTTACTGTGTAAACCTTCTACCAGATCATTAATGAATATGTTGAAGGGAACAGGTCCCAATACCGACCCCTGCGGTACCCCACTGGTCACAGCGACCCAGTTAGAGACTATACCATTTATAACCACCCTCTGCTTTCTATCACTTAGCCAGTTACTAACCCATTTACACACATTTTACCAAAAGATTGAGCATTCTCATTTTGTGTACCAACTAGTAATGAGCGAGCATACTTGGTAATGCTTGGTACTCGCCCGAAGATTGCTGAATTCGAGGTGCTCGGTGAGCGCCGAGCATTTCCGGGATTATTCGGCAGGAGCTTGGGTCCCCACCCTGCATGTTTGGTGCTCTTTAGAGCACCAATCAACAAGCAGAGATTGTCTGCCATGCACTGTAACACAGCCATCTTTGTTGCGGTATTACAGTGATTGGCTGGTCGCACAGTGTCATCAGGTCTATATCAGACATGGTGCTGCCCTGCTCGGCACGGTCAGCTATGGAATCACCAGTGTAGGAAGAGTTGCTGCAGAGATAGAATAGGTGGAGTATATGGTTACTGTGGGTATACCATAAATGAATACACAAATCCAGCTAAAATCCAACAGTCCTTTTAAGGACCAATTACGGTGCATGAAGATTGCAGTGCTAGGTAGGCAGGGAGTGTATGTGGGTATATAGATATCAGTAGCAGACAGGCATTGTATGTGTCATACTTCATTGCATACATCAAGAGAGTCCATTCCATTACTGTCTGCTGCTGCCTATTACATATATTGACCGCATATACATAGTCCCAGGTATCATTGGCAAGCAATCACTTTTTTTGCATTTTAATCCTATTTATATAATTCCCATGCAATCCAGAGCCCGCGTTTTTCTCCATTTGCTTGTTGGGATGGCAGAATACAGCCAGATCCTTTCCAGAGTGCAGCGTGAAAAGCCACATTTTAAATGGGATTGCCTGTCCCTGCCATCACGTCTGAGTACGCATAAAATTCTGCCATTTTTGTGGCACTGTAACATTTTTTGGGAGAGTCTTGTATAATTTCTTGACACCATATTGCTGCTCAAAAAATATTTAGCTACAGGGCAGATATTTTACACTGGGTTTTGTCCGCCACACAGATCGAATATCATTGCAAAATTGTGCCATTTCAGGCCTCCATACAATTGCAGCATTGTGGCTCAGTGGTTAGCATTGCAGTGCTGGAGTCCTGGGTTCAAATCCCACCAAGGACAACATCTGGAAGGAGTTTGTATGTTCTCCCCGTGTTTGTGTGGGTTTCCTCCTGGTATGCCGGTTTCCTCCCACATTCCAAAGTCATCCTGATAGGAAATTTAGATTGTGAGCCCCAATGAGGACATCGATAATAGTGTGTGCAAACTGTAAAATGCTGCAGAATATATGTTAGCACTATATAAAAATAAAGATTATTATCATTATTATTATTATTATTATCATTATTATTAATTGCTATTGTTGTGTCTTCGCCTACTTTTTGACATAATTTTGCTGGCCAAAGAGAAATAAAAAATAAAAATAGAGATGTAACATAAGCTGACATGCCTGCGGTTTGATCTATTTCAGAGAATGAGCATATCCCAACTTTCTCAATCCATCGCAGCATGTCCCCCTGCACCTCACTCATGGTCCAACAGTTTGTCCGGTTCACCATACTCCACCCTCTCTCAACACTGTTTCCAGGTAAGGTTCTGCAGTTGTAGTCATGTAACAGATTGCTTCCTCCTACACAAGACAAAGCTAAGAGGATGGACTCCATCATCTCTAATTTGTTGGCCATGAAAATGCTTTGTTTCTGCCCGGTAAAAACAGACGGTTTCCGAAAGCTGATGGCCGTTGCAGTCCCTCAGTACCTGTTGGTCAGTCACCATTACATTTCTAAGAAGCATGTAGCAGACAACTTCCACCCGTTCCTTGACAAAATCTATGTTTGCCAGAGTGCATTTGACCACAGACACTTTGACGAGTAATCACGGTCAAGGGCGTTACATCTTGCCTACATTTCGGGCACTGGGTTACTCTGGTGAGTGTGGGGACAGGCGCTCCTCCACCAGTCTTGCAATCCCAAAGACTCACAGGTCAATTCTCTATATTTCATAATTCCTCAACTGCTTCTGCCTCCTCCAGCTCCTCTAAGGCAGTATGGCTATCTAATTGTTATCCCTTTGCTTGATGTCTTTCATCCCACACATAACTGTGCATGTAGCTTACTTTTCACATTAGCATGGTCAAGGTCAGTTGATTATAGCTAAAGTCATCATCATCATCAAATTGAAACTATCAACCTTGTCCTGTGCCTGGGATGACTCAATGACTCTATTTTGATGACTCAGTAGTTATGCTAAATTATGCTAGACATATCTTTAAGTAGGGCAAGAAACATAGACCATTGTTCATATGATATTCGAACAGGAGAAACAAAGGAGTGTTATTGTTTTATAAAAATAGAAAAATCTTTATTAACACAATAAAATAGACAAAAGACAAAACATTTATAAAACATGCAAAAATAAGGACACACAGTAGTGTAGCCCAGCAAACTATACATTTCTCACCCATATTGCAATACATCATTGTTTATACTGGCAAAATGACCAGTGTACATTTTTAACATTTATTCTGTGAAACAGTGCCACTAATGGAAAAGTAGCCACCCAATTTTCATCAGTAAGAAGCAGTCTTTAGTATATGTAAGTCGATAATTTATACGGGCAGGTTCACATGATCAGGTTTTTGAAAAGTCACATTTAAAAGTTACCTACAGAGCCATCATAATTATACATAATGGTACAAACATTGATCATCTCACCAGATGTTTTAAGGCAAGTTACACAGACCTTTACCAGCTCCAATGAGGATGGCAAATGCACCCATGGCCAGCCTCGCTGCTACCAAGTGAACCGGCAAGGCATCAAAGTCAATGCGAGAGGGAGCAGGGCAGTTGTCATAACTCCCAGTCGGATGTCGAGAATGCAGAGTCGCCGGATGGCGTGGGGCAGAGACAGGGGTCAAGCGGACGCACATGCACCACAGATAGAGCAAAACTAGATACAATTCCACCATTATTAACTCATACCAGTTCTAAGATAGAAGGGGAGGATTTCATGTGGGCAAACAACATTCCGTTTCAAATATTCATCATTGTTCATTTAATCCATTATTTGATATTCCTCTCATTCACATCTGGATATGAAGTAATAAATTCAGGCAGTAAATCTTCTTGGCCAGTTTATGCAATTTGCTTCATATCTTGACACGAGACAAGAATGGGATCAGAAGGTTAGTTGGGAGAACCAATTATAGTGCAGAAAACTGTAGACGAAGAATCAAAAAACATATAAGAAAACACATAGAAACATAAAGTTAAGAAATCTGTTAAAAACTTTAGCTAAATTTAGTTTAGTTAAACAGATTTTTTTAACTTTGTGTTTCTATGTGTTTTCTTATGTTTTTTGATTCTTTGTCTACAGTTTTCTGCACTATAATTGGTTCTCCCAGCAGTTGCAACTGCTCTTATCCCGGAGAGACAGCGGAAAAGACTCTTTAATTTGCACCATCTTAGGCCGGCGTCACACTCAGCGTATGCAAATACGGTCCATATATTACGGCCGTAATACGCTGAAAAGTCCCGAAAATAGTGGTCCGTAGCTCCTCCGTAGGCAGGGTGTGTCACCGTTTTTTGCGCATGGCATCCTCCGTATGTAATCCGTATGGCAGCCGTACTGCGTGTTTTTATCGCAGGCTTGCCAAACCGACATACGCCTATACAAGGGATCCATGTGTTAAAAAAAAAATAAAAACATATATACTGTCTATATATATATATATATATGTCAGTAGACACATATATATATATATTATTCCTTTATACAGCGCGAGGTAGCAAAAAGCCGGTAATTCAATTGCCGGCTTTTGCTTTCTCCTTCCTAAACCCGACATGATATGAGACATGGTTTACATACAGTAAATCATCTCATATCACCATTTTTTTTGCATAATCCACACTACTAATGTTAGTAGTGTGTATCTGCAAAATTTGGCCGTTCTATCTATTAAATTAAAGGGTTAAATGGCGGAAAAAATTGGCGTGGGCTCCCGCACAATTTTCTCCACCAGAGTAGTAAAGCCAGTGACTGAGGGCAGATATTAATAGCCTGGAGAGGGTCCACGGTTATTGGCCCCCCCATGGCTAAAAACACCTGCCCCCAGCCACCCCAGAAAAGGCACATCTGGAAGATGCACCTATTCTGGCACTTGGCCACTCTCTTCCCGTTCCCGTGTAGCGGTGGGATATGGGGTAATGAAGGGTTAATGCCACCTTGCTATTGTAAGGTGACATTAAGCCTAATTAATAATGGAGAGGCGTCAATTACGACACCTATCCATTATTAATCCAATTGAATGAAAGGGTTAAAAAAACACACACATTATTAAAAATTATTTTAATGAAATAAAAACAAAGGTTGTTGTAATATTTTATTTAACGCCCAATCCAGTCACTGAAGACCCTCGTTCTGTGAAAGAAAAAACATAATAAACCAACAATATACTTACCTTCCGCAGATCTGTAAAGTCCAACGATGTAAATCCTTCTGAAGGGGTTAAAACATTTTGCAGCAAGGAGTTCCGCTAATGCAGGCTGCTCCTTGCTGCAAAACCCCGGGGAATGAAGCTAAAAATAGGTCAATGATCTATATTTAGCTTCATTTGCGGTGAGGCACCCTCTGCTGGCTGTTCATAGATCGTGGGAACTTTCCTAGAAAGCCTGGGAGCCTGGGAGCTTTCTAGGTAAGTTCCCACGATCTATGAACAGCCAGCAGAGGGCGCCTCACTGCAAATGAAGCTAAATATAGATCATTGACCTATTTTTAGCTTCATTCCCCGGGGTTTTGCAGCAAGGAGCAGCCTGCATTAGCGGAACTCCTTGCTGCAAAATGTTTTAACCCCTTCAGAAGGATTTACATCGTTGGACTTTACAGATCTGCGGAAGGTAAGTATATTGTTGGTTTATTATGTTTTTTCTTTCACAGAACGAGGGTCTTCAGTCATTGGATTGGGCGTTAAATAAAATATTACAACAACCTTTGTTTTTATTTCATTAAAATAATTTTTAATAATGTGTGTGTGTTTTTTTTTAACCCTTTCATTCAATTGGATTAATAATGGATAGGTGTCATAATTGACGCCTCTCCATTATTAATTAGGCTTAATGTCACCTTACAATAGCAAGGTGGCATTAACCCTTCATTACCCCATATCCCACCGCTACACGGGAATGGGAAGAGAGTGGCCAAGTGCCAGAATAGGCGCATCTTCCAGACATGCCTTTTCTGGGGTGGCTGGGGGCAGGTGTTTTTAGCCAGGGGGGGGGGGGCAATAACCGTGGACCCTCTCCAGGCTATTAATATCTGCCCTCAGTCACTGGCTTTACTACTCTGGCGGAGAAAATTGCGCGGGAGCCCACGCCAATTTTTTCCGCCATTTAACCCTTTAATTTAGTAGATAGAACGGCCAGATTTTGCAGATACACACTACTGACATTAGTAGTGTGGAATCTGCAAAAAAAAAGGAGAGAAGACATGGTTTACTGTATGTAAACCATGTCTCAAATCATGTCGGGTTTAGGAAGGAGAAAGAAAAAGCCGGTAATTGAATTACCGGCTTTCAAGCTATCTAGCGCAGGAATAAATATTAATATATATACATATATGTGTCTCACTGACATATATATATATATATATATACATATATATATATATATACCTATTCTATGTGTACACATTTATTCTACCTATTCTTCTGTAAGCTGTCAGTGTGATTTTACTGTACACCGCACTGAATTACCGGCTTTTCTCTGTAACACCGCTGCGTATTTCTCGCAAGTCACACTGCTTGTCCGTGTGTAATCCGTATTTTTCACGCTTCCATAGACTTTCATTGGCGTATTTCTTGCGCAGTACGGTGACAAACGCAGCATGCTGCGATTTTCTACGGCTGTAGAAAGCCGTATAATACTGATCATTAAAATACGGCAGATAGGAGCAGGGGCATAGAGAATAATTGTGCCGTATTTTTTGCGAGTTTTACGGATGTAGTTTCTGCGCTCTTACGTCCGTAAAACTCGCAAGTGTGACGCCGGCCTCATGTGCTTGCTAGGACTGTACTATATGTTATTGTATGTTGGTGGTTCGATAAAGTATTGCCACCTTTTTTACCCTCACCATGTGTGGTCTGATTAGCATTCTGCACAGAAGAAAAGAGTGCGGGCATTCAGTGGAATGGACCCTGGTCCATGAGGTCTTCATAAAGAAACCCGAGGCAGCGAATAAGAAAGCCCACTGATGCTCTTGTCTCATCACCCCCTCATATCTACCTGATGTTCTCCTTCTCCTGGCTCTCATCACAGCCTGGATACAAAACAATTTCAGTGAGTGCTCCAGCAAGCCCCGAGGCATGAATTTTACATAAAAGTTGCAGTTCCACCTGCATGTCTGCTGTCAGATACAATCATTCATCTCTTTTTTACTGCTTGAAAAACACTCCAACATATGGAGCTATGAATTCAACTTTTTTTCAAAGTTTGAAATCAAGCCATGCTTTAGCAAAACTTGGTGGACATACTTCACCACATAAGGATGTTTGAAAAGCTCTGACAGTTTCTTGACCATGGCCATCAACTTCTTCAAGTGGGTATATTTTATATAACATTTTGCATGATCAAGTTCAAGACATGCACAATACTTTTCTAGAAAGTCTAGTGGGTGCACGTGTGCCAAATCCATCTAAGTCCAACATCGTGAAAGTATGTGCAGTTCAACATCACTCATTGGCTCATGTCAATTGCATTTTAAAAACATTTGCAGAATCCAACCTTTACTCACTTTTGTAACTGCAAAATATCTTAGGCCGTGTTCACACTGCGTCCAGGCAGTCCGTTAGACGGACTACGTTACACCGCGGCATAAACACGGTGTAACGTAGTCCGTTACAGACACCATTGACTGCAATGTCGGATGCATCGCTAGCGCACGCCCATTGTGGGAGTGCGCTTGGGATGTGCCGTCATTGAGTGACGGACCCGAAGACGCGGGCTGCAGCGTTTCAGGGTCCGTCACTGATAGCACAGATAGAGCTAGCAGATGCTCTATCTGCGCTAGCGATGTGCCAAAGTCGGCACTTGCGCTACAGCAGCCCGATTAACGTATGTGTTGAACGAGCTGCTGTAACACAGTTTGAACCTACCCTTACTGTCACTGGTATTCATTCTTGTTTAGACTACTGCAACTCTCTACTGATTAGTTTCCAAGCCAAATATTGCGATCATGATCGTATGCATTTCCTGTCCAGCTGCGACACCGAAGCCTCCACCTTCAGACAGTCATTGCACTTGTTACCTATCTACTAAAAAGTACAATATAGACTTATATATCTATAGGCGCAGGTGGTCACATGTGCCAATTAGCACTGGCAATTTATCTTGGTACACATTATACTGCTGATACACCACACATCATTGGCTGCTAAATTATATTTGTGGATGCTTGGCATAATACTTGGCCATTCCCCCAACTCTGGTACTGAAACGTGGATAGGGTCCCTTGTACCACACTCCAGCTGTGGTAATATGTTTACGTATGCTATGTACTGATTACTTAATATTACTCTTTTATGTCACTCTTATAACAATGTTCCCATAGACTGTACTATATGATTATTCTCCTTAATCTCTTTTTGATTTAGTTATATCATGTAAACCAAGTGTATTGTACAATATGTGGTTATTTAGGCTTTGCTGGCTGCTGGTGCCAGTTATTGGCTAAGGCTACTTTTACACTAGCGTCGGACTCGGCCCGACGCTAGCAGTGAATGCGCCGCACAACGAGGGCAGCGGATGCATTTTTTCAGCGCATCCGCTGCCCCATTGTGAGGTGCGGGGAGGTGGGGGTGGAGTTCCGGCCGCGCATGTGCGGTCGGAAAAAGCGGACCATCAGCAGCAAAAAACGTTACATGTAATGTTTTTTGCTCCCGGTGGTCCGCCACAAAACGGCGCATCCATTGCACGATGGTTGTGACGTGTGTCAATGCGTCGTAATGCGTCGCTAATGTTTGTCTATGGGGCAAAAACACATCTTGCAAACAACTTTGCAGGATGTGTTTTTTCCCCTAAACGACGCATTGCGACGTATTGAAAAAGACGCTAGTGTGAAAGTAGCCTAACTGTGTATGTACACTTTTTCAATGCTTCCCAATAAACTTCATTTTATTAACTTTCCTAGGATGATGTGGTTTTCTGTACACCATTATTTTATATGATTTATAACACTTGATATAAGAGTAGATTGTATTGTCTGTAATGTATTGGATAATTATAATGAGAGATTATTGGTAATTGCAGAATTGAAGATTATGAATAGCGAAAAACTCAACAGACAGAGATAAATTGAAGAATAAAAACCTCAGAAAAGCTCACAAAACTTCCGACACGTGTCCCCTCAACTCTTTTCAATAAAGTTACACTTAAATGTTATTTATGATAAACTGTATTACAGATTTGATTTTTATTTTCTTACAAACAAGCTGTTAATTATATTTTTTTTATTTGTATTTGGAAATAATAAAATAAAGAGAACTCATGAGACAAAGGCAAAGAAATCTCCCAAGATTCGCGTCACCTGGAACCTTGCCGTTTATTACTATAAAAATATCTGCGATAAAGCCATTGTGGTTCATATTAATCTTGTGTGACGACTAGGGTTGAGCGACCTTGACTTTTTTAGAGTCGAGTCGGGTTTCGCAAAACCCGACTATCTCAACAGTCGAGTCGAGTGAAATCGGCCGATTATGTCGTAAAGTCGGGAACGACCGAAGCACGAAACCCAATGCAAGTCAATGGGGCAGCATAGTCGGCAGTGAGTGGGGGCCAGGAAAACACCTACAGTGCCCATTTTAATGGCAAAAACATCCATTCTTCTTATTGAAGCTTGTCAATCTTAATTTCCCTTACAATAATAGTTAGGCATTGGAAATTGGGGGTCATTTGGCTAAAGTTGTTGGGGGTAGGGCTGGTTCAAGTATTTTGTGGGCCAAGGAAATCTGGACCACGTCACGACAGTGGAGCAGGGAGAGGTAAGTATTTAAATTTTGCAAATGCTGTGATCCTGAGCAAGCAGGGGGGCCACTCGTTGGCATTGGCACTGGCAAAGGGCCCCTCAAAGTACGGCGGTGTGTTTGCACGGCGGGGGCGCCTCCCACCGGCAGCGACACTTTTGCGTACTATGAGGGGCCCTGTGCCAGTGACGTCGCGATCGAGTATGCCCCCCCCACCTGATGATGGAACTTGCACTTTCAACTTCACCTTCCTCTTTGTCCCCGTGTAAGGTGGTATAGTATGTGGGAAGGGGAACCTGAATTTCAGCAGGGTCAGATTCTGGCTGTGTAGCGTGCAAGGGGAATGTAGTGGTCTGGGGCAATGTACCAGCAGACTCATCTATCACTGGCTGGGCAATGGGCAGGATGAGGAGGAAACACAGATATAGGCCCAAATAATAAAGTGGGCTAAATGCAGTTCAAAATTGGTAACAGGACTAACCAGGGGGCATTGCTTTGCTCAGTGGAGGACAACTGTAATGAGAGGCTGACACAGTGAGTAGGCCCAAATCAGTAAGTAGGCTAAATGCAGTTCAAAATTGGAAACAGAAGTAAACAGGCGGCACTGGTTTGTTCAGTGGAGAACAGCAAGGAACGGCAGACACCGTAAGTAGGGCCAACAAAACAAGTAGGCCAAATGCATTGTTATATTACAAAATTTAATGAGAGCCTCAAAATTGAAGCTCAGGAAATGCAACCTGGAGAACACCTTGGAGCGGCAGACACCATTTCTAGAACCCAACCAAACAAGTAGGCCAACTGCAGTTTTTAAATTAAAAAACTCTTCAATGAGAGCCTGAAAATTGAAGCTCAGGAAATGCTACCAGGAGAACACCTTGGAGCGGCAGGCACCGTTAGTAGGCCCTACCGAAGTAGTAGCCCCAATGCAGTTTTCAAATTCCTATAGGCTGAAAACCAGACAATTGACCATCAGCTTTTTTCAGAGGAGGACAGCTGTATTGAGTGGCGCAGACAGACACAGGTAGTAGGCCTTAAACAATAAATTTGGCTCAATGCAGTTTAAAAAGGGTTACAGGGGTACACAGGCAGCATTGGTGTGGTCAGCGGAGGACAATTTGAATTAGGGACTGCAAACAGACTTAGTAGGCTGTCCCCTGTGGACCATGCATCCACCAATTTAACCCAGTGCGCCGTAATGGACACGTAACCTTCCGTGGACATCCCTACTAGTCCATGCGTCTGTTGTCAGGTGCACCTTTCTACTCTTAGATTGCCTGAGTGCATGGACAATGCAGACTTTTACATGCTGGTGGAGGGCTGGGATGGCTTTTTTCGCAAAAGAAGTGTCGACTGGGTAGCTCGTACCATGGTACAGCGTAGTTCATCTGGGCTTTATAAATATAAAATAAAGAAAAAAAGTAGGCTCTATGCACTTTCAACTAGGTTCCAGGGGTACATGGCCAGCATTGGTCTGGTCAGTGGAGGACTATTGGAAGGAGGGACCGCAGACAGGCTTAGTAGGCCTAACATAAGAAAAGTAGGCTGTAGGCACTTTAAAATAGGTTCCAGGGGTACACGGGCAGCAGTGGTGTGGTCATTGAAGGACAATTTCTATTATGGACCGCAGACAGACTTAGTACGCCTACAATTAAAAAAAGGATGCTCTATGCAATTTAAAATAGGTTCCAGGGGTACACGGCCAGCATTGGTCTGGTCAGTGGAGGACTATTGGAAGGAGGAACCGCAGACAGGCTTAGTAGGCCTAACATAAGAAAAGTAGGCTGTAGGCACTTTAAAATAGGTTCCAGGGGTACACGGGCAGCAGTGGTGTGGTCATTGGAGGACAATTTCTATTATGGACCGCAGACAGACTTAGTACGCCTACAATTAAAAAAAGGATGCTCTATGCAATTTAAAATAGGTTCCAGGGGTACACGGCCAGCATTGGTCTGGTCAGTGGAGGACTATTGGAAGGAGGAACCGCCTACAGGCTTAGTAGGCCTAACATAAGAAAAGTAGGCTGTAGGCACTTTAAAATAGGTTCCAGGGGTACACGGGCAGCAGTGGTGTGGTCATTGAAGGACAATTTCTATTATGGACCGCAGACAGACTTAGTACGCCTACAATCAAAAAAAAGGATGCTCTATGCAATTTAAAATAGGTTCCAGGGGTACACGGCCAGCATTGGTCTGGTAAGTGGAGGACTATTGGAAGGAGGGACCGCAGACAGGCTTAGTAGGCCTAACATAAGAAAAGTAGGCTGTAGGCACTTTAAAATAGGTTCCAGGGGTACACGGGCAGCAGTGGTGTAGTCAGTGAAGGACAATTTCTATTATGGACAGCAGACAGACTAAGTAGGCCTAACATAACAAAAGTAGGCTCTATGCACTTGGAATTATCTTGCAGGGGTACACAGGCAGCATTGGTGTTGTCAGCGGAGGCCGATTGTAAGGAGTCTCTGACAGTTAGTACTCTCAAAAAATAAATAGATGTTAATGTCTCGCAATTAGTGTTGAGCGATACCTTCCGATATCGGAAAGTATCGGTATCGGTTTGGATCGGCCGATATTCAAAAAATATCGGATATCGCCGATACCGATACCCGATCCCAATGCAAGTCAATGGGACCAAAATATCGGAATTAAAATAAACCCTTTCTTTCCTTGTAGGTTCATTCTACATGAAGGAAAACAACTAAGAATAATGTAGGATGTATGGGGGAGGTGGCGGAGACATTAAAGGCAATGAGGATTAGTCCAATCAAATAGAATAGCATGATTTTTTTTTTTTTAAAGACGTTCGGATTGAAAAAGATATTGACTATGTAAATTTGTTTTTATTTTGTCAGATATTGATGTTTCACTATTCCACGACCTTCCCCTTCTTTTTTTTCCTTTTCCCACACTTTCATCTTCATCATCATCAGCATCTTTGACATCAACTTCTTCACCTTATTCATCTTCTTCTTCATCTTCTACCTATTTTTTTTTTTATTACATTCTTCATATTCATTTTCTTCAACTATTATTATTCTTCCTATTCTACATATTCTTTTTATTCCACTGTTATTATTCTTCCTATTCTACTTCTTCATCATATTCTCATTTGTGACAGGCATTCCCGTAGTTGTTATCTATAAAAGTTGGAAGATTACACCTTCCGTTCTGCCAGTCACAAAAGTTACATTTGTCCGCGTTCAGTTTGGCCTGCAGCATCAGGCTTTATCCAGGGGCACCACGAGGAGGAACGGACTCACCCCCATACACTGCTTAGTCTTCTTCTGCATATAATTTAGATAATATCTTTTGCTCTGATATTAAGTGTTATGCTTAATGTTCTTCTGCTCTTTGTTCTGCAGCCTCTTGTTCTTCTGCTTCTCGGTCTTCCATGTCGTCGTCTCCAGGGTCGTCGTCTTCAGTGTCGTCATCTCCGCCGTCGTCGTCTCCGCCGTCGTCGTCTCCGTCGTCGTCTCCGCCGTCGTCGTCGTCGTCATCGGGGTGGTCTTCCGGGTCGTCGTCGTCGTCGTCATCGGGGTGGTCTTCCGGGTCGTCGACTTTAGGGTCTTAAACTTGGAAATGTAGCAGAAGGTACAAGAAGGCTGAGAAAATGCCAAGAACCAGCTGATGGAACTGGAACTTGGATGGCTACCCGAAGGTTCAAGAGCCTATGGAACTACCGAGGACCAGCTGATGTTAATGGAACCCGGTTACTAAGCAGGAGGTACCCGTGCTAAAAAGCACTACCAAGGACCGCCTGACGTTGGCGGAACTCGGATACCCAGAAGGAGGCACCTAAGCCAAAGGCTCTGCCCGGAACCAGCTGACGTTACTGGAACCAGGATGGGGAGCAGAAGGTACAAGAGCAAAAGACACTGCCGAGAACCAGCTGACGGTACTGGAACCCGGATGGGTAGCTGAAGGTCCAAGAGCCAATGGAACTACCGAGGACCAGCTGACGTTACTGGAACCCGGTTACTAAGCAGGAGGTACCCGTGCCTGAAAGCACTACCAAGGACCACCTGACGTTGGTGGAACTTGGATACCCAGAAGGAGGCACCTAAGCCAAAGGCTCTGCCCGGAACCAGCTGACGTTACTGGAACCAGGATGGGGAGCAGAAGGTACAAGAGCAAAAGACACTGCCTAGAACCAGCTGACGGTGCTGGAACCAGGTGGTGGACCCGAAGGCCCACAGGAGAGGAGAGAACAGCTAGGCCGCGAGGCAGCCGCAGTTACCGAACCCCAACAGTCCTACAGGGGGAGCTGGGCCTACTGGCACTACAGAACCAGCCTTGACTACCAGTTCACGCAGCCCACATAGGAAGCTCCTAAACTGGAGGCACCCTGGAGTTGGCTAACTCGACCGCACCACGACGGGGCAAGCATAGGCGTCTCAGTGAAGTTGACACAACCCGGAAACAGCTGACGGTGCTGAAACCAGGCTTGGCACGAGGGAGTACCTGTGACAAGAACACTGCCGAGAACCAGCTGGCGGTGCTGGAACCCGGATGCGTTGCCCCAGTGTGCAAGAGCCAATGGCACGACCGAGGACCAGCTGACGGTGCTGGAACCCGGTTACTAAGCTGTAGGTGCCCGCGCTTAAAAGCACTACCAAGGACCGCCTGGCGTTGGCGGAACTCGGATACCCAGGAGGAGGCACCTAAGCCAAAGGCTCGGCCCGGAACCAGCTGACGGTGCTGGAACCAGGTGGTGGACCCGAAGGTCCACAGGAGAGGAGAGAACAGCTAGGCCGCGAGGCAGCCGCAGTTACCGAACCCCAACAGTCCTACAGGGGGAGCTGGGCCTACTGGCACTACAGAACCAGCCTTGACTACCAGTTCACGCAGCCCACATAGGAAGCTCCTAAACTGGAGGCACCCTGGAGTTGGCTAACTCGACCGCACCACGACGGGGCAAGCATAGGCGTCTCAGTGAAGTTGACACAACCCGGAAACAGCTGACGGTGCTGAAACCAGGCTTGGCACGAGGGAGTACCTGTGACAAGAACACTGCCGAGAACCAGCTGGCGGTGCTGGAACCCGGATGCGTTGCCCCAGTGTGCAAGAGCCAATGGCACGACCGAGGACCAGCTGACGGTGCTGGAACCCGGTTACTAAGCTGTAGGTGCCCGCGCTTAAAAGCACTACCAAGGACCGCCTGGCGTTGGCGGAACTCGGATACCCAGGAGGAGGCACCTAAGCCAAAGGCTCGGCCCGGAACCAGCTGACGGTGCTGGAACCAGGTGGTGGACCCGAAGGTCCACAGTAGAGGAGAGAACAGCTAGGCCGCGAGGCAGCCGCAGTTACCGAACCCCAACAGTCCTACAGGGGGAGCTGGGCCTACTGGCACTACAGAACCAGCCTTGACTACCAGTTCACGCAGCCCACATAGGAAGCTCCTAAACTGGAGGCACCCTGGAGTTGGCTAACTCGACCGCACCACGACGGGGCAAGCATAGGCGTCTCAGTGAAGTTGACACAACCCGGAAACAGCTGACGGTGCTGAAACCAGGCTTGGCACGAGGGAGTACCTGTGACAAGAACACTGCTGAGAACCAGCTGGCGGTGCTGGAACCCAGATGCGTTGCCCCAGTGTGCAAGAGCCAATGGCACGACCGAGGACCAGCTGACGGTGCTGGAACCCGGTTACTAAGCTGTAGGTGCCCGTGCTTAAAAGCACTACCAAGGACCGCCTGGCGTTGGCGGAACTCGGATACCCAGGAGGAGGCACCTAAGCCAAAGGCTCGGCCCGGAACCAGCTGAAGGTGCTGGAACCAGGTGGTGGACCCGAAGGCCCACAGGAGAGGAGAGAACAGCTAGGCCGCGAGGCAGCCACAGTTACCGAACCCCAACAGTCCTACAGGGGGAGCTGGGCCTACTGGCACTACAGAACCAGCCTTGACTACCAGTTCACGCAGCCCACATAGGAAGCTCCTAAACTGGAGGCACCCTGGAGTTGGCTAACTCGACCGCACCACGACGGGGCAAGCATAGGCGTCTCAGTGAAGTTGACACAACCCGGAAACAGCTGACGGTGCTGAAACCAGGTTTGGCACGAGGGAGTACCTGTGACAAGAACACTGCCGAGAACCAGCTGGCGGTGCTGGAACCCGGATGCGTTGCCCCAGTGTGCAAGAGCCAATGGCACGACCGAGGACCAGCTGACGGTGCTGGAACCCGGTTACTAAGCTGTAGGTGCCCGCGCTTAAAAGCACTACCAAGGACCGCCTGGCGTTGGCGGAACTCGGATACCCAGGAGGAGGCACCTAAGCCAAAGGCTCGGCCCGGAACCAGCTGACGGTGCTGGAACCAGGTGGTGGACCCGAAGGTCCACAGGAGAGGAGAGAACAGCTAGGCCGCGAGGCAGCCGCAGTTACCGAACCCCAACAGTCCTACAGGGGGAGCTGGGCCTACTGGCACTACAGAACCAGCCTTGACTACCAGTTCACGCAGCCCACATAGGAAGCTCCTAAACTGGAGGCACCCTGGAGTTGGCTAACTCGACCGCACCACGACGGGGCAAGCATAGGCGTCTCAGTGAAGTTGACACAACCCGGAAACAGCTGACGGTGCTGAAACCAGGCTTGGCACGAGGGAGTACCTGTGACAAGAACACTGCCGAGAACCAGCTGGCGGTGCTGGAACCCGGATGCGTTGCCCCAGTGTGCAAGAGCCAATGGCACGACCGAGGACCAGCTGACGGTGCTGGAACCCGGTTACTAAGCTGTAGGTGCCCGCGCTTAAAAGCACTACCAAGGACCGCCTGGCGTTGGCGGAACTCGGATACCCAGGAGGAGGCACCTAAGCCAAATGCTCGGCCCGGAACCAGCTGACGGTGCTGGAACCAGGTGGTGGACCCGAAGTCCCACAGGAGAGGAGAGAACAGCTAGGCCGCGAGGCAGCCGCAGTTACCGAACCCCAACAGTCCTACAGGGGGAGCTGGGCCTACTGGCACTACAGAACCAGCCTTGACTACCAGTTCACGCAGCCCACATAGGAAGCTCCTAAACTGGAGGCACCCTGGAGTTGGCTAACTCGACCGCACCACGACGGGGCAAGCATAGGCGTCTCAGTGAAGTTGACACAACCCGGAAACAGCTGACGGTGCTGAAACCAGGCTTGGCACGAGGGAGTACCTGTGACAAGAACACTGCCGAGAACCAGCTGGCGGTGCTGGAACCCAGATGCGTTGCCCCAGTGTGCAAGAGCCAATGGCACGACCGAGGACCAGCTGACGGTGCTGGAACCCGGTTACTAAGCTGTAGGTGCCCGTGCTTAAAAGCACTACCAAGGACCGCCTGGCGTTGGCGGAACTCGGATACCCAGGAGGAGGCACCTAAGCCAAAGGCTCGGCCCGGAACCAGCTGACGGTGCTGGAACCAGGTGGTGGACCCGAAGGCCCACAGGAGAGGAGAGAACAGCTAGGCCGCGAGGCAGCCGCAGTTACCGAACCCCAACAGTCCTACAGGGGGAGCTGGGCCTACTGGCACTACAGAACCAGCCTTGACTACCAGTTCACGCAGCCCACATAGGAAGCTCCTAAACTGGAGGCACCCTGGAGTTGGCTAACTCGACCGCACCACGACGGGGCAAGCATAGGCGTCTCAGTGAAGTTGACACAACCCGGAAACAGCTGACGGTGCTGAAACCAGGCTTGGCACGAGGGAGTACCTGTGACAAGAACACTGCCGAGAACCAGCTGGCGGTGCTGGAACCCAGATGCGTTGCCTTGCCTATTAAAGATTGTCTTCCTAGAGCCCCAACTAGCGGTGTTGGAGCAAAGGGTAAGCAGGGGGAGATGAGTGTAGGCCGAAGCCTGCACTGGAGGCAGCTTTGTGTCTGCGTTGCGTTTGCAGGACACTTTGCCGGCTACACACTGGGGGAACAGCTGGCGTAGCTGAACCCCACTAACACAATGGCGTGTGTTTTTCTCTGTGCAGCTAGCACTTGCGGGCAAAAACTAGCGATGTTAGAGCCCGTGTTGAAGCAGGAGGAGGAGGAGAGGAGCAGAGTGTAGGCCGAAGCCTAGTTGAACCAATTTCAAAGGAAACCTTTAACCCCCCCCTCAGGTGTTACAAAGTACAAGAGACACACCTTGTGCAGTATTAATGCTGCACAAGTGAAAGGTTGCTCTATTAATTTGTCTACTTGCACACGCTGAATGAAAGACATACACAATTTACCCCATTCTACAGTCAAACTGTAGTGGATGCGTGACTTGGTTTTTTGATGAGACGCAGCACAGGTGTCCAAAATAACGCCTTGGTGCTTGGCGCAGCTTCCTGAGCGTTGTTATTTGCTGTACAGGAGTCTGCGCTTTTGTGTTATCCCTTGGCAATGCCCTGTTAGCGCTGCCCATCTTATGACATCATTTCATGTTGGCCGTTGCGGTTAACGATGGCCATAAATCCCAGACCCACAGTGTCTTTTCATAAAGCCACACTGCGGTGCTGGGATTCGTGGCCTTGAGCTGTAAATATTTTGGCCGCTCACACACGTCCTTACACCTGCTTCAGACTGGGCGGCCTCTGCTGATCCCTTCTCGCATGCCGCGGCCATTAGGCTGCACAGTCTGAAGAAGGCGGAAGGAGATGAGTTAAGACAGGCGAAGATATGCACTGCTCGTGCCCATCAATCACACCCTCCCAGTCAAAATAATTAAGACAACGAGGAGCATTTTATTCAGGCAGGGCGGACGAAAAGGCGCAAGTAGCCAACCAATGATGTCAGAAGACGGGAAGCGCTACCAAGGGGGGTGCTGCGTATCATTAGAAAGGAAAGTCACACCTCAGGGACAGTGGAATGGTCTCAAAGAGACACATTTTGTACGTGTTGAGTTCCACGTGGGCAAGGAGAAAACATCAGCCACCTTGTACAAATGCAGCAGTACTGCTGTACAAGGTGGCTGTTATACATAGAAACACCTGGGGGTGGGGGCCAGGCTCCCTTCAATTTCAGTTCATGTGCCTGCGTGGCGTTTGCAGGTCACGTTGCAAGCTACACAGCAGGGGAACAGCTGGCGTTGCTGAACCCCACTAACACATTGGCTGGTGTTTTTCTCTGTGCAGATCGCATGTCCGGGCAAAAACTGGCGGTGTTAGAGCCCAGGGTCAGCAGGAGGAGAAGAGGAGCAAAGTGTAGGCCGAAGCCTGCACTGGTGGCAGCTTTTGGTCGGTTGTGCCAGCGTGGCTTGTGCTGGACACGATGCCGGCTACACAGCGGGGGAACAGCTGGCGGTGCTGAACCCCACTAACACATTGGCTGGTGTTTTTCTCTGTGCAGCTAGCATTTCCGGGCAAAAACTAGCGGTGTTTGAGCCCAGGGTCAGCAGGAGGAGGAGAGGAGCAGAGTGTAGGCCGAAGCCTAGTTGAACCAATTTCAAAGGTTACCTTTAACCCCCCCCTCAGGTGTTACAAAGTACAAGAGCCACTCCTTCTGCAGCATTAATGCTGCACAAGTAAAAGGTTGCTCTATTAATTTGTCTACTTGCACACGCTGAATGCAACACGTACACTATTTAGCCCATTATACTGTTAAACAGTAGTGGAGGCGTGACTTGTCTTTTTAAAGAAAAGCAGCACAGGTGTCGAAAACAACACCTTTTTGCATGGGCGCAGCTTCCTGAGCGTTGTTAGTTGCTGTACAGGAGTCTGCGCTCTTGTGATCCTTTGGCCATGCGCTGTGAGCGCTTCCTGTCTTATGACCTCATTTCATGTTGGCCGTTGCGGTTAGCGGTGGACATGAATCCCAGACCCACAGTGTGTTTTTAAAGAATCACACTGCGGTGCTGGGATTCGTGCCCTGGTGCACTAAATATGTTTGCCGCTCACACATGTCCTTACACCTGCTTCAGACTGGGCGGCCTCATCTGATCCCTTATCGCATGCCGCGGCCATGAGGACACCCAGTCTGAAGAAGGCGGAAGGAGGTGACTTAAAACAGGCGAACATATGCACTGCACATGCCCATCAATAACACCCTCGCATCCAAAATATGAGACAACGAGGGGCGTTGTGTCGGGCAGGGCGGACGCACAGGCACAGGCAGCCAACCAATGATGTCAGAAGACAGGCAGCGCTAACAATGGGGGTGCTGCGTGTCATTAAAAAGGAAAGTCACACCTCAGGGACATTAGCATTGGTCTCTAATGAGACACATTTTGTACGTGTTGAGTTCCACGTGGGCAAGGAGAAAACATCAGCCACCTTGTACAAATGCAGCAGTACTGCTGTACAAGGTGGCTGTTATACATAGAAACACCTGGGGGTGGGGGGCAGGCTCCCTTCAATTTCAGTTCATGTGCCTGCGTGGCGTTTGCAGGTCACGTTGCAAGCTACACAGCAGGGGAACAGCTGGCGTTGCTGAACCCCACTGACACATTGACTGGTGTTTTTCTCTGTGCAGATTGCATGTCCGGGCAAAAACTAGCGGTGTTAGAGCCCAGGGTCAGCAGGAGGAGGAGGAGAGGAGCAAAGTGTAGGCCGAAGCCTGCACTGGTGGCAGCTTTTGGTCGGTTGTGCCAGCGTGGCTTGTGCTGGACACGATGCAAGCTACACAGCAGGGAAACAGCTGGCGTTGCTGAACCCCACTAACACATTGGCTGGTGTTTTTCTCTGTGCAGCTAGCAGTTCCGGGCAAAAACTAGCGGTGTTAGAGCCCAGGGTCAGCAGGAGGAGGAGGAGAGGAGCAAAGTGTAGGCCGAAGCCTGCACTGGTGGCAGCTTTTGGTCGGTTGTGCCAGCGTGGCTTGTGCTGGACACGATGCAAGCTACACAGCAGGGAAACAGCTGGCGTTGCTGAACCCCACTAACACATTGGCTGGCGTTTTTCTCTGTGCAGCTAGCATTTCCGGGCAAAAACTAGCGTTGTTAGAACCCAGGGTCAGCAGGAGGAGGAGAGGAGCAGAGTGTAGGCCGAAGCCTAGTTGAACCAATTTCAAAGGTTACCTTTAACCCCCCCTCAGGTGTTACAAAGTACAAGAGCCACTCCTTCTGCAGCATTAATGCTGCACAAGTAAAAGGTTGCTCTATTAATTTGTCTACTTGCACACGCTGAATGCAACACGTACACTATTTAGCCCATTATACTGTTAAACAGTAGTGGAGGCGTGACTTGTCTTTTTAAAGAAAAGCAGCACAGGTGTCGAAAACAACACCTTTTTGCATGGGCGCAGCTTCCTGAGCGTTGTTAGTTGCTGTACAGGAGTCTGCGCTCTTGTGATCCTTTGGCCATGCGCTGTGAGCGCTTCCTGTCTTACGACCTCATTTCATGTTGGCCGTTGCGGTTAGCGGTGGACATGAATCCCAGACCCACAGTGTGTTTTTAAAAAATCACACTGCGGTGCTGGGATTTGTGCCCTGGTGCACTAAATATGTTTGCCGCTCACACATGTCCTTACACCTGCTTCAGACTGGGCGGCCTCATCTGATCCCTTCTTGCATGCCGCGGCCATGAGGCTGCACAGTCTGAAGAAGGCGGAAGGAGATGAGTTAAGACAGGCGAAGATATGCACTGCTCGTGCCCATCAATCACACCCTCGCAGTCAAAATAATTAAGACAACGAGGAGCATTTTATTCAGGCAGGGCGGACGCACAGGCACAACTAGCCAACCGATGATGTCAGAAGATGGGAAGCGCTACCAAGGGGGGTGCTGCGTATCATTAGAAAGGAAAGTCACACCTCAGGGACAGTGGAATGGTCTCAAAGAGACACATTTTGTACGTGTTGAGGTCCACGTGGGCAAGGATAAAAAGTCAGCCACCTTGTACAAATGCAGCAGTACTGCTGTACAAGGTGGCTGTTATACATAGAAACACCTGGGGGAGAGGGGGCCAGGCTCCCTTCAATTTCAGTTCATGTGCCTGCGTGGCGTTTGCAGGACACGTTGCCAGCTACACAGCAGGGGAACAGCTGGCGTTGCTGAACCCCACTAACACATTGGCTGGTGTTTTTCTCTGTGCTGCTAGCAGTTCCGGGCAAAAACTAGCGGTGTTTGAGCCCAGGGTCAGCAGGAGGAGGAGAGGAGCAAAGTGTAGGCCGAAGCCTGCACTGGTGGAAGCTTTTGGTCGGTTGTGCCAGCGTGGCTTGTGCTGGACACGATGCCGACTACACAGCAGGGGAACAGCTGGCGGTGCTGAACCCCACTGACACATCACCTAGTGTTTTTTCTGTGTAGACAACACTTCCAGGTGTCAACTGACAGTGTTGAAACCCAGGGAATCAAAGAGGAGCAGAGTGTAGGCCGAAGCCTGCAGTGGAGCAAGTTGAAAGGGAACCTTTAACCCCCCCCCCCCAGGCATTTGTTGCTGAAAGAGCCATCTTGTACAGCAGTAATACTGCACATGGAAAATGGTGGCTCCGAAAATTATGCTCCTTGCAAACGCTGAAGTACACACTCATATAATGTGTCCCCTCACACCGTCAAACCATCCCGGAAGTGGGACTTTCCTTTGTAATGTGACACAGCACAGCCGTCATTCCAACCCCCTTGGTGCCGTGCGCCACCTCCTCAACGTTGTTTGGTTCTGTCACGGAGCCCGCGCTGTAATGTTATCCCTTGGCCATGCACAGTTAGCGGTGCCCGTCTTCTGACATCATTTAGGTGTCAGGCTGGCAGTGCCTGTGCATCAAAGCTGCCCGAGATCCAACCTTGCAGTGTCATCAAATGTAATCCCACTGCGGGCCAGGGATCCATGGGCATGCGCAGTGCATATCATCGCCTCTCACTCACCTCCTTCATGCTTCTTCAGACTGTGCGGCGTCACGGCCGTGGCATGCTATTAGGGATCAGCTGACGCCGCCTAGTCTGAAGAAGCATGAAGAAGGGGAATGAGAGGCTTGTATATGCACTGCGCATGGCCATGGATACCAGGCCCACTGTGGGATCACATTAGACGACACTGCGAGGTGGGATTTCGGGCAGCGTGGACGCACAGGCGCAGCCAGGACGACAACAAATGATGTCAGAGGACGGGCAGCGCAAACTGTGCATGGCCAAGGGATAACATAACAGTGCAGGGTCCATGACGGAATCAAACAACGCTAAGGAGGCAGCGCACGGTGCCAAGGGGGTAGCAATGACGGCTGTGCTGCGTCACATTACAAAGGAAAGTCCCACCTCTGGGACGGTTGGACGGTGTGAGGGGACACATTACATGAGTGTGTAGTTCAGCGTTTCCAAGGAGCATAATTTCAAGAGCGACCTTTCCCTTGTGCAGTATTAGTGCTGCACATGGTGGCTCTTTCAGTAACAAACGCCTGGGGGGGGGGGGACAGGTCCCCTTACATTTTAGTTGTGCCAGCGTGGCGGTCGCATGACACGTTGCCGGATACACAGCTGGGGATCAGCTGACGTTACTGAACCCCAATAACAGAGGAGCGACTGTTGACTGTGCACACAGCACTTCCAGGCACCAACTGGCGGTGTTAGAGCCCAGGGACAGCAGGAGGAGCAGATTGGAGGTATTACCGCACACACAGCTGGGGATCAGCTGACGTTACTGAAACCCAATAACAGAGGAGCGACTGTTGACTGTGCACACAGCACTTCCAGGCACCAACTGGCGGTGTTAGAGCCCAGGGACAGCAGGAGGAGCAGATTGGAGGTATTACCGCACACACAGCTGGGGATCAGCTGACGTTACTGAACCCCAATAACAGAGGAGCGACTGTTGACTGTGCACACAGCACTTCCAGGCACCAACTGGCGGTGTTAGAGCCCAGGGACAGCAGGAGGAGCAGATTGGAGGTATTACCGCACACACAGCTGGGGATCAGCTGACGTTACTGAACCCCAATAACAGAGGAGCGACTGTTGACTGTGCACACAGCACTTCCAGGCACCAACTGGTGGTGTTAGAGCCCAGGGACAGCAGGAGGAGCAGAGGAACAGAGTGTAGGCCGAAGCCTGATTGGAGCAAGTTGAAAGGGAACCTTTAACCCCCCCCCAAGACGTTTGTAGCTGAAAGAGCCATCTTGTGCAGCGCTAAGGATGCAAAAGGAAAAGGTTGCTCTTTTAATTATGCTCCTTGCAAACACAGAAGTAAACACTAAAAATGTGTCCCCTTATACCGTTAAACCATCACGGAGGTGCGAATTTCCTTCGTAATGGGACACAGCACAGCTGTCATTCCTATCCCCTTGGTGCCATGTGCTGCCTCCTCAGCGTTGTTTTAAACTGTCACGGAGCCTGCGCTGTTCTGTTATCCCTTGGCCATGCCCAATTAGCACTGCCTGTCTTCTGACATAATTTGGTGTCAGGCTGTCAGTGCCTGTGCGTCCACGCTGCTCCAGATCCCACCTCGCAGTCTCGTCTAACGTAATCCCACTGCGGGCCTTGGATCCATGGGCATGCACAGTGCATATCCTCGACTCTCACTCCCCTCCTTCCCTCTTCTTCAGACTGTGCGTTGTCACGGCCGTGGCATGCTATTAGGGATCAGCTGACGGCGCACAGTCTAAAGAAGGCGGAGGGAAATGAGCGAGAGCCCGAGGGGAAGATATGCACTGCGCATGCCCATGGATCCCAGGCCCGCAGTGTGACTCAATCAGAAGACACTGCGAGGCGGGATCTATGGCAGCGCGGCCGCACAGGCGCAGCCAGCCTGACACCAAATTATGTCAGAAGACAGGCAGCGCAAATAGGGCATGGCCAAGGGATAACAGAACAGCGCAGGCTCCGTGACAGCTTAAAACAACGCTGAGGAGGCAGCGCATGGCACCAAGGGGGTAGGAATGACGGCTGTGCTGCGTCACATTACGAAGGAAAGTCCCAGCTCTGGGACGGTATAACGGTATCAGTGAACACATTTTATAAGTGTTAAGTTCTGCGTGTGCAAGGAGCCCAAAAAAAATAGCTACCTTTTCCTTGTGCAGCATTACTGCTGCACAAGATGGCTCTTTCAGTAACAAACGACGGGGGGGGGGGCAGGTTCCCTTACATTCAGGTTGTTGTGCCAGCGTAGCGGTCGCAGGACACATTGCCGGCTACACAGCTGGGGATCAGCTGACGTTACTGAAACCCAATAACACTGGGTCGTATGTTTTGACTGTGCAGCCTGCACTTCTGAGCCGCAACTGGCTGTGTTGGAGCCCAGGAATAGCATTTCAGGTGGTAGAAAGATGAACACAGCAGAAGACCTGGATGACACCCAATTAATTAATCAGGCAGAGGAGTGGCAAATTCCTGCGAGATCCATGCCTGGTTCATTTTCAGGAAAGTAAGCCGGTCAACGTTATCGGAGGATAGTCGCATGCGACGGTCTGTTAGTACACCACCTGCGGCACTAAAGACACGTTCCGATAAGACACTAGCCGCAGGGCAAGCCAGCACCTCCAATGCATACTGACTTAGCTCTGGCCATGTATCCAGCTTAGAGACCCAAAACTTGAACGGGGAAGAGCCATCGGGGAGTACAGTAAGAGGGCAAGCCATGTAGTCTGTCACCATCTGACGGAACCGTTGCCTCCTGCTGACTGGAGCCGCCGGTGATGGTGTAGACATTTGGGGCGGGCACACAAAAGTGTGCCAGAGTTGTGCCATACTCGGCTTGCCTTGGGCAGAGGCACTGCTTCTGCTCCCTCTTTGGGCAGAGCCTCCCCCACTGCCTCGACGCACTGAGCTGCTTTGTAAAGCACTAGCAGCACTCCTCTCAGTTGGACAGGAGAAGATGATGGAATTCACCAGTGTGTCGTGGTACTCCCGCAATTTACGCTCCCGGGTCAACGCAGGGATGAGGTTTTGGACGTTGTCCCAGTAGCGAGGATCGAGGAGGGTGAACACCCAATAATCAGGCATGTTGAGAATGTGGTCGATGCGGCGGTCATTTCTCAGGCACTACAGCATAAAATCCACCATGTGCTGCAGAGTGCCAACCGGCCCAGAAACGCTGTCCCCTGCTTGAGACATGATCTCTGCCCGCTCGTCATCACCCCACCCTCGCTGTACACACTGACCACTGGACAATTGTGTCGCTCCCTCCTCTGGACGGAGCTCTTCCTCGTCCATTGACTCCTCCTCATCCTCCTCACAAATTGGCCCCTGCGTACCCCTTTGTGAGGAACCACGTGGCGCTGACTCTCCAGAAGCTGATGGAAAAGGTGACTCCTCATCCTCCACCTCTTCCACCACATCATCCCTTAACCCTTGCAAAGTTTGCTGAAGCAGGCAGATAAGGGGGACAGTCATGCTGACTAGTGCATCATCTGCACTTGCCATCCGCGTGGAATAATCAAAAGGACGCAAAACCTGGCAGACGTCCTTCAGAGTGGCCCACTCTGTGGTTGTGAAGTCTGATCGGCGCTGACTGCGACTTCTTTGCGCCTGATGCAGCTGGTACTCCATAACTGCTTGCTGCTGCTCACACAACCGCTCCAACATATGTAACGTGGAATTCCACCGGGTAGGTAGGTCACATATGATGCGGTGTTCCGGAAGGCGGAATCTGCGCTGCAGAGCAGCAATGCGGGATCTGGCCAAGCTGGAACGCCGCAAGTGAGCACACTCTAGGCGGACCTTGTGCAGCAGGGCATCAAGATCCGGATAGTCCCTCAGAAAACTCTGCACAACCAAATTGAGCACATGTGCCAGACATGGGATGTGAGTGAGGTTGCCAAGGGCCAAAGCTGCCACCAGATTTCGGCCATTGTCACACACTACCATGCCTGGCTGGAGATTCGCTGGCAGTAACCACACATCGCTCTCCTGCTTGATGGCATTCCAGAGCTCCTGCGCTGTGTGGCTTCGATGCCCCAATGAAACTAGTTTCAAGACGGCCTGCTGACGTTTGGCCACGGCTGTGCTCATGTCGGTCATAGGTAAACGTTCACGGGTCCATGTGGGGGTGGACTGTGACGGATCCTGCAGAGAGGAATCAGAGGAATTGGTGTAAGAGGAGGAGTCGATGCGTACAGACTGGATTCCTGCAATCCTTGGAGTGGGCAGGACACGTCCTGCACCACTCGCACGATCTGTACCTGGCTCAACAACATTAACCCAATGGGCAGTGAGGGAAACATATCGCCCCTGTCCATGCTGACTGGTCCACGCATCGGTGGTGAGGTGGACCTTGCTACTGACGGTGTTCAGTAGCGCATGTTTTATGTTTGCCTCAACATGCCTGTGCAGGGCAGGGACAGCCTGCCTGCTGAAGTAAAAGCGGCTGGGCACCTTGTACTGTGGGACTGCCAATGCCATCAAGTCACGGAAGCTGTCAGTCTCCACCAGCCTGAACGAGAGCATTTCCAGGGACAACAGTTTGGCAATGCCTGCATTCAGAGCCTGTGCTCGGGGGTGGTTGGCCGAGAATGCCCGCCTTTTCTCCCATGCCTGTACTAAGGATGGCTGTAGAGTAGACTGGGAGTGTGAGGATGACTGGGAAGGTGGTGCTGTGGGTGGAATTACACAAGGTCTCTGGGAGGAAGCCAAACCAGCTGTGCGTGAGCTGGAGGAAGAGGCAACACGAGCTGAAGAGGTGGTAGCTGCCGCTGTTGGTTGGCCTACATCTTCAGTGTGTTTCTGTAACTCCACCGCGTGCCTGGTCCGCACATGTTTCCACATATTTGTGGTATTGAGGTTGCTGACATTTTTCCCTCTTTTTACTTTATGATGACACAGCTTGCATTTGACAAAACAAATGTCATCTGCAACTGTGTCAAAAAAGGACCAGGCACTGCAAGTCTTGGGAGCGCCCTTTTTGGCTTTGGAAAGAGACAGGCTCCTAACGGGTGCCAAAGTGGAGGCTACAGGCTCCGCAGTCTTCCCCCTCCCTCTCCCTCTTTGGCCCGTAAGAGGAAGCTCTTCCTCTGAGCTGCTCCCACCACCTTCCTGTTCCTCACGCCACGATGGGTCAAGGACCTCATCATCTCCACTACCCTCTGCCACCAACTGCTCCTCCTGGGTAGTCTCAGCAGCACAGTACGCACGAGAAAGCGGCACCTGAGTTTCATCATCAGATGCGTACTGCGCTGTGGTCACCGGAGGCACTGGCCCACCTGCCTCTTCAGAGTCAGAGAGAAAAAGGTGTTGGGCATCACTGCACACTGCCTCTTCTTCCATTTCTCCAATGCTGCTTGGCTGGCCCCCTGTTTCCAAGCCAAGAGATTCAGAGAACAGAAGTAGAGACGGCTCCTGTCCTGGGCTCTCTGACTGCCTGGCCAATTTGGCAGGTGGTGAAGAGACAGATGGCTGCTCTCCAGTGCTCTGTGCCTGAGAGGATGTGGCACTAACTGAAGTCGATGCCGAGGCGTTAGCTGCCATCCACCCGACAACGGCTTCAATTTGGTCTTCACGCAGCAGCGGTGCACGGCGCTCTCCGACAAAGCTGCGCATGAAGGACTGTTCCCTGCTGAAACTGAGTGACGACGAGTCACCGGCGCCCGCAGCAGGCACAGAATCACCACGTCCTCTCCCTGCTCCTCTCCCTGCTCCGCGCCCACGCCCACGTGCCTTACTCCCTGCCCTCTTCATCTTGGTTGACAGATAAAGATAAGCAGAAAAGTACTAAGGCCTTAGTGTGCTTATTCCTGTAATGCTCCTCCTAACAGGTGTAAGAAACACTAATGTTGTAAATTGTGGACTAAACTTTATTATTTTTCAAATGTGGCCTACACAAGTGTTAAGTTGTGTTTGGTGAACTTAACTTTTTTTTTGGTGCAGATCGGGCTACAGAGCTAGTTTAAATCACACGGAGACCGTGCAGACAGCCGTAAACGGCGCTGCAAGGCCAAAAAACCCTCCTCTAGGTTATCCTATATAGTGTTTTTCCACTATTTAGCTGGATACAAGTGGAAAGACACTAATAGGAATTTTTTTTTTCAAATTTTAAACTGGCTGCACTATTTGAAAAAAAGGAAATTGTTTTTCAAGGTATGAGGCAGTAACGCACCCTGAGCTGAATCCAACCGGCTATGGCTGCACACAGACTACAGGGCGAGCTGCGCTCACACAGAGACCGTGCAGACAGCCGTAAACGGCGCTGCAAGGCCCAAAAAAAACCCTCTAGGTTATCCTATGTAGTGTTTTTCCACAATTGAGCTGGAGACTGGTGGAAAGACACTAATAGGAATTTTTTTTTTTCAAATTTTAAACAGGCTGCACTATTTCAAAAAAAGGAAAATTTTTCTCAAGGTATGAGCCAGTAACGAACCCTGAGCAGAATCCAACCGGCTATGGCTGCACATAGACTACAGGGCGAGCTGGGCTCACACGGAGACCGTGCAGACAGCCGTAAACGGCGCTGCAAGGCCAAAAAACCCTCCTCTAGGTTATCCTATATAGTGTTTTTCCACTATTTAGCTGGATACGAGTGGAAAGACACTTATAGGATTTTTTTTTTTTCAAATTTTAAACAGGCTGCACTATTTGAAAAAAAAGGAAAATTTTTCTCAAGGTATGAGCCAGTAACGAACCCTGAGCTGAATCCAACCGGCTATGGCTGCACACAGACTACAGGGCGAGCTGGGCTCACACGGAGACCGTGCAGACAGCCGTAAACGGCGCTGCAAGGCCAAAAAACCCTCCTCTAGGTTATCCTATATAGTGTTTTTCCACTATTTAGCTGGATACGAGTGGAAAGACACTAATAGGAATTTTTTTTTTCAAATTTTAAACAGGCTGCACTATTTGAAAAAAAGGAAAATTTTTCTCAAGGTATGAGGCAGTAACGAACCCTGAGCTGAATCCAACCGGCTATGGCTGCACACAGACTGCAGGGCGAGCTGGGATCACACGGAGACCGTGCAGACAGCCGTAAACGGCGCTGCAAGGCCCTAAAACCCCCCTCTAGGTTATCCTATGTAGTGTTTTTCCACAATAGAGCTGGAGACTGGTGGAAAAACACTAATAGGAAATTTGAGAAAAAATGTGCAGCAGGCTGCACTAAGAGCAAAAAAGAACAACTGTGTGAGGCAATGTGAACCCCCCCTGAGCTGAATACAACCGGGTATATGGCTGCACACAGACTACAGAGTGAGCTGCACACACACACACACAGAGAGACCTTGCAGAACGCTGTTAAAACAGCGCTGCAAGGCAAGAGCAAGGTGAACAGTGAAGAACACACAGCGTTTTGCTAAATTAGCCTTTGGAAAGGAAAATAAAGCAATTAGCGATCTCAACTGGCCCTCAGTTAGAACACAGCGTCCTGTCCCTAACTGAAATCACAGCAGAGTGAGCGCAAAATGGCGGCAGCGCTTTTTTATAGTGCAGAGTGACATCATTTCAGCAGCCAATCCCAGCCTTGCCAGTACTTACATGCCCACCATGCTAAACAGGATGTGCCCACACTTTCATTCATTCCTCATTGGCTGCTGCGTTCAATTTGAATTCTGGGAACTTCCGATTCCGGTATCCGATACGCGGGAAGTATCGGAATTCGGTATCGGAATTCCGATACCGCAAATATCGGCCGATACCCGATACTTGCGGTATCGGAATGCTCAACACTACTCGCAATACAACAAAACCAAAAAACAAAAGGGTGGCATACTTAGGTACAGGGGTGGGCTCCTCTGCTGAGTTTCAGAACTAGTAATTTGGCGCTAAGTATTTACTGGTGTAAATATAGGACACTGCCCCTGACTATTTTAAGTAGCATCATAAATGTCAACACATTGGTATTGTCAGTGCCAGGCATTGAAGGATGTCAGCGCATAGACTAAACATTGGTGGAGCTGTGAGAGATAATTTTGCAAGTGGTAGAGCACTGTTTGAGCTGGGGGGGAACTGTCTTGTGGCCGGCGGTACAGGCCCAGGCCCCATCACGTTACAACGGTGTGTCTGACATTGGTTGCGCGCCACCACCGCCAGAGACAATTTATTGTACTATGAGGGACCCAGTGGCAGTGCCGTCGACTAGAAGCGTGCACACCCACCTCTTCAGACAAATGGCACTCTCACGGGTGCTTGCACCAAGTGGCGAGACCACGGCCCCGTGGGGGAGTTTGCCCATTTAGGGAGGTGTAAACATGTCGTATGCTGGACAAACAGCTGCTGCAAATTACGAGATTGGAAAACTCAGTCAGACCAGACCACAAGCAAGACCTTTTCATAGGAAAGCTAGGTGTCAGCCGGGAAAGGTGGGGCAAAATAATTCAAAATCCAGGAGTGGTTCATTTTAATGAAGGTTAGATCATCAACATTTTGGGTAGCCAGACGAGTCCTTTTTTCGGTTAATATTGAACCAGCAGCACTGAATACTCTTTCTGATAGCACACTAGCTGCCGGGCAAGCAAGCTCCTGCAATGCATATTCTGCCAATTCAGGTCAGGTGTCTAATTTGGATGCCCAGTAATCAAATGAGAATGACGGTTGAGGGAGAACATCAATAAGGGATGAAAAATAGTTAGTAACCATACTGGAAAAATGTTGTCTCCTGTCACTTTGAATTGATGCTGCAGTACCTGTCCTGTCTGCAGTCATAGCAAAATCACTCCACAACCTGGTCAGAAAACCCCTCTGTCCAATGCCACTTCTGATTTGTGCATCTCTAACACCTCTGGTCTGCTGCCCCCTGCAGCTCGTGTGAGAACCATCACCGGCGCTGTGTGCTGGGAATGCCAGAAGCAAACGGTCACCAAGAGTTGATTGTTTGGTTGCTAATATTTGTTCCAGGTTCTCATGTGGCATAATATTTTGCAATTTGCCTTTATAGCGAGGATCAAGGAGGCAGGCCAACCAGTAATCGTCATCGGTCATCATTTTAATAATGCGCGGGTACCTTTAGAGGATACGTAAGGCATAATTCGCCATGTGGGCCAAAGTTCCAGTTGTCAAAACTGCGGTTGTGCTGGGTTGAGGGGCAATTACAGGCAAATCTACGTCACTTGTGTCCCTCAAAAAAACAGAACCCGGCCTTGCCACGCCACCAATTTCCATTGGCCCCGAAGAAGCTTCCTCATTAAAAAAATACTCATCCCCATCATCCTCCTCGTCCTCCTCCTCCTGTTCGCCCTCTACCTCGTCCTGTACACTGCCCTGACCAGACAATGGCTGACTGTCATCAAGGCTTTCCTCTTCCTGTGCTGCAGACGCCTGCTCCTTTATGTGCGTCAAACTTTGCATCAGCAGACGCATTAGGGGGATGCTCATGCTTATTATGGCGTTGTCTGCACTAACCAGCCGTATGCATTCCTCAAAACACTGAAGGACTTGACACATGTCTTGTACCTTCGACCACTGCGCACCTGACAACTCCATGTCTGCCATCCAACTGCCTGCCCGTGTATGTGTATCCTCCCACAAATACATAACAGCACGCCTCTGTTGGCACAGTCTCTGAAGCATGTGCAGTGTTGAGTTCCACCTTGTTGCAACGTCGATGATTAGGCGATGTTGGGGAAGGTTCAAAGACCGCTGATAGTTCTGCATACGGCTGGAGTGTACGGGCGAACGGCGGATATGTGAGCAAAGTCCGCGCACTTTGAGGAGCAGGTCGGATAACCCCGGATAACTTTTCAGGAAGCACTGCACCACCAGGTTTAAGGTGTGAGCCAGGCAAGGAATGTGTTTCAATTGGGAAAGGGCTATGGCAGCCATGAAATTCCTTCCGTTATCACTCACTACCTTGCCTGCCTCAAGATGTACAGTGCCCAGCCATGACTGCGTTTCTTTCTGCAAGAACTCAGACAGAACTTCCGCGGTCTGTCTGTTGTCGCCGAAACACTTCATTGCCAATACAGCCTGCTGACGCTTGCCAGTAGCTGCCCCATAATGGGACACCTGGTGTGCAACAGTGGCAGCTGCGGATGGAGTGATGGTGCGACTGCGGTCTGTGGACGAGCTCTCTCTTCTGCAAGAGGATGAGGAGGAGGAGGAGGGGGGGGCGAACAGCTGCAGCCAACTGTTTCCTAGACCGTGGGCTAGGCAGAACTGTCCCCATATGGTTGTCCCCTGTGGTCCCTGCATCCACCACATTAACCCAGTGTGCCGTGATGGACACGTAACGCCCCTTGCCATGCCTACTGGTCCATGCATCTGTGGTCAGGTGCACCTTTGTACTCACAGATTGCCTGAGTGCATGGACGATGCGCTCTTTAACATGCTGCTGGAGGGCTGGGATGGCTTTTCTCGAAAAGAAGTGTCAACAGGGTAGCTTGTAGCGTGGTACAGCGTAGTCCATCAGGGCTTTGAAAGCTTCACTTTCAACTAACCGGTAGGGCATCATCTCTAACGAGATTAGTCTAGCTATGTGGGCGTTCAAACCCTGTGTACGCGGATGCGAGGATGAGTACTTCCTTTTTCTAACGAGAGTCTCATGTAGCGTGAGCTGGACTGGAGAGCTGGAGATCGTGGAACTAGCGGGGGTGCCGGTGGACATGGCAGACTGAGAGACGGTTGGAGACGGTATTGTTGCCGCCGGTGCCCTAGATGCAGTGTTTCCTACTACGAAACTGGTGATTCCCTGACCCTGAGTGTTTTGGCCTGGCAACGAAACCTGCACAGATACTGCAGGTGGTGCGGAAAATGGTGGCCTTACAGTGATGGAAGGGATGTAGCGTTGCTGACTAGCTTCATTGGCCAAGGGTGCTACAACCTTAAGGGACGCTTGGTAGTTAGTCCAGGCTTGCAAATGCATGGTGGTTAAATGTCTATGCATGCAACTTGTATTTAGACTTTTCAGATTCTGACCTCTGCTTAAGGTAGGTGAACATTTTTGACAGATGACTTTGCGCTGATCAATTGGATGTTGTTTAAACCGGATGGCCACGCTGTCCTCCAACAGGTTTTGGCTTTGCCACGCGTTTTGAGCCAGATACGGGCCCGGCAGGTGGAACCTGTTGCGATGTTGATGCCTGCTGCGACCCCTCCTCCTCCGCTTCAGAACTACTGCCGCCTGCACCCTGTTCCCCCAATGGCTGCCAATCGGGGTCAACAACTGGGTCATCTATGACCTCCTCTTCTATCTCGTGTGCAACTTCGTCTGTGTCACCGTGTAAGCCGGTGGTATAGCGTTCGTGACGGGGCACCGTAGTCTCATCAGGGTCTGATTCTGGATCAGTACACTGCGAGGGCAATGTTGAGGTCTGAGTCAAAGGAACAGCATAGTAATCTTGCTGTGGCTGTGCATCAGTGCACTCCATGTCAGAATCTACTTGTAATGGGCATGGCCTGTTTACTGTTTCACTTTCTAACCCAGGAATGGTATGTGTAAAGAGCTCCATGGAGTAACCCGTTGTGTCGCCTGACGCATCCTTCTCTGTTGTTGTTTTTGCTGAACAGGACAATGGAGCGACTTGTCCCTGAGCGTGAACATCCACTAACGACTGTCACTCAAGCACAAATGCCAATATTAATCTCCCACTATTTTTTTTTTTTCAGGAAAAATTTTAAAACCAAAATAACCAAAAAACAGACACTAGGCTTTCTGTGGCCCACAATTTGAGAGAGATGGCACAGACAGGACTGGCACAGAAGCACAAAGGCCAATATTAATCTCCCACTATTTTTTTTTCCAGGGAGAATTTACAAGAAATCTGGCCCAGTGTTACACACTAGGTTTTCTGTGGCACAAAATTAGAGACAGGTGGCACACACAGGACTGGCACCGAAGCAGAAATGCCAATCTTAATCTCCCACTAATTTTTTTTTATTTATGTGAGAATTGGCAAGAAATTAGGCCCACTGTTAGGGCTTGTTTCCACATGCGAGAAACACGTCCATGTCTCGCATGTGGAAACGAATTTCTGACGCCGGCCCTCCGGAGCAGAGCGTGCAGCCGCATAGCAACACATGCAGCCGCACCCTCTGCTCTGGAGTGCCGGCACCAGAACTTCGTTTTCACAAGCGAGACACGGACGTGTTTCTCGCATGTGGAAACAAGCCCTTAGACTGTATGTTTTCTGCGCCAGAAAATGAGACACAGATGCCACACACAGGATTGCCACTGATGCAGATTTGTCAATTTTAATCTGCACCCTTTATTTTTTTTTTCTTCAGGGAGACTACTGAATAAATCTGGGCCACTGTATTAGAGTATATTCTGTGGCAGAAAGTGGCTTGAAGAGATATAACGAAAAAAAAAAAAAAAAGGGACTGTCCTACAATTACTATCTCCCTGCAGTAATCTCAGCAAGGTATGGCAGGCAGCAATAAGGAGTGGACTGATGCACAAATTAAATAAAAAGTGTGGACAAACAAACAAGATAGCTGTGCAGAATGGAAGGAACAACAGGATTTGTGCTTTGAAAAAAGCAGTTGGTTTGCACAGCGGTGTACAAACAGGCAACAGGTTTCTGCTAATAACCAAGAAAAATTATCTTTCACAATTGGTGCAGAATCCAACCAGAGGAGCAGCACTTTTAGACCTAATACTATCTAATAGACCTGACAGAATAACAAATCTGCAGGTGGTCGGGCATCTAGGAAATAGCGACCACAATATTGTGCAGTTTCACCTGTCTTTCACTAGGGGGACTCGTCAGAGAGTCACAAAAACACTGAACTTTAGGAAGGCAAAGTTTGACCAGCTTAGAGATGCCCTTAATCTGGTAGACTGGGACAATATCCTCAGAAATAAGAATACAGATAATAAATGGGAAATGTTTAAGAACATCCTAAATAGGCAGTGTAAGCGGTTTATACCTTGTGGGAATAAAAGGACTAGAAATAGGAAAAACCCAATGTGGCTAAACAAAGAAGTAAGACAGGCAATTAACAGTAAAAAGAAAGCATTTGCACTACTAAAGCAGGATGGCACCATTGAAGCTCTAAAAAACTATAGGGAGAAAAATACTTTATCTAAAAAACTAATTAAAGCTGCCAAAAAGGAAACAGAGAAGCACATTGCTAAGGAGAGTAAAACTAATCCCAAACTGTTCTTCAACTATATCAATAGTAAAAGAATAAAAACTGAAAATGTAGGCCCCTTAAAAAATAGTGAGGAAAGAATGGTTGTAGATGACGAGGAAAAAGCTAACATATTAAACTCCTTCTTCTCCACGGTATTCACGGTGGAAAATGAAATGCTAGGTGAAATCCCAAGAAACAATGAAAACCCTATATTAAGGGTCACCAATCTAACCCAAGAAGAGGTGCGAAACCGGCTAAATAAGATTAAAATAGATAAATCTCCGGGTCCGGATGGCATACACCCACGAGTACTAAGAGAACTAAGTAATGTAATAGATAAACCATTATTTCTTATTTTTAGGGACTCTATAGCGACAGGGTCTGTTCCGCAGGATTGGCGCATAGCAAATGTGGTGCCAATATTCAAAAAGGGCACTAAAAGTGAACCTGGAAATTATAGGCCAGAGTGTCTAACCTCTATTGTTGGTAAAATATTTGAAGGGTTTCTGAGGGATGTTATTCTGGATTATCTCAATGAGAATAACTGTTTAACTCCATATCAGCATGGGTTTATGGGAAATCGCTCCTGTCAAACCAATCTAATCAGTTTTTATGAAGAGGTAAGCTATAGGCTGGACCACGGTGAGTCATTGGACGTGGTATATCGCGATTTTCCAAAGCGTTTGATACCGTGCCGCACAAGAGGTTGGTACACAAAATGAGAATGCTTGGTCTGGGGGAAAATGTGTGTAAATGGGTTAGTAACTGGCTTAGTGATAGAAAGCAGAGGGTGGTTATAAATGGTATAGTCTCTAACTGGGTCGCTGTGACCAGTGGGGTACCGCAGGGGTCAGTATTGGGACCTGTTCTCTTCAACATATTCATTAATGATCTGGTAGAAGGTTTACACAGTAAAATATCGATATTTGCAGATGATACAAAACTATGTAAAGCAGTTAATACAAGAGATGATAGTATTCTGCTACAGATGGATCTGGATAAGTTGGAAACTTGGGCTGAAAGGTGGCAGATGAGGTTTAACAATGATAAATGTAAGGTTATACACATGGGAAGAAGGAATCAATATCACCATTACACACTGAATGGGAAACCACTGGGTAAATCTGACAAGGAGAAGGACTTGGGGATCCTAGTTAATGATAAACTTACCTGGAGCAGCCAGTGCCAGGCAGCAGCTGCCAAGGCAAACAGGATCATGGGGTGCATTAAAAGAGGTCTGGATACACATGATGAGAGCATTATACTGCCTCTGTACAAATCCCTAGTTAGACCGCACATGGAGTACTGTGTCCAGTTTTGGGCACCGGTGCTCAGGAAGGATATAATGGAACTAGAGAGAGTACAAAGGAGGGCAACAAAATTAATAAAGGGGATGGGAGAACTACAATACCCAGATAGATTAGCGAAATTAGGATTATTTAGTCTAGAAAAAAGACGACTGAGGGGCGATCTAATAACCATGTATAAGTATATAAGGGGACAATACAAATATCTCGCTGAGGATCTGTTTATACCAAGGAAGGTGACGGGCACAAGGGGGCATTCTTTGCGTCTGGAGGAGAGAAGGTTTTTCCACCAACATAGAAGAGGATTCTTTACTGTTAGGGTGGTGAGAATCTGGAATTGCTTGCCTGAGGAGGTGGTGATGGCGAACTCAGTCGAGGGGTTCAAGAGAGGCCTGGATGTCTTCCTGGAGCAGAACAATATTGTATCATACAATTATTAGGTTCTGTAGAAGGACATAGATCTGGGGATTTATTATGATGGAATATAGGCTGAACTGGATGGACAAATGTCTTTTTTCGGCCTTACTTACTATGTTACTATGTAATGCAGCTATCAGGGAGCCTTCTAGGGCAGCCCAATGAGCTACAGCGCTGAGGAAAAAAAAATGTTGCTTCCACTGTCCCTGCAAACAAAAAGTGGTGTTGGACAGTGGAAATCGCTACAGCACAAGCTGTTTCGGGGTGTTAGGGCTAGCGGAACGCACCAAATAATAAGACAGATAGTGTATGGTGCGTTCGCAGCCCGGGGTCCACCGTGCAGAGATGGAACCTGCTGCTAAGTAATGACGGATCGCGGTACCGCACATAGAAGGTGAGCAAGGAGTCAGCGAACTCAACCCCAACTAGGATTGAAGTCCGATTAGACCCTTGCTGGCACAACACCGCAACTGGGTGTGTAAGGAAGCTCAATAACAATATTAGGGCACAAGAGTGCATGCGGTGCCGCACTGACGAACGCCACTAACCACCCAGGCTTGGGTAAGGAAAGCACAGAGGAAGAGCACGGCGCCGTACTGGCGGTCACAGCAACTGGACGCTGTAACGTGTGATTAGTGCTGTAGGATAAGTCGGGCGCTAGATAGCAACCATACACCTTCCGCGAACAGACATTCAATAGGGAAGGGGTATCCAAGGACGACTTGCACTCACAACAAACACACGTAAGCAAATGTACACTAGCGCATGGCCGTGCGGTCATGCGCAGTTTATATAGTTGCAGCACAGGAAGTGGCCACAGAAACTTTGCCCTTCCAAGACCTGCCAAGAGGACCAATGGAATGTGCTGCAGAGCCTGAGCACATGACCCTCGATCTCCAATGGGAGATCTTGCCCTGGGCATGCTCAGTGTGTGCAGACAAGGACTTAGTCCCAGAGAAGTCCGCTCGCTGCTGACCAGCATTGGCTTTAATGGCAGAAGCTGAAGAAGCAGCAGTAATTCTCTGTACAGAGTGAGACTGAGCGAGACGCTGGGACCGACGTCCCTGCTGAGCAGACTCCACTGCGGCTGGATAAGAATGGGAGACCACAGCAGAGATGGCTCGAGATTCCCCCTGTGCAGAAGTGGGAACTCGAGACCTAACATTACCCCCCCTCCTGGGGCCCCCCCCTCCTTGGGCCTCGCTACGCTCGAAGGTAGCAATGAGCTGTGGGGCCCGAATGTTTTCAGCAGGCTCCCATGACCTGTCCTCTGGGCCATAACCCTTCCAATCCACCAGATAGAACTTTTTGCCGCGTACCACCTTGCACCTCAAAATAGCGTTCACCTCGTAATCGTCCGTAGACGAACCCGATGTCCCGGCAGATGACTCGGAAAACCGGGACATGTACAGTTAGGTCCATATATATTTGGACAGAGACAACATTTTTCTAATTTTGGTTATAGACATTACCACAATGAATTTTGGATGATTTTTGGATGATCATTACCACAATGAATTTTATTTAAAATTATTGAATCTGTCCAATTACTTTTGGTCCCTTTAAAAACAGGGTGGCACATGTTAAGGAGCTGAAACTCCTAAACCCTTCATCCAATTTTAATGTGGATACCCTCAAATGAAAGCTGAAAGTCTGAACTTCAACTGCATCTGAAATGTTTTGTTTAAAATTCATTGTGGTAATATCTATAACCAAAATTAGAAAAATGGTGTCTCTGTCCAAATATATAAGGACCTAACTGTATACGGGTTTCAAGAGGGACACATGAAAGGTGTCGGTGATACCCAAACGTGGAGGAAGAGCCAAACGGTAGACCACAGGATTAACCTGTTCGAGAACCTTGAAGGGACCCAAGTAGCGAGGAGCAAACTTAGTGGACTCAACTCGCAGCCTGATGTTACGGGCGGAGAGCCACACCAAGTCGCCAGGGGCAAAGGTCGTAGCGGGGCACTGATGAACATCGGCATAGGACCTTATTCTCTCCTTGGAGGCCTGAATGGCATCCTGCGTGCGGTCCCAAATGTCCCGTGCCTCCACAGCCCAGTCTGCCACCCTGTAGTCAGCAGAAGACACAGGCATGGGCACAGGAACACGCGGATGCTGGCTGTAATTTAGGAGGAATGGAGTCTGACCGGTGGAGTCGGCTACGGCATTGTTAAGTGCAAACTCTGCCCACGTTAGCAAGGATGCCCAGTCATCCTGCCTGACAGAAACAAAATGTCGTAAATATGTGACCAAGGTCTGGTTGGCCCTCTCTACCAACCCATTCGTCTCGGGATGATATGCCGAAGAGAGATTCAACTCAATACTGAGTAGACGACAAAGCTCTCTCCAGAATCGAGACGCAAACTGGGGACCCCGGTCACTAACAATTTTGTCTGGCATACCGTGTAGGCGAAAGATATGCTTGACGAACAAGACAGCCAACGCCCGTGCAGAAGGTAGCCGTGGAAGAGGCACCAAGTGCACCATCTTGGAAAAATGGTCGGTGATCACCCAGATAATGGTGCAGTTACGAGACTTGGGTAAGCCCACCACAAAGTCCATCCCGACCATCTCCCAGGGCCTGTCCGCCACCGGCAGAGGAAAAAGCAAACCAGCTGGCCGTTGCCGAGGAGTCTTGTTCTTGGCGCAAGAGACACACGCCCGAACATACTCTGCGACATCACGAGCCATATGCGGCCACCAGTACATCCTCGCCAGTAACTCAGATGTCCTTTTGGTACCAAAATGTCCACCCACCCTGGACGAGTGTGCCCAAGAGAGAACCTCCGGTCGCAAATTGGATGGAACAAAAGTCTTGCCTGGGGGCACAGACTCTAGCGAAACCGGGGCCACAGTTCTCAAGCTCTCGGTGGGGACAATAAGCCGAGGCTCCTCCTCCGCAGATGACACAACGGAGCGAGAGAGAGCGTCGACCCGAATGTTCTTCTCCCCAGAAAGAAAATGGAGGGTGAAATGAAACCGGGAGAAGAATAAGGACCATCTGGCCTGGCGAGAATTCAACCACTGGGCTGTCTGCAGGTACACCAAATTTTTATGGTCAGTGAAGACTTGGAAGGGAAAACATGCTCCCTCCAAGAGATGTCTCCACTCCGAGAAAGCCAACTTCATGGCTAGCAACTCCCTGTCCCCGATGGAATAATTCCTCTCTGCTGGTGAGAAGGTCTTGGAGAAAAAGAAGCAGGGATGCTTCCGACCTTGAGCATCCTTTTGGAAGAGGACTGCTCCAGCACCAACAGAAGAGGCATCCACCTCCATGATAAATGGCTTATCAACATCGGGGCGATGTAGGATGGGAGCGCTAGCGAAGTGTGACTTTATAGAGTTAAAGGCCTTGGAGACCTCCTCAGACCACAATTTGGGATTCGCCCCCTTCTTGGTGAGGGCAACCAAGGGAGCTACCAAAGTTGAGAAGTGCAGAATGAACTGGCGATAATAATTAATGAACCCCATAAAGCGCTGCACCGCTTTAAGAGAATGGGGTTCCTGCCAGTCCATCACAGCCTGTAGTTTGGCAGGATCCATAGCCAATCCCTGGGCAGAGATGATGTAGCCTAGGAAAGGTAGGGACTCCTGCTCAAACATACACTTCTCCAACTTGGCATAGAGGGAGTTTGCCCGTAGGAGGTCGAAGACTTTGCAAACATCTCTCCGGTGGGAGTCAATATCTCGGTGGGAGTCAATATCTGGAGAGTAGATGAGAATATCATCCAGATAGACTACGACCGAGGTGGAAAGCATATCCCGGAAGATATCGTTCACAAAGTCTTGGAAAACGGCTGGGGCATTACAGAGCCCGAAGGGCATCACCAGATATTCATAGTGCCCATCCCTGGTGTTAAAAGTCATCTTCCATTCGTCCCCCTCACGGATGCGAATCAGGTTGTAAGCACTCCGCAGATCTAGTTTAGTAAATACCCTTGCTCCCCGAAGCCTATCGAAGAGCTCAGATATCAAGGGCAAAGGATACTTATTTTTAACGGTGATAGCGTTAAGACCCCTATAGTCTATGCATGGACGCAATTCCCCATTCTTCTTCTGCACGAAGAAGAACCCTGCCCCAGCAGGTGACACTGACTTCCTAATGAATCCTCTTGCCAGATTTTCCTGGATGTACTGTGACATTGCCTCCGTCTCCGGGAGAGATAGCAGATAGACTCGACCCCGGGGAGGCTCAGCACCAGGCAAGAGATCAATAGGACAGTCATAGGGGCGATGGGGCGGAAGGATCTCCGCCGCCTTTTTGGAGAACACGTCTGCATAAGACCAATACTGCTTGGGGAGAGAGGAAAGATCTGCGGGTACCTCTGTAGTAGCAACCTGAACGCACTCCCTCTGACACCTACCCCCACAAGATTCACCCCATCCCAGGATTCTGCCAGAGGACCACTCGATATGAGGAGAGTGGTACCGTAGCCAAGGTATTCCCAACAGGACCTCATCAATTCCCTCTGGAATGACGAGCAGAGATATAATCTCCTGATGAGATGGCGACATGGACAGAGTAAAAGGGATGGTCTGGTGTGTTATCTGTGAGGGCAGTGTCGACCCATTCACCACTCGTACCGTTACTGGTTGAGCTAGCATAACCAGGGGTATTGCGTGACGTTGGGCGAAGGCAGAAGACATAAAATTGCCCTCCGCCCCAGAATTCACGCAGAGCTCTACCGAGTGGGAGAATGAGCCTATAGTAATTGTCCCCTTAAAGGACAATTTAGAGGCAAACGTCGCCGTGTCTAGTGTACCTCAACCTACTACAACTAGACGCTGACGTTTCCTCGACCGCTTAGAACATCTGGTGGCTAGATGTCCTGACTGCTGGCAAACATGACAGACCTTGAGTGCACAAGCGGTCCGAGACTTAGATCCCGCTTGTGACACTTCCCTGGCCTCATGTGACTCAGGAACCAGGACCGGAGATTCCAGAGGTTTGGCGAAGGTAGGAGCCAGCCGAAACCTCTGCCTACACTGGGCTCGCTCTAACCTCCGCTCGTTAAAACGGAGGTCAATTCGAGTGGAGACAGTTATTAACTCCTCCAGTGTGGCAGGAATCTCCCTAGTGGCCAGAGCGTCCTTAACGTGGTCAGCCAGGCCCCTCCAAAATATGGGGATAAGAGCTTTATCCGACCAATCCAGCTCAGAAGCTAAAGTGCGGAATTGGACGGCAAAATGACTGACCAAGGACTCACCCTGAGTTAATGCCAGCAGTTGGAGCGCAGTATCATGGGTGACTTGAGGTCCTAAAAAGACCTGTTTCAGAGTGCTCAGAAACAGCAGAGCACTCTGCACCACATGATCACCACGCTCCCACAGCGGCGTAGCCCATTCCAACGCCCTGTCCGACAACAGAGACACTATAAATCCCACCTTAGCCCGCTCTGTGGGAAAACGTGCACCCAGGAGCTCGAGGTGAATAGAGCACTGACTCACAAATCCCCTACAAAACTTGCTATCACCAGAAAATTTTTCTGGCAGCGGGAGGCGAGAAAATGTCGGAGCAGAGGTGGCAATGGACAGGGTTGCTGCAGCCACGCTAGCAGCCTGTACAGCAACTGCGGTAACATCCACAGCTGAGGTTGCGCTCTCAAGAGCCACCAACCTACCCTCCAGCTGCTGGATATACCGCAAGGATTGCTGTTTGTCCGTCATTACTAGCCAGACCCTGGCGCTAGTGTAATGTTAGGGCTAGCGGAACGCACCAAATAATAAGACAGATAGTGTATGGTGTGTTCGCAGCCCGGGGTCCACCGTGCAGAGATGGAACCTGCTGCTAAGTAATGACGGACTATATGGCGGTACTCATAAGTATACACATGTGGGTTAAACTTCACCCAGCGTGAAGGAAGTGATCCTGTTGCATCCCAGGATCGCGGTAAAGCACATAGAAGGCGAGCAAGTAGTCAGCGAACTCAACCCCAACTAGGATTGAAGTCCGATTAGACCCTTGCTGGCACAACACCGCAACTGGGTGTGTAAGGAAGCTGAATAACAATATTAGGGCACAAGAGTGCATGCGGTGCCGCACTGACGAACGCCACTAACCACCCAGGCTTGGGTATGGAAAGCACAGAGGAAGTGCACGGCGCCGTACTGGCGGTCACAGCAACTGGACGCTGTAATGTGTGATTAGTGCTGTAGGATAAGTCGGGCACTAGATAGCAACCATACACCTTCCGCGAACAGACATTCAATAGGGAAGGGGTATCCAAGGACGACTTGCACTCACAACAAACACACGTAAGCAAATGTACACTAGCGCATGGCCGTGCGGTCATGCGCAGTTTATATAGTTGCAGCACAGGAAGTGGCCACAGAAACTTTGCCCTTCCAAGACCTGCCAAGAGGACCAATGGAATGTGCTGCAGAGCCTGAGCACATGACCCTCGATCTCCAACTGGAGATCTTGCCCTGGGCATGCTCAGTGTGTGCAGACAAGGACTTAGTCCCAGAGAAGTCCGCTCGCTGCTGACCAGCACTGGCTTTAATGGCAGAAGCTGAAGAAGCAGCAGTAACTCTCTGTACAGAGTGAGACTGAGCAAGACGCTGGGACCGACGTCCCTGCTGAGCAGACTCCACCGCGGCTGGATAAGAGTGGGAGACCGCAGCGGAGATGGCTCAAGATTCCCCCTGTGCAGAAGCGGGAACTCGAGACCTAACACGGGGTTAATGTACCCTGCCCAACGCTATCCCTGCTTCTGTCAAAGCGGCAGCAACCTCTCCCTATGCTCAGATCAGCAGCAGTAAGATGGCAGTCAGCGTGAATGCCCCTTTATAACCCCTGTGACGCCGCAGACAGCAAGCCAATCACTGCAATGCCCTTCTCTAAGATGATGGGGACTGAGACCTATGTCATCACGCTGCCTGTTGTGAATTCTGTTGTCAAACTCCCTCCTGTGGTCGTGAACGGTACTTCGGCGAGTTCTGTCTATGGGCTCTTCAAATACATCCCGGTAATCTGATAAAAACTCAGGGACTTCAGAAGGAGTGGATGGCGAAATTGACAGCAATGGAACATCACCATGTACCCCCTGACAACCCCAGCTGGACACAGACATAGATTTCCAATCCAACACTGGATTATGGACCTGTAGCCATGGCAACTTCAAAACGACCACATCATGCAGATTATGCAACACCAAAAAGCGAATATCCTCCTGATGTGCAGGAGCCATGCACATGGTCAATTGAGTCCAGTACTGAGGCTTATTCTTGGCCAAAGGCGTAGCATCAATTCCTCTCAATGGAATAGGATACTGCAAGGGCTCCAAGAAAAAACCACAGCGCCTGGCAAACTCCAAGTCCATCATATTCAGGGCAGCGCCTGAATCCACAAATGCCATAACAGAATAGGACGACAGAGAGCAAATCAGAGTAACGGACAAAAGAAATTTAGACTGTACCGTACCAATGGTGGCAGACCTAGCGAACCGCTTAGTGTGCTTAGGACAATCGGAGATAGCATGAGTGGATTCACCACAGTAAAAACACAGCCCATTCTGACATCTGTGTTCTTGCCGTTCAGCTCTGGTCAAAGTCCTATCACACTGCATACGCTCAAGCCTATTCTCAGAGAATACCTCCAGATGGTGCACAGCTTTGCGCTCACGCATGCGCCGATCGATCTGAATGGCCAAGGACATAGACTCATTCAGACCAGCAGGCATGGCAAATCCCACCATGACATCCTTAAGGGCCTCAGAAAGACCCTTTCTGAAAATTGCCGCCAGGGCACATTCATTCCACTGAGTAAGCACAGACCACTTTCTAAACTTCTGACAGTACACCTCCGCTTCATCCTGACCCTGACACAAAGCCAGCAAGATTTTTTCTGCCTGATCCACTGAATTTGGTTCATCATAAAGCAATCCAAGCGCCAGGAAAAACGTATCAACATCACACAATGCAGGATCTCCTGGCGCAAGGGAAAATGCCCAGTCTTGAGGGTCACCACGCAACAAAGAAATTATGATTTTTACTTGTTGAACGGGGTCACCAGAGGAGCGGGGTTTCAAAGCTAGAAACAGTTTACAATTATTTTTGAAATTCAAGAACCTAGATCTATCCCCAGAAAATAAATCAGGAATAGGAATTCTAGGCTCTAACATAGGATTCTGAACCACAAAATCTTGAATGTTTTGTACCCTTGCAGTGAGATGATCCACACAAGAGGACAGACCCTGAATGTCCATATCTACACCTGTGTCCTGAACCACCCAAAGGTCTAGGGGAAAAGAAAGACAAAACACAGTGCAAAGAAAAAAATGGTCTCAGAAGTTCTCTTATCCCTCTATTGAGATGCATTAATACTTTGGGCCAGCTGTACTGTTATGACCTGGTGGTTAGGAGCACCCGACCTGATAGTTAAACTCATACAGGACAAGCTCTTCACAGATGTCGGTTGAGTCCAATCATAAATGGCCTGAACTTTAACAGGGTCCATCTCGATAGTAGAAAATAAAGCCTACCTTGCCTCAGAGAAATTCCCCAAAGGAATAGGCAGCCCCCCACATATAATGACTTTGAGTAAAGATGAAAGTCACAAACGCAGAAATGAAACAGGTTTCAGCAAAGGGAGGCCAGACTAACTAAATAGACAGAGGATAGGAAAGGTAACTTTGCGATCAGCACAAAAACCTACAAAAGACCACGCAGAGTGTGCAAAAAAGACCCCCGCACCGACTCACGGTGCGGAGGGGCCACTCTGCATCCCAGAGCTTCCAGCTAGCAAGACAAAATCATGATAACCAGCTGGACAAGAAAAACGTGAACAAATAATGACTATCAGGAACTTAGCTTCTGCAGGAGAAGGCAGATCACCAGAGAGATCCAGGAGCGAACTGAACCAATGCAAAAACATTGACAGCTGGCATGGAGTAACGATCTGAGAGGAGTTAAATAGAGCAGCCAACCAAAGGATAACCCACGTCACCTGTGTAAGGAACCTCAGAAGCAGCAGCTTCACTCTTAGCCACCAGAGGGAGCCCATGGACAGAACTCGCCAAAGTACCGTTCACGACCACAGGAGGGAGTTCGACAACAGAATTCACAACAGCTGCCCACACTCTGCGTCCACCTTCATTGGCTGAGAAATGGCGCTTTTCACGTCATTGAAACGCGACTTTGGCGCGAAAGTCGCGTACCGCATGGTCGACCCCACACAGGGATCGGGTCGGGTTTCATGAAACCCGACTTTGCCAAAAGTCGGCGACTTATGAAAACGAACGATCCGTTTCGCTCAACCCTATTAACAAGTACTTAACGAGAGCCTGAAGATCGAAGTTCAGGACAGGAAAGCAGGAGAACAGCAAGGAGCGGCAGACACCGTTAGTATGCCCCAACCCAACTAGTAGGCCAAATGTAGTGTAATATTAATAATTACTTAACGAGAGCCTGAAAATGGAAGTTCAGGACAGGAAACAAGGAGAACAGCAAGGAGCGGCAGACACCGTTAGTAGGCCCCAACCCAACTAGTAGGCCAAATGCAGTGTAATATTAACAACTACTTAACGAGAGCCTGAAAATGGAAGTTCAGTACAGGAAACCAGGAGAACAGCAAGGAGCAGCAGACACCGTTAGTAGGCCCCAACCAAACTAGTAGGCCAAATGCAGTGTAATATTAACAACTACTTAACGAGAGCCTGAAAATGGAAGTTCAGAACAGGAAACCAGGAGAACAGCAAGGAGCGGCAGACAAAGGTTAGTAGGCCCCAACCTAACTAGTAGGCCAAATGCAGTGTTATATTAACAACTACTTAATGAGAGCCTGAAAATGGAAGCTCAGGAAAGGCAACCAGGAGAACACCTTGGAGTGGCAGAAACTGTTAGTAGGCCCCAACCAAACTAGTAGCCCCACTGCAGTTGTTACATTTAACAACTATTTAACAAGAGCCTGAAGATAGAAGCTCTGGAAGGGCAACCAGGAGAACACCTTGGAGTGGCAGACACTGTTAGTAGGCCCCAACCAAACTAGTAGCCCCACTACAGTTGTTCCATTTAACAACTATTTAACAAGAGCCTGAAGATAGAAGCTCAGGAAAGGCAACCAGGAGAACACCTTGGAGCGGCAGACACTGTTAGTAGGCCCCAAACAAACTAGTAGCCCCATTGCAGTTGTTCCATTTAACAACTATTTAACAAGAGCCTGAAGATAGAAGCTCAGGAAAGGCAACCAGGAGAACACCTTGGAGCGGCAGAGACTGTTAGTAGGCCCCAACCAAACTACTAGCCCCACTGCAGTTGTTCCATTTAAAAACTACTTAATGAGAGCCTGAAAATGGAAGCTCAGGAAAGGCAACCAGGATAACACCTTGGAGCGGCAAACACAGTTAGTAGGCCCCAACCAAACTAGTAGCCCCACTGCAGTTGTTCCATTTAACAACTATTTAACAAGAGCCTGAAGATAGAAGCTCAGGAAAGGCAACCAGGAGAAAACCTTGGAGAGGCAGACACTGTTAGTAGGCCCCCAAAAAACTAGTAGCCCCACTGCATTTGTTCCATTTAACAACTATTTAACAAGAGCCAGAAGATAGAAGCTCAGGAAAGGCAACCAGGAGAACACCTTGGAGCAGCAGACACTGTTAGTAGGCCCCAACCAAACTAGTAACCCCACTGTGCAGTTGTTCCATTTAACAACTATTTAACAAGAGCCTGAAGATAGAAGCTCAGGAAAGCAACCAGGAGAACACCTTGGAGCGGCAGACACTGTTAGTAGGCCTCTAAAAAACTAGTGACCCCACTGCATTTCTTCCATTTAACAACTATTAAACAAGAGCCTGAAGATAGAAGCTCAGGAAAGGCAACCAGGAGAACACCTTGGAGCGGCAGACACTGTTAGTAGGCCCCAACCAAACTAGTAGCCCCACTGCAGTTGTTCCATTTAACAACTATTTAACAGGAGCCTGAAGATGGAAGCTCAGGAAAGGCAACCAGGAGAACACCTTGGAGTGGCAGACACTGTTAGTAGGCCCCAAAAAAACTCATAGCCCCACTGCATTTGTTCCATTTAACAACTAAACAACTATTTAACAAGAGCCTGAAGATAGAAGCTCAGGAAAGGCAACCAGGAGAACACCTTGGAGCGGCAGACACTGTTAGTAGGCCCCAACTAAACTGGTAGCCCCACTGCAGTTTTAAAATTCCGATAGGCTGAAAACCTGATAATTGCAGGTCCTTTTTGTTAAGAGGACAGCTGTATTGAGTGGCGCAGCCAGACACTGCTAGTAGGCCTTACATCACAAAGTTGGCTCTATGCAGGTTTAAAAAAGGTTACATTGGTACACGGTCAGCATTGGTGTGGTCAGTGGAGGACAATTGAAAGGAGGGACCGCATACAGACTTAGTAGGCCTAAAATAAAAAAAGTAGGCTCAATGCAGTTTGAATTATCTTGCAGGGGTACACAGGCAGCATTGGTGTTGTCAGTGGAGGACTATTGGAAAGAGGGACCGCAGACAGACTTAGTATGCCTAAAATAAAAAAGTAGCCTCAATGCAGTTTCAATTATCTTGCAGGGGTACAGAGGCAGCATTGGTGTGGTCAGTGGAGGACTATTGGAAGGAGGAACCGCAGACAGACTTAGTAGGCCTAAAATATAAAAATAGGCTTAATGCAGTTTCAATTATCTTGCAGGGGTACACAGGCAGCATTGGTGTGGTCAGTGGAGGACTATTGGAAGGAGGGACCGCAGACAGACTTAGTAGGCCTAACATAAAAAAGTAGGCTCAATGCAGTTTCAATTATCTTGCAGGTGTACACAGGCAGCATTGGTGTGGTCAGCGGAGGACTATTGGAAGGAGGGACCGCAGACAGACTTAGTAGGCCTAAAATAAAAAAAGGTGGCTCTATGCACTTTTAAATAGGTTCCAGGGGTACACAGGCAGCATTGGTGTGGTCAGTGGAGGACTATTGGAAGGAGGGACCGCAGACAGACTTAATAGACCTAAAATAAAAAATTTGGCTCTATTCACTTTTAAATAGGTTCCAGGGGTACACAGGCAGCATTGGTGTGGTCAGCGGAGGACTATTGGAAGGAGGGACCGCAGACAGACTTAGTAGGCCTAACATAAAAAAGTAGGCTCAATGCAGTTTCAATTATCTTGCAGGGGTACACAGGCAGCATTGGTGTGGTCAGTGGAGGACTATTGGAAGGAGGGACAGCAGACAGACTTAGTAGGTCTAAAATAAAAAAGGAGGCTCTATGCACTTTTAAATAGGTTCCAGGGGTAAACAGGCAGTATTGGTGTGGTCAGCGGAGGACAATTGGAAGGAGTGTCTGACACAGTTAGTACTCCAAAATAATACATAGATGTTTATGTCTCGCAAAAAATAAAACAAACAAAAAAAAAGGGTGGCATACTTAGGTACAGGGGTGGGCTCTTCTGCTGACTTTCAGACATTGTTATTTGGTGCAAAGTATTTACTGATGTAAATGAAGGACAGGGCCACTGAATATTTTAAGTAGCATCATACATGTCAACATATTGGTATTGTCAGTGCCAGGCATTGAAGGATTTCACCGCATAGACTAAACAGCGGTGGAGCAGTGGCAGATAATTTTGCAAGTGGTAGAGCACAGTTTGCGCTGGGGGGTGGGGGGCACTCTCTCATAGGAAAGAGAAGGAGATCCAGCTCAACGAAATAGTGAAAAATCCATAGTTTATTTCACTTAAAATATAGTGAAAGGACAAAACATCAGCATACAAAAAAATATTTTAAAACCAAGGTCAACGCGTTTCCGGTGACTAAGCACCCTTAATCATGATTAAGGGTGCTTAGTCACCGGAAACGCGTTGACCTTGGTTTTAAAATATTTTTTTGTATGCTGATGTTTTGTCCTTTCACTATATTTTAAGTGAAATAAACTATGGATTTTTCACTATTTCGTTGAGCTGGATCTCCTTCTCTTTCCTGTTCGTCTACGCCCTGACACAGCGGTTCCGTGCTCCGAGCTCTTGGGAATGTCGGTATGATGAGCTGGATTTTGTTTTTTCCGGCACTCTCTCATGCCCGGCGGTACTGGTCCATGGCCCCTAATGTTACATCGGTGTGTCTGACGTTGGGTGCGCACCACCACCGCCAGAGACACTTCATTGTACTATGAGGGACCCGATGCCAGTGCCGTCGACCAAAAGTGGGCACACCCACCTCTTCAGAAAAACGGCACTCTCACGGGTGCTTTCGCCAAGTGGTGAGACCACGGCCCCGGGGGGGGAGTCAGTCCATTTAGGGAGGTGTAAACATGTCGTATGCTGGACATACAGCAGCTGCAAAAGGAGAAATTGGAACACTCAGTAAGACCATTCCAAAAGCAAGACCTTTTTAAAGGAAAGCTAGGTGTCAGCCAGGAAAGGTGGGGCAAAATAATTAGAAATCCATGAGTGGTTCATTTTAATGAAGGTTAGATCATCAACATTTTGGGTAGCCAGACAAGTCCTTTTTTCGGTCAGTATTGAACCAGCAGCACTGAATACTTTTTCTGATAGCTCACTAGCTGCTGGGCAAGCAAGCTCCGGCAATGCATATTCTGCCAATTCAGGCCAGGTGTCTATTTTGGATGCCCAGTAATCAAATGGGAATGACGGATGAGGGAGAACATTGATAGGTGAGGAAAAATAGTTAGTAACCATACTGGACAAATATTGTCTCCTGTCACTTTGAACTGATGCTGCAGTACCTGTCCTGTCTGCTGTCATTGCAAAATCACTCCACAACCTGGTCAGAAAACCCCTCTGTCCAATGCCATTTCTGATTTGTGCACCTCTAACACCTCTGCCCTGTTGCCCTCTGCAGCTCGTGTGAGAACCAACACTGGTGCTGTGTGCTGGGAATGCCTGAATCAAACGGTCAACAAGAGTTGCTTGTTTGGTTGCCAATATTTGTTCAAGATTCTCATGTGGCATGATGTTTTGCAGTTTCCCCTCATAGCGTGGATCCAGGAGGCAGGCCAACCAGTAGTCGTCATCGGTCATCATTTTTATAATGCGGGGGTCCCTTTTTAGAATACGCAAGGCATAATCCGCCATGTGGGCCAATGTTCCAGTTGTCAATTCGCTGCTTGTGCTGGGTTGAGGAGCACTTTCGGGCAAATCAACATCACTTGTCTCCCTCAAAAACCCTGAACCTGGCCTTGCAATGCCACCAGTTTCTATTGCCCCCTGAGAAGCTTCCTCATCCAAAAAATACTCATCCCCATCATCCTCCTCGTCTTCCTCCTCTTCGCCCGCCACCTCGTCCATTAGACTTCCCTGACCAGACAATGGCTGACTGTCATCATGGCTTCCCTCGTCCTCGGCTGCAGACGCCTGCTCCTTTAAGTGTCTCAAACTTTGTATCAGCAGACGCATTAGGGGGATGCTAGTGCCAGGCAAACAGGATCATGAGGTGCATTAAAAGAGGTCTTGATACACATGATGAGAGCATTATACTGCCTCTGTACAAATCCCTTGTTAGACCGCACATGGAGTACTGTGTCCAGTTTTGGGCACCGGTGCTCAGGAAGGATATAATGGAACTAGAGAGAGTACAAAGGAGGGCAACAAAATTAATAAAGGGGATGGGAGAACTACAATACCTAGATAGATTAGCGAAATTAGGATTATTTAGTCTAGAAAAAAGATGACTGAGGGGCGATCTAACAACCATGTATAAGTATATAAGGGGACAATACAAATATCTCGCTGAGGATTTGTTTATACCAAGGAAGGTGACGGGCACAAGGGGGCATTCTTTGCGTCTGGAGGAGAGAAGGTTTTTCCACCAACATAGAAGAGAATTCTTTACTGTTAGGGCAGTGAGAATCTGGAATTGCTTGCCTGAGGAGGTGGTGATGGCGAACTCAGTCGAGGGGTTCAAGAGAGGCCTGGATGTCTTTCTGGAGCAGAACAATATTGTATCATACAATTATTAGGTTCTGTAGAAGGACATAAATCTGGGGATTTATTATGATGGAATATAGGCTGAACTTGATGGACAAATGTCTTTTTTCGGCCTTACTAACTATGTTACTATGTTCATGCTTATTATGGCGTTGTCTGCACTAACCAGCCGTGTGCATTCCTCAAAACACTGAAGGACTTGACAGAGGTCTTGTAGCTTCGAACACTGCACACCTGACAACTCCATGTCTGCCATCCAACTGCCTGCCCGTGTTTGTGTATCCTCCCACAAATACACACCTCTGTTTACACAGTCTCTGAAGCATGTGCAGTGTGGAGTTCCACCTTGTTGCAACGTCGATGATTAGGCGATGCTGGGGAAGGTTCAAAGATCACTGATGTTTCTGCATACGGCTGGAGTGTACGAGCGAACGGCGGATGTTCGAGCAAAGTCTGCGCACCTTCAGGAGCAGGTCGGGCAACCCCGGATAACTTTTCAGGAAGCACTGCACCACCAGGTTTAAGGTGTGAGCCAGGCAAGGAATGTGTTTCAGTTGTGAAAGGGCTATGGCAGCCATGAAATTACTTCCGTTATCACTCACTACCTTGCCTACCTCAAGATGTACACTGCCCAGCCATGACTGAGTTTCTTGCTGCAAGAACTCTGACAGAACTTCCGCGGTGTGTCTGTTGTCGCCCAAACACTTCATTGCCAACACAGCCTGCTGACGCTTGCCACTAGCTGTTCCATAATGGGACACCGTGTGCAACAGTGGCAGCTGCGGATGGAGTGGTCGTGCGACTGCGGTCTGTGGACGAGCTCTCGCTTCTGCTGGAGGATGAGGAGGAGGAGGAGGAGGGGGGCCAACGCCTCCAGCCAACTGTTTCCTAGACCGTGGGCTAGGCAGAACTGTCCCAATATGGTTGTCCCCTGTGGTCCCTGCATCCACCACATTAACCCAGTGTGCCGTGATGGACACGTAACGCCCCTTGCCATGCCTACTGGTCCATGCATCTGTTGTCAGGTGCACCTTTCTACTCACAGATTGCATGAGTGCATGGACAATGCCGTCTTTTACATGCTGGTGGAGGGCTGGGATGGCTTTTCTCGAAAAGAAGTGTCGACTGGGTAGCTCGTAGCATGGTACAGAATAGTCCATCAGGGCTTTGAAAGCTTCGCTTTCAACTAACCGGTAGGGCATCAACTCTAATGAGATTAGTCTAGCAATGTGGGCATTCAAACCCTGTGTACGCGGATGAGAGGATGAGTACTTCCTTTTCCTAACGAGAGTCTCATGTAGGGTGAGCTGGACTGGAGAGCTGCATATGGTGGAACTAGCAGGGGTGCCGGTGGACATGGCAGACTGAGAGAGGGTTGGTGATGGTATTCTTGCTGTTGGCCTACGTACAGTGTTTCCTACCAAGAACCTGGTGATTCCCTGACTGCTTTGGCCTTGCGACGAAACCTCCACATTTGCTGCAGGTGGTGTGGTAAACGGTGGGCTTACAGTGAGGGAAGGGATGTAGCGTTGCTGACTAGCTTCATTGTGAGAGGGTGTAACAACGTTAAGGGACATTTGGTAGTTAGTCCAGGCTTGCAAGTGCATGGTGTTTAAATGTCTACGCATGCAACTTGTATTTAGATTTTTAACATTCTGACCTCTGCTGAAGGTCCTTGAGCATTTCTTACAAATGACTTTGTACTGATCATTTGGATCTTGGTTAAAAAAATACCAGACTGCACTTTTCCTACTATCGGATACCTTTTCAGGCATTGCACACTGAGCTACTTTAACCAGATGGCCACGCTGTCCTACAACTGGTTTTGGTTTTGCCACATGTTTTTGGCCAGATACGGGCCTGCCAGATAGAACCTGTTGCAATGTTGATGCCTGCTGCGGCTCCTCCTCCGCTTCAGAGCTACTGCCTGCTGCACCCTGTTCCCCCAATGGCTGCCAATCGGGGTCAACAACTGGGTCATCTATGACCTCCTCATCTATGTCCTGTGCACCTTCCTCTGTGTCACCGTGTAAGCCGGTGGTATAGCGTTCGTGACGGGGCACCATAGTCTCATCAGGGTCATATTCTGGATCAGTACACTGCGAGGGCAATGTTGTGATCTGAATCAAAGGAACAGCAGAATAATCTGGCTGTGGCTGTGCATCTGTGCACTCCATGTCCGATTCATCTTGTAATGGGCATGGCCTTTTAACAATTTTCCTTTCTAACCCAGGAACGGTATGTGTAAAGAGCTCCATGGAGTAACCCGACTGACACATCCTTCTCTGTTGTTCTGGGTGAAGAACGCAAGGAAGCGACTTGTCCCTGACCCGGAACATCCACTGACGACGCGCTGCTTTTACATTTTGCACTTTCCGAAGAGGAGGCAAAAGAGCTAGAGGCAGAGTCAGCAAGGAAAGCCACAACTTGTTCCTGCTGCTCAGGCTTTAAAAGCGGTTTTCCTACTCCCAGAAAAGGGAGCGTTCGAGTCCTTCTGTAGCCAGATGATGACGGTGGCTGAACAACTCGAGACTTAGGTGCTATATTGCTTTTTCCACGACCACTTGATGCTCCACCACCACTACCATCATTACCAGCTGGTAAAAAAAACCACCCACGGCCACGACCTCTTCCACCAGACTTCCTCATTCTTGGAAATATGTAACCAAGCTAACAAACGGTATTTGGTACTGTAAAACCAGTTACAAGGTGGACGCAAACTTGTTGTGAATTTAAATCTCCCTTTATAGGTGTGTGAGACTGCAGGGAAAATCAGACCCACTGTATTACAGTACACAGTTTCAGTGGCTGACAGCGGCTGACAGATATGCCACTAACAGGACTGACGCAGATGCACACACTGGAAATAAAAATCTCCCCTTCTTTTTTTTATATGGAAGACTAGTGAATAAATCTGGCCCAATGTATTACAGTATATTTTCTGTGGCAGAAAATGACAGAGAGATACCACAGACTGGACTGGCACAGATGCACTGATTTGCCAATATTAATCTCCCCTTTCTGTTTTTTTATGGAAGACTAGTGAATAAATCTGACCCACTGTTTTACACTATTGTTTCTGTGGCAGAAAATTACTGACAGATACAACAGACTGGACTGGCACAGATGCACTGATTGGCAATATAAATCTCCCTTTTTAGGGGTGGGACAGTGCAGAAAAATACAGGCCCACTGTTTCACACTACACAGTTTCAGGGGCAGAAAGTGGCTTGAAGATATATATATATATATATATATATATATATATATATATATATATATATAAGGACTGTACTACAATTACTATCTCCCTACAGTAATCTCAGAAAAGTATGGCAGGCAGCAATAACAAGGAGTGGACTGCTGCACACGAAAGTGTGGACAAACAAACAAGATAGCTGTGCAGAAAGGAAGGAGCAACAGGATTTGTGCTTTGAAAAAAGCAGTTGGTTTGCACAGCGGCGTACACACAGCAATGCAGCTATCAGGGAGCCTTCTAGGGCAGCCCAATGAGCTACAGCGCTGAGGGAAAAAAAATGTAGCCTCCACTGTCCCTGCAAACAAAAGGTGGTGTTGGACAGTGCAAATCGCTACAGCACAAGCGGTTTGGGGGTTAATGGACCCTGCCTAACGCTATCCCTGCTTCTGACGATGCGGCAGCAACCTCTCCCTATGCTCAGATCAGCAGCAGTAAGATGGAGGTCAGCGGGAACGCCTCTTTATAGCCCCTGTGACGCCGCAGACAGCAAGCCAATCACTGCAATGCCCTTCTGTAAGATGGTGGGGACAAGGACCTATGTCATCACGCTGCCCACACTCTGCGTCCACCTTCATTGGCTGAGAAATGGCGCTGAACGCGTCATTAAAACGCGACTTTGACGCGAAGGTCGCTGACCGCGTGGCCGACCCCGCACAGGGGTCGGGTCGGGTTTCATGAAACCCGACTTTGCCAAAAGTCGGCGACTTATGAAAATGACCGATCCGTTTCGCTCAACCCTAATTATTGGTAATTGCAGAATTGAAGATTATGAATAGCGAAAAACACAACAGACACAGTTAAATTGAAGAATAAAAAAACCTCTGTAAAGCTCACAGAACTTCCGACACGTGCCCCCTCAACTCTTTTCAATAAAGTTACACTTAAATGTTATTTATGATAAACTGTATAACACATTTGATTTGTATTTTCTTACAAACAAGCTGTTAATTATAATTTTATATTTGTATTTGGAAAGAATAAAATAAAGAGAACTCATGAGACAGAGGCAAAAAAATCTCCCAAGACTCACGTCACCTGGCACCTTGCCGTTTATTACTATATAAATATCCGGCCATAAAACCATTGTGGTTCATATTAATCTTGTGTGACGACCACATAACGTGACGGTGATGATCACTTTTTCCTCTGGGACATTTCTACACAAGAGAACTAATATTCACAGATTCTGCACTAGATTTCCTGATGAATAATGATAAATATCTGCTGTAAGTATTAGCAGGAAATCTCCAGATATCATCCAGACTGACGGCGGCGGAAGATTCTTTTACTTCTGGGACTTGAAAAAATAAGTAAATGTCTTTTCGTTTTCTGATTGAAAATTGTATGAAGCTTCACACTTCACATATAATTCTGCTCTGATTGTTCATATTCTTGACCTTTCACAGTTACTTTGGTATTTTTCTAACCAATATACACAACATTGTATAATAAATGTTTTTGTTTTCATATTTCTCACCTTAAAAATTGCATCGTTTCGTAGCTTGTTCATTCTGAAATGCAGGAAAGCAATTTGACAGCGGTCACTGAGTTTTTTATTTTAGGATTTCAAGGCAGCCAAGGTTTCAGAATTTCACTGTTCTTTCTTTTCTTGGTGATTTACTGTGGGACAATATGTGGGAACCTCCTAATCATCACCCTGGTGTCCACCAGCAGGAACCTCCACACTCCAATGTACTTCTTCATCTCACAACTGTCCGTCAGTGACATTTTGGTCATCACCGATATTGTCCCCTACTTGCTCCACATTCTACTGAATAATGGGGGGAGCATTAGTCTTATTGAATGCATCACTCAGTTATATTTTTTAGGCGCCTCTGAATCATCTGAATGTTTTCTTCTCGCTATGATGTCTTATGACCGATATGTGGCCATCTGTAATCCTCTACGTTACTCCAACATCATGACAGATAGACATTGTGGGATATTATCTGTTACCTGTTGGCTGTTTGGATTTTCTTTTCTTTTATAATACAAACCGCAAAACTCAATTTTTGTGGAGCAAATATCATTGACCATTTATTCTGTGACCTTGTCCCCTTACTTGAACTTGCCTGCTCTGATGTCTTCATTATTCACTTGGAAATGTATCTTTTGTCTATTTTAATTGTATTTGTCCCATCCACAATCATTGTAATATCTTATACTTATATTGTGTTAGCAGTGTTAAAGATCTCGTCCAGCACCGGTAGACAGAAAGCCTTCTCCACCTGTAGCTCCCACCTCATTGTGGTCTCCTTATATTATTGGACCATGTTCACTATTTATATAGTCCCAACAAAAGGCCGATCACTGACCGTGAGCAAGATCCTATCTCTGCTATATACTGTGTTTACTCCTTTGGTTAACCCCATTATATATAGTCTAAGAAATAGAGACATTCGGAAAGCCATACAGGAAACACGTGCTAAGCTCATGATATAGGGCATTTTTAATAGAACATTACGTATTATCAATAAGATAGATTGATAGATAATAGATAATTAGTACTAGATAGATAATAAATAGAGACAGGAGCTTCTCACAAAATTAGAATATCATCAAAAAGTGAATTTATTTCAGTTCTTCAGCACAAAAAGTGAAGCTCGTATATAATAGAGTCATTACAAACACAGTGATCTATTTCAATTGTTTATTTCTGTAAATGTTGATGATTATGGCTTACAGCCAATGAAAACCCAAAAGTTATTATCTCAGTAAATTAGAATACTTTATAACACCAGTTTGCAAAATGATTTTAAAATATGAAATGTTGGCCTACTGAAATGTATGTTCAGTAAATGCACTCGATACTTGGACAGGGAACGTTTGCATCAATTACTGCATCAATGCATTGTGGCATGGAGGCGATCAACCTGTGGCACTGCTGAGGTGTTACGGAGTCCCAGGCTGGTTTGATAGGATCCTTCAGATTATCTGCATTGTTGCGTCTGGTGTCTCTCTTCTTCCTCTTGACAATACCACATAGATTCTCTTTGGGGTTATGGCCAGGAAGTTTGCTGAAAATCAAGGACAGTGATACTGTTTTTTTAAGCCACATATTGGTACTTATTGCAGCGCTGATTGGTGCCAAGTCCTGCTGGACAGTTAAATTTCCATCTCTTGTGAGTTCATGGCAAATTAACTCACTTCACCCATGTGATGTCAGCGTGAGAGGCATTGGAAATTTTCCCACAGCGTAAGTGCTGACGTCAGAAAGGTGAAGTGAGTTCATTGGCTGTAAAATCGCAGGACCTGTCAGATGGCATCACGAGCAGTAGAACTTTCTCACACTCGCAGTGTCGTTAGATAGGAAATGGGAGTTCACAGAGAGACACTGAGCACACAGTGCTCAGTGTGTCTGCTGGATGACAGGCTGCATGGTCACATCATGTAACCATGCAGCCTGCCATTTAGATGTAGCAGAGCTGAACACATCATGGTACAAATTGATTAGCAGCATCCTTACGGAAAGGTGAGAAATATTGTGCTAGGTGTCAAGTTCCCGCCGCTGCACAGGGGAATCTCGAACCATGTCCTCAAACCATATCCATCCTCACCAGGAAAATTGGTCCCAGGTTCTTGCTCAAGCTGATGCTGACCGTCTGGTTACTGCTGCCGTCTCAGGTTCAGCTATTGTAACCAGTATTAATCAAAGGCGATCAGATTATCCCGGGACTAATTCCTGTTTTTTGTCAGCTGAGCATGCACATGGGATGACCTCTCATTGGAGATCAGGGGTCATATGCTCTGGTCTTGATGCAGCCCTGATTGGACCACTGGGAAAGTCCCGGAAGGACGTTGCTATAAAAGGTTTGCATGGCCACTCGCCTATGCGCTAGTATAAATCTAAAATTGTGTATGTGTGGATGTGTGTATGCAATCTGATGAAAGATCCTAATTGATCCCCTTCCTTAGCATTGTTGTCTGAGTGTGGGAGATTGGAGCTAACTAGCGCCAGATTCTGCCATCCAGCATGATGCACGACAGTACAGCGTCTGTAGCAGCACCCGTCTGAGCGGCACCGTGTGCAAATAGTGCACTTTCATGGCCCCAGCTTAGGGTGGTTAGTAGCATTCCCCAGAGCGGTGCTGTGCGCATGTACAGCATTAAATATTTTCTTTAGTTTCTCACTGGCACCGCAGTTGCAGAGCCGAACACTAATGGGTCTGGAGGAACTCTAAACCTGTGTCCTTGGGTCAGGGTCCTGTGACCAAAACAACAGAGTTCACTCTGCAGTATTGCAGCCCTGTGATGCAACAGGGTGCACCTTCTACATACCGAATGAAGTTAACCCGCGTATGTTCATGTTATGCCGCCATATACTGTCCATCATTACCAAGCAGCAGGTGTCATCTCTGCACAGTGGACCCCAGGCTGCGAACGCACCTTATACCCTTCTTTATATTGTTTGGTGCGTTCCACCAGCCCTAACATATTGTTGTTTGTTTCTTTAAGTCTTTTGCAGATGACGAGGGCATCGGAGGAATGGGTGAGGTCCTATGTATGGTTTAATTAAGATTATTAAAGGAGTCTGTGTCATTCTTTCAATTAAAGGACTTTTTTCTGGGTGTCTGTGTTTTCTTACAATGGTGATCAGTCTGTGGCACTGCTGAAGTGTTATGGAAGCCCAGGTTGGATCTGGTGTCTCACATTTTCCTCTTGACAATACCACATAGATTGTCTATGGGGTTAAGGTCAGGCAAATTTGCTGGCCAATCAAGCTCTGTGATGCTGCTGATTTTAAGCCAGGTTTTGGTACTTTTGGCAGTGTGGACAGGTGCCAAGTCCTCCTGGAAAATTAAATTTCCATCTTCAAATGACTTATCGGCAAAGGGAAACATGAAGTACTCTAAAATTTTCTTGGTAGACGGCTGTGCTGACTTTAGTCTTGATAAAACACAGTGGACCTACACCAGCAGATGACATGGCTCCCCAAACCATCACTGATTGTGAAAACTTCAAACTAGACCTCCAGCAGCTTGGATTGTGGCCTCTCCATTCTTCCTCCTGACTCTGGGACCTTGATTATCAAAATTTACTTTCACCAGAAAACAAGATCTTGGACCACTGACAACAGTCCAGTTCTTTTTCTCCTTGGCTCAGGTAAGATGCTTTAGGAATTGTCTATTGGTCATGAGCGGCCTGACACAAGGAATGCAACACTTGTAGCTCTTTTCCTGGATACGTCTGTGTGTGGTGGCTCCAGCAGCAGTTGTCTCCTTGTGATTCTCCTCCAATTTCTTGAATAGCCTTTTCTTAACAATCCTGTCAAGGCTGCTGTTATCCCGCTTGTTTGTGCACCTTTTTCGATGACACTTTTTCCTTCCACTCAACTTTCCAGTAATATACTTGGATACAGCACTCTGTGAACAGCCGGCTTCTTTACCAATGACCTTTTGTGGCTTACCCTCCTTGTGGAGTGTGTCAAATACTGCCTTCTGGACATCTGTCATGTCAGCGGGTTTCGCCATGATTGCGGAGTCTACTTAAAAAGAATAAGGGACCTTTTAAAATGCTTTGGAAGCCTTTGCAGGTTTTTTTTTAATAATTATTCTAATTTACTGAGATAAGACTTACTGAGACTTGCGTTAATAAAGCAGATCATTTCTGCTATATCAGTGGTGAGGTGACTTTTGAGTCACAAAAGCAAAACTTGACTCATATGGTTAAGAAAGCTTGCAACCTGTGTTTTGGCTGCAAAATAGGAAATCAGGACAAGATTTTGGCTCCACATACATGCTGTAGTCGATGTTCATCACATCTCACTGGGAAAACACAATCAACGCCTTTTGCAATTTCCGATGGTATGGAGAGAGCCAACTGACCATGCTACCAATTGTTACTTCTGCACAGTGCCTCTAATTGGGTAAGGAATTTCTAAGAAAAAGAAGTGGACGATGCATCCAGCACTTGTCGAACCACAGAAAATTCTGTTACCTCCATTGCAAATCAAGTTGGGTCTCATGGAGAACTTTGTAAAGGCAATGGACAAAATGCAGAGGCATTCAGGTATCTCATTTGTAAATTTCCAAGGTTGAGTGAAGCAAAGATAAAGGAAGGAGTCTTCATTAGTCCTCGGATTCATGAGCTTCTGCAAGATGAAGAGTTTCACCGTTTACTGCTTGGCAAGGAAAAGGCTGCATGGGTAGCATTCCAATTAGTGGCAACACATTTCCTTGGAAACACCAAGTCAGAAACTATATAAAGCTGGTGGAAAATCTTCTTCAGGCATTTCATAATCTTATTAACAGTTTTCATATTTGAATTCAGCACTTCAAAATCTTTAAGAAATGGCTAATTTGATTTCTGAAACAGACATTTTTTGAAATGTTGTTGCCTAGTGTAATAGATAATACATACTAGATAGATAATAGAAAGATAGATAGATAATAAATAGATAATATATAATAAATGATAGATAGATAGATAGATAGATAATAGAAAGATAGATAGATAGATAGATAGATAGATAGATAATAAATAGATAATATATAATAAATGATAGATAGATAGATAATATATAGATAGATAGATAATAGAAAGATAGATAGATAATAAATAGATAATATATAATAAATGATAGATAGATAGATAGATAATAGAAAGATAGATAGATAATAAATAGATAATATATAATAAATGATAGATAGATAGATAGATAGATAGATAATAGAAAGATAGATAGATAATAAATAGATAATATATAATAAATGATAGATAGATAGATAGATAATAGAAAGATAGATAGATAATAAATAGATAATATATAATAAATGATAGATAGATAGATAGATAATAGAAAGATAGATAGATAATAAATAGATAATACAGTGGGGCAAAAAAGTATTTAGTCAGTCAGCAATAGTGCAAGTTCCACCACTTAAAAAGATGAGAGGCGTCTGTAATTTACATCATAGGTAGACCTCAACTATGGGAGACAAACTGAGAAAAAAAAATCCAGAAAATCACATTGTCTGATTTCTTAACAATTTATTTGCATATTATGGTGGAAAATAAGTATTTGGTCAGAAACAAAATTTCATCTCAATACTTTGTAATATATCCTTTGTTGGCAATGACAGAGGTCAAACGTTTTCTGTAAGTCTTCACAAGGTTGCCACACACTGTTGTTGGTATGTTGGCCCATTCCTCCATGCAGATCTCCTCTAGAGCAGTGATGTTTTTGGCTTTTCGCTTGGCAACACGGACTTTCAACTCCCTCCAAAGGTTTTCTATAGGGTTGAGATCTGGAGACTGGCTAGGCCACTCCAGGATCTTGAAATGCTTCTTACGAAGCCACTCCTTCGTTGCCCTGGCGGTGTGCTTTGGATCATTGTCATGTTGAAAGGCCCAGCCACGTTTCATCTTCAATGCCCTTGCTGATGGAAGGAGGTTTGCACTCAAAATCTCACGATACATGGCCCCATTCATTCTTTCATGTACCCGGATCAGTCGTCCTGGCACCTTTGCAGAGAAACAGCCCCAAAGCATGATGTTTCCACCACCATGCTTTACAGTAGGTATGGTGTTTGATGGATGCAACTCAGTATTCTTTTTCCTCCAAACACGACAAGTTGTGTTTCTACCAAACAGTTCCAGTTTGGTTTCATCAGACCATAGGACATTCTCCCAAAACTCCTCTGGATCATCCAAATGCTTTCTAGCAAACTTCAGACGGGCCCGGACATGTACTGGCTTAAGCAGTGGGACACGTCTGGCACTGCAGGATCTGAGTCCATGGTGGCGTAGTGTGTTACTTATGGTAGGCCTTGTTACATTGGTCCCAGCTCTCTGCAGTTCATTCACTAGGTCCCCCCGCATGGTTCTGGGATTTTTGCTCACCGTTCTTGTGATCATTCTGACCCCACGGGGTGGGATTTTGCGTGGAGCCCCAGATCGAGGGAGATTATCAGTGGTCTTGTATGTCTTCCATTTTCTAATTATTGCTCCCACTGTTGATTTCTTCACTCCAAGCTGGTTGGCTATTGCAGATTCAGTCTTCCCAGCCTGGTGCAGGGCTACAATTTTGTTTCTGGTGTCCTTTGACAGCTCTTTGGTCTTCACCATAGTGGAGTTTGGAGTCAGACTGTTTGAGGGTGTGCACGGGTGTCTTTTTATACTGAAAACAAGTTTAAACAGGTGCCATTACTACAGGTAATGAGTGGAGGAAAGAGGAGACTCTTAAAGAAGAAGTTACAGGTCTGTGAGAGCCAGAAATCTTGATTGTTTGTTTCTGACCAAATACTTATTTTCCACCATAATATGCAAATAAAATGTTAAAAAAACAGACAATGTGATTTTCTGGATTTTTTTTTCTCAGTTTGTCTCCCATAGTTGAGGTCTACCTATGATGTAAATTACAGACGCCTCTCATCTTTTTAAGTGGTGGAACTTGCACTATTGCTGACCGACTAAATACTTTTTTGCCCCACTGTATATAATAAATGATAGATAGATAGATAGATAGATAGATAGATAGATAGATAGATAGATAGATAGATAGATAGATAATAGAAAGATAGATAGATAATAAATAGATAATATATAATAAATGATAGATAGATAGATAGATAGATAGATAATAGAAAGATAGATAGATAATAAATAGATAATATATAATAAATGATAGATAGATAGATAGATAATAGAAATATAGATAGATAATAAATAGATAATATATAATAAATGATAGATAGATAGATAGATAGATAGATAGATAGATAGATAGATAGATAGATAGATAGATAGATAGATGTGATAGATAAAAAAGGGACTGGAAGCAGCACACCAAAAATTGGTGTATAAAGTGTTTTTTAATGGCTCATTAATGCAACATTTTTGTTCAGAAATGTGAACCTTTCTCCAGCTTGTTCACATTCCCGTACTGAAACGTCCCCGTAATGGACCATTAAAAACAATTTTTACACTAATTTTTAGGTTATGTGCACACGTAAGGATTTCTGGCAGAAATTTTCCTGACAAAAACCAGACATTTCTGCCAGAAATCCACATGCGGTTTTTTTTTTCGCGTTTTTGATGCGATTTTTGGGGTTTTTTTTGCGCGTTTTTGTTGCATTTTTTTTTCCGTTTTTTTCCAAATGCATAGAATAGCGAGTAAAATGCAAAAAAATGCAAAATTAATGAACATGCTGCTTTTTTTTTACCGCGATGCGTTTTTTTTTTGCGGAAAAAAACGCATCATGTGCACAAAAATTGCAGAATGAATTCTGAATGATAGGGTGCATAATGCATGCATTTTTAATGAGTTTTTATAGCGATTTTCATCGCGAAAAAACGCGAAAAAACTGCAAAAAAACCTGAACGTGTGCACGTACCCCTAGTGTGCTGCTTCCAGTTGCTATTCTAATCTGGGTGGTTTGGTTGTTGCCAATTTAATTGCAGCCAATGAACATGCTGGGCTGGCTTGCCAATCACAGTAATAAGTAATGCCGATGCTATCTTTGGTGTGTTATCACTGTGTTGGCTGGCCTTCCAGCGTCATAGGGACTATTTAAAGGCTACCGGCGACATCTTGCACACATTGCAGCAAAGAGAGAGCGTAGTTTAAGCATAGTGAAAATAAAAGCAGTGTAGCGAGAGTGAGGCTATGAGCACACGTTCAGGATTTCTTGCAGAAATTTCCTGAGAAAAACCTGAAATTTTCTGCAAGAAATCTGCATGTGGCTTTTTTTGCATTTTTTTGTGCGTTTTTACAGTGTTATTGGTGCGTTTTTGGTGTGTGTTTTTTTGCGGATTTTTACGAACATTTCCCAATGCATTATATAGTGGGAAATCCGCAAAAAATCCGCAAAATTTATGAACATGCTGCGTTTTTTCCCGCGATGCGTTTTTTTTTTGCGGAAAAAAACGCATCATGTGCACCAAAAATTGCGGAATTCATTCTAAATGATGGGATGCTTAATGTATGCTGTGTTTTTGTATATTTTTATAGCGAAAAATGCAAAAAGAAAAAACACGAAAAATCAGCAACGTGTGCACACAGCCTGATAGGAGTTTATACTGAGCATTTATTCATTTTAAAAAGCTCTTTTAAGAGCTAAAGACTAGCAAGATTACTTTTTTTGTTTGTTAGCTGGGGATTTAGTAGTGAGAGATTTAATAGCAGGGAGGGAAGGAGGGAAAGGGGGTGGGTGAAAGGCAGGTAACTGGGTGTTCTCATCCTTGGAAGCACATGCGGCAGTTCTCTGCTATTTTCCACTTAACATATCTAATATTTGTCTAATAGTTGTGCGACTGGCACAATACGGGTAGAGATAATCATAAGTAACAATTAAGCAGGGACAATAATCTTCATTACTCTGCATTTGCAATGTTATTACAAGCCGACTGAAAAAAATCTTAGTTTTTTATTGTTCTAAAAAATAGCATATCTTTATCTAACAGCTGTGGTGCGACTGGTGCAATACAGGTAGAGATAATTGGACCTGACAATTTTGCAAGGGCAAAATTCCTCATTATTCAGCATTAGCAGGGTAATAGCAAGTTGATTGAAAAAAAATGTAGTTTTTTTATTGTTTTAAAAAATAACGTATCTTTACCTACCAGCAAGATGATCTTTAAAAAAATAGAAACACATTGCTAGATACAGTGAATTTGTACATAAGACTTTTATAGGTAGTTGGGAAAAATAAATCCAGTATTTTTTGGTTTCATAAGCATAACGCAATCGAGATACGAAAGGGTGACGTTAAGGGACGTGAATGTGGTGGTGATCGCCAAGCTCGTGTGACACATCAGAAGGTGACTGTATCTCATTTTATGTTCCTGTTAAAATTTGGTCAGCACGCTACACTATTAACTAACCCTGTCAAGTGCGAAGATGGTGTGGGTTGGATAACAGGCAAAGGCTCCAGTGTGTTGACAAGAAGCACCGCAAAGTCTTCCACATGGTCCAGTCTCAGTAGCAAAGAGGCTGGACCTTTGAATCCTCAACCTGGTCTTTATTTCTCCTACCATCAAGAGTCCCAGGAGAAAAATGACCCCAATGCTGGCCACTCTGAGGAACTGTTTACGTTCCTCTGTAATTTGTCAGGCATCTCACCATGCACCATTAAAGTGGGTCATCAGGAGGTGGAGAGCAGTGATGCCCAAATAATTGAGCACTAACGGCCACGAGAAAGCCACGTTGGGTAAGGTCAATTCATGTCTGAAGATGTGGAGGATAATCATGATGCACGGTTGCCATCAGGTCAGCATCAAATCGCAGCTCAGAAGGAGGATCAGATTGAGGAATTGGAAGCCAATGTGGTTTATGATGAGGCCACTGATTCAACCTGGCATGGTGGAATGCCTAGCGAGCACAGCAGTGCAGAGATGGATGGATCCATAGCAAGAAACCAGTCAAGAAGAGGCAATGGTTTGCACAGAGGTAGAACTCGGTCAACTGTTCCACAGATCCCATCTACTCGGCTAGATAACAGGCCAAGGGTGCATTTTTCCCCTGTATGGCAGTTTTTTCTGAAAGCCCTTCAGATAAAACAACTGTAATTTTCAGCATCTGCCAAACCAAACTAAGAAGAGGCAAGAACACTGCCAAACTGAGCACCACCAGAATGAAAAGCACATGGCTGCCAAGTACCTCAGTAGGTGGGTGGAACGCCTGGGTACCAAATCTGTGTCTAAGGGTAAAACAACGGCTCCTTCCTCTTTGTTATGGCCTTTCCAATCTACTGAGCATGAAGCAGGCTCTGATGCTTAATGCCTACAAGCAGCAGTTGCACACACACAACAGTTAACAACTGCTTTCACTTCATTTGTCCCAGCGCAGCGTTCAGTTGTCCCCAGACATTTACTAGAAAGCAGAAATATCCAGCCTGTATTCTGCTCCATTTGCTTGTTGGCACTGCAGAATACAGCCAAAAACTTTTTGTATTTGAATGCTAAAAGTTCATCTATTTAAAACTTTTAATTGTCCGTCACATGGATCACAAATAATTGCCCTCAAAATTCTGCCATTTCTTTCCTCCATTTAAATTGTGTTGCAGTGTGTAAGTGAAGTTATTGACACCAGTTTGCTGGTAAAAAATAGTTACCTACAGGCCAGCTATTTAAAACTGTGGTTTGTCCGTCATATGGATCACAGTTAAGTTTGCTCCAAATTCAGCCATTTGTAGTGAACGTTGAAAATATTGTCTTCTATTTAAAATAAGTACGGCATGTGGCAAAGGATGGGAACTGGACATGATCGTGATGGTGCTGATGCATGCAGTGGCCGAGGCCATGGGCAAGCTGAAATTGTGCCACAACAAACACCCACATCTTTTCACCCAACCTTAATGTCCCAATTACTAGGGGACTGCAGCACACCACTACTGAACCCAGAGTAGTGTCAAAATATTGTTGGTTGGATAGCGATAATGCTTCCAGTTACTTTGCCACCACCACCACCTTTCTTTCACATTGTCAATTTTCAGTAGCCGTAAGTCTGGACCGCATATTCCTCACGATAATCCTCCTTCTTCCACCATGCTGAGTTCCCAGAGACAACTGATCCAACACTTGGACACTCCGAAAAGCTGTACACTTTTTTTTTTCCTTTTGAGATTTGGGCCTCTTGCCCGGTCCACTTGAACTGAGGCAAGAGGAGATCGCATGTAGCGATGCCCAAATATTTGAGTAACCATGGTCGCATGAAGACAACGATGGGAAAGTGTCACAAGAGGTGTACGATGATGAGACACAACTGCCAGAAAAACAGGAGTTTGACAAGGGTGCAGATGTGGAAGTCGAGGTGGTGGATGATATAGTAACTGACCCAACCTGGCAGGAGGATATGCAGCATGAGGACAGCAGCACACAGGGGGAGGGAGGTGAAGCACCCCAACAGGCAGTAAGAAGCACTGTGCTGGCCGCAGACAGAAGGCAGGCAACCATTCCCCGTAACACCAACATGAAGGAAGTTGCCAGTTCAAGAGTTAGGTCTTAGGTTGTTTTTAAAGACTCTGACGATAACCCCAAAAAGGCCATTTGCACCACCTACCAGGCCAGCATCAGTAGGGCCAGCAAAACTACCAGCCTGACCACCACCAGCATGATCAGGCACATGGCAGAAAAGCACATGACTTTGTGGGCCAAAGCCCAGAGCCCATGAACAGTGTCTGTTGGTGACACCACTGCTTCTTCCGCTGTTGGGTGTGCAAGCCAATCCTCTGTCCATGGTACATGCAAAGATGCTTTCTGCCCTGCACCTGTCAGTGCATATACTCACCTAGCACCATGATCAAGCACGTCCACATCCTTGTCCCAGCACAGCGTTAAGTTGTCCATATCGCAGTCCTTGGAATACAAGCGCAAATACGCAGTCAACACCCCACAGGCACATTACTAAATTCCCTCATTTTGTGACTGCCTGCTCTCAAACTGTTGCCTTTTAAGCTTGTGAAGATGGAAGCGTTCCACAACCTGATGGTGGTTTCCATCCCTAGGTACTCGGTCTCCAGCAGCCACTATTTCTTTTGGTGTGTTGGCCCAGCATTACACAAGCACATATCTCATAACGTTACCTGTGCCCTTAACAATGCAGTTAATGGGAAAGTCCACCTAACCATGGACACACAGACAAGTGCTTGTGGGCAGGGACTGTAAATCTCACTGATGAAACACATAGTACAAGCCAGGACCAAGTTGGACCTTGGGATGGAACAAGTCCTCCCAACACAGATATTGCAGGCTGTAGGTCAATCAGGGTTGCAACCAAAGTTAACAGGTCCTGCACCTCCTCCTCCTCTTCATCCTCCATCTCTGAAATGACCACATCAGTCTCAAGATGGAAGCACTGCAGCACTGCCTCTGCCAAGCGGCAACAGGCTTTGCTGAAGATAATATGCTTAGGTGACAAACCACACAATGCTGAAGAGTTGTGAACAGCTCAGAAAGAGCAGGCAGATCTGTGTCTGACACTGCTGAACCTACAGCCAAGCATTGTCATGTGTGACAATGTCCGGAACCTGGTGGTGGCTCTGAGACGAGGCAAGCTCACACATGTACCAAACCTGGCCCATGAGCATTATCTCGTGGTTTAGCGGTTTCTCAAAAGCTACCCGGAGCTATTGGATCTGCTTGTCAAAGTATGCCGCCTGTGTGCCCATTTTAGAAAGTCAGCTGCAACTTCCGCCGCCCTTGCCGTGCTTCAGCAGCATATGTAGCTTCTGGCTCACCGACTGGTGTGTTAAGCGTTGGAACTCTATTCTGCAGATTATGCTGCAGATGTTGGGAAGGATTTGTGAGCAGAAGAAGGCAGTTGTTGAATATCAGCATCAACAAGGCTGTCGGAATTCAGTTCAGACTCCACACATAAGACTTCAGGAGTGGCAATGGTTGTCAGGAATATGTACCATCATCCAAAACTTTGAGGACTCCACCAAGATGGTGAGCGGCGATGATGCCATAATTAGCGTTACCTTCTCACTACTCTGTGTTCTGAAATGCTCACTGCTCACAATCAAAGAGGATGGATAGCAGGCAGAGCACGATGAGATGGAGCAAGTAACCATAGAGGGTGATTAAACACAGCCCAGCCTCATCTCATCCCAACATGAATTGGTGACAATGAGGAAGAGGAGGAAGAATAGGTGCTAGTTTCATGCACTATAGATGGAAATACCTGCACAGCTGTCATACCTTCTGTTCATTGTGGATGGCTTGAAGACAGGGATTAGGAGGAGTAGGAGTGTATGCTCAGTTGTCCTCTTGATGAGGACACGGAAGTCTTGCCTCTTAGGAGTCTGGCACGCATGACTGAGTTTATGTTATGCTGCCTTTCCTGTGACACTCGCATTATCAAAATTTTGGGTGACAGTCATTACTGATTGTTGACACTTTTAGAACCAAGTAGAACTTTCTATCTCTTTTTCCCAACATGGACAGGTCTACCAAAATGGGGCAGTGCCAGAGGCGCCATGTTGAGGAATTTTTAAAAAAAATTCCCAATTGAAAACTCTGGCGGCAGAGGTCACAGTTCATTGGACAACCAAGGAATACAGGTGAGAAAGACACAACTCCAATCCAGCAGAGGCAGGGTAACACTGTCATAGTTTTCAAAAGTTTTCTCAGACTGTCCCATTACAGTGGCCCTGAGGTGCGGGGTACTCTCACAAGGAGTGCAAAGTTTGGGAAGATGTTGAGGGAGTACCTTGCTGGCCATACCAACGTCCTCCGTGATTCCTCTGTTCCAAATAATTATTGGGTATCCAAGCGGGACATGTGTCATTAACTGGGTCTCTACGTCTTGGAGGTCCTGGCCTGCCCTGCCGTTCGTGTAATTATAACTGATAAGCGCATCCACCTGTCAACTGAAAATCCACCTGTCTCTCATAACATTGAACAAGGGCTGGATTGGGCCAGATTTCTCAACACCACCAAATGATAGAAGTGTAACATAAACTCAAATCCAGTGTCTTTTTTTGGAGGTCTGTTCCCATGCACCGCTTCACACTTACACATGGGTATACACTGCCTGATTTTGGCTATTTGCTGTTGTCCTCCTCCTTCTCCTTGTCCTCACCTTACACCACCATATCAAAAGTTAAAAGTTTTTTTATGATGCCCGTAAAAACAATTGTTATACTGTATGCTCATGTATATCCCCCAAGGGTAAATGTTTGTCAGCCTATGCACTTACTGCATGGGCATCACAAGTATAGGAGACCTGCTTCTTTCTAATGGGAACATTTTTGTCTGAAGCCCTCCACTATGTCTCTTCCAAGGGCATTAGAGTAACTCAAAATTTTTGGCAGCCCTTGCATTCAGCTGTTGCTTCACTGCATAGGCAAACACTATGGGAGACCTAGTTCCTAATAATGGGAACATTTTTGTCCTGAGGCCTTCCTCTATGTCTTTTCCAAGGGCATTGGAGTTCCTCCAAATTTTTTGGCAGCCCTTGCATTCACTGCATAGGAAAATACTATGGGAGACCCACTTCCTAATAATGGGAACATTTTTTCATGATGCCCTCCTCTACATCTCTTCCAAAGGGCATTGGAGTAGGTCCAAATTTTTGGCAGCCCTTGCATTCACTGCATGGCAAATTCTATGGGAGACCCATTTCCTAATAATGGGAACATTGTTTTCAGAAGGCCCTCCTGTACGTCTCTTCAAAGGGTTATTGTGGTGCGTCCAAATTTTGGGCAGTCCTGCCACTCACTGCATAAGCAATAACAGTGTAGGAAACCGACTGTTTAGTCATTTGAACAACAAAGCATAGCCTGCTGATGGCTATCTACGAATAGTGAGGGCCGACTGCTGGCCCTTTAAGAATAGTAAAGGCCGCTTGATGGCCCTATAAAAATAGGCTGTGTGACTTTCATAATCACTCCTTTATAAATGAAACAGGATGATGTGTCACACACCACATGGCTAGATGAGGTTGTAAAATGTTAAAATGACATTTCCCAGTGAATGCATTTGTCTTGGTTGAAAGCAATGCTAAAGTTCAAACATGCATAAAAAAACTCTACGTGTGAACATAGCTCAAGGCGTTGAGGAGCTTGTTTGTTTTTGGTTATTTATTTTATTTTATATAAAAGTCATTACCCTGGACCTTAACATATTTCACAGGAAAATCTATTTTAGTTTCATTTTTTTATGTTTTATTGTGAGTCTGTAAAAGTGGCGTTAGACTCTGAGAACATTGTTCACAGCAGTGACCTTGGAGTTGGAAATGCTTCCAGGGGTCTTCCCCATACGGTTCCCATTTCTTTTGAGCACTGTTCCCATCAATTTCCGCAATCTATAGTCCATCTGCAGTTCTGGGGGAACCCCCATAATTATGCTGGAGTTTCCCATAGATTTACAATGGGCTCGTTGCTCGGGTCGAGCACCTGATCACTCCAATTTGCTCATCCCAAGAAACAAGCAACCGAGCATTTTAGTGCTTGCCCATCACTACCATCCACCCATCCACAAGACCAAATCCTAAATACATTGACAGATTGCTAGCCCTGGAAATTTTGCCGTTTGGTTTGTGGGAGTGGTGTCTTTCCCCGACCTCTTGGCGGTGGCAGCCCTACGATACTTGATTCCAATCCAACACTATTTTTACCAGTGTGCTGTCCCCGTGTCACATAAGCACGTGTTACACAATATCAGCTGAGCTCTGGACAACACAGTCGCAGGGAAGGTCCACCTAAACACAGACACATGGACAAGTTCATGTGGACAGGAACGATACATTTCCCTGATGGGAACCATGGGCCACAATAAGAATAACTGCCCCATCTTCCATCGCATTCCACTTCTTGTCTCTCCTCCTCATCATCCTCAGTGGAACTTGCTTCCCCATCACAACCAAGCTGGGAAATCTGCAGCACTGCCTTGGGGAAGCAGCAGCACGCTCTGCCGAAGCTCATCTGTTTAGGTGATAAAGCTCAGAATGCATCTGAGCCGTTGATAGGGATATAAGAACAAAACAATCAGTGGCTCTTCCCGCTGAACCTCCAACCAGGTCTGGTTGTGTGCTATCTTGGGTGTAACTTGGTGGCGGCTTTAAAGATTGGCATACTGGTATACATTCCGTGCATGGCATACGTGCTGAACTCCGTTGTATAGTGGTATTTAAAAACATACCCTGACCTGCATGACCTACTTGCCAAGGTACACCTTGTCAGGACACATTTCCCAAGGTAATCTCAGGCTTTCTCAGGTCTAGGTTTTCTGCAGCAATGCTTGAATTTGCCATGCCACCAACTGATTTATGACCTGCCCACATGCTGGAACTCGACCTTACATATGTTGGCAAGGCTTAGTGAATAGAGATGAGTGAATATTTCAATGTTCAGTTCAGATTATGATAGCCGAATTTGCAATATTCGCCGATTAATTTGACAAATATGCACCGAACATAACCGAACACCATTCCTGTCAATGGGTGTCAAAAATAAACACATGTACAACACCTTATAACAGCCTCAAATGCTGCCAAAACACATGAAATGAGGGAAAGACACCAGGAAATGGCCTCAATTTACCAACAGTACAAACTGTAGCAAGGCACTGCAGCCATCAGCCAGGTATGAGGCATCAGGGTCTGGGCCAGCATTAAAAGCTTTTAATTGAAAGCCTGCAACACCTTTACCTGTTTTCATGCTGAGCCACACTCTTGCGGCACAAATATCAGTTTTGTAGACTACCATTGTCAGAAAAATTTAAGGATATTAACATGAGTACTTGAGTCCAAGGAAGTGGAGGCCTGACAGTCTCGGAGGTCTATTGCTGCAGTCAACATGCATGAAGGTGACCGACCAGGAGTGTTCACATTTCATAAGATAGGGTCAAGTGCACAGGTGGTGAGATGTGATCTGGAGTGTAGGGAGGAAAGGTGATATTCTGTAATGACTGCAAAGCTGATTTTGGAGGATAAGGACTGAATAGTTCTGAGTAGTTATTGAGGTAATTATAGGCCAAAGCTTTCTCTGAAGTTGCACATTTTCTTTTTGAAAAATGAGGCAAAGTCTTCAGTTTAAATAAGAAGGGTGAGATGATGTTGGGGACAGAGGAGATAATTGAAAGTGTTGAACAGCTGCTTATCGTTAGGAGATAGGGAGTGTATGAGAGATGAGATATCGGTTTGTTTTGCTGCACTGAGTGTGGACTTGAAAAAGGGGGGACTGTTAGAATGTGAAAAAATGCTCTTTAGAATGGAAACTTTTCCATCTCCGCTCACCAACCCTGCAAGGCCCCCTAAGTTCTTTAGTCAGGATGGGGTGCCAGGGTTGCCTGTTGATTGTGCAAGCTTTGCTATGTGGAAGGGGGCAACCGATTCAAGATCTGCAGCTGCTGTTATGTTATATGAGGTGGCAGCAGCATATGCATCCTGTGAGGAACCTATGTGGAAGAATGGACAGAAAGTGAGTGGAAATCAAAGTGTTTGAAATTTCTGCGAGGGTGTGCAAGTTTGTAGAATGAAAATTGCACACTTGGAAAGGAGAGGGGAGAGAATGTGAGTAGGTAATTGCCTGATGGGGAGAGGTGGGTTAGAAAGGTTAGATAGAGAACAGATGCAGGTGAATATGAGGTCCAGTATGTGGCAAACTGGTGAGTTGCTGCGGAGGATCATTGAGCAAGGCCGAAGAAGGAAGTGAGTATAAGAAGCTTATAGACAGCTGAGTGGGAAGTGTTAATGGGGATGTTATAGTTCTGTCAGCAGAAAGGCAGTAAAGTAGCCAGGTGATGAAGTGGTTAAAAAAGGGGGTGGATGGCTCTGAGGGATGGTAAATGGCAGCCATTTGGATGTTGGAGGGGGAGTAGATGTGGACAGAATGCACTTCGAAAAGAATGAGCGTAACGGAGGGTGAAGGTGGAATTGTGGTGAAGGAGCAGTTATGTGACCTTTTTGCTGGGGAGCGGGTTATGAGAAAAATGGAATCCACCATAAGAAAGTGCAGCTGGAAAGGCTATGTCAGAGGGGATGAGCCAGGCCTCGATGATGCCAAAGAAGGAAAGTTTGTTAGTGATGAAAAGATCATGGATGCATGAATGTTTTCTGCAGACTAGGCAGTCTGTTAGAGGGACTGTGGGAGTGGGGGCAGGATGAATGGGTACAAAGCTAGAAAGGTTACAGAAATGAATGATTGTGGATGGGAGGTAGAAGTGAAGAGGACAAACTTTTGGAGAGATATCACTGAAAGTGAGGAGAGAGAGTGTTAGTAAGTGGGAGCAGGACAGAGCATGAGTAGAATGTGTTCAGAGACAAAGGATTTCATGTTGAGGAACAGGTCTGAGGAGGAGGTGAGATTAATGCGGAGGATGCTGGGCTGGAAGACCAGTTCATCACTATATGGAGGAATTATTACAAAGGAATAAAGGAACATCAAGATTTCTGGAGATGGACATGTAATCTTGGATTGTTGTTATTGTCAACGATTTTCGTTCTCAAGTCTTCAGACAGTTCTCTTCTCTTTCTGCATTCTTAGAGTGGCACGTGCAGACACGCAGTGCAAATACTGAGTCAACTACTCTTTGTATTTGGTTTTAGGTGTGATTTTTATATTTACCAAACCTGTTACCACGGGTGAGTTTGAAAGAGCATCGCCTGCTTGAAACAAGGTTTTTTACCCACAACTAATGGAAAGATGCCAACAGTGAAACGATTACCAATCTGTCTTTTTTACTCTTTTATTTTGTGTGTTTCTCCAATGCACACAATGGAAATAAATATATGTATAACAAAATATGTGTAATTGCAATAATTTTCCAGGAAAAATCCTTTGTTCTCTGAAACAATTTCAATGATGTCAACACTTTTGGCCATGACTTTTGACCGGTATCTATATATATCTACAGTATTGGTCAAAAGTAAGGTCGCATCTTTTAAGGAAGAGTTTTATCATTGTTAATGAAATGTGCACCTTCTAAATTCAGACTGAAGGCAACAAAACCACAACGGAACATAGTCATGCCTATATATATATATATATATATATATATATATATATATATATATATATATATACACATATGTATAGCTCATGCATACAATCAATTAAAGCAGTGCTACTCAGACTTTTAGATGAAAACATTACATAAATAATTGTAAATATTTGTACCTAACCATACCTCAAAAGACAATAACACAAGAGACAAGGGAGCAATTAACAAACAGTTCATAGATTTATTATCCATAGCCCCTTGGCTCCATATTGTATATATAATGTTGATCGTTCATAGGTTTATTTGGAACATAGCTGCTGACTGCATTGGGCGTCATTCTGCTGTACATACAAATTATTGAACTTTTCAATGAACATTGTTGAAAATCACAAAAAGACCATTGGTTTTGTTCAATAACAAATATATAAGCAATAACATGGAAACACCTGATGTAAGTACAGAAGGATGAACAGCTTAGGAAAATTCATGTCTACTGTCAATGGGAAATGGATTGTCGACTGGGTAGCTCGTAGCGTGGTACAGCGTAGTCCATCAGGGCTTTGAAAGCTTTGCTTTCAACTAATCGGTAGGGCATCATCTCTAACGAGATTAGTTAATATATAGGGGAACAACCTGACTGCGGCCACAGATTTCAATAGACATGCATACAGGTTGAATTCTCTCATTTTATAGCTATTAGATATTTTTGTTTATCCTCCTATTAACATTAACAAAAAGCATTTTATGGTCAATAGACCTAAAAATGTCTGTCTGTAGTCTATAAGGAAGGAAGAAAGTCAGAGAATCCCATGCGTCAGAATCATAAGGACCAACACATAATTGAACGATACAAATCTGCATTTTTGTAAGTTTGCTTATGTTATTATCTCCAATTTACTTTATAAACTTTATGTCTGTGCTTAATATACAGGGGAACAACCTGACTGCGGCCACAGATTTTTTCCTCTTAGGGTTCCAAGGCAGCCCATCTATCAGAATATTCTTGTTCTGCTTTTTCCTGGTGGTTTACTGTGGGACAATATGTGGGAACCTCCTGATCATCACCCTGGTGTCCACCAGCAAGAACCTCCGCACTCCAATGTACTTCTTCATCTCACAACTGTCTATGAATGACATCTTCTTAAGTACGCACATTGCCCCCAACATGCTTCATATTCTAATAAATAATGGTGGGACCATTACTATTTCTGGTTGCATTTGTCAGTTTTATTTCTTCAGTACTGCAGAAGCCTCTGAATGTTTCCTCCTCACGGTGATGTCCTATGACAGATACGTGGCCATCTGTAATCCCCTCCGTTATACCTCTATAATGACAGCTGAATATTGCGCTAAATTATCTGCTACTTGTTGGTTGATCGGTTTTTCAATTATATTAATCGACATTTTTACAATATCAAAGCTGAAGTTCTGTGGACCCAACACCATAGACCATTTCTTCTGTGACCTTCTTCCCTTACAAGAAATGTCCTGCTCCGACATTTTTATTCTTCGATTAGAAATTTTCTTCCTTAGCATAATATCAGTTATCATACCAACAATAATTATCATTTTATCATATTTTAATATTATTGTCACAATCTTAAGGACCCCGTCCAGCACCGGTAGACAGAAAGCCTTCTCCACCTGTAGCTCCCACCTCACTGTGGTCTCCATATATTACTGGACCATGTTCGGTGTTTATGTGTTTCCAGTGAAAGTGGAAACCTTGAGCATCAGTAAGGTCCTATCTCTGGTATACACGGTGTTTACTCCATTGATCAATCCTATGATATACAGTCTAAGAAATAAAGACATTCATAAAGCTTTGAAAAATGCAATTCGAAAACTTAAACGTGTAGTGACCAGGCTAGGCGCTGGCCACTCTGTTTAGACAAGTCTCAGAGGCTCCTTGGTTTTAACTCTTCCAACCTTATGCTTGGATCTCGCTTTGCTGCAGGTGCCCGAAAACTGCGTCTGTGGAACATGAGAATAGCACTCCAGATAGACGACCAAAGCTCAGCAGAAAAATCATATATCTTCCACAGAGGAAAGGGATTAAAAACAACGTTTAGGAAGTTTCTTAACCATTGACATCTTTTACATGAATTAAAACACTGTTTATGATCAATTTAAAAAATATTATTTTTTCATTGTTATTATTTTTTTCTCTTTAACAAAGTAGATGATAATTGAGAAATACATTTTGTGCATTTTTTAATTTTGAGTCCAGTAATTTCACCCCATATAGTTTAAAAAAAATGAAGAAAATAAACAATTTAATTATCTGTCTGTGACATAATGTACGTCTCATTATGTGTAGGGATTTGTTTCCTATTGGTGTAATTTGTCGTATGTTTACATCACGATCTATTAACATATTTCTAGGAAAAAGTACATATTTACTGTATAAATTGATTTTTATATATATATATATATATATATATATATATATATATATATATATATATATACTGTATATGCATACTTTTTTATAAAGAAAAAAAAAATATATATTTATAAGTATTAAAAAAGTATGTTACTCTCATAGTAACATAGTTAGTAAGGTTGAAAAAAGACATCCAGTTCAGCCTATATTCCATCATAATAAATCCCCAGATCTACGTCCTTCTACAGAACCTAATAATTGTATGATACAATATTGTTCTGCTCCAGGAAGACATCCAGGCCTCTCTTGAACCCCTCGACTGAGTTCGCCATCACCACCTCCTCAGGCAAGCAATTCCAGATTCTCACTGCCCTAACAGTAAAGAATCCTCTTATATGTTGGTGGAAAAACCTTCTCTCCTCCAGACGCAAAGAATGCCCCCTTGTGCCCGTCACCTTCCTTGGTATAAACAGATCCTCAGCGAGATATTTGTATTGTCCCCTTATATACTTATACATGGTTATTAGATCGCCCCTCAGTCGTCTTTTTTCTAGACTAAATAATCCTAATTTCGCTAATCTATCTGGGTATTGTAGTTCTCCCATCCCCTTTATTAATTTTGTTGCCCTCCTTTGTACTCTCTCTAGTTCCATTATATCCTTCCTGAGCACCGGTGCCCAAAACTGGACACAGTACTCCATGTGCGGTCTAACTAGGGATTTGTACAGAGGCAGTATAATGCTCTCATCATGTGTATCCAGACCTCTTTTAATGCACCCCATGATCCTGTTTGCCTTGGCAGCTGCTGCCTGGCACTGGCTGCTCCAGGTAAGTTTATCATTAACTAGGATCCCCAAGTCCTTCTCCCTGTCAGATTTACCCAGTCGTTTCCCGTTCAGTGTGTAATGGTACTCTCGTGCTGGAAATTGTGCTAACAGAACTTTTTTGTTGTAATTTTGCATACACGACCTCAATCTAATATATAAAGCTGAATGTGTGTGTGTGTGTGTATGTCCGGGATTGGCATCTGCACCGTCGCAGCTACAGCCACAAAATTTTGCACAGTCACACGTCTGGACCCTGAGAGCGTCATAGGCTATGTTGTGAGGTGAAATTTTAACCCCGCGCTTTCCAATTCACCAAACAATTTTGCCCTTATCTACATAATGGGGAAAAAGTGAAACGAAAAGTGTTGGAGGCGTCGCAGCTACAGCCACAAAATTTTGCACAGTCACACGTCTGGACCCCGAGATCATTATAGGCTATGTTGTGAGATGAAATTTTAACCCCGCGCTTTCCAATTCACCAAACAATTTTGCCCCTATCTACATAATGGGGAAAAAGTGAAAGGAAAAGTGTTGGAGGCAAACTGACAGCTGCCAGATGTGAACAAGGGGGACTTAAAGAGTGAGAGCGATGGCGCCAAAGAGTATATACCGTACAGTTGCTAAGGTGGGGCCCCGACATGGGATACTCACCACACACGGGGATATGAACACACACAAAATGCGCCACACACTACCACGTGCTTGAACACATATACCACCCTCAGCACACATTTCACCATACATACACCAACCTCGCCACATAAAAGTCGAAACACAAAAGTCGCCGCTCAAAACTCGCCACGTGCAAAACTCACCACATGCAAAACTAGGCTCACGCAAAACTCGCCACACGTGCAAAACTCACCTCATGGGAAAACTCGCCACTCGCAAAACTTGCACCTGCGGAAAAATTGCCACATGCACAAAATTTGCAACACGTGCAAAAGTTGCCTCACACAAAACTTGCACATACTCAAAAGGCACCACACATAAAACTCACCACGCGCAAAACTTGCCATGCGCAAAATTTGCTGCACACAACTTGCTACACTAACCTGTCACATGCAACTCGACACACAAAAAGTTGCTACACGCATGTCGCCACACGAAACTCATCTCACAAAAGTCGCTACATGCATGTCTCCACACGCAACTCAACACACACAACTTGACACACGAAACTCGCCCTAAAACACACACAAGTCTGGTATTATCCTTCAAAAATAAAAATCTGATTAACCCCTTCACCCCAAAGCCTGTTTTCACCTAAGTGACAGGGCCAATTTTTACAATTCTGACCACTGTCACTTTATGAGGTCATAACTCTGAAACGCTTCAAAGGATCCTGGTGATTCTGACACTGTTTTCTCGTGACATATTGTACTTCATGATAGTGGTAAAACTTCTTCGATATGACTTGCATTTATTTGTGAAAAAAACAAAAATTTGTCGGAAATTATGAAAATTTAGCAATTTTCAAACTCTTAGTTTTTATGCCCTTAAAGTAGAGAGTTATATCACATAATATAGTTAATAAGCAACATTTCCCACATGTCTGCTTTACATCAGCACAATTTTGGAAACATAATATTTTTTTGTTACGGAGTTATAAGGGTTAAAAGTTGACCAACGATTTCTCATTTTTGCAACAAAATATGCAAAACAATTTTTTTTACGGACCACCTCACACTTGAAGTGACTTTGAGGGGTCTATATGACAGAAAATGCCCAAAAGTGACACCATTCTAAAAACTGCACCCCTCAAGGTACTCAAAACCACATTCAAAAAGTTTATTAACCCTTCAGGTGCTTCACAGGAATTTTTTGAATGTTTAAAAAAATTGAACATTTAACTTTTTTTTCACAAAATTTTTACTTCAGGTCCAATTTGTTTTATTTTACCAAGGGTAACCGGAGAAATTGGACCACAAAAGTCGTACAATTTGTCTTGAGTACGCGGATATCCCATATGTGGGGGTAAACCACTGTTTGGGCACATGGCAGAGCTCGGAAGGGAAGGAGCGCCATTTGACTTTTCAATGCAAGATTTGCTGGAATTGAGATTGGAGCCCATGTCACGATTGGAGAGCCCCTGACGTGCCTAAACAGTGGAAACCCCCACAAGTGACACCATTTTGGAAAGTAGACCCCCTAAGGAACTAATCTAGATGTGTGGTGAGCACTTTGAACCTCCAAGTGCTTCACAGAAGTTTATAATGTAGAGCCGTAAAAAAAAATTCATATTAATTTTCACAAAAAATGATCTTTTTGCCCCAAATTTTTAATTTTCCCAAAGGTAACAGGATAAATTGGACCCTGTTGTGAATTCTGTGGCAGAGCTCCCTCCTGTGGTCACAAGTGGTACTTCGGCTGGTTCTCTCTGTGAGCTTCCGTTGGTGGAGGAAAGTGGTACTGCGGCTTCTGAGTTTCCTTCCTCAGGTGATGTGGTGAAGTTGTTAGGTGCTGCTCTATTTAACTCCACCTAGTGCTTTGATCCTGGCCTCCAGTCAATGTTCTAGTATTGGACCTGTTTCCTCCTGGATCGTTCCTGTGGCCTGCTGCTCTGCATAGCTAAGTTCCTCTTTGCTATTTGTTTGCTGTTTTTTTCTGTCCAGCTTGTCTATTTGTTTTTTACTGCTTGCTGGAAGCTCTGGGACGCAGAGGGTGTACCTCCGTGCCGTTAGTTCGGTACGGAGGGTCTTTTTGCCCCCTTTGCGTGGTTTTTGTAGGGTTTTGTGTTGACCGCAAAGTTACCTTTCCTATCCTCGCTCTGTTCAGAAAGTTATTTCTCTGAGGCAAGGTAGGCTTATTTTCTATCTTCAGGCTAGCTAGTTTCTCAGGCCGTGCCGAGTTGCATAGGGAGCGTTAGGTGCAATCATTTAGTGTGGTTGGAGAGGATTAGGGATTGCGGTCAACAGAGTTCCCACGTCTCAGAGCTCGTTCTTGTTTTTTGGGTTATTGCAAGGTCACTGTATGTGCGCTGACCTCTATGTCCATTGTAGTACTGAATTGCCTTTCATAACAGTACTGGAGGCCAGAAGTACTAATGATTCCCACTAGAGGGAAAAAAGAAGTTCTGAGACCATTTTTTCTTCTTTGCACTGTGTTTTGCCTTTTTTTTCCCCTAGACATTTGGGTGGTTCAGGACACAGGTGTAGCAATGGACATTAAAGGTCTGTCTTCATGTGTGGATCAGCTCACGGCAAGAGTACAAAGTATTCAAGACTTTGTGGTTCAGAATTCTATGTTAGAACTGAGAATTCCTATTCCTGATTTGTTTTTTGGAGATAGAACTAAATTTCTTCGTTTCAAAAATAATTGTAAACTATTTCTGGCTTTGAAACCTCGTTCCTCTGGTGACCCAGTTCAACAAGTTAGGATCATTATTTCTTTTTTGCGTGGCGACCCTCAGGACTGGGCATTTTCTCTTGCGTCAGGAGATCCTGCATTAAGTAATATCGATGCATTTTTCCTGGCGCTCGGATTGCTGTACGATGAGCCTAATTCTGTGGATCAGGCAGAAAAGAATTTGCTGGCTCTGTGTCAGGGTCAGGATGAAATAGAGGTATATTGTCAGAAATTTAGAAAGTGGTCCGTACTCACTCAATGGAATGAAGGTGCGCTCGCAGCAATTTTCAGAAAGGGTCTCTCTGAAGCCCTTAAGGATGTCATGGTGGGAATTCCTATGCCTGCTGGTCTGAATGAGTCTATGTCTTTGGCCATTCAGATCGGTCGACGCTTGCGTGAGCGTAAATCTGTGCACCATTTGGCGGTATTACCTGAGCTTAAACCTGAGCCTATGCAGTGCGATAGGACTTTGACCAGAGTTGAACGGCAAGAACACAGACGTCTGAATGGGCTGTGTTTCTACTGTGGTGATTCCACTCATGCTATCTCCGATTGTCCTAAGCACACTAAGCGGTTCGCTAGGTCTGCCACCATTGGTACGGTACAGTCAAAATTTCTTCTGTCTGTTACCTTGATCTGCTCTTTGTCATCGTATTCTGTCATGGCATTTGTGGACTCAGGCGCTGCTCTGAATTTGATGGACTTGGAGTATGCTAGGCGTTGTGGGTTTGTCTTGGAGCCCTTGCAGTGTCCTATTCCATTGAGAGGAATTGATGCTACGCCTTTGGCCAAGAATAAGCCTCAATACTGGACCCAGCTGACCATGTGCATGGCTCCTGCACATCAGGAGGTTATTCGCTTTCTGGTGTTGCATAATCTGCATGATGAGGTCATGTTGGGGTTGCCATGGCTACAAGTCCATAATCCAGTATTAGATTGGAAATCCATGTCTGTGTCCAGCTGGGGTTGTCAGGAAGTACATGGTGATGTCCCATTTCTGACTATTTCATCATCCACCCCTTCTGAGGTTCCTGAGTTCTTGTCTGATTACCGGGATTTATTTGATGAGTCCAAGTCCGATACCCTACCTCCGCATAGGGATTGTGATTGTGCTATCGATTTGATTCCTGGTAGTAAATTCCCAAAAGGTCGACTGTTTAATTTATCTGTGCCTGAGCACGCCGCTATGCGGAGTTATGTGAAGGATTCTTTGGAGAAGGGGCATATTCGCCCGTCATCGTCGCCATTAGGAGCAGGGTTCTTTTTTGTAGCCAAGAAGGATGGTTCACTGAGACCTTGTATAGATTACCGCCTTCTAAATAAGATCACGGTTAAATTTCAGTACCCCTTGCCATTGTTATCTGATTTGTTTGCTCGCATTAAGGGGGCTAGTTGGTTCACCAAGATAGATCTTCGTGGTGCGTATAATCTTGTGCGTATTAAGCGAGGCGATGAGTGGAAAACTGCATTTAATACGCCCGAGGGCCATTTTGAGTATCTAGTAATGCCATTCGGACTTGCCAATGCTCCATCAGTGTTTCAGTCCTTTATGCATGACATCTTCCGAGAGTACCTGGATAAATTCCTGATTGTGTACTTGGATGACATTTTGATCTTCTCGGATGATTGGGAGTCTCATGTGAAGCAGGTCAGAACGGTGTTTCAGGTCCTGCGTGCTAATTCTTTGTTTGTGAAGGGATCAAAGTGTCTCTTTGGTGTTCAGAAGGTTTCATTTTTGGGGTTCATCTTTTCCCCTTCTACTATCGAGATGGACCCTGTTAAGGTCCAAGCCATCCATAATTGGACTCAGCCGACATCTCTGAAAAGTCTGCAAAAGTTCCTGGGCTTTGCTAATTTTTATCGTCGCTTCATCTGCAATTTTTCTAGTATTGCCAAACCATTGACCGATTTGACCAAGAAAGGTGCTGATTTGGTCAATTGTATAAGAAGCGTGGTCTGTTTATCCAAAGAAATATATATTGTATAATAGCAAATGGATAAAATTTAACCTTTATTAGGTATACATTAAAAACATGCCTGTGTAGGCACTCTTGACGAACCAGATAAATACTACCAAGACAAACACAAAAATGAGAACCAAACGTGATGTGTGCCCTATTACCCACACAGAATGGGAAACCGACAAAAAACAGACAGATACAAATAACAAAAGTACTCTTAAGCACTGACTGTGCTGGCAATGTATTACTAATTCACAATAATCCTTAACGGCTCACAAAAAGTAGGCCAGCTACTATACAAACCAGCTGGACGTAACCATATAGACACTAGATACTCCACTGTATCAAAATATGTGTCTGTTTAATTATAAAAAATGTCCACTTTTCAAAGCTGGTATCTAAATAATAGAGGATATATGTAACGTGTGCCTGGTAAGGAGCTCAAATATATAATTACTCTACCAGGATATGCACATGTCCCTATATGGGATTAGATTAATGTCAGTGCCGAGTAGCAGACCACATATGCAGCATTATAGGATGTCCAACAGTTGAAAAACCCCCTTCAATATAACTCTTGGGATACATATTAACTCATTTCAATATGCTATGAGCGTTCCCTGATGGGTTCAGTTGTGACATCCTACAGGGTTAACGAAGGTGGGATATAAACATGGGAGCGCTGTGATGCACGAGATCAGATATACACCAACCATATGTATTGGTTAGATCTCACCACATGTTCGGCTTATCACCAGCTGATCCACTTGAAATTTTGTTAAAGGCCCTTGAATTTAGTTTGACCCGAAATGTTTTTTTGTTTGACCGTAAGTGCTTCCACCAGCTCAGGGGCACTGCGATGGGCAGCCCTTGTGCGCCTTCGTATGCAAATCTGCTCCTGGGCTGGTGGGAGGAAACGGTAGTTTTTGGAGACGCACTCACCCATCCTGAGGAGAGGATAATTTTGTGGCTAAGGTATATTGATGATGTGTTTGTGATTTGGAAAGGTGAAGCCACTGACTTTGGTAATTTTGTGGAGGGATTGAACATCAATGATCTGGGCCTGCGCTTCACCTATGAAGCCAATGACACAAGCCTGGCATTTTTGGACATACGCATTGAAAAATGTCCCAGTGGTGAACTTATCACAAAAACACACAGAAAAGATACGGCCACAAATTCTCTCCTCAGATGGGAGAGCAGCCACCCTGCTTCATTAAAAAGAGGTATCCCTAAGGGACAATATTTCAGGGTGCGCAGAAACTGCTCAAATAAGGATGCGTTCCAGGAACAGGCCATGGATTTTAAACACTGGTTCTTGGAAAGGGGGTGTCCGGAGGGGGTACTCAATAGAGCCTACAAAGAATCTCTGAGAAAAGAAAGAAAAGACTTATTGACACATAAGCCCAAGTCAGATGAGGATAATATCATACGCTTCATCACTAGATATTCTAATGGATCAGACTATGTCAGAAAAATTCTTCTAAAACATTGGCCTATCTTGCAGATGGACATAGACATAAAAAAACATGTCCCACCGGTACCTCAGATTACCTATAAAAAAGGTAAATCTCTGCACGACAGATTGGTTTACAGCCATTTTGACCCTGGTAACAGCTTGGGTTTGACAACAAACCTGATTAAGGGTTGCTACAGATGTGGTGGCTGCAAAAGTTGCGCTTCTATCAGACCCTCTAAAAATTTCAAAAGCAATGTCACAAATACCACATATACGATCCGACATTTTATCAACTGCCGGACTAATGGAGTTATATATAAGGCCACATGTGATTGTGGCCTAGAATACGTTGGTAAAACAAAGAGGGAGTTCCGCAAGAGGATTGGCGAGAACCTCCGTGACATTGCTAAAAAAGAGAAACCCCTGTAGCCACTCACATGAATCAGTTTCATCAGGGCAACCCTAGTAAGATCTATTTTGTAGGGATTGACAGGATAGTGCCTCCACACAGGGGTGGTGATTGGGACAAACAAATTCTTCAGAAAGAGGCCAGATGGATATTTATGTTAAAAACGGTACAACCATCAGGACTGAACGAGACACAGTCATACAGCTGCTTTCTGTAGTCTGTGATTGGGGAGTCTCTGACATCATTTGTTGGGACTCCGTTGTGGTCCAATCGATTAGGGTTTGTGAGCAGGGCTAGTCGTCGTGGAGTGGGGGCGCCACATGCGAAGGTTTGTAGGGTGCCAACCCCCGCGACAGGTAGGGTCAGGATCTTAGGGACTATGTGTATCCCCTAGAAACGGATCTGACCCTCATATACACTTGTAATAGCCTACATAATCCCACAGATGAATTCCTCTTTGCCCCATTTTTTCTTTTTTTCCCTTTTTCTAGCTTTCCTTTGAAGACATGAGGGTGCTATAGGGATAGGTAGACTTGGGAGAGCCTACGTTGAGTGGGGGCGCCATTTGCGCAGGGTTCTTTTAGGGTGCCAACCTCCGCGATAGGTAGGGACAGGAGAGTAGGGATATAAAGATAGGGCATTTTTTTAGGGTCACCTTTTCCCTCCTTTGGTTTTTGGTGATGGGGGTGGTGTTCCGCGCATGGGAATTCTTTCCCTATATTAATTGTTAATACCATGGCAGTCAAGGAGCCATTAGTTCCCTCTCGTCCTTGCTCTCTCTCTAAATGCTATAGTTAATGAGTGGATCATCCTCCTTTGTCCTCCGTAGCTTGATTGCCAAGATGATTTGCTGAACATTTCCTGAATCATGCCATTTGGTGAACAGGATTAATTTTCTGTGGTATATCCTGTTTATAAGGTGCCAATTAGAATTGGCGGCGTATTGAATGGATTAATAACTCCATGCCGTTATATACATAGGCACCTTAGGGAGCTAAGTGGATGAACATATGCATTTACGCTCCGTTTTTTCGCATTTTCAGCTAGAAACAGGCTGCTCACATATCCAGGGATGTATATGTCCCGGCTATGGGGGCGCGCATGCGCCGCTGAGCCGGGATTCCCTGTGCTCAATGAAGTCGGTGAGCGGATGGAGCTGTCTGGACAAGCTCGATGAGCGCGTCACACGCCAGGTGGGCGGGGCTTATGTCAGCGCGGCACGAGCTGAAATTATAAAAGACACAGAAAGGGGAGACCCGTAATGGCAGCAGCACTCTCCCTGATGACTCCGCAAGGAAGAAACGCGTCGGGAGACGCTTTCTGCAGTACCACGCTGTAAACATTCAAGGGCCAGGACAGGAGGTGGATGATGAAAGTGGATCAGCTGGTGATAAGCCGAACATGTGGTGAGACCTAACCAATACATATGGTTGGTGTATATCTGATCTCGTGCATCACAGCGTTCCCATGTTTATATCCCACCTTCGTTAACCCTGTAGGATGTCACAACTGAACCCATCAGGGAACGCTCATAGCATGTTGAAATGAGTTAATATGTATCCCAAGAGTTATATTGAAGGGGGTTTTTCAACTGTTGGACATCCTATAATGCTGCATATGTGGTCTGCTACTCGGCACTGACATTAATCTAATCCCATATAGGGACATGTGCATATCCTGGTAGAGTAATTATATATTTGAGCTCCTTACCAGGCACACGTTACATATATCCTCTATTATTTAGATACCAGCTTTGAAAAGTGGACATTTTTTATAATTAAACAGACACATATTTTGATACAGTGGAGTATCTAGTGTCTATATGGTTACGTCCAGCTGGTTTGTATAGTAGCTGGCCTACTTTTTGTGAGCCGTTAAGGATTATTGTGAATTAGTAATACATTGCCAGCACAGTCAGTGCTTAAGAGTAATTTTGTTATTTGTATCTGTCTGTTGTTTGTCGGTTTCCCATTCTGTGTGGGTAATAGGGCACACATCACGTTTGGTTCTCATTTTTGTGTTTGTCTTGGTAGTATTTATCTGATTTGGTCAATTGGTCTTGTGCTGCCCAGCGGAGAAACTGTTTGTCCCTGATAGGTGGACGAATAAAGTTGTCTCTGAGGTTCATTGTTCGGTGTTGGCTGGTCATCCTGGAATCTTTGGTACCAGAGAGTTAGTGGCTAGATCCTTTTGGTGGCCATCTCTGTCGTGGGATGTGCGTACTTTTGTGCAGTCCTGTGGGATTTGTGCTCGGGCTAAGCCCTGCTGTTCTCTTGCCAGTGGGTTGCTTTTGCCCTTGCCGGTCCCGAAGAGGCCTTGGACACATATCTCTATGGATTTTATTTCAGATCTTCCCGTCTCTCAAAAGATGTCAGTCATTTGGGTGGTCTGTGATCGCTTCTCTAATATGGTCCATTTGGTACCCTTGTCTAAATTGCCTTCCTCCTCTGATTTGGTGCCATTGTTTTTCCAGCATGTGGTTCGTTTACATGGCATTCCAGAGAATATCGTTTCTGACAGAGGTTCCCAGTTTGTTTCGAGGTTTTGGCGAGCCTTTTGTGGTAGGATGGGCATTGACTTGTCTTTTTCGTCGGCTTTCCATCCTCAGACTAATGGCCAGACTGAACGAACCAATCAGACCTTGGAAACATATCTGAGATGCTTTGTTTCTGCTGATCAGGATGACTGGGTGTCCTTTTTGCCTTTGGCTGAGTTCGCCCTTAATAATCGGGCCAGCTCGGCTCCTTGGTTTCACCGTTTTTCTGCAACTCTGGGTTCCATCCTCGTTTCTCTTCAGGGCAGGTTGAGTCTTCGGACTGTCCTGGTGTGGATACTGTGGTGGACAGGTTGCAGCAGATTTGGACTCATGTAGTGGACAATTTGACTTTGTCCCAGGAGAAGGCTCAACGTTTCGCTAATCGCAGACGCTGTGTGGGTCCCCGACTTCGGGTTGGGGACTTGGTTTGGTTATCTTCTCATCATATTCCTATGAAGGTTTCCTCTCCTAAGTTTAAACCTCGTTTTATTGGTCCGTATAGGATTTCTGAGGTTCTTAATCCTGTGTCTTTTCGTCTGACCCTTCCAGATTCTTTTTCCATACATAACGTATTCCATAGGTCATTGTTGCGGAGATACGTGGCACCTATGGTTCCATCTGTTGATCCTCCTGCCCCGGTTTTGGTGGAGGGGGAGTTGGAGTATAATGTGGAGAAGATTTTGGATTCTCGTGTTTCAAGGCGGAAACTCCAGTATCTGGTTAAGTGGAAGGGTTATGCTCAGGAAGATAATTCCTGGGTCTTTGCCTCTGATGTCCATGCTCCCGATCTTGTTCGTGCCTTTCATATGGCTCATCCTGGTCGTCCTGGGAGCTCTGGTGAGGGTTCGGTGACCCCTCCTCAAGGGGGGGTACTGTTGTGAATTCTGTGGCAGAGCTCCCTCCTGTGGTCACAAGTGGTACTTCGGCTGGTTCTCTCTGTGAGCTTCCGTTGGTGGAGGAAAGTGGTACTGCGGCTTCTGAGTTTCCTTCCTCAGGTGATGTTGTGAAGTCGTTAGGTGCTGCTCTATTTAACTCCACCTAGTGCTTTGATCCTGGCCTCCAGTCAATGTTCTAGTATTGGACCTGTTTCCTCCTGGATCGTTCCTGTGGCCTGCTGCTCTGCATAGCTAAGTTCCTCTTTGCTATTTGTTTGCTGTTTTTTTCTGTCCAGCTTGTCTATTTGTTTTTTACTGCATGCTGGAAGCTCTGGGACGCAGAGGGTGTACCTCCGTGCCGTTAGTTCGGTACGGAGGGTCTTTTTGCCCCCTATGCGTGGTTTTTGTAGGGTTTTGTGTTGACCGCAAAGTTACCTTTCCTATCCTCGCTCTGTTCAGAAAGTTATTTCTCTGAGGCAAGGTAGGCTTATTTTCTATCTTCAGGCTAGCTAGTTTCTCAGGCCGTGCCGAGTTGCATAGGGAGCGTTAGGCGCAATCCACGGCTGCCTTTAGTGTGGTTGGAGAGGATTAGGGATTGCGGTCAACAGAGTTCCCACGTCTCAGAGCTCGTTCTTGTTTTTTGGGTTATTGCCAGGTCACTGTATGTGCGCTGACCTCTATGTCCATTGTGGTACTGAATTACCTTTCATAACAGGACCCCAAAAGTTGTGCAATTTGTCGTGAGTACGCTGATACTTCATATATGGGGATAAACCACTGTTTGAGTGCATGGCAGAGCTCGGAAGGGAAGGAGTGCCATTTGACTTTTCAATGCAAAATTGGCTGGAATTGAGATCGGACGCCATGTCGCATTTGGAGAGCCCCTGAAGTGCCTTAACAGTTGAAACCCCCCACAAGTGGCCCCATTTTGGAAAGAAGACCCCCTAAGGAACTTATCTAGATGTGTGGTGAGCACTTTTAACCCCCAATTGTTTCACTAAAGTTTAGAATGTAGCATTGTGAAAATTAAAAAATCATTTTTTCTTTCCACAAAATGATGTTTTAGCCCGCAATTTTTTTTTTCCCAAGGGTAACAGGAGAAATTGGACCACAAATGTTATTGTCCAATTTGTCCTGAGTACGCTGATACCCCATATGTGGGGGGGAACCACTGTTTGAGTGCATGGCAGAGCTCGGAAGGAAAGGAGCACCGTTTGAAATGCAGACTTAGATGGAATGGTCTGCAGGTGTCATGTTGCATTTGCAGAGCCCCTGATGTACCTAAACAGTAGAAACCCCCCACAAGTGACCCCATATTGGAAACTAGACCCCCCAAGGAACTTATCTAGATGTGTTGTGAGAGCTTTGAACCAACAAGTGTTTCACTACAGTTTATAACTTGTCCTGAGAACGCTGATACCCCATATGTTGGGGGGAACCACTGTTTGGGCGCACAGGAGAACTCGGAAGGGAAGGAGCACTGTTTTACTTTTTCAAAGCAGAATTGGCTGGAATTGAGATCGGACGCCATGTCGCGTTTGGAGAGCCCCTGATGTGCCTAAACAGTGGAAACCCCCAATTCCAACTGAAACCCTAACCCCAACCCTAACCCTAGCCCCAACCCCAACCCTAACCCCAACCCTAGCCCTAACCCTAGCCCTAACCCTAGCCCTAACCCTAGCCCTAACCCCAACACTAACCCTAGCCCTAACCCTATCCCTAACCCTAACCCTAATGGGAAAATGGAAATAAATACATTTTTTTACATTTTATTATTTTTCCCTAACTAAGGGGATGAAGGGGGGTTTGATTTACTTTTATAGCGTTTTTTTGGCGGATATTTTTGGTTGGCACCTGTCACACACTAAAAGACGCTTTTTATTGCAAAAAATAGTTTTTGCATCACCACATTTTGAGAGCTATAATTTATTATTATTATTATTATTATTATTATTATTATTATCTATTTATATAGCACCATTGATTCCATGGTGCTGTACATGAGAAGGGGTTACATACAAGTTACAAATATCACATACAGTAAACAAACTAACAATGACGGACTGATACAGAGGGGCGAGGACCCTGCCCTTTCGGGCTTACATTCTACATATCCATATTTTGGCCCACAGAGTCATGTGAGATCTTGTTTTTTGCGGGACGAGTTAACGTTTTTATTGGTAACATTTTCGGGCAGATGACATTTTTTGATCGCTTTTTATTCCGATTTTTGGGAGGCGGAATGAACAAAAACCAGCAATTCCTGATTTTCTTTTAGGGGGGGCATTTATACCGTTCCACGTGTGGTAAAATGGATAAAGCAGTTTTATTCTTCAGGTCAGTATGATTACAGCGACACCTCATTTATGTAATTTTTTTTTATTTTTTGGCGCTTTTACACAATAAAAACTATTTTATTTAAAAAAAAATTGTTTTGGCATCGCTTTATTCTGAGAGCTATAACTTTTTTATTTTTCTGCTGATGATGCTGTATGGTGGCTTTTTTTTTGCGGGACAAGATGACGTTTTCAGCGGTACCATGTGTTAGGTCTCGAATTCCCGCTTCTGCACAGGGGGAATCTCGAGCCATCTCCGCTGCGGTCTCCCATTCTTATCCAGCCGCAGTGGCGTCTGCTCAGCAGGGACGTCTGTCCCAGCGTCTTGCTCAGTCTCACTCTGTACAGAGAGTTACTGCTGCTTCTTCAGCTTCTGCCATTAAAGCCAGTGCTGGTCAGCAGCGAGCGGACTTCTCTGGGACTAAGTCCTTGTTTGCACACACTGAGCATGCCCAGGGCAAGATCTCCCGTTGGAGATCGAGGGTCATGTTCTCAGGCTCTGCAGCACATTCCATTGGTCCTCTTGGCAGGTCTTGGAAGGGCAAAGTTTCTGTGGCCACTTCCTGTGCTGCAGCTATATAAACTGCGCATGACCGCACGGCCATGCGCTAGTGTACAATTGTTAATGTGTGTAGGTTGTGAGGGCAAGTCGTCCTTGGATACCCCTACCCTATTGAATGTCTGTTCGCGGAAGGTGTATGGTTGCTATCTAGCGCCCGACTTAGACTACTGCACGAATCACACATTACAGCGTCCAGTTGCTGTGACCGCCAGTACGGCGCCGTGCACTTCCTCTGTGCTTTCCTTACCCAAGACTGGGTCGTTAGTGGCGTTCGTCAGTGCGGCACCGCATGCACTCTTGTGCCTTAATATTGTTATATAGTTTCCTTACACACCCAGTTGCGGTGTTGTGCCAGCAAGGGTCTAATCGGACTTCAATCCTAGTTGGGGTTGAGTTCGCTGACTACTTGCTCGCGATCTATGTGCGGTACCGCGGTCCTGTGACGCAACAGGATCGCTTCCTTCACGCTGGGTGAAGTTTAACCCCCGTGTGTATACTTATGAGTACCGCCATATAGTCCGTCATTACTTGGCAGCAGGTTCCTTCTCTGCACGGTGGACCCCGGGCTGCGAACGCACCATACTCTATCTGTCTTATTATTTGGTGCGTTCCGCTAGCCCTAACACCTTGGTTATTTATATCCGTTGTTTTGATCGCGTGTTATTCCACTTTTTGTTCGCCTGTATGATAATAAAGCAATGTTTTTTGCCTTGTTTTTTATTTATTTTTTTTGCGGTGTTCACTGAAGGGGTTAACTAGTGGGATAGTTTTATAGAGCTGGTCGTTACGGACGCGGCGATACCAAATATGTGTACTTTTATTGTTTTTTTTTAATTTACATGAATAAATGGATTTACTGGGAAATGTTTTTTTTTTTTTTTATTTGGGGATTTTTTTTTTATATACATTCTATTTTTTTTTTTTAAACTTTCTACCATTGTCCCAGGGTGGGACATCTCTGTATTAGATCAGATCGTTGATCTGACACTGTGCATAGCATAACGATCTGACAGGCAGTTTAGCTGGCTTTCCGGCGCCTGCTCTCAGCAGGCGCCGGCTAGCCAGGTCATTTCATGACCCGGAAGGAGTCCGGCGGCCATCTTGGATCCGGGGACTCCTTCCGGGTCACCGGAGCAACACGATCTCATTGCGTTGCTCTGGTGGGAGAGCGCAGGGAGCCCCCGTCCCTGCGCGATCCCCCTCTATGCCGCTGTCACTGCTAACAGCGGCATCAGAGGGGTTAAATGCCTGCGATCGGCGATAGTGCCGATCGTGGGCATTGCTGCGGGGTGTCAGCTGTCATATACAGCTGACACCCGCACCCGATCACCGCGGTGCTCAGCGCGAGACCGCGGTGATCGGTGCGCCGTACTAGTACTGCTGCTGGCACAAATGCAGTGCCGGCAGCGCAGTACTAGTACGGCGCGTGGTGCGAAGGGGTTAATAAGCAGACAAACTACAAGAGCAACAAATGTACCATATAGGAAATCCGGCAGCTGTCAGTCACATGACCTGTCTATTATGTGTATGTGTGAGCTAATATATACTGCCAAGGGGGAGGGCTTCCTGTTGGCTGGGGATTTATCAGGCTGCCAATTTAGCTTACAAATACTGAGGTAAAAATATTGGCCAAATAACGTGTGAACGAGGTCTAATACAGGAGGAGATGACATACAGATATATACTATATACAGGAGGAGATGACCTACAGATATATACTATGTACAGGGGAGATAACACACAGGTATATACTACAGTTAGGGCCAGAAATATTTGGACAATGACACAATTTTCGCGAGTTGGGCTCTGCATGCCACCACATTGGATTTGAAATGAAACCTCTACAACAGAATTCAAGTGCAGATTGTAACGTGTAATTTGAAGGGTTGAACAAAAATATCTGATAGAAAATGTAGGAATTGTACACATTTCTTTACAAACACTCCACATTTTAGGAGGTCAAAAGTAATTGGACAAATAAACATAACCAAAACAAAATATTTTTATTTTCAATATTTTGTTGCAAATCCTTTGGAGGCAATCACTGCCTTAAGTCTGGAACCCATGGACATCACCAAACGCTGGGTTTCCTCCTTCTTAATGCTTTGCCAGGCCTTTACAGCCGCAGCCTTCAGGTCTTGCTTGTTTGTGGGTCTTTCCGTCTTAAGTCTGGATTTGAGCAAGTGAAATGCATGCTCAATTGGGTTTAGATCTGGAGATTGACTTGGCCATTGCAGAATGTTCCACTTTTTGGCACTCATGAACTCCTGGGTAGCTTTGGCTGTATGCTTGGGGTCATTGTCCATCTGTACTATGAAGCGCCGTCCAATCAACTTTGCAGCATTTGGCTGAATCTGGGCTGAAAGTATATCCCGGTACACTTCAGAATTCATCCGGCTACTCTTGTCTGCTCTTATGTCATCAATAAACACAAGTGACCCAGTGCCATTGAAAGCCATGCATGCCCATGCCATCACGTTGCCTCCACCATGTTTTACAGAGGATGTGGTGTGCCTTGGATCATGTGCCGTTCCCTTTCTTCTCCAAACTTTTTTCTTCCCATCATTCTGGTACAGGTTGATCTTTGTCTCATCTGTCCATAGAATACTTTTCCAGAACTGAGCTGGCTTCTTGAGGTGTTTTTCTGCACATTTAACTCTGGCCTGTCTATTTTTGGTATTGATGAATGGTTTGCATCTAGATGTGAACCCTTTGTATTTACTGTCATGGAGTCTTCTCTTTACTGTGGACTTAGAGACAGATACACCTACTTCACTGAGAGTGTTCTGGACTTCAGTTGATGTTGTGAACGGGTTCTTCTTCACCAAATTAAGTATGCGGCGATCATCCACCACTGTTGTCATCCGTGGACGCCCAGGCCTTTTTGAGTTCCCAAGCTCACCAGTCAATTCCTTTTTTCTCAGAATGTACCCAACTGTTAATTTTGCTACTCCAAGCATGTCTGCTATCTCTCTGATGGATTTTTTCTTTTTTTTCAGCCTCAGGATGTTCTGCTTCACCTCAATTGAGAGTTCCTTTGACCGCATGTTGTCTGCTCACAGCAACAGCTTCCAAATGCAAAACCACACACCTGGAATCCACCCCTGACCTTTTAACTACTTCATTGATTACAGGTTAACGAGGGAGACGCCTTCAGAGTTAATTGCAGCCCTTAGAGTCCATTGTCCAATTACTTTTGGTCCCTTGAAAAAGAGGACGCTATGCATTACAGAGCTATGATTCCTAAACCCTTTCTCCGATTTGGATGTGGAAACTATCATATTGCAGCTGGGAGTGTGCACTTTCAGCCCATATTATATATATAATTGTATTTCTGAACATGTTTTTGTAAACAGCTAAAATAACAAAACTTGTGTCACTGTCCAAATATTTCTGGCCCTAACTGTATATAGAGGAGGAGACGACATACAGGTATATACTATATACAGGAGGAGATGACATACAGGTATATACTATATACAGGAGGAGATGACTCACAGGTATATACTATATACAGGAGCAGATGACCTACAGGTATATACTATATACAGGAGGAGATGACATACAGGTATATACAGGAGGAGATGACACACAGATATATACTATATACAGGGGAGATGACACACAGTTATATACTATATACAGGAGGAGATGACATACAAGTATATACTATATATAGGAGGAGATGACATACAGGTATATACTATATACAGGGGAGATGACACACAACAGGTATATACAATATACAGGGGAGATGACACACAGCAGGTATATACTATATACAGGGGAGATGACATACAGGTATATACTATATACAGAAGATGACATACAGGTGTATACTATATATAAGGGAGATGACAAACATGTATGTACTGATGTGAAAATGAGAGGTGTGAGGTGAAAATGAAAAGGTGTGAGTGCAAAATGAGAGGATTGAGGGAAAATAGTGGAGTGATCGGAAAATGACAGATGTGAGGTCGAAATGACAAGTGTTAGGGGGAATGATAGGAGTGAGGGAGAAAATGAGAGGTGTGAGGGAGAAAATGAGAGATGTGAGGAGGAAAATTAAAGATGTGATTGGGAAAATGAGAGGCGTGATGGGAAAATAAGAGAAGTGACGTGCTATAACTAACCACAGATATTTACTATGCCCAGGCAACGCCGGGCTCTTCAGCTAGTATTTCATAAATTTGCTTCAAGCCTTTAACCCCTTTCTGACCTCAGACGGGATAGTACGTCCGAGGTCAGAAACCCCGCTTTGATGCAGGGTTCCGGCGGTGAGCCCACATCAAAGCCGGGACATGTCAGATGTTTTGAACAGCTGACATGTGCCCGCAATAGCGGCGGGTGAAATTGCGATTCACCCGCCACTATTAACTAGTTAAATGCCGCTGTCAAACGCAGACAGCAGCATTTAACCGGCGCCTCCGGCCATCGGGTCGGAAATGAGCGCATCGCCGACCCCCGTCACATGATCAGGGGTCAGCGATGCTTCTGCATAGTAATCAGAGGCCTCCTTGAGACCTCTATATCTACTGATGCCGGTTTGCTGTGAGCGCCACCCTGTGGTCTGCACTCATAGTAAACCTGCATTTCAGCTACATAGCAGCGATCTGATGATCGCGGCTATGCAGCAGAGCCGATCGAGTGCTGCCAGCTTCTAGCCTCCCCTGGAGGTTATTGAAGCACGGCAAAAGTTTAAAAAAAGTTAAAAAAATGTGAAAAAAATAAAAAAATATAAAAGTTTAAATCACCCCCTTTCGCCCCATTCAAAATAAAACAATAAAAAAATCCAAACCTACACATGCCAGAATTATGTTTTTTTGGTCGCCGCGACATTGCATTTAAATGCAATAACGGGCGAGCAAAAGAACGTATCTGCACAAAAGTGGTATCAATAAAAATGCCAGCTCAGCGTGCAAAAAATAAGCCCTCAACCGACCCCAGATCACGAAAAATGGAGACGCTACGAGTATCAGAAAATGGCACAACTTTTTTTTTTTAGCAAAGTTTGGATCTTTTTTTTTTTTCACCACTTGGATAAAAGAGAACCTAGACATATTTGGCGTCTATGAACTCATAATGACCTGGAGAATCATAATATCAGGTCAGTTTTAGCATTTAGTGAACCTAGCAAAAAACTCGCTTGATGTTCTGGGGTCATATTTGACACAGATCTTTGCTTTACTCTATATATCCGATCACTCACGATCTCATGTCACCTGCATCTTAAAAACATTTGCAGAATCCAACCTTTCCTCACTTTTGTAACTGCAAAATCTCTTACTGTCATTCTTATTCATTCTTCTCTGGACTACTGCAACTTTCTACTGATTAATTATCTTACCAAACTTTCTTTTATTCAATCCAAACCAAATGTAGCAATCATGATCGTATTTCTTTCTGTCTAACCCCGTCACCGATGCCTCCACCTTCAGCCAGTCATGGCACTTGTTACTCACCTACTCTAAAGCAGACTTATCTCTCTCACCGACAAAGCTCTCCACAGTTCTGCACCACCCTAGATCTCCACCCTCATCTATTCTTATCAGTCATGCTTTCCATTATGTAATTAATCAAAAACTAACAACCCCCATAACCTGAATCTTCGAATTTAATCTCCAAAAGTTCTGTGCTTGTGCTTCACCAGTTTTCTGGAATGCACTACCCTGGATGATCCAATGAATATGCAGCCCCCATATTTTTAAACATGCTTTAAAAACACACCTCTTTAGACAAGCCTATTGTCTCACTTCACTGATCTAACTCCTCGATATTCTCTCTTTCTAAATTTTCCTCAGAAAATGGTATCTTAAATTTGATTGCTTCTACAGTCTCCATGCACAAAATGTCACTTTGTAACAGTCCTTAGACAGATACTAGCTGAAGATCTCCTTATTCTCATTAGTCTCATGCAGCATTATTTGAAAACCCTCATTTAGGGTGGTTTCACATTTGCGTTTTTTTTTTTTTTTGCGTTTTTGCGGTAAAAACGCAAAAAACCGCATGCTTTTTTCCCCTATATTTAACATTAAAAATGCATGCGTTTTTTTTGTATGCGTTTTGACGCGTTTTTGCAACGCATGCGTTTTTTTCTGCAACATGTAGTATTTTTAGCAGCATTTTTTTTGCCGTGAAAAAACGTAATGCGTTTTTTTGCGGCAAAAAAATGCATTGATGTCTATGTAAACGCATGCGTTTTTAACCACATGCGTTTGCATGCATTAAAAACGCATGCGTTATTAAAAAAAAACAACAAAAAAACACACTGATAAACCACCCACACCGTAAAATTGATAAAGGGATCCTACCCCTAACCCTATCCCTAACCCTAACCCTAGCTCTTTCTGTTTATAGTGGGTTTTTTACTTTATTTTGATGATTGGCAGCTGTCACACATTTATCTGCATGCGTTTAAAAAACGCAAACGCATGAAAAAACGCATTTAAACGCGTCAAAACGCCGCGTTTTTTTTGGGACCTGTTCTCTTCAACATATTCATTAATGATCTGGTAGAAGGTTTACACAGTAAAATATCGATATTTGCAGATGATACAAAACTATGTAAAGCAGTTAATACAAGAGAAGATAGTATTCTGCTACAGATGGATCTGGATAAGTTGGAAACTTGGGCTGAAAGGTGGCAGATGAGGTTTAACAATGATAAATGTAAGGTTATACACATGGGAAGAGGGAATCAATATCACCATTACACACTGAACGGGAAACCACTGGGTAAATCTGACAGGGAGAAGGACTTGGGGATCCTAGTTAATGATAAACTTACCTGGAGCAGCCAGTGCCTGGCAGCAGCTGCCAAGGCAAACAGGATCATGGGGTGCATTAAACGTAACATAGTAACATAGTAACATAGTTAGTAAGGCCGAAAAAAGACATTTGTCCATCCAGTTCAGCCTATATTCCATCATAATAAATACCCAGATCTACGTCCTTCTACAGAACCTAATAATTGTATGATACAATATTGTTCTGCTCCAGGAAGACATCCAGGCCTCTCTTGAACCCCTCGACTGAGTTCGCCATCACCACCTCCTCAGGCAAGCAATTCCAGATTCTCACTGCCCTAACAGTAAAGAATCCTCTTCTATGTTGGTGGAAAAACCTTCTCTCCTCCAGACGCAAAGAATGCCCCCTTGTGCCCGTCACCTTCCTTGGTATAAACAGATCCTCAGCGAGATATTTGTATTGTCCCCTTATATACTTATACATGGTTATTAGATCGCCCCTCAGTCGTCTTTTTTCTAGACTAAATAATCCTAATTTCGCTAATCTATCTGGGTATTGTAGTTCTCCCATCCCCTTTATTAATTTTGTTGCCCTCCTTTGTACTCTCTCTAGTTCCATTATATCCTTCCTGAGCACCGGTGCCCAAAACTGGACACAGTACTCCATGTGCGGTCTAACTAGGGATTTGTACAGAGGCAGTATAATGCTCTCATCATGTGTATCCAGACCTCTTTTAATGCACCCCATGATCCTGTTTGCCTTGGCAGCTGCTGCCTGGCACTGGCTGCTCCAGGTAAGTTTATCATTAACTAGGATCCCCAAGTCCTTCTCCCTGTCAGATTTACCCAGTGGTTTTCCGTTCAGTGTGTAATGGTGACATTGATTCCTTCTTCCCATGTGTATAACCTTACATTTATCATTGTTAAACCTCATCTGCCACCTTTCAGCCCAAGTTTCCAACTTATCCAGATCCATCTGTAGCAGAATACTATCTTCTCTTGTATTAACTGCTTTACATAGTTTTGTATCATCTGCAAATATCGATATTTTACTGTGTAAACCTTCTACCAGATCATTAATGAATATGTTGAAGAGAACAGGTCCCAATACTGACCCCTGCGGTACCCCACTGGTCACAGCGACCCAGTTAGAGACTATACCATTTATAACCACCCTCTGCTTTCTATCACTAAGCCAGTTACTAACCCATTTACACACATTTTCCCCCAGACCAAGCATTCTCATTTTGTGTACCAACCTCTTGTGCGGCACGGTATCAAACGCTTTGGAAAAATCGAGATATACCACGTCCAATGACTCACCGTGGTCCAGTCTATAGCTTACCTCTTCATAAAAACTGATTAGATTGGTTTGACAGGAGCGATTTCTCATAAACCCATGCTGATATGGAGTTAAACAGTTATTCTCATTGAGATAATCCAGAATAACATCCCTCAGAAACCCTTCAAATATTTTACCAACAATAGAGGTTAGACTTACTGGCCTATAATTTCCAGGTTCACTTTTAGAGCCCTTTTTGAATATTGGCACCACATTTGCTATGCGCCAGTCCTGCGGAACAGACCCTGTCGCTATAGAGTCCCTAAAAATAAGAAATAATGGTTTATCTATTACATTACTTAGTTCCCTTAGTACTCGTGGGTGTATGCCATCCGGACCCGGAGATTTATCTATTTTAATCTTATTTAGCCGGTTTCGCACCTCTTCTTGGGTTAGATTGGTGACCCTTAATATAGGGTTTTCATTGTTTCTTGGGATTTCACCTAGCATTTCATTTTCCACCGTGAATACCGTGGAGAAGAAGGTGTTTAATATGTTAGCTTTTTCCTCGTCATCTACAACCATTCTTTCCTCACTATTTTTTAAGGGGCCTACATTTTCAGTTTTTATTCTTTTACTATTGATATAGTTGAAGAACAGTTTGGGATTAGTTTTACTCTCCTTAACAATGTGCTTCTCTGTTTCCTTTTTGGCAGCTTTAATTAGTTTTTTAGATAAAGTATTTTTCTCCCTATAGTTTTTTAGAGCTTCAATGGTGCCATCCTGCTTTAGTAGTGCAAATGCTTTCTTTTTACTGTTAATTGCCTGTCTTACTTCTTTGTTTAGCCACATTGGGTTTTTCCTATTTCTAGTCCTTTTATTCCCACAAGGTATAAACCGCTTACACTGCCTATTTAGGATGTTCTTAAACATTTCCCATTTATTATCTGTATTCTCATTTCTGAGGATATTGTCCCAGTCTACCAGATTAAGGGCATCTCTAAGCTGTTCAAACTTTGCCTTCCTAAAGTTCAATGTTTTTGTGATTCCCTGACAAGTCCCCCTAGTGAAAGACAGGTGAAACTGCACAATATTGTGGTCGCTATTTCCTAAATGCCCGACCACCTGCAGATTTGTTATTCTGTCAGGTCTATTAGATAGTATTAGGTCTAAAAGTGCTGCTCCTCTGGTTGGATTCTGCACCAATTGTGAAAGATAATTTTTCTTGGTTATTAGCAGAAACCTGTTGCCTTTATGGGTTTCACAGGTTTCTGTTTCCCAGTTAATATCCGGGTAGTTAAAGTCCCCCATAACCAGGACCTCATTATGGGTTGCAGCTTCATCTATCTGCTTTAGAAGTAGACTTTCCATGCTTTCTGTTATATTTGGGGGTTTGTAACAGACCCCAATGAGAATTTTGTTACCATTTTTCCCTCCATGAATTTCAACCCATATGGACTCGACATCCTCATTCCCTTCGCTAATATCCTCCCTTAAAGTGGACTTTAGACAAGACTTTACATAGAGACAAACCCCTCCTCCTCTCCGATTTTTACGATCCTTTCTAAACAGACTGTAACCCTGTAAGTTAACTGCCCAGTCATAGCTTTCATCTAACCATGTCTCGGTTATTCCCACTATGTCAAAGTTACCTGTAGATATTTCTGCTTCTAGTTCTTCCATCTTGTTTGTCAGGCTTCTGGCGTTTGCGAGCATGCAGTTTAGAGGATTTTGTTTTGTTCCAATCTCCTCACTGTGGATTGTTTTAGAAATGTTCTTACCTCCCTTCTGAGTATGTTTTCCTGGGTCGTCTTTGTTCGAGTCTAATGTTTTTCTTCCCGTCCCCTCTTCTTCTAGTTTAACGCCCTCCTGATGAGTGTAGCGAGTCTTCTGGCGAATGTGTGTTTCCCAGGTTTGTTGAGGTGTAGTCCGTCTCTGGCGAGGAGTCCATCATACCAGTAATTCACACCATGGTCCAGGAATCCAAATCCTTGTTGTCTGCACCATCGTCTTAGCCAGTTGTTTGCATCAAGGATCCTGTTCCATCTCCTGGTGCCATGCCCGTCTACTGGAAGGATAGAAGAAAAAACTACCTGTGCATCCAGTTCCTTTACTTTCTTCCCCAACTCTTCAAAGTCCTTGCAGATTGTCGGTAGGTCCTTCCTTGCCGTGTCATTGGTGCCAACATGTATCAGAAGAAATGGGTGGACGTCCTTGGAGCTGAAGAGCTTTGGTATCCTATCGGTCACATCCTTGATCATCGCACCTGGAAGGCAGCATACTTCTCTTGCAGTTATGTCCGGTCTGCAGATGGCTGCTTCGGTGCCTCTCAGTAGTGAGTCTCCCACCACCACCACTCTTCGTTGCTTCTTGGCTGTACTTTTTGCTGTCACTTGTTGCTGTGTGCCCTTTTCTTTTTTGCTTGCTGGTATTGCTTCATTCTTAGGTGTGCCATCTTCATCCTCTACAAAGATTTGATATCGGTTCTTCCGTTGTGTGGTTGGTGATTTCTCCATGGTCTTCTTGCTTCTTTTGGTCACATGCTTCCACTCAAAAAAGAGGTCTGGATACACATGATGAGAGCATTATACTGCCTCTGTACAAATCCCTAGTTAGACCGCACATGGAGTACTGTGTCCAGTTTTGGGCACCGGTGCTCAGGAAGGATATAATGGAACTAGAGAGAGTACAAAGGAGGGCAACAAAATTAATAAAGGGGATGGGAGAACTACAATACCCAGATAGATTAGCGAAATTAGGATTATTTAGTCTAGAAAAAAGACGACTGAGGGGCGATCTAATAACCATGTATAAGTATATAAGGGGACAATACAAATATCTCGCTGAGGATCTGTTTATACCAAGGAAGGTGACGGGCACAAGGGGGCATTCTTTGCGTCTGGAGGAGAGAAGGTTTTTCCACCAACATAGAAGAGGATTCTTTACTGTTAGGGCAGTGAGAATCTGGAATTGCTTGCCTGAGGAGGTGGTGATGGCGAACTCAGTCGAGGGGTTCAAGAGAGGCCTGGATGTCTTCCTGGAGCAGAACAATATTGTATCATACAATTATTAGGTTCTGTAGAAGGACGTAGATCTGGGTATTTATTATGATGGAATATAGGCTGAACTGGATGGGCAAATGTCTTTTTTCGGCCTTACTAACTATGTTACTATGTTACTATGTTACATTTGTTTTAAGATGATTATTATTATTATTATTATTATTATTATTCATTTTTATAGCACCATTTATTCCATTGTGCTTTACATGTGAAAAAAGGGGCATAAATAGACAAGTACAATAAACATGAGCAATACAAGGCACTCAGGTACAGAAGGAGAGAGGACCCTGCCTGTGAGGGATCACAGTCTACAGGGGATAGGTGAGGACACAATACGAGAGGGTAGAAATGGTCGTTTAGCCAGTAGACTAAGGATCATTGCAGGTTGAAGGCTTGTCGGAAGAGGTGGGTCTTCAGGCTCCCTTTGAAGCTTTTCATGGTATATGAAAGTCTGATGTGTTGGGGTAGAGAGTTTCAGGGTATGGGGGAAGCACGGGAGAAGTCTTGGATGTGGTTGTGGGAAGAAGAGATAAGAGTAGAGAAGGAGATCTTGAGAGGATTGAAGGTTGTAAGGATCCAATTCCTTTTATGCAAATAAAAGCAGTAGTGGCAAAAATAAAACAATTGAAAAAGATGGCACTTCTGAATACATACAAAAATTAATTAGTCCAAAGTCAAAAGCAGCTATGGTAGACACAAGGGACAAATGAAAAAAATAAATGGTAGGAAGGTAACACACACAAGCCTGCAGGCAACGGGTTCCTGACCTACATGGTTCTTTATACAAGTCTCAGCCTAATTTTGCCTTCCCAAATAGGAATGAGCAAGAAATCTAGGTCCACAAATAACAGCCGTGGCAACAGGCCCAGTTATGGTGTGTGGGGTGCATGTACATCAAATTAGACTAACATTACAGGTGTAATAATTTGGGACATGTAGTTCAATTTCTTGTGATTTTTATTCATTTAGATGCACGAATATTTAAAAAACAAAAAACAAAAACAGCAAGGCTGTGCTGAGATGAAGAAAGGATTGCTTTAGCATTGTCTAAAGACTTTTTCAAACAGAGATTTATGGTGTGAATTATCCTGATGAGTATATTTAAAATTTTGGGGAAATTGCTTGAGAATTTGGGATAAAAAGTCCAAGGATATTTTCAAGGTTATACTTACTTCCTTCCGATATTTGAATTCAAAGTGTACTTCACAATAGAAAAGACCATGATTTGCAAAACCAATAGAGATTAAATTATGTTGTTAGAAGGCAGAATATCTCAAGAAGTATTGACCGTTACAATACAGTTTGGATTAAAAAAAATGTTCCAAATCCTCAGAGAGAGTGGAGTCAATACAGAGTCAATACGTTAGTAACAAGTATGCACCTTGTTTCCAGGACTGATATCATCAATGGACATTTGCCATGTGGCTGCAGAAGACAAGCAGGAATCTACAGATCCACTTCAGCAGAAGCCACAGAGAAAGAATCATACCATTCATCGTTTAGGACTCACAAATAACATTTAGATCATTTGTGTTATAAGACGATGCAATCAGCAAAATAATCCAAGATGAAAACTCAGACAACAATCTGAAGAGTCTATGAAGAAGGATTCATCGATGTCTGTGATGCATCAAATACGCTGAAATCTAAGATCATCTAGTAAGTGTGTGTAAGTGTATGGATTGACAGGCGTACAGGACTTGATGAGAGCATAGCTCAGCAACTTGTAGGAGTATCAGAAAATATATACAGGTGCTTCTCACAAAATTAGAATATCATCAAAAAGGTAATTTATTTCAGTTCTTCAATACAAAAAAGTGAAACTTATATATTATACATAGTCTTTACCGAGTGATTAGTGTTGAGCGATACCTTCCGTTATCGGAAAGTATCGGTATCGGATTGGATAGGCCGATGTTCAAAAACTATCGATACCGATACCCGATACCAATGCAAGTCAATGGGACCAAAATATCGGAATTAAAATAAACCCTTTCTTTCCTTGTAGGTTCATTCTACATGAAGGAAAACAACTAAGAATAATCTAGGATGTATTTGGGGAGGTGGCGGAGACATTAAAGGCATAGAGGTTTAGCCCAATCAAATAGAATAGCAGGAATTTTATTTTTTTAAGACGTTCGGAGTTACAAAGATATTGACTATGTTAAGATTTTTTTTATTTTGTCAGATATTGATGTTTCACTACTTCCACGCACTTCACCTTTTTTTTACTTTTCCCACACTTTCTTCTTCATCATCATCAGCATCTTTGACATCAACTTCTTCTTCACCTTATTCATCTTCTTCTTCATCTTCTACCTATTTTTTTTTTTACATTCTTCATATTCTTTTTATTCAACTATTATTTTTCTTCATATTCTACTTCTTCATCATATTCTTATTTGTGACAGGCATTCCTGTAGTTGTTATCTATAAAAGTTGGAAGATTACACCTTCCGTTCTGCCTGTCACAAAAGAGTTACATTCGTCAGCGTTCAGTTTGGCCTGCAGCATCCGGCTTTGTCCAGGGGCACCACGAGGAGGAACGGACTCACCCCCATACACTGCTTAGTCTTCTTCTTCTTATAGTTTAGATAATATCTTTTGCTCTGATATTAAGTGTTATGCTTAATGTTCTTCTGCTCTTTGTTCTGCAGCTTCTTGTTCTTCTGCTTCTCGGTCTTCCATGTCGTCGTCTCCAGGGTCGTCATCTCCGGGGTCATCATCATCGTCGTCATCGGGGTGGTCTTCAGGGTCATCGTCTCCAGGGTCATTAACATCTCAGTGGTTGTCGTCTCTGGTGTCGTCGTCATCTTAGGGGTGGTCTTCCGGGTCATCGTCTTTTGGGTCTTGAACTTGGAAATGTAGCAGAAGGTACAAGAAGACTGACAAAATGCCGAGAACCAGCTGATGGAACAGAAACTCGGATGACTACCCGAAGGTCCAAGAGCCGATGGAACTACCGAGGACCAGCTGACGTTACTGGAACCCGGTTACTAAGCAGGAGGTAGCTGTGCCAGAAAGCACTACCAAGGACCACCTGATGTTGGTGGAACTCAGATACCCAGAAGGAGGCACCTAAGCCAAAAGCTCTGCCCGGAACCAGCTGACGGTCCTGGAACCAGAATGGGGAGCAGAAGGTACAAGAGCAAAAGACACTGCTGAGAACCAGCTGACGGTACTGGAACCCGGATGGGTAGCCAAAGGTCCAAGAGCCAATGGAACTACCGAGGACCAGCTGACGTTACTGGAACCCGGTTACTAAGCAGGAGGTACCCGTGCCTGAATGCACTACCAAGACCACCTGACGTTGGTGGAACTTGGATACCCAGAAGGAGGCACCTAAGCCAAAGGCTCTGCTCGGAACCAGCTGACGGTACTGGAACCAGGATGGGGAGCAGAAGGTACAAGAGCAAAAGACACTGCCGAGAACCAGCTGACGGTACTGGAACCAGGATGGGAACCTATTCAAGATTGTCTTCCTAGAGCCCCAACTAGCAGTGTTGGAGCAAAGGGTCAGCAGGGGGAGCAGAGTGTAGGCCGAAACTTGCACTGGAGGCAGCTTTGTGTCTGCGTGGCGTTTGCAGGACACGTTGCCATCTACACAGCAGGGGAACAGCTGGCGTTGCTGAACACCACTGACACATTGGTGGGTGTTTTTCTCTGTGCAGCTTGCACTTCCGGGCACCAACTGGTGGTGTTAGAGCCCAGGGTCAGCAGGAGGAGCAGAGGAGCAGAGTGTAGGCCGAAGCCTGCACTGGCGGCAGCTTTGTGTCTGCGTGGTGTTTGCAGGACACGTTGCCAGCTACACAGCAGGGGAACAAATGCAGCATTACTGCTGTACAAGGTGGCTGTTATACATACAAATGCCTGGGGGGACAGGTTCCTTTTAATTTCAGTTGTTGAGTCTGTGTGGCGTTTGCAGGACACGATGCCGGCTACACAGCAGGGGAACAGCTGGTGTTGCTGAACCCCACTGACACATTGGCTGGTGTTTTTCTCTGTGCAGCCAGCACATCCAGGCACCAACTGGCGGTGTTAGAGCGCAGGGTTAGCAGGAGGAGCAGAGGAGCAGAGTGTAGGCCGAAGCCTGCACTGGCGGCAGCTTTGTGTCTGCGTGGTGTTTGCAGGACACGTTGCCGGCTACACAGCAGGGGAACAGCTGGAGTTGCTGAACCCCACTGACACATTGGCTGGTGTTTTTCTCTGTGCAGCCAGCACTTACGGGCACTAACTGGCAGTGTTAGAGCCCAGGGTCTGCAGGAGGACCAGTGTTGTGAATTCTGTTTTTGGGCTCCCTCTGGTGGTTACTGATGGTACTGGGTGACTTGTGTTCTCTGCGGTCTCTGGTCTCCACCTGTTCCATCAGGTTATGGGAGTTTCCTATTTAACCTGGCTTTTTTGTCATTTCCTCGCCGGCTATCAATGTAATCAGCGTGTCTTTTCACCTCTGCTCTCTGCGTCTGTTATCTTCAGGACAAGCTAAGTTTTGATTTTCCTGTTCCACGTTTTGCTTTATTTTTGTCTTAGTCCAGCTTGCAGATATGTGATTCCTTGCTGCTGGTTGCTCTAGTGGGCTGAAATTACTCCTCATGTTCCATGAGTTGGCACATGAGTTCAAGTAATTTCAGGATGGTTTTTTGAAGGGTTTTTCGCTGACCGCGCAGTTCACTTTTGTATCCTCTGCTATCTAGCTTTAGCGGGCCTCATTTTTGTTGATTCTATTTTCATAACTACGTATGTGCTTTCCTCTCATTTCACCGTTATTACATGTGGGGGGCTGCTATTTCTGTGGGGTGTTTCTCTGGAGGCAAGTGAGGTCTGTGTTTCTTCTGATAGGGGAAGTTAATCCTTCGGCTGGCGCGAGACGTCTAGGAATCATTGTAGGCACGTTCCCCGGCTACTGCTAGTTGTGTGTTTAGGTTCAGGATCGCGGTCAGCTCAGGTTCCATCACCCTAGAGCTTGTTTTGTTTTTGTGCTTGTCCATTTGTGATCCCCTGCCATTGGGATCATGACAGAGCAGAGTGTAGGCCGAAGCCTAGTTGAACCAATTTTAATGGGAACCTTTAAACCCCCCTCAGGTGTTACAAACTAGAAGAGCCACCTTGTGCAGCAGTAATGCTGCACAAGCCAAAGGTTGCTCTTTTAATTTTGTTCCTTGCACACGCTGAATGAAACACGTATAAAATTTAGCCTAAAAATTTAGTCAAACTGTCTTGGAGGCGGGAGTTTCCTTCTTAATGAGACGCAGCACAGCTGTCAAAAATACCACCTTGGGGCTGGGCGCGGCCTCCTGAGCGTCGCTTTTTGCTGTACAGGAGTCTGCGCTGCTGTGTTATCCCTTGGCCATGCGCTGTTAGCGCTGCCCGTCTTCTGACATCATTTGATGTCGGCCGGTGCGGTTCGCGATGCCCATGAATCCCAGCCCCGCAGTGTCTTTTCATTTATTCACACTGCGGGGCTGGGATTAATGGCCTTGCGCAGTAAATATGTTCGCCTCTCACTCATGTCCTTACACCTGCTTCAGAATTATGATCCAGTGACCTTGGAGCAGCATGCAAACTTTCACTGGAGTAGGTGGTCACTATACTGACCGCAAATTCTGATCTTAACACCGCAACTAGAAGTAGCCGTGGAGTGTACCTAACCAATCCTAGACACCTCGTCACAGCCGGAGGACTAAATACCCCTAAAGATGGAAATAGGAATACTATCTTGCCTCAGAGCAGAACCCTAAAGGATAGACAGCCCCGCACAAATATTGGCAGTGAGTCGGAGAGGAAAAAACATACACAGGCAGAAAAACAGGATTTAGCACAGGAGGCCACTCTAGCTAAAATAGGACAGGATAGGACAGAGTTCTGTGCGGTCAGTATTAAAACCCTTCAAAAATATCCACAGCAGAATATACAAAAACTTCCTCCATCTAACTAAAGACGTAGGAGCGTAAATCTGCAACTCCAGCGAATCCTACAATCAGAGCAGGAATACAATCAAAAACAAGCACACAGCCTGTGTGCCACAGAAAAAGAAACATACACTTATCTTTGCTGAAATGGCAGCCAAGTAGGAGAAGCCAGACAGAGATCCATCATATCCCAAAAAAACAGTGACAACTGGCAAGGACTAATGAGTCCTGCAAACCTAAATACCCCAGTCAGAACTGCAATTAGCAGAAACACCTGTCCAAGACTGCAGCCCAGGAAAATCTGCATTACCATCTGCTACCACCAGAGGGAGCTCAAAAGCAGAATTCACAACAGTACCCCCCCTTGAGGAGGGGTCACCGAACCCTCACCAGAGCCCCCAGGACGATCCGGATGAGCCAGATGAAAGGCACGGACCAAATCAGCAGCATGGACATCAGAGGCAAAACCCAAGAATTATCCTCCTGGCCATAACCCTTCCATTTGACAAGGTACTGAAGCTTCCGCCTCGAAAAACGGGAATCCAAAATCTTATCAACAACATATTCCAACTCCCCATCAACCAACACAGGGGCCGGAGGATCAGCAGAGGGAACAATGGGCTCCACATATTTCCGCAATAAAGATCTATGGAAGACATTATGGAAAGCAAAAGAGGCCGGAAGCGCCAGTCGAAAAGACACCGGATTAATAATCTCAGAAATCCTCTAAGGACCAATAAACTGAGGCTTAAACTTAGTAGAAGAAACCTTCATAGGAACATGACGGGAAGACAACAAGACCAGATCCCCAACCCGAAGCCGGGAACCAACACACCGACGACGATTAGCAAAACGTTGAGCCTCCTCTTGAGACAACACCAAATTGTCCATCACATGAGCCCAAATCTGCTGCAACCTGTCCACCACAGAATCAACCCCAGGACAGTCAGAAGGCTCAACCTGCCCAGAAGAAAAACGAGGATGAAAACCAAAATTACAAAAGAAAGGCGAAACCAAAGTAGCCAAACTAGCCCGATTATTAAGGGCAAACTCAGCCAATGGCAAGAAAGCCACCCAATCATCCTGATCAGCAGACACAAAGCATCTCAAATATGTCTCTAAAGTCTGATTAGTTCGCTCAGTCTGACCATTTGTCTGAGGATGGAATGTAGAAGAAAAAGACAAATCAATGCCCAGCCTAGCACAAAAGGCCCGCCAAAACCTAGCAACAAACTGGGAACCTCTGTCAGACACAATATTCTCCGGAATACCATGCAATCGGACCACATGCCGAAAAAACAGCAGAACCAAATCCGAAGAGGAAGGCAACTTAGGCAAAGGCACCAAATGAACCATCTTAGAGAACCGGTCACAAACAACCCAGATAACCGACATCCTCTGGGAAACCGGAAGATCGGAAATAAAGTCCATAGAAATATGCGTCCAGGGCCTCTCAGGGACCGGCAATGGCAAATGCAACCCACTAGCAAGGGAACAACAAGGCTTGGCCCGCGCACAAGTCCCACAGGACTGCACAAAAGAACGTACATCACGCGACAAAGAAGGCCACCAAAAGGACCTACCGACCAAGTCTCTGGTACCAAAAATGCCAGGATGACCAGCCAACACGGAACAGTGAACCTCAGAAATCACTCTACTAGTCCATCTGTCAGGAACAAACAATTTCCACACAGGACAGCGGTTAGGTTTCTCAGCTTGAAATTCCTGAAGAACCCATCGCAAATCAGGGGAAATGGCAGAAAGGACCACCCCCTCTTTCAAAATACTGACCGGTTCCAAGACCTTAGGAGAATCAGGCAAAAAACTGGGCATCAGCCTTAATGTTCTTAGAACCCCGAAGGTACGAGACCACAAAATCAAAACGAAAAAAAAACAAGGACCATCGAGCCTGTCTAGGATTCAGCCGTTTAGCAGACTCGAGGTAAATCAAATTCTTATGATCGGTCAAGACCACAATACGGTGCTTAGCTCCCTCAAGCCAATGTCACCACTCCTCAAACGCCCACTTCATAGCCAACAACTCCCGATTGCCGACATCATAATTGCGTTCAGCAGGCAAAAACTTACGGGAAAAGAAGGCACACGGTTTCATTAAGGAACCAACAGGATCCCTCTGAGACAAAACAGCCCCTGCCCCAATCTCAGAAGCGTCAACCTCAACCTGAAACGGAAGAGAAACATCCGGTTGGCGCAACACCGGAGCAGAAGTAAATCGATGTTTAAGCTCCTGAAAGGCAGAGACAGCCGCAGAGGACCAATTCACCACATCCGCACCTTTCTTCGTCAAATCTGTCAAGGGTTTAACCACGCTGGAAAAATTAGCAATGAAACGGCGATAAAAATTTGCAAAACCCAAAAATTTCTGAAGGCTCTTCACAGATGTGGGCTGAATCCAATCATGAATAGCCTGAACCTTAACCGGATCCATCTCTATAGATGAGGGATAAAAAATAAAGCCCAAAAAAGAGACCTTCTGCACCCCAAAGAGACACTTAGACCCTTTCACAAACAAAGCATTGTCACGAAGGATATGAAATACCATCCTGACCTGTTCCACATGAGACTCCCAATCATCTGAAAAAATCAAAATATCGTTCAAATATACAATCAATAACTTATCAATATAAGTCCGGAAGATATCATGCATGAAGGACTGAAAAACAGATGGAACATTAGTGAGCCCGAATGGTATCACAAGGTATTCAAAATGGCCTTCGGGCGTGTTAAACGCAGTTTTCCATTCATCACCCTGCTTAATACGAACAAGATTATATGCCCCCCGAAGGTCAATCTTAGTAAACCAACTAGCTCCCTTAATCCTAGCAAACAAATCGGTATTAAAGGCAAAGGATATTGAAACTTGACCGTGATTTTATTCAAGAGGCGATAATCAATACAGGGTCTCAAGGAACCATCTTTTTTAGCAACAAAAAAGAACCCCGCTCCCAACAGTGAAAAAGATGGCCGAATATGCCCTTTCTCCAAAGACTCCTTAATATAGCTCCACATGGCGGTATGTTCAGGCACAGACAGGTTAAAAAGTCGACCCTTAGGAAACTTACAACCTGGAATCAAGTCAATAGCACAATCGCAGTCCCTGTGCGGTGGAAGGAAACTGGACTTTGGCTCATCGAATACATCCTGAAAATCAGACAAAAATTCTGGAATTTCAGAAGAGGAAGAAGAGGAGATTGACATCAAAGGAACATCATTATGAACCCCCTGACAACCCCAACTAGTCACAGACATGGACTTCCAATCCAACACAGGATTATGTACCTGCAACCACGGAAAACCCAGCACGATAGCATCATGCATATTATGCAACACCAGAAATCGACAATCTTCCTGATGGGCTGGCGCCATGCGCATGGTCACCTGTGTCCAAAACTGGGGCTTATTTTTAGCCAAGGGTGTAGCATCAATGCCTCTTAAAGGAATAGGGTTCTGCAAAGGCTGCAAGGAAAAACCACAACGCCTAGCAAACCCAAAGTCCATTAAGTTCAAGGCGACGCCTGAATCCACAAACGCCATGACAGAAAATGATGATAATGAGCAGATCAAGGACACAGATAACAGAAATTTAGGTTGTACAGTACTGATGGTAAATGAACTAGCGATCCTCTTTGTCCGCTTAGGACAGACTGAAATGACATGAGAAGCATCGCCACAATAATAACACAACCCATTTTGACGTCTGAATCCTTGTCGTTCTGTTCTAGACAGAATCCTATCACACTGCATTGGCTCAGGAATATGCTCTGAGTACAACGCCACAGCGCGCACAGTTTTGCGCTCCCGCAAGCGCCGGTCAATCTGAATGGCCAGAGACATAGAATCACTCAGACCAGAAGGCGTGGGAAACCCCACCATGACATCTTTAACGGTTTCAGAAAGACCCCTTCAGAAAATTGCCACCAAAGCATCATTATTCCATTTAGTCAACACAGACCATTTTCTGAATTTCTGACAATACAATTCTGCCACCTCTTGACCCTGAGACAGGGCCAACAAGGTCTTCTCAGCTTGATCCACAGAATTAGGTTCATCATATAATAATCCCAGAGCCTGAAAAAAGGAGTCTATATTAAGCAAAGCCGGATTCCCAGATTCCAGGAAAAATGCCCAATCATGCGGGTCGCCACGCAGCAGGGAGATTACGATTTTTACCTGCTGAATGGAATCACCGGAGGATCGAGGTCTCAGAGCAAAAAACAGTTTACAGTTGTTTTTAAAACTCAAAAATTTGGATCTGTCACCAGAAAACAAATCAGGAGTAGGAATCTTCGGTTCTAAAGCAGGAGTCTGAACAATATAATCTGAAATACCCTGTACCCTAGCAGCAAGCTGGTCTACATGAGAAGCTATTTTCTGAACATTCATGCTAGTACAAAGCTCCTCAGCCACGCAGAGATTAAGAGGGAAGAGAACAGAAAGCAGACTGAAGAAAAAAAAATGGCTCAACACCTTTCTTCCCTTCTTCTGAGAGGCATTTAATTCCTTATTGGCCAGTTGTACTATTATGATCCGGTGACCTTGGAGCAGCATGAAAACTTTCACTGGAGTAGGTGGTCACTATACTAAGCGCAAATCCTGATCTTAACACCACAACTAGAAGTAGCCGTGGAGTGTACCTAACCAATCCTAGACACCTCGTCACAGCCGGAGGACTAAATACCCCTAAAGATGGAAATAGGAATACTATCTTGCCTCAGAGCAGAACCCTAAAGGATAGACAGCCCCCCACAAATATTGGCGGTGAGTCGTAGAGGAAAAAACATACACAGGCAGAAAAACAGGATTTAGCCCAGGAGGCCACTCTAGCTAAAATAGGACAGGATAGGACAGAGTTCTGTGCGGTCAGTATTAAAACCCTTCAAAAATATCCACAGCAGAATATACAAAAACTTCCTCCATCTAACTAAAGATGTAGGAGCGTAAATCTGCAACTCCAGCAAATCCAACAATCAGAGCAGGAATACAATCAAAAACAAGCACACAGCCTGTGTGCCACAGAAAAAGAAACAGACACTTATCTTTGCTGAAATGGCAGCCAAGTAGGAGAAGCCAGACAGAGATCCATCATATCCCAAAAAACATTGACAACTGGCAAGGACTAATGAGTCCTGCAAACCTAAATACCCCAGTCAAAACTGCAATTAGCAGAAACACCTGTCCAAGACTGCAGCCCAGGAACAACTGCATTACTATCTGCTACCACCAGAGGGAGCTCAAAAGCAGAATTCACAACAGTTCAGACTGTGCAGTGTCAGCTGATCCCTTATCGCATGCCACGGCCATGAAGCCGCACAGTCTGAAGAAGGCGGAAGGAGATGAGTGACAGTCAAAGATATGCACTGCTCATGCCCATCAATCACACCCTCGCAGTCAAAATAAATAAGACACCTAGGGGCGTTGTGTCGGGCAGGGCGGCCGCAGAGGCGCAGCCAGCCAACCAATGATGTCAAAAGATGGGCAGCGCTACCAAGGGGGTTGCTGCGTGTCATTACAAAGGAAAGTCACACCTCAGGGATGGTTTAATGGTCTCAGGGGACACATTTTATACGTGTTGAGTTCAACGTGTGCAAAGACAATAAGTGAGCCACCTTGTACAAATGCAGCATTACTTCTGTACAAGGTGGCTGTTATACATACAAATGCCTGGGGGGACAGGTTCCTTTTAATTTCAGTTGTTGAGTCTGTGTGGCGTTTGCAGGACACGATGCCGGCTACACAGCAGGGGAACAGCTGGTGTTGCTGAACCCCACTGACACATTGGCTGGTGTTTTTCTCTGTGCAGCTAGCACTTCCGGGCACCAACTGGCGGTGTTAGAGCCCAGGGTCAGCAGGAGGAGCAGAGGGAGTAGAGTGTAGGCCGAAGCCTGCACTGGAGGCAGTTTTAGGTCTGTTGTGTCTGTGTGGCGTTTGCAGGACATGATGCCGGCTACACAGCAGGGGAACAGCTGGCATTGCTGAACCCCACTGACACATTGGCTGGTGTTTTTCTCTGTGCAGCTTGCACTTCCAGGCACCAACTGGTGGTGTTAGAGCCCAGGGTCAGCAGGAGGAGCAGAGGAGCAGAGTGTAGGCCGAAGCCTGCACTGGCGGCAGCTTTGTGTCTGCGTGGTGTTTGCAGGACACGTTGCCAGCTACACAGCAGGGGAACAGCTGGCGTTGCTGAACACCACTGACACATTGGCGGGTGTCTTTCTCTGTGCAGCCAGCACTTCCAGGCACCAACTGGCGGTGTTAGAGCCCAGGGTCAGCAGGAGGAGCAGAGGAGCAGAGTGTAGGCCAAAGCCTGCACTGGAGGCAGTTTTAGCTCTGTTGTGTCTGCGTGGCATTTGCAGGACACGTTGCCGGCTACACAGCAGGGGAACAGCTGGCGTTGCTGAACCCCACTGACACATTGGCGGGTGTTTTTCACTTCCGGGCCCCAACTGCCCAGGGTCTGCAGGAGGCGCAGAGTGTAGGCCGAAGCCTATTTTGAGCAAGTTGAGAGGGAACCTTTAACTCCCCCCAGGCGTCTGTTGCTGAAAGAACCAAATTGTGCATCACAAATGCTGCAAAAGGAAAATGTGGCTCTTTTAATTATGCTCCTTGCAAACGCGGAACTAAACACTTATAAAATGTGTCCCCTGATACCGTGAAATCGTCCCGGAGGTGGGACTTTCCTTCGTGGTGGGGCGCAGCACCAACGTTATTCCTACCCCCCTTGGCGGCGTGCGCCGCATCCTCAGTGTTGTTGGAATCTGTCACCGAGCCAGCACTGTTATGCTCAACCTCGGTCATGTGCAGTTAGCGCTGCCCATCTTCTGACATCACTTGGTGTCAGGCTGGCTGTGCCTGTGCGTCCACGCTGCCCGTGATCCCACCTCGCTGTGTCATCTAATGTAGTCCCACTGCTGGCCTGGGATCCATGGGCATGCGCAGTGCATATCCTCGCCTCACACTCCCCTCCTTCCGGCTTCTTCAGACTCTGCGGCGTCACGGCCGTGGCATGCTATTAGGGATCAGCTGACGCCGCACATTCTGAAGAAGCCGGAAGGAGGGGAGTGTGAGGCGAGGATATCCACTGCGCATGCCCATGGATCCCAGGCCCACAGCGGGATTACATTAGACAACACAGCGTGATGGGATCACGGGCAGCGCGATCGCACAGGCCCAGTCCACCTGACACCAAATGATGTCAGAAGACGGGCAGTGCAAACAGCGCATGGCCAAGGTTGAACATAACAGCGCCGCCTCGGTGACACATTTTATAAGTGTTAAGTTCTGCGTGTGCAAGAAGCTAAACTAAAAGAGCTACCTTTTCCTTGTTCAGCATTACTGCTGCACAAGGTGGCTCTTTCAGTAACAAACGCCTGGGGGGGACAGGTTTCCTTAAATTTCAGTTGTTGTGTCAGCGTGGCGGTCGCAGGACACATTGCCGGCTACAGAGCTGGGGATCAGCTGACGTAACTGAAACCCAATAACACTGGATTGTATGTTTTGACTGTGCAGATGGTACTTCTGAACCTCAACTGGCGGTGTTGGAGCCCAGGAATTACAGCTCAGGTGGTAGAAAGATGAACACAACAGGAGACCTGGATTCTGTAGACACCCAATTATTTGATCAGGAAGAGGAGTGGCAAATTCCTGCGAGATCCAGGCCTGGTTCATTTTCAGAAAAGTAAGCCGGTCAACGTTATCGGAGGATAGTCGCATGCGATGGTCTGTTAGTACACCACCTGCGGCACTAAAGACGCATTCCGATAATACACTAGCCGCAAGGCAAGCCAGCAGCTCCAATGCATACTGGCTTAGCTCTGGCCATGTATCCAGCTTGGAGACCCAAAACTTGAAAGGGGAAGAGCCGTCTGGGAGTTCAGTCAGCGGGCAAGACATGTAGTCTGTCACCATCTGACGGAACCGTTGCCTCCTGCTGACTGGAGACGTCAGTGATGGTGTAGACATTTGGGGCGGGCACACAAAACTGTGCCACAGTTGGGCCATACTGGTCTTGCCTTGGGCAGAGGCACTGCTTCTGCTCCCTCTTTGTGCAGAGCCTCCTCGACTGCCTCGACGCACTGAGCTGCTTTGTAAAGCACTAGCAGCACTGCTCTCAGTTGGACTGGAGAAGATGATGGAATTTACCAGTGTGTCTTGGTACTCCCACATTTTACGCTCCCGGGTCAACGGTGTGATGAGGTTTTGTACGTTGTCCCGGTAGCGAGGATCGAGGAAGGTGTACACCCAATAATCAGCCATGTTGAGAATGTGGGCGATGCGGCGGTCGTTTCTCAGGCACTGCAGCATGTAATCAACCATGTGCTGCAGACTGCCAACTGGCCAAGAAATGCTGTCCCCTGCTTGAGGCATGATCTCTGCCCGCTCTTCATCACCCCACCCTCGCTGTATACACTGACTACTGGACAATTGTGTAACTCCCTCCTCTGGACGGATATGTTTCTCCTCCATTGACTCCTCCTCTTCCTCCTCACAAAGTGTCCCCTGCCTATGGCTTTGTGAGGAACCACGTGGCGCTGACTGTCCAGAAGCTGATGGAAATGGTGACTCCTCATTCTCCACCTCTTCCACAACATCATCCCTTAGTGCTTGGAGTGTTTGTTGAAGCAGGCAGATAAGGGGGACAGTCATGCTGACTAGTGCATCATCTGCACTCGCCATCCGCGTGGAATAATCGAAGGGACGCAAAACCTGGCAGACGTCCTTCATAGTGGCCCACTCTATGGTTGTGAAGTCTGAACGGCGCGGAGTGCGACTTCTTTGCACCTGATGCAGCTGGTACTCCATTACTGCTTGCTGCTGATCACACAACCGCTCCAACATATGTAACGTGGAATTCCACATGGTAGGTAGGTCACATATAATGCAATGTTCTGGAAGGCGGAATCGGCGCTGCAGAGCTGCAATGCACGATCTTGCCGTGCTGGAACGCCGCAAGTGAGCACACTCTAGGTGGACCTTTTGCAGCAGTGCATCAAGATCCGGATAGTCCCTCAGAAAACTCTGCACAACCAAATTGAGCACATGTGCCAGACATGGGATGTGAGTGAGGTTGCCAAGGGCCAAAGCTGCCACCAGATTTTGGCCATTGTCACACACTACCATGCTTGGCTGGAGATTCGCTGGCACAAACCACACATCGCTCTCCTGCTTGATGGCATTCCAGAGCTCTTGCGCTGTGTGGCTTTGATTCCCCAAAGAAATTAATTTCAAGACGGCCTGTTGACGTTTGGCCACGGCTGTGCTCATGTCGGTCGTATCATGTAAACGTTCATGGGTCCATGTGGATGTGGACGGTGGCGGCTCCTGCAGCGATGATTCTGAGGAACTTGTGTGTGAGGAGGAGTCAATGCGTACAGACTGGATTCCTGCAATCCTTGGAGTGGGCAGGACACGTCCTGCGCCACTCACACGATTTGTACCCGGCTCAACAACATTAACCCAATGGGCAGTGAGCATGTTGACTGGTCCACGCATCGGTGGTGAGGTGGACCTTGCTACTGACGGCGTTCAGTAGCGCGTGTTTTATGTGTCCCTCCACATGCTTGTGCAGGGCAGGGACGGCTTGCCTGCTGAAATAAAAGCGGCTGGGCACCTTGTACTGTGGGACTGCCAATGCCATCAAGTCACGGAAGCTGTCAGTCTTCACCAGCCTGAATGAGAGCATTTCAAGGGACAGTAATTTTGCAATGCCAGCATTCAGAGCCTGTGCTTGGGGGTGGTTTGCCGAGAATGGCTGCCTTTTCTCCCATGCCTGTACTACCGATGGCTGTAGACTGGTCTGGGACTGTAAGGATGACTGGGAACGTGGTGCTGTGGGTGGAATTACAGTGGGTCTCTAGACAACAGTGCCAGAGGTTCTTCCATGGCGAAAGTGGGAGGAAGCCGAACCAGCTGTGTGTGAGCTGGAGGAAGAGGCAACATGAGCTGAAGAGGTGGTAGCTGCCGCTGTTGGTTGGCCTACATCTTCAGTCTGTTTCTGTAACTCCACCGCGTGCCTGGTCCGCACATGTTTCCACATATTTGTGGTATTGAGGTTGCTGACACTTTTCCCTCTTTTCACTTTCTGATTACACAGCTTGCATTTGACAAAGCAAATGTCATCTGCAACTGTGTCAAAAAAGGACCAGACACTGCAAGTCTTGGGAGCACCCTTTTTGGCTTTTGGAAGAGACATGCTCCTAATCGGTGCCGAAGTGGAGGCTACAGGCTCCGCAGTTTTCCCCCTCCCTCTCCCTCTTTGGCCCGTTCGGGAAATCTCTTCCTCAGAGCTGCTCCCACCACCTTCCTGTACCTCACGCCACGATGGGTCAAGGACCTCATCATCTCCAATACCCTCTGCCACCAACTGCTCCTCCTGGGTAGTCTCAGCAGCACAGTACGCACCAGAAAGTGGCACCTGAGTCTCATCATCAGATGCGTACTGCGGTGTGGTGACCGGAGGCACTGGCCCACCCGCCTCTTCAGGGTCAGAGAGACAAAGCTGTTGGGCATCACTGCACACTGCCTCTTCTTCCATTTCTCCAATGCTGCTTGGCTGGCCCCCTGTTTCCAAGCCAAGAGATTCAGAGAACAGAAGTAGAGACGGCTCCTGTCCTGGGCTCTCTGACTACCTGGGCAATTTGGCAGGTGGTGAAGAGACAGATGGCTGCTCTCCAGTGCTCTGTGCCTGAGAGGATGTGGCACTAATTGAAGTCGATGCGTTAGCTGCCATCCATCCGACAACGGCTTCAATTTGATCTTCACGCAGCAGCGGTGTACGGCGCTCTCCTACAAAGCTGCGCATGAAGGACTGTTCCCTGCTGAAACTGGGTGATGATGAGTCACTGGTGCCCACAGCAGGCACAGAATCACCACATTCTCTCCCTGCTCCGCGCCCACGCCCACATGCCTTACTCCCTACCCTCTTCGTCTTGGTTGACTGATAAAGATAAGCAGAAAAGTACTAAGGCCTTAGTGTGCTTATTCCTGGACAGCCCCTAACAGGTATAAGAAACACTAATTTTCTAAAGTGTGGACTAGACTTTAATATGAGCAAATGTGGCCTACACAACTGTAAAGTGGTGTGTTTGGTGAACTTTATATTTTTTTTTGGGGGGGGCAGATCTGACTACAGAGCGAGTTGCACCCACACGGAGACCATGCAGACAGCCGTAAACGGCGCTGAAGGCCCCAAAAACCTCCTCTATGTTATCCTATGTAGTGTTTTTCTAATAGGAAATTTTTGAAAAAATGTGCACCAGGCTGCACTATTAGCAAAAAAGGAAAATGTATTTCACGGTATGAGGCAGTGACATCCTGAATACAACCGGCTGTGGCTGCACACAGACTACAGGGCGAGCTGCACTCACATGGAGACCGTGCAGACAGCCGTAAACGGTGTTGCAAGGCCCCAAAACACTCCTCTAGGTTATCCTATGTAGTGTTTTTCCACAATTTAGCTGGATACGGGTGGAAAGCCACTAATAGGAAATATTTGAAAAAAATGTGCAGCAGGCTGCACTAATAGCAAAAAAGGACAATGATTAGAACAGTATGAGGCAGTGTGAACCACCCTGAGCTGAATACAACCGGGTATATGGCTGCACACAGACTACAGAGTGAGCTGCACTCACACACATACACACACACAGAGACCTTGCAGACCGCTGTGAAAACAGCGCTGCAAGGCAAAAACAAGGTTCTCACGCAGCAGTTGCTAAATTAGCCTGGGAAAAGCACAATGAAGCATATCGCTATCTCAACTGGCCCTCAGTCAGAACACAGCATTCTGTCCCTAACTGAATTCACAGCAGAGTGAGCCCAAAATGGCGGCAGCGTTTTTTATAGTGCATCATGACATCATTTCAGCAGCCAATCACAGCCTTGCCAGTAGTTACATGCCCACCATGCTGAACAGGATGTGCCCACACTTGCAATCATTCCTCATTGGCTGAATTTGTGCAGTTTGAAGTCTGGGACCTTCCGATTCCGGTATCCGATAGGCGGTAAATATCAGAACTCGGTATCGGAATTCCGATACCGCAAATATCAGCCGATACCCGATACTTGCGGTATCGGAATGCTCAACACTAAGAGTGATGCATTTCACATGTTTATTTCTGTAAATGTTAATGATTATGGCTTACAGTCAATGAAAACCCAAAAGTTATCTCAATAAATTGGAATAATGGACAAAAAAACCTGCAAAGGTTTCTTAAGCATTTTAAAAGGTCCCTTAGTCTTTTTCAGTAGGCTCCACAATCATGGGGAAGACTGCTGACTGACTTGATAAAAAAGGAAGGCAGCTGACAGCACATCAATAGTGGGATGCACGCTCTAGTCCAACGACCCAATTGAAAATAAACAATCTTCAAAGTAAAAGGAACAGCATCCAGTCCAGGTGATAAAAGAATCCAATATCTTTATTCTGCTCAGAGTGAGTACTCGTAATTGGCCCATTGCTGAAAGTTTTGAGCGCCAGGATTGATCTCCATAATGTTAGGTTCTGGCTTTTTTTATATAGGATAGTTGAACCTGATAGGCTCTTTGGTTTCTGTGACAACAGGAAAACCTGGCTGTGACTGGCCAGGTTTATACATAAAGGGTTAATATGCACATACTACTTTTTGTTTATATTGTATTATTCTGTTATTTTTTGTTTTTTATGTTGGAGATTTAAGATGTAGACATTGATGCGGTTAATTGTGTATTTTGTAATGTATATTATATGTATTGGGTAAAGGGCGGCACCTTGTCAGTGATTGGTGAGCTTGTGCCACCACACTATATAAGGCAGCCATGATGTGTTTTGTGCGTTCTTGATAAAGACCTTTTTAGGTCGAAACGTCGCATTATGGCAGAATAAAGATATTTAATTCTTTTATCACCTGGACTGGATGCTGTTCCTTTTACTTTGAAGATTGCTGACTTGGCAGATGTCCAGAAAGCAGTCATTGATGCAAAAGCTCATTGCTAAAGAAGATGGCTGCTCACAGAGTGCTGTATCCAAGCAAATTTATGCAAAGTTGAGTGGAAGGAAAATGTGTGGTAGAAAAAGATGCACAAGCAACCGGGATAACCACAACCTTGAAAGAAAAGGCCATTCAAAAATTTGGAGGAGATTCACAAGGAGTGAACCGATACTGGAGTCATTACTTCACACACAGATGTATCCAGGACATGGGCTACAAGTGTCGAATTCATGGTGTCAAGCCACTCATGACCAATAGACAACGCCAGAAGACTCTTACCTGGACCAAGGAGAAAAAGAACTGGACTGTTGTCAGTGTTCCAAAATGTTGATTTCCAAATGAAATGCAAAATTTACTTTTGGAAGGTCCCAGAGTCTGAAGGAAGAGGAGAGGCCACAATCCAAGCAGCTTGAGGTCTAGTGTGAAGATTGTACAATCAGTGATGGTGGTGATGGTGAACTCAGTCGAGGGGTTCAAGAGAGGCCTGGATGTCTTCCTGGAGCAGAACAATATGGTATCATACAATTATTAGGTTCTGTAGAAGGACGTAGATCTGGGTATTTATTATGATGGAATATAGGCTGAACTGGATGGACAAATGTCTTTTTTCGGCCTTACTAACTATGTTACTATGTTACTATGTGCTGGTGCAGGTTCACTGTGTTTTATCAAGACCAAAGTCAGCACAGCCGTCTACCAGGACACAGGACATTTTAGAGTGCTTCATGTTTCCCTCTGCCGACAAATATTTTGGAGACGGAAATGTGATTCTCCAGCAGGATTTGGCACCTGTCCATACTGCCAAAAGTACCAATACCTGGTGTAAAAACAAAAGTATCACTGTGCTTGATAGGTCAGCAAACAAGCCTGACCTTAACCCCATAGATAATATATGGAGTATTGTCAAGAGGAAGATGAGAGACACCAGACCCAACAATGCAGACAAGCTGAAGGATGCTATCAAAGCAAACTGGGCTACCATAACACCTCAACAGTCCAAAAGGCTGATCGCCTCCATGCCATGCCACATTGATGCAGTAATGAACTCCTAATTAAGGCATGGTATAAAAAAAAAACTAAGAAAAATATTGATTAGTATATAGCATAAGTAAACATATTACCAGAGCTGGAATTTGGTACCATGGACCCCTACTTGTGTTTCAGTCCCATAACCTTCTTCTGAGGAAGTGGCCAAGTATTTTACATAGCTTCCAAATACAGTATATGAACCAGTAGCCAATGATGTTTGGTGTATCATCAACATAACGTGCATCAAGATAAATTGCCAGTGCTGATTGACACATGTGACCACCCGAACCTGCTCATCAATTGCCTAATCAAAAGCATTATGGAGAAGCAGCAATCATGTGACCTGGAACCACACCCACATGGTCAAGTGAGCGGGCACCCAGCCAATTGAGTGCAGTGTCACCATTCGAGCAGATGGGACCAAGGATGGGCAGGACTGTGATGCAGTGGTTAGCACCGCAGCCTTGCGGCACTGGAGTCCAGAGTTCAAACCCCACCAAGGACAACATCTGCAAAAGAGTCTGTATGTTCTCTCAGTGTTTGCATGGGTTTCCTCCGGGTACAGCGGTGATAATTGCGACAGCGATGATAATGTGTGCAAAAATGTAAAGTGATGCAGAATTTGTTAGCGCTATATAAAAAAATTAAAGAAAAGAAAGGATACAAGTGGGGTGTCACGGGGCTACCGCGACCGAGAGGTTCCGGAGAACCGTAGCGCTCTGGGTTTCATTCACACACAGTGAACAGAAGCTCTTCTCCTGTGTTCTGACCTGGCTGCTTTGTGCCAGCAGTGCAGGAGTTAACCTTATTGCTGAGTTGCTGAGAGCTGGGTCTCTCAGCTGAAGTGGATTTTGTAATCTCATCCTCTATATAGACTCAGCCCTGACTACAGCTATTGTCAGTGATCAGTTCAGCTGGCTGGCTTGGAGAGTGTGAAAGAGCGTAGAGTTGGAGTTTGGAGGTTTATTTACAGAGATTGGTGTCTGCTGTTTTGGTTGCATGTTAAACCTGTTTTCCTTCCTAGTTTTTTCCTTCTCTTCCCTTTTCTGTGTTTCCTCTGTGGTTGTGTGAGCATTTGGTGAGTTTGAGACATTTAGTTACCTTGTCTGTATACCCTGTTAGTTGTTGTATTTATACACTGGTGCAGTCCACCTCCCTTGAGGGGAGAGGGGGCCACTGATAGGGCCTGCACAGGAGACAGGGATACGCTGGCGGCTCAGGCCTCCGAACCATGATAGGTACCCCTGAGATAAGGAAAAGCCATGGCCCCATTATAGTGGCAGGGACAGGTGCGGGTCCCAGTATGCTGTCCTGCCCCTTTATTGCCGTTAGTGGCGTGACATGAGGAGGTTATACCACCACTGACAAGAGGGGAGACATATCAGAAATGGAACCAGTATATTGAAAAATTGAATAGGCATCAAGTTAGTCTGAATATGTACAAAACCTCATTGTCCAAGTTCCCAATAAAGTTTATTTTATTAACTTTCCAAAGATGATATGGTTTCTCTACACCATTTTTGTATATGATTTACAAAATTTGATATAAGAGTACATTGCATTGTCTGTAATGTATCACATAATTATAATGAGCGATTAATGGTAACTAGATGGTGGCCCGATTCTAACGCATCGGTTATTGTAGAATATATATGTAGTTTATTTATGAAGATTTAAGAATAATGCAATGAAATCAGCGAAGCGTGGTTCAAATCTTGGGCCAATTGGCAGCCGGACTGCGCCTGTCGCTGATTGTTCGCGGCCGGATGGACGCGACCAGTTAGAGAAGCGTGGTTCAAATCCCTGGCCAATTTGTGGCCTGACTGCGCCTGACGCTGATTGGTTGACGCCAGCCGGACGCGACCAATCACCAAAGTGGTGTTTAAATCCCGCGCCAATATCGCTGATTGGTCGCGGCCGGTTGGCGTGACCATTCAGCGTAGCGTGGTTCAAATCCTGCGCCAAATTGTTGCTGAAATAAATGTTATTTATAGCAAACTTTATTTGATTTGTATTTTCTTACTAACAAGCTGTTAATTATAATTTTTTATTTGTATTTGGAAATAATAAAATAAAGAGAACTCATGAGACAGAGGCAAAAAAATCTCCCAAGACTCACGTCACCTGGCACCTTGCCGTTTATTACTATATAAATATCCGGCCATGAAGCCATTGTGGTTCATATTAATCTTGTGTGACGACCACATAACGTGACGGTGATGATCACTTTTTCCTCTGGGACATTTCTACACAAGAGAACTAATATTCACAGATTCTGCACTAGATTTCCTGATGAATAATGATAAATATCTGCTGTAAGTATTAGCAGGAAATCTCCAGATATCATCCAGACTGACGGCAGCGGAAGATTCTTTTACTTCTGTGATTTGAAAAAAAATGTCTTTTCATTTTCTAATTAAAAATTGTATGAAGCTTCACACTTGACATATAATTCTGCTCTGATTGTTCATATTCTTTACCTTTTACAGATACTTTGGCATTTTTCTAACCAATATACACAACATTGTATAATAAATGTTTTTGCTTTCATATTTCTCACCTTAAAAATTGCATCGTTTCGTAGCTTGTTCATTCTGAAATGCAGGAAAGCAATTTGACAGCGGTCACTGAGTTTTTTATTTTAGGATTTCAAGGCAGCCAAGGTTTCAGAATTTCACTGTTCTTTCTTTTCTTGGTGATTTACTGTGGGACGATATGTGGGAACCTCCTGATCATCACCCTGGTGTCCACCAGCAGGAACCTCCACACTCCAATGTACTTCTTCATCTCACAACTGTCCGTCAGTGACATCTTGGTGATCTCAGATATTGTCCCCTACTTGCTCCACATCCTACTGAATAATGGGGGGAGCATTAGTCTTATTGAATGCATCACTCAGTTATATTTCATAGGCGCCTCTGAATCATCTGAATGTTTTCTTCTCGGTTTGATGTCTTACGACAGATATGTGGCCATCTGTAATCCTCTGCGTTACTCCAACATCATGACAGATAGACATTGTAGGATATTATCTATTACCTGTTGGCTGTTTCCACTTCCTTTTCTTTTAATGTATTTAATAAAAACTGGAACACTCAATTTTTGTGGTTCAAATATCATTGACCACTTATATTGTGACATTATCCCCTTGCTAGGACTTGCCTGCTCTGATATCTTCATTATTCAATTGGAAATTTGTCTTTTGTCCATTGTAAATGTAATTATCCCATCCACAATCATTGTAATATCCTATGTGTATATTGTGTTAGCAGTGCTAAAGATCCCATCCAGCACCGGTAGACAGAAAGCCTTCTCCACCTGTAGCTCCCACCTCATTGTGGTCTCCTTATACTACTGGACCATGTTCACTATTTATATAGTCCCAACAAAAGGCCGATCACAGACCATGAGCAAGATCCTGTCTCTGCTATATACTGTGTTTACTCCTTTAGTTAACCCCATTATATACAGTCTAAGAAATAGAGACATTCAGAAAGCCGTACAAAAAACACTTGATAAACTCATGATATAGTGCACATAAAAATGGACGATATCTATTATCAAGAAGACTATTATAGATAGATGATAAATGAAAGATAATGGACGATAGAGAGATAGACAATAGATAATAGACTGGAAGGTAAAGGAATAGAAAACCACTATAATGTTTCGGTTTCTTTTCACATTCACCCCCATACTACTTTATTTCTTCCTATCTCCTGTAATCACTCCACCCAGTAAGGAACTAGTCATTTCTCCCTCCATCCTCCCCAGCCACCTCACCTCCTCCACAGAACTAATCCTCCACATACAATCCTTTCTCGCCAGGCACACACGGCCACATCATGACCTATCCTGCTCACACCTTCTAACGCTCTGTCTGATACTCCTCATCTCTGGTGACATATCCCCTAATCCTGGCCCTCCTCATCACATCCCCACACTCATTTCTAATCCCCTGCCACGATCTTCTACACGTCCTCGCAACCACAGTAACCTCATACCCATTCATCCAGCCCCCACTCCCCCAATTTCCCTATCTGGAGCACTATGGAACGCACACTCTGTCTGCAATAAACTGTCATTTATCCATGACCTCTTTATCAATAACAAACTCTCCTTCCTCGGCATCACTGAAACCTGGCTCACCCCTTCTGACACCGCCTCCCCTGCTGCACTCTCTTACGGTGGCTTCCACCTTTCTCACACAACCCGCCCCAGCAGCAAGCATGGCGGAGGAGTTGGTTTTCTCCTGTCAGATAACTGCTCCTTCACCCCAATCCCACTGCCACCCTCTGTTACCCTCCCTTCCTTTGAGGTGCACTCTGTGCGCATCTACTCCCCCTCCAACCTCCAACTGGCTGTCATCTACCGTCCCCCAGGGCCAGCCACCACCTTCTTTGACCACTTCACGACCTGGCTACTCCATTTCCTCGCCGCTGACATCCCCACTTTCATCATGGGCGACTTCAACATCCCCATTGACACTTCCCTCTCAGCTGCCACTAAACTTCTATCCCTCATTTCCTCCTTTGGCCTCACTCAATGGTCTTCTACAGCCACCCACAAAGATGGTCACACACTGGACTCATTTTCACCCGCCTCTGCTCCCTATCTAACCTCTCAAACTCACCTCTTCCTCTTTCTGACCACAACCTACTTACATTCTCTTCCCTTTCCACTCCTTGTCTACAACCCCCACCCACAAACTCTCACATCCTCGCAGAAATCTTAAACACCTTGATCTTCACTCACTCTCTGAATCCCTCCTCCCTCTCACAGACATAAGCTCCCTACACAATGCGGATGATGCTGCCGCTCTATATAACACCACAATAGCTGCAGCTTTGGAATCTCTTGCCCCTCTCACACATACCAAAGCTCGCAAAAATCAACAGACAACCCTGGCACACCAGCATGACCAAAGAACTGAGGCGAGCTTCCAGAGCTGCTGAGCGCAGATGGAAAAGATCCCACTCCATTGAGCACTTCATCGCATTCAAACAGTCCCTCACTACTTTCAAAACCACGCTCGCCACAGCAAAATAAACCTACTTCTCATCTCTCATATCCTCCCTGTCTCACAACCCCAAACAGTTATTCAACACCTTCAACTCTCTCCTCCGTCCCCCAGCACCTCCTCCCTCCCCACTCCTCTCAGCTGAAGACTTTGCCTCATTTTTCAAGCAGAAAATTGAGAACATCAGAGACAGTTTTAGTAAACAACCCCCAGAACCCTTCCTCCCAACTACCCAGCCCTCCACCTCCAAAACCAACTTCTCCACCATTACAGAAGACGGACTCTCCACTCCACTCTCAAGATCGCATCTCACCACCTGTGCACTTGACCCACTCCCATCCCACTTCATCCCAAACCTCACCACAGTCTTCATCCCAACCCTAACCCATCTCTTCAACCTATCACTAACAACTGGCATTTTCCCCTCAAGCTTTAAACATGCCTCAATCACACCTATCCTCAAAAAGCCCTCTCTTGACCCATCCTCTGTATCTAGCTATCGCCCTATATCACTTCTCCCCTTTGCCTCAAAACTACTGGAACAACATGTCCATCTTGAACTGTCCTCCCATCTCTCTTCCTGCTCCTTCTTCGACCGCTTTCAATCAGGCTTCTGGTCACACCACTCCACTGAAACTGTCCTAACTAAGGTCACCAATGACCTATTAACTGCCAAGAGCAAGCGACACTACTCTATCCTCCTCCTCCTGGACCTGTCCTCTGCCTTTGACACAGTGGACCATTCCCTGCTGCTGCAGACCCTCTCATCCCTTGGAATCATAGAATTGGCCCTATCGTGGATCTCATCATACCTAACTGACCGTACATTCAGCGTCTCCCACTCACACACCACCTCCTCACCTCGCCCCCTATCTGTCGGAGTCCCACAAGGTTCAGTCCTTGGGCCCCTGCTCTTCTCCATTTACACCTTTGGCCTGGGACAGCTCATAGAATCTCACGGCTTTCAGTATCATCTCTATGCTGACGACACACAGATCTACATCTCTGGACCTGATATCACCTCCCTACTAACCAGAATCCCTCAATGTCTGTCAGCTATTTCATCCTTCTTCTCCACTAGATTTCTAAAACTTAACATGGACAAAACAGAATTCATCATCTTTCCCCCATCTCACAAGACCTCCCCAACGAACCTATCCATTACAGTAAACGGCTGCCCACTCTCCCCAGTCCCACAAGCCCGCTGTCTTGGGGTAATCCTTGACACTGATCTCTCCTTTAAACCACATATCCAAGCCCTTTCCACTTCCTGCCAATTTCAACTCAAAAATATTTCACGGATCCGCACATTCCTAAACCAAGAATCTGTAAAGACCCTAGTCCATGCCCTCATCATCTCCCGCCTTGACTACTGTAACCTCCTGCTCTGTGACCTCCCCTCTAACACTCTTGCACCCCTCCAATCTATTCTAAACTCTGCTGCCTGACTAATCCACCTGTCCCCCTGCTATTCCCCGGCCTCTCCCCTCTGTCAATCCCTGCACTGGCTCCCCATCACCCAGAGACTCCACTACAAAACCCTAACCATGACGTACAAAGCCAGCCACAACCTGTCTCCTCCATACATCTGTGACCTCGTCTCCCGGTACTTACCTACACGCAACCTCCGATCCTCACAAGATCTCCTTCTCTACTCCCCTCTTATCTCCTCTTCCCACAATCGCATACAAGATTTCTCTCGTGCATCCCCCCTACTCTGGAACTCTCTACCACAACACATCAGACTCTCATCTACCATCGAAACTTTCAAAAAGAACCTGATGACCCACCTCTTCCGACAAGCCTACAACCTGCAGAAACCACCGATCGACCAAACCGCTGCATGACCAGCTCTACCCTCACCTACTGTATCCTCACCCATCCCTTGTAGATTGTGAGCCTTCGCGGGCAGGGTCCTCTCTCCTCCTGTACCAGTTATGACTTGTATTGTTCAAGATTATTGTACTTGTTTATTATGTATACCCCTCCTCACATGTAAAGCGCCATGGAATAAATGGCGCTATAACAATAAATAATAATAATAATAATAATAATAATAGAATGATGATAAATAGATAATATATAAGATAATAGATAATTGATAGATATAGATAATAGATGATAGAGAGATAGACAATAGATAGATAATAGATAGATGATAAATATATAATAGATAAGATAATGGATAATAGATGATAGAGAGATAGACAATAGATAGTAAGATAGATAGATAATAATTAAAGAAAATTTGCCAGCACTACAAAAAATGGGTGCAATAAAACCTGTTAAGGTGATGTCCTAACCTCCAAATTAGAAAACCAGATTAAAAAAAAACAGGCAGCACTCTAAAAATCAAAGTGAAAAACCGCGGCTTTACTGATCCATTAGCATCAATGTTTCGGCAGATTTTTCTGCCTTTCTCAAGCAGTGGACAATCATCAAGTGAACAAATAGTGTTTCCACAGTTTACCATCCATCAATTATGTAACACAGTGTTAATTAATACGTCAGGTGCTCATACCAGCACATTCAGTAATACATGTGAACAAGTCACCTAGTTGATATACATCTGTAATAAAGTGTCAATGAGTTCATATAAAGAAAGATACCATACTCATATGGAACTACTAAAACAGTAACATTACAGAGAAAATCTTACTGTACATCTATGTTAACCCCTTAAATATAAAAATATGATATAAATGAGGTATCACTGTAATCGTACTGACCTGAAGAATAAAGCTGCTTTATCAATTTTACCACACGTGGAATGGTATAAACACCCCCCCTAAAATTAATTCAGAAATTGTTGGTTTTTGTTCATTCTGCCTCCCAAAAATCAGAATAAAAAGCGATCAAAAAATATCATGTGCCAGAAAATGGCACCTATAAAAACATCAACTCGTCCCGCAAAAAACAAGACCTCACATGACTCTGTGGGCCAATTTACGGATAAATTATAGCTCTCAAAATGTGGTGATGCAAAAACTATTTTTTTCAATAAAAAGTGTCTTTTGCACCAGATGGTTGCTAGAGCCAACATGGCTGTTATGTTATATTATGATTGATCATTCTCTTACAATAAGGTATCACCTTTAACACCTTTCTGGGGTGATGACTTGAAAAATGTAAAACATTATTCCTGTCCTTTTTTTTAAGAAAAAAGTTTTGTCTTCGATGTGCTTTTTGGTTTAATCCACAGTTACCGCCCACTAATTTAAGTACTGATGTTTTGGGAGCAATGGGAATTGTTTTTGTTGATTTGTGTAACAAAGTCCTGTGGCGGAACAAAGAAGCGACTATTTGTTCTGTAATTGTACCTGTGGAGGAAGAGGAGAGTCACAAATTACCCATTGCCAGGCTAGGATCATGTACTAATGAAAATGTTGAAAAAGTTGACAATGAGGTTTTAAAAAATGAAGTGAAGCAAAGGTTCCCTGAATTGTGGATCTCAAAGAAAACCAATTGTTGGTTAATATAAACTCAAGTTAAAATTGATGATGACAAGCTACCACCTTTCCAGCGCCAGTATCGCATTCCTGAGGATGTAATCCCATACATAAGGGTTGTGGTCAGTGAATTGGAAAAAGCAAGGTGTTGTTCTGAAAGGTAATTCTCCACTTAGCAGTCCCATTTAACCTACAAAAAAGGAAGATGGCAGCTTTCAAATGGTTGTGGACTTGAGACTTGTAAATACGTACACCCCTTAGCGGCTCACCTTGTTGTATCTGTCCCTGAAGTTACGTCACAGCTGAGGGGTGATTGCAAAGTGTTTTCCTATTTGGATATTGCAAATGGCTTTTTCTCAGTACCCCTAGGGTCACATTGCGTTAGTGCAATCCGTTTAGCGCTAGCGCTAGCAGATTGCGCTAACGGAATGTTTTTTCCGGGGCCGCGTTCCGGGGTCGCGGTAACGTCCCCGCTCTCGCAGATCCCCGATCTGCGAGAGCGGGGAACGAACCGCGGGTGCGCCTCGGACGCTGCAAGCAGCCTCCGCGGCGCACCACAAAACACCGACACGTCGCTAGCGCGTGCCGAGCCTGGCATGCGCTAGTGCTGCGCGTTCCCATTGCCGTGAATGGGCGCGCTAACGGACGCGTTGCACGGCGTTAATTTCATCGTGCAACGCTGTCCATTAGCGCGTTCCAATTAACGCAATGGGAACCTAGCCTTAGAACCCCTTGGCTACGGAAACAAAGTCCCACAATTGATGATTTATTAATTCAAACTGTCGTCGAATGTGAACACAAAGGGACTCTAGAAAATATTTGTTAGGTTTTATAAGATGCAGGACTCAATATGAGCCTAGATAAAGTACAATTGATGAGTAGTGTTGAGCATTCTGATACCGCAAGTATCCGGTATCAGCCGATATTTGCGGTATCAGAATTCCAATACCAAGTTCCGATACTTTCAGTATATCGGATACCGGAATCGGAAGTTCCCATAATTCAAAGAGCCAGAATTCAGCCAATGAGGAATAATTAGAAGTCTGGGCACATCCTGTTCTGCATGGTAGGCATGTAACTGCTGGCATGGTTGTGATTGGCTGCTGAAATTATGTCATGATGCAGTACAACAGTCGCCACCACCATTTTGGGTTCACTCTGCTGTGAATTCAGTTAGGGACAGGACGCTGTGTTCTGACTGAGGGCCAGTTTAGAGATAGTGATTTGCTTCATTGTGCTTTACCAAGGCTAATATAGCAACTGCTGTGTGAGAACCTTTTTATGCCTTGCAGCACTGTTCACAGCTGTCTGCAAGGTGTCTGTGTAAGTGCAGCTCAATCTGTAGTCTGGTCTGCAGCCACCGCTGGTTGTAGTCAACTCAGGGTGCGTCACTGCCTCATTCTGTTCCATTGTCCTTTTTGCAATTAGTGCAGCCTGCTGCACATTTTTTCAAATTTATCCTATTAGTGGCTTTCCATCCGTATCCTGCTAGATTGTGGAAAAATACTATATAGGATTACATAGAGGAGCTTTTTTGGCCTTGCAGCACTGTTTACGGCTGTGCATGGTCTCTGTGTGAGTGCAGCTCACTCTGTAGTCTGTTCTGCGGAAAAAACAAACAGTTTATAAAGTTCACCAAACACTCCACTTTAGAGTTGTGTAGGCCACATTAGCTCATATTAAAGTCTAGTCCACACTTGATAAAATTAGTGTTCCTTATACCTGTTAGCAGCTGTTCAGGAATAAGCACAGTAAGCCCTTAGTACTTTTCTGCCTATCTTTTTCAGTCTACCAAGATGAAGAAGGCTGGGAGTAAGGCACGTGGCGTGGGCGTGGAGGTGGAGCAGGGAGAGTACGTGGGGATTCTGTTCCTGCTGCGGGCACCGGTGACTCATCATCCCCCAGTTTCAGCAGGGAACAGTCCTTCATGCGCAGCTTTGTAGGTGCTCGCCGTGCCCCACTGCTGCAGGACAAACAAATTGAAGCCGTTGTCGGATGGATGGCAGCTAACGCATCAACTTCAATTAGTTCCACATCCTGTCAGGCACAGAGCACTGAAGAGCACCCATCTGTCTCTTCACCACCTGACAAATTGCCCAGGCAGTCAGAGAGCCCAGGACAGGAGCCATCTCTACTTCTGTTCTCTGAATCTCTTGGCTTGGAAAGAGGGGGCCAGCCAAGCAGCATTGGGAAAATGGAAGAAGAGGCAGTGTGCAGTGATGCCCAACAGCTTTTTCTCTCTGACTCTGAAGATATGGGTGGGCCAGTGCCTCCGGTCAGCACACCTCAGTACGCATCTGCTGATGAGACTCAGGTGCCACTTTCCGGTTCTAACTGTGCTGCCGAGAAAACCCAGGAGAAGCAGTTGGTGGAAGAGGGTAGTTTAGATGATGAAATCCTTGACCCATCATGGGTCAGGAAGGTGGTGGGAGCAGCTCTGAGGAAGAGATCCCCAAACGTCCCAAAGAGGGAGAGGGAGGGGGAAGACTGCGGTGCCTGTAGCCTCCACTTCGGCACCCGTTAGGAGCATGCTTCTTCCAAAAGCCAAAACGGGCGCTCCCAAGACTTGCAGTGCCTGGTCCTTTTTTGACACAGTTGCAGATGACATTTGCTTTGTCAAATGCAAGGTGTGTCATCAGAAAGTCAAAAGAGGGAAAAGTGTCAGCAACCTCAATACCACTAATATGTGGAAACATGTGCGGACCAAGCACGCGGTGGAATTAAAAAACACACTGAAGGCCAACCTACAGCGGCACCTACCACCTCTTCAGCTCATGTTGTTGCTTCTTTCTACAGCTCACACACAGCTGGTTCGGCTTCCTCACAGGATCGCCATGGAAGAATCTCTGACACTGTTGTCCAGAGACCCACTGTATTTCCACCCACAGCACCACCACATTCCCAGTCATCCTCACACTCCCAGCCTAGTTTACAACCATCGGTAGCACAGGCATGGGAGAAAAGGCGGCCATTCTTAGCAAACCATCCCGGAGCACAGGCTCTGAATGCTGGCATTGCAAAACTACTGTCCCTTGAAATGCTGTCATTCAGGCTGATGGAGACTGACATTTTCTGTAACTTGATGGAATTGGCAGTCCCACAAAACAATGTGCCCAGCTGTTTTTATTTCAGCAGGCAAGCCTTCCCTGCCCTGCAAAAGCATGTGGAGGGAAACATTAAACACGCGCTACTGAACGCCATCAGTAGCAAGGTCCACCTCACCACCGATGCGTGGACCAGTCACCATGGACAGAGTCGATACCTTTCCCTCACTGCCTATTGGCTAAATGTTGTGGAGCCGGGTACAGATCATGCGAGTGGAGCACGACGTGTTCTTTCAACTCCAACGATTGTAGGAATCCATTCTGTACACATTGACTCCTCCTCATACTCAAGTTCCTCTGAATCAGTGCTGCATTAGCCATCACAGTCCACCTCCACATAGACCCATCGAATGCCATCAAGCAGGAGAGCGACATGTGGTTTGTGCCAGCGAATCTCCAGCCAGGCATGGTAGTGTGTGACAATGGCCGAAATCTAGTGGCAGCTCTGGCCCTAGGCAAACTCACTCACATCCAATGTCTGGCACATGTGCTCAACATGGTAGTTTAGAGTTTTTTGAGGGACTATAGGGATCTTGATGCACTGCTGCACAAGGTCCACCTAGAGTGTGCTCACTTGCATCGTTCCAGCATGGCAAGATCGCGCATTGCAGCTCTCCAGCACCGATTCCGCCTTCCGGAACATGACATCATATGTGACCTACCCACCAGGTGGAATTCCACGTTAGATATATTGGTGTGAGCAGCAGCCAGCAGTAATGGAGTACCAGCTGCATCAGGCGCAAAGAAGTCGCACTCCGCGCCATTCAGACTTCACAACCACTGAGTGGGCCACTATGAAGAATGTCTGCCAGGTTTTGCGTGCCTACGATGATTCCACGCGGATGGCGAGTGCAGATGATGCACTAGTCAGCATGACTGTCCCCCTTATCTGCCTGCTTGAAAGAACACTGCAAGCGCTAAGGGATGATGTTGTGGAAGAGGTGGAGGATGAGGAGTCACCAATTCATCTGCTTCTGGACAGTCAGCGCAACGTGGTTCCTCAAAAAGGCCTAGGCAGGGGACACTTTGTGAGGAGGATGAGGAGGAGTCAATGGAGGAGGAAGACATCGGTCCAGAGGAGGGAGTTACACAATTCTCCAGTAGTCAGTGTGTAGAATGAATGAAAGTGGGGTGATGCAGAGCAGGCAGAGATCACGCCTCAAGCAGAGGACAGTGTTTCTTGGCCAGTTGGCAGTCTGCAGCACATCGTTGAGTTCATGCTGCAGTGCCTGAGAAATGACTGCCGCATCGCCCACATTCTCCACATGGCTGATTATTGGGTGTACACCCTCTTAGATCCTTGCTACTGGGACAACTTACAAAGCCTCATAACGCCGTTGAACCAGGAGCGTAAATTGCGGGAGTACCAAGACACACTTGTAAATTCCATCATCTTCTCAGTCCAACTGAGAGCAGTGCTGCTAATGCTTTACAAAGCAGCTCAGTGCGTCGAGGCAGTGGAGGAAGCTCTGCACAAAGAGGGAGCAGAAGCAGTGCCTCAGCACAAGGAAAGATCAGTATGGCCCAACTGTGGCAAAGTTTTGTGTGCCCGCCACAAATGTTTACACCATCACAGACGGCTCCAGTCAGCAGGAGGCAACGTTTCCGTCAGATGGTGACAGACTACATGTCTTGCCCTCTCAGTGTACTCCCAGATGGCTCTTCCCCCTTCAACTTATGGGTCTGTAAGCTGGATACATGGCCAGAGCTAAGCCAGTATGCATTGGAGATGCCGGCTTGCCCTGCTGCTACTGTACTATTGGAACTCGTCTTTAGTGCCGCAGGTGGTGTACTAATAGACCGACGCATGCAACTATCCTCCAATAACGTTGACCGGCTAACTTTTCTTAAAATGAACAAGGCCTGGATCTCGCAGGAATTTGCCACTTGTCCTCCAGATTAAATAATTGGTTGGCTAAAGTATCCAGGTCACCTGTTGTGTTCATGTTTCTACCACCTGAACTGTAATCCCTGGGCTCCAACACTGCCAGTTGCTGCTCAGAAGTGCTATCTGCACAGTCAACACATGACCCAGTGTTATTGGGTTTCAATAACGTCAGCTGATCCCTAGCTGTGTATCCGGCAATGTGTTCAGCTACCTCCACGCTGACACTACACCAGAAATTTAAGGGAACCTGTCCCCCCCGGGGTTTGTTACTGAAAGAGCCACCTTGTGCAGCAGTAATGCTGCACAAGGAAAAGGTGGCTCTTTTAGTTATGCTCCTTGCACCCGCTGAACTTAACTATTATAAGTGTGTCCCCTCATACCATGAAACCGTCCCGGAGGTGGGACTTTCCTTCGTAATGAGACGCAACACAGCAGTCATTCCTACCCCCTTGGCGCCGTGCACCACCTCCTCAGTGTCGTTTTAATTTGTCCCGGAGCCTGCGCTGTTACGTTAAACCTTGGGCATGCGCACTTAGCGCTGCCCGTCTTCGGACATCATTTGGTGTCAGGATGACTGCACCTGTGCGGCCGCGCTGACTGAGATCCTGCCTCGTAGTATCTTTTGATTTATTTACACAGCGGGGCTGGGATTCATGGGCATGCGCAGTGCATATCTTCACCTAAGGCTCTCACTTATCTCCCTCCGCCTTCAAACTATGTGCCGTCAGCTGATCCCTAATCGAATGCCACGGCCGTGACAACGCACAGTCTGAAGAAGCCAGAAGGAGATGAGTGAGAGGCTAAGATATGCACCGCACATGCCCATGGATCCCAGCCTCGCAGTGCGATTAAATCAGAAGACACTGCGAGGCGGGATGTCAGGCAGCGCGGCCGCACAGGCACAGTCAGCCTGACACCAAATTATATTTTTTCCTTGGTATTATGTTCTATGGTAGCGATTATCCCATAGTTAGATCCATTATAACCCATTTGTAGTATTTTTGACATTATGTGATTTTTTCTTACTTATTTAATGGGTATGCTTCCTATGAAGCTGTGGTTCTGACACCAAATGATGTCAGAAGACGGGCAGCGCTAACTGCGCATGGCCAAGGTTTAACATAACAGCACAGGCAACGGGACAGATTCAAACAACGCTGAGGAGGCGGTGCACGGCGCCAAGGGTATAGGAATGACGGCTGTGTTGCATCTCATTACAAAGGAAAATCCCACCTCCAGGATGGTTTCACAGTATCAGGGGTCACATTTTATACAGTCATGGCCAAAAGTATTCACACCCCTGCAATTCTGTCAGATAATACTCGGTTTCTTCCCGAAAATGATTGCAAACACAAATTATTTGGTATTATTATCTTCATTTAATTTGTCTTAAATGAAAAAACACAAAAAGAATTGTACTAAAGCCAAATTGGATATAATTTCACACCAAACATAAAAAAGGGGGTGGACCAAAGTATTCACACTGTTCGAAAAATCATGTGAAGCTTCTCTAATTTGTGTAATAAACAGCACCTGTAACTTACCTGTGGCACCTAACAGGTGTTGACTATAACTAAATCACACTTGCAGCCAGTTGACATGGATTAAAGTTGACTCAACCTCTGCCCTGTGTCCTTGTGTGTACCACATTGAGCATGGAGAAAAGAAAGAAGACCAAAGAACGGTCTGAGGACTTGAGAAACCAAATTGTGAGGAAGCATGAGCAATCTCAAGGCTACAAGTCCATCTCCAAAGACCTGAATGTTCCTGTGTCTACCATGCGCAGTGTCATCAAGAAGTGTAAAGCCCATGGCACTGTGGCTAACCTCCCTAGATGTGGACGGAAAAGAAAAATTGACAAGAGATTTCAACGCAAGATTGTGCGGATGTTGGATAAAGAACCTCGACTAACATCCAAACAAGTTCAAGCTGCCCTGCAGTCCGAGGGTACAACAGTGTCAACCTGTACTACCCGTCGGCATCTGAATGAAAAGGGACTGTATGGTAGGAGACCCAGGAAGACCCCACTTCTTACCCCGAGACATAAAAAAGCCAGGCAGGAGTTTGCCAAAACTTACCTGAAAAAGCCTAAAATGTTTTGGAAGAATGTTCTCTGGTCAGATGAGACAAAACTAGAGCTTTTTGGGCAAAGGCATCAACATAGAGTTTACAGGAGAAAAAAAGAGGCATTCAAAGAAAAGAACACGGTCCCTACAGTCAAACATGGCGGAGGTTCCCTGATGTTTTGGGGTTGCTTTGCTGCCTCTGGCACTGGACTGCTTGACCGTGTGCATGGCATTATGAAGTCTGAAGACTACCAACAAATTTTGCAGCATAATGTAGTGCCCAGTGTGAGAGTCCAGACCTGAATCCCATAAAACACCTGTGGAGAGATCTAAAAATGGCAGTTTGGAGAAGGCGCCCTTCAAATATCAGGGACCTAGAGCAGTTTGCCAAAGAAGAATGGTCTAAAATTCCAGCAGAGCATTGTAAGAAACTCACTGATTGGTTACCGGAAGCGGTTGGTCGCAGTTATTTTGGCTAAAGGTTGTGCGACCAAGTATTAGGCTGAGGGTGCCAATACTTTTGTCTGGCTCATTTTTGGAGTTTTGTGTGATATGATCAATGTTTTGCTTTTTGCTTCATTCTCTTTTGTGTTTTTTCATTTAAGACAAATTAAATGAAGATAACAATACCAAAGAATTTGTGTTTGCAATCATTTTCAGGAAGAAACCGAGTATTATCTGACAGAATTGCAGGGGTGTGAATACTTTTGGCCATGACTGTAAGTGTATAGTTCTGTGTTTGCAAGGAGCATAAATAAAAGAGCCACCTTTTATTTGTGCGGCATTAGTGCTGCACAAGGTGGCTCTTTCAGTTACAAACGCCTGGGGGGTTAAAGGTTCCTTTTTCAACTTGCTCGAAGTAGGCCTCAGTGTACACTCTGCTTCTCCTGCATTCCCTTGGCTCCAACACTGCCAGTTGCTGCCCGGAAGTGCCGTTTGCACAGTCAACACTTGCTGCCGTGTTATTGGGTTTCAGTAATGTCAGCTGATCCCCAGCTTTGTATCCGGCAATTTGGCCTGCTACCTCCACGCTGACACTACAATAGATGTTAAACTACCTCGAGTGCAGGCCTCGGCCTACACTCTGCTTCTCCTGGATTCCCTGGGTTTCAACATCGCCAGTTGCTGCCCGGAAGTGCTGTCTGCACAGAGAAAAACACTCGCTCCTGTGTTAATGGGGTTCAGTAATGTCAGCTGCTCCCCTGCTGAATGTGTGGCAATCACTCAAGTCTGCTCTTCCTGCTATCCCTGGGCTCCAACACCGCCAGTTGCTGCTCGGAAGTGCTGTCTGCACAGTCAACACCTGCTCCAGTGTTTTTGGGGTTCAGTAATGCCAGCTGCTCCTTTGCTGTGTGTGCGGCAATAACTCAAGTCTGCTTCTCCTGCTGTCTCTGGGCTCCAACACCGCCAGTTGCTGCTCGGAAGTGCTGTCTGCACAGTAAACAGTTGCTCCTCTGTTATTGGGGTTCAGTAACACCAGATGCCCCCCTGCTGTGTGTGCGGCAATCACTCAAGTCCGCTCCTCCTGCTGTCCCTGGGCTTCAACACCGCCAGTTGCTGCTCGGGAGTGCTGTCTGCACAGTCAACAGCTGCTCCTCTGTTATTGGGGTTCAGTAACGCCAGCTGCTCCCCTGCTGTGTGTGCAGCAATCACTCAAGTCTGCTCCTCCTGCTGTCCCTGGGCTCCAATTTTATAAGTGTTTTGTTCAGCGTGTGCAAGGAGCATAATTAAAAGAGCCACCTTTTCCTTGTGCAGCATTACTGCTGCACAAGGTGGCTCTTCGAGTTGCTAATGTCTGGGGGGGTTAAAGGTTCCCTTTCAACTTGCTCCAATTAGGCCTCAGCGTACACTCTGCTTCTCCTTTATTCCCTGGGCTCCAACAACGCCAGTTGCTGCTCAGAAGTGTCTTTGGCACGGGTACTCCCTCCTGCCCAGCCTGGTTCCAGCACGCCAGCTGTTTCCGGATAGTGTCAAGGTCACTTTGCCTCCAATACATTGTCCTGTCGTGTTGGGGTCGGGTTAACCGACTCTATGGTGCCTGCAGTTTAGGTGCTTCCTATGTGGGCTGCGGGAACTGGAAATCAAGGCTGGTTCCATAGTGTCAATAGGACAAGCTACCCCTGTATGACTGTGGATTTTCGGTAACTACGGCCGGCTCGCAGCATTGCAACTTCTGTTTTTCCTGTGGACCTTCTGCTGCCTATCTGAGTTCCAGCACCATTAGCTGGTTCTTAGGAAGACAATCTTGAATAGGTCCCCCTGTTTCCAGTACCGTCAGCTGGTTGTGCCCTTGGCTCTTCTACCTTCGGGTAGCCATCCGGGTTCCAGTACCGTCAGCTGGTTCTCGGCAAGGTCTTTTGCTCTTTTACCTTCTGCTCCCCATCCTGGTTCCAGCAACGTCAGCTGGTTCCGGGCAGAGCCTTTGGCTTAGGTGCCTCCTTCTGGGTATCCGAGTTCCACCAATGTCAGGTGGTCCTTGGTAGTGCTTTCTGGCATGGGTACCTCCTGCTTAGTAACCAGGATCCAGTAACGTCAGCTGGTCCTCGGTTGTTCCATTGGCTCCTGTACCCTCTGCTACCCATCCGGGTTCCAGTACTGTCAGCTGGTTCTCGGCAGTGTCTTTTGCTCTTGTACCTTCTGCTCCCCATCCTGGTTCCAGTACCGTCAGCTGGTTCCGGGCAGAGCCTTTGGTTTGGTGCCTCCTTCTGCATATCCGAGTTCCACCAATGTCAGGTGGTCCTTGGTAGTGATTTCTTTTTTTTGTAAATTCTTTATTTAGAATAAAGGTCGGAAACGTTACATGCATTTAAAGTCAAGATAATCGAGCAAATCGTAACAATAGCATCAAGCGAATCCATCCTACAAACTTTGGGGATTGGAAATAGAGGGAAGGGAAAAGAAGGGGGGAAAGAAGGAAAGATCAGGAGAAAAAAAAAAAAGAAAAAAAAAAAAAAAAGGGGGGGGGGAGAACAATAAACATAACATTAACAAGTCCAGTACATGTGGTTGAGGTACTTGAAAACAAACAATCCGGTAGCATATATTCTCGGTAATAAAATAGCATATATATCAATATTAAGGAGTGATTGAACGAAATGTTCTCCATGGAAGCCAGTTCCTAGCAAAACGATCATGGGCATGCGTCTCCCAGCTCGATAATTCCTCCATTCTACAAATATGGTCAATTTTATTGAACCACTCACTCTGTGTTGGTGGGGTTGTACTTTTCCAGTGGATGGTTATTAAATGTTTTGCAGCACTGAGCATTAGGGGTAAAAGGCCGTGCCCAATGGGCTTAAAATTATTTGTGGGGCACGAGAGGACAGCTTCAACCGCCAGTAGGTCAGTTTTAATTAGTTTTAGCTTCTTAAGCGTTTGGTTAACATCCCCCCAGAAGTCCCTAATCCCCACGCATCCCCAAAATATATGAGTATGGTTTCCCTGGGCAGCCCGGCATCGCCAGCACAGGTCCGAATCCGTTAAACCCAAATGTTGAAGTTTGACCGGTGTCAAATGCCATCTAGTTAATATCTTATATGCACTTTCATGCAACAAGATGCAGCGGGAAAACCCCCTGGCCGACCTCAACATTTTGGAGATCTGGTCCTCTGAGAAGCTGAATTTAAGCTCGGATTCCCAGGAATAAATAAAAGATGGTTTGAAGGGCTGAGAGGGGGCAACAAGTTGGTAATATGAACGAGATATAATTTTATATCTAGCTGAGCCCGTTTTGAGCATGAGGTCCAGCCACGACCAATTCGATTTTTGAGGGAACCTTTCTCTAAATTCTGAGAGGATACGTTTAGTGTGGAGTTCCTGCAGGAAATTTTTTGGAGACTGTGTGGCATTACTAGGCCAAATGTTGTTATTAAGAATTTTACCTTCATTGAAGCTAGTGAGGGAGTCCTTGGGGAGCTTTGACCATAAATTGTATGAATCCTTAAAATCAGGATTAACCAAATAGGGAATAGCTGCGATGGGTGTTAAGGATGAAGGGAATGAGTCCAATGGAAGTTCCTTCAAAACTGTCCGTCTAACGTGGAGGGTAGCTAAAGTTATTTCGTCGAGACCCAATGAAGTCATTGGTTTCAAGTGTGACCACAGAAGTGGTATCCCTCCATTGTCCAGCAAAGACGTGTCGAGCATGTCCGACGTGCCCCTTTCTAGGTCAATTACTATTCTCAGCCATCTACTAAGGTGTATAGCTTTGTAAAATATATAGGGGTCTGGTAATCCCAGACCTCCACAAGAAGTGGGACATGTTAATAATTTGAAAGGTAGCCTAGATGGCTTATTTTTCCAAACAAATTTAATTATTGAGGACCTTATGTTTTTAAAGAATGTGAGGGGGAGACGGATAGGCACCATACTCATGGAATACAATATGATAGGCATAATGTAAGCTTTAAACACGTTGATACGTCCCATCCAGGACAAAGTGGGAAGATTATATGATTTCATCAATGTTTCTAATTTTTTTACTAGGGGGAGGAAGTTAGATCTGAATAGATCTGTGGGGTCCCTAGTAATCCAAATTCCCAAATACTTTATAGAGGATGTGGACCAGGAGAAGGGGGCTAGTTTACGTAGGGTAAGAAGTTGATTGGCTGATAAGGTTATGTTAAGAGCTTCCGATTTTGTATTGTTAATTTTGAAATTTGAGAGCTTGCCAAAGTTGTTGAGTATATTGAGGATAATTGGGAATGCATTAAGAGGGTTAGAGACCAGGAATAGCAGATCATCTGCAAATGCTAATGTTTTTATCTCTATTTTACCTAACCGTAATCCTTGAATCTGAGCCTCCTGTCTGATTCTCTGTATGAGAGTTTCGATTACTAATATGAACAAGGAAGGGGATAGAGGACATCCCTGCCTGGTACCATTGTTAATATTAAACCCGTCGGATAAAACACCATTCACCCGAACTCTGGCTGTGGGAGAGGAGTACAAGGAGAAGACCGCTGTAATAAACTGTGGAGGAAAACCAAACCTGTGTAATACCCTCTCCATATATCTCCAGCTTACTCTATTAAATGCCTTCTCGGCGTCTGTAGATAAGAGAGCAAGTGGCAGATTTCGCCGTTTAGCGTACATTATAGATTGAAGGGCCTTGGCCGAATTATTTCTGCCCTCCCTCCCACGCACAAAACCCGCCTGGTCCAAGTGAATTATTTTAGGGAGTATGTTGCCTAGTCTATTCGCTAAAAGTTTAGCCCATAGTTTCATATCAGTATTGAGAAGAGAAATAGGCCTATAGCTGGAGCACAGGTTGGGATCCTTGCCTTCTTTTGATAAAACTGTAATGTAAGCTTCTAAAGCTTGTTTCGGGGGGTATTGTCCTGTCAAAAAAGAATTAAATAATGTAACTAAATGTGGTATTAGGGGTTTCACTAATTTCTTATAGTAGATAATGGGGAGGCCATCAGGTCCCGGAGCCTTTCCATTGGGAATATTAGATAAGGTTTCTAATACCTCTTCCGGGGTAATTGGAGCTGTTAAGCTAGAGATGTCATCTAAAGACAATGAGGGGAGTCTCAAAGATGAGAGAAATGTATCTATTTTATCTAAGGCTATCCCGGGCTCACCCATGTCTTCTGGAACTTCCAGATTATAAAGGTTTTCGTAGAATTGCTTAAATTCATTGGCAATGTCCCTGGTCTCAGAAATAGTAAGGCCATCCGCACCCCTCAGCCGTGTAATAAAGGTACGTCCACTGCGTTTCCTCAGAAGAGAAGTCATGAGTTTGCTCCCTCTATTTCCATGAAGGTAAAACTTCTGTTGACTTCTCATGTATATCTTAGCGGAGTGTATGTTCAAGAGATCCTTTAAGGATCTTCTGAGCGAAATGAGTTCAGTCTGAGCTTTATTTGTCTGAGAGCGTTTATGCATCTTTTCCACATGATTGATCCGGTGCAGAATAGCCTCTACCTCTTTAGACCGTTCTTTTTTCAGATATGAGCCCAAGGATATAAATTCTCCTCTCATGACAGCTTTGTGTGTTTCCCACACCAGAGGCACGGGGGAGCCCGGGAGGCAGTTCTCCTTGAAGAAGAGGTTGATGGAAGTAGAGAATCTAGTCACATAGGAGCTAGTACTAAGAAGGGTCTCATTTAGTGTCCAAGTAAAGGAAGTGGGAGGGAGTGATTTAATGTTCATCTCCAGGAAAATCGGGGCATGATCTGAGAGGGATATAACGTCTATTTTTGCAGATTTCACTAACTGTAGATGACAAGATTGGATTAAAAGGTAGTCTAGTCTGTGATAGTTATTATGGGGTGCGGAGAAAAAAGTAAAGTCTTTGGTTGTTGGGTATAGAGTTCTCCATGGGTCAATTAAATTTAAAGATTGTAAATTGATATGTAATTTTCTTAGTGTCTTTTATGATATAGCGGATTTCCCTGAAGAAGAGTCTAATATTGGGTTAAAAGTGACATTGAAGTCCCCTCCTATTATTAAAATTCCTTCTGTAAATAGTCTAAGGGTATTTAAAACCTGGCATAGCCACCCAATTTGGTTTTGATTTGGGGAATAGATGTTGCAAAAGGTAACCATAGTGTTAGCCAAAAATCCCTTTATCATTATGTATCTCCCATCGGCATCTGACAGGGTATCTTTCAAGGTAAAAGGGGTGTTTCTTTTGAACGCTATACTGACCCCTCTCGAAGCTGAGGAGCCTGTACTATGGTACCAGGTAGGGAATTGTGTCCTTGACATATCTGGGGTCCTATCTTTTTTGAAGTGGGTTTCCTGAAAAAAAGCGATGCTAGAATTTTTGGATTTCAGGAATCTCATCAATTGCCCTCTTTTCCTTGGTGAGCGCATGCCCTTTACATTATAGGAGGCTACAATAACAGTGGCTGAATCTATGACGCTACCGGCCATGAGTTTCGAAAGAAAGTAGATTAACCTCTATGTACACGCACTGGACAAACATAGTAACTATAAATGCAATAAGAACATTATTAAGAGAAAAATGTATCATTGAACAAAGAAAAATCCCATCTGTGGCAGAGGCTGGGGCCACAAACATCCTCCCAAACAGACAGGACAGTCCAACATAGGCGCACAAGTGGTAAGCCAAGTAAGAACATTTACTACCAATGAAGTCTATTCCAAAGCGTTGTTAAGGAAATAATTCCGTCGAGCTTACAAGTTTTAAACAATATCCGAGCCCAGCTCACTGAAGGGCTCAGAGTTTCTGACAAACAAAAAACAAGAAGTAGTGTCACAAAAGTGACTCAAGGAGGTGGTTTCTTTTTAGTTCCAGACTTGCTCTGTCTCGGGGATGCAGACCTCTTGGCTGGGGACCATTCACCCTGATCCGGCAAAGGGTGAAGGCCCGAGGGGACATTAATCATCATATCCAAAGGCAGCCACGAAGGGACATCTACTGCATCAATGTCAAATGTAGACCACACTTTGGTGAGATCATCTGGATGGCGGATTACGACTTGCTTTCCACTCCCATGAGCAATAAGGCCGAAGGGAAATAACCATTTATAAAGTATCTTGTTTGCTCGTAATGTGTCAAGGAGAGGTTTCAAGACTCTACGTTTGGCAAGAGTCGACGGTGCTAGGTCTTGATAAAGCTGAATTGATGAACCCTCGTAGGATAAGTGTTTATTATCTCTTGAAGCATTTAAAATTGCAGCGGTATCTAGATAATTTAAAAGACCACATATCACATCCCTTGGAGGATCCGCTGGTTTGGCTTTGGGTCTGAGCGAGCGATGGATCCTTTCAATGACCATTTGGTCGCATCGTTCCTGAGACAGAAGGGAGGCAAATATTTCTCTAGTAGATTTTTCGAGTATTTCGTTGGAGACGCTCTCAGGGATCCCTTTAATTCTGATGTTTTTACGGCGACTCCTGTTTTCTTGATCCTCTATGGCAAGGGAAGCCATGTTTAATTGGGATTTGTGAAAGTCCAGATGGTCTTTTATTTTGTTAGAGTGTTTTATAATAGATGATTGGGTGGTTTCTAGGGATTCAACCCTATTACCGATTTGTTGTATATCTTCTCTTAGGCCAGAGACCTCTGCTATTAGTGGTTTCATTGCTTGAATTAATGCCTTTTTGAGGAAAGATTTTGAAATTCCTCCAGAGTCCATCTGGGTAGTGTCACTCCCTGACGCTTCATCACTGGAGTCCAGATCAGGGTCATCTGATTTGGTATTGGAGTGAGAGGACTTATGTGCAGAGCGGGTCAGCGAGGTCTTGTGTTTAAGGAATTTCTCCATGTCACTTTGCTTATCTTGTTTTGTATTAGGTAGAGAAGATTTGCAGCGCTCTTTATGATTTTTCACCATTCTAGCTAGATATAGCGCTTGTTTGGGAGATCACCACCTGTGCGCCAGAATTATTTTTAGATCAGCATATTTGTGAGTGTGGTTGAATTAAGATGAACATTTTCATGGGATAAATGAAGAAAACGGGTTGTCACCAGACTGTCTATGATGCTTAAATAAGAAGAGAGGTATATTGGAACTTTTTATGTCACCAGCAGGTGGCGAAGTAGTAACATAGAAGCCTTAAGTTGTTATAGGTTATCAAAGGTTCCCCTCCAGAGGAGGCCCTCCACACCTCATATGTCTAAGGTGAAATGTCTCTCAGCTTTTTAATAAAAAATGAATAAAATGAAGAACATAAAAGGAAAAAACTAAATAAAATAAAATAATATGTTTGAAGATGATCTACATGCAGGTGTCCCAGACCAGAAGCTGCGTAACATAGGACCTTCTGCTGTGAATTCGCTGTGAAGGCGTCCCGAGTCCCACTGTTCACAGAAATGCGGGGGGGGGGGCGAAGCAGTGCCAATCCTTCACTTGTGGGTGATCTTGATATAGTATGTATAGCAGCAACCACCACCCCGCACCCCCATACGACAACAGGCCAGGGGGGAGGGCAAAAAGGACAAACCCAATCTTGATCTTGATCAGACCCTGTTTAACTACTAAGGGCCTCTCCCCGTGCTCAACGAGGAAACCAAGATGGCGCAGCAGGGCGGGGGGAGGAGAATCCCCCGGTTTGACTCACCGCTCTCCGGACTCCCCCTCGTGCACAAGGCAGCCGCTGGGTCGAAGGGGGGGACTCAGAGCGCCACTATGGACGATGAGCCCATCCAGCTCAGGAGCCGTCAGAAGTGCAGGGTCCGGCTCTCAGATGTTCTGTGAGGGCGCCGCGGATGAGGATGTGGCGCAGCAGCGTTGTACCGCGCAGCGACCTCCAGACCTCGGTTCCAACCAGAGGAACGGCAGCCCGAGGAGATGACTAACCGGGGTGGGTGTCGCGTTAGGGAGTCACGTATCCCGCTCTTCTCCGGAGCCGCCCAGGTGCGGCGCGCTCCAGGGCCGCGAACCCCCCAAGATGGCTGCGTCTCGCGATGGTCTCTCCACGAGGCCCGCAGCGGCGGCACTAGGCGGACGGTCTAGCCCCAAATCGTTCCCCAAGCAGATGAGCTTCCTACCCGGGTGGCGTGTGTCCCCGGTGATGACTGCAGCCAGGTCGCAGCGAGTTCAGATATCGGAGGAGGGGGGGAGGGATTGGCGGTGCCTTGGTAGTGATTTCTGGCATGGGTACCTCCTGCTTAGTAACTGGGTTCCAGTACCGTGAGCTGGTCCTCGGTAGTTCCATGGGCTCTTGGACCTTCGGGTAGCCATCCAGGTTCCAGTACCATCAGCTGGTTCTCGGCATTTCCTCAACCTTCTTGTACCTTCTGCTACATTTCCAAGTTCAAGACCCTACAGACGACGACCCTGAAGACCACCCCAAAGACGACGATGACCCCGGAGACGACGACCCTGGAGACGACGACCCTGAAGACCGAGAAGCAGAAGAACAAGAAGCTGCAGAACAAAGAGCAGAAGAACATTAAGCATAAGACTAAAATTCTGAGCAAAAGATATTATCTAAATTATAAGCAGAAGAAGACTAAGCAGTGTATGGGGGTGAGTCCGTTCCTCCTCCTGGTGCCCCTGGAAAATGCCTGCTGCTGCAGGCCAAACTGAACGTGGACAAATCCTGTTGTAACTCTTTTGTTACAGGCAGAACGGAAGGTGTAATCTTCAAACTTTTATAGATAAGAACTACAGGAATGCCTGTCACAAATAAAAATATGATGAAGAAGTAGAATATGAAGAAGAATGATAGTTTAATAAAAAGAATATGAAGAATGTAACAAAAAAGAATAATAGGAAGAAGGTGAAGAAGAAGATGAATAAGGTTCAGAAGAAGAAGATGTAAATGATGCAAATGATGCTGCTGCTGATGATGATGAAGAAGAAAGTGTCGGAGAAGTAAAAAAGAAGGTTAAGAGCATGGAATTAGTGAAACATCAATATCTGACAAAAAATAAAAAATCTTAACATAGTCAATATCTTTGTCACTCCGAACGTCGAAAAAAAATTTAATTCCTGCTATTCCATTTGATTGGGCTAAACCTCTATGCTTTTAATGTCTCCTGCACCTCCCCCAATACATCCTACATTATTCTTAGCTGTTTTCCTTCATGTAGAATTAACTTACAAGGAAAGAAAGGGTTTATTTTAATTCCGATATTTTGGTCCCATTGACTTTCATTGGTATCGGGTATCGGTATCGGCGATATCCGATATTTTTTTAATATCGGCCAATCCAATCCGATACCGATACTTTTCAATATCAGAAGGTATCGCTCAACACTATTGATGCGGTCAGAGGTTATATCTCTGGGTGTGTCTGTCTCAGCAGAAGGAAAGAAACTCATGCATGATAGGGTTAAAGCTATTCAAGCTGTCCCCATACCAACTAATATTCCGGAGCTCAGAAAGTTTTTGGGTCTTTTTAATTTTTCCAGAGAATTTATTGAAGATTTTGCTCATCTGGCTAAACCACTGTATGATTTACTAAAAGATGTTGATAATGATTTTGCCCCTGTCAGTGTAGAGGGAGAAGCCTTGCGGGCTTTAGAAGGTTTGCAGAGCGCCCTTATGGCGGCCACTGCATTGATTAACACTGACCCTTCTCTACCCTTTTACATCCAAGCTCACACTGGTGATATATCTATTTCCTTGGTGCTTTTACAAAAATGGCCCAAAGATAGCCCCAAAGTGTCCAGTCAGCTGTATGCCCTGGGCTACTACTTTAGGTTGCTCACTCCCTTGGAGAAAGGATTCATTATGTGCATGAAGCACCTACTGCACTATGAATTAAGTAAAACACATAGTGGGATTGCTTCCTTCATTTTACTGACCCCACTGAAAATCCTGCAGGTCTCAATTTGATAAAGAAGATAAGGTTATGGTTAAAAATTTCAGAACTATGGGACCCTGGGAAGCTGATTGGAAAGGTAATAATAGTAATAATAATAATAATAATAATTTTATTTACATAGCGCCAACATATTCTGCAGCACTTTACAAATTATAGAGGGGACTTGTACAGACAATAGACATTACAGCATAACAGAAATCACAGTTCTAAACAGATACCAGGAGGAATGAGGGCCCTGCTGCTCGCAAGCTACAAACTATGAGGAAAAGGGGAGACACGAGAGGTGGATGGTAACAATTGCTTTAATTATTCAGCCATAGTGTAAGGCTCAGGTGTTCATGTAAAGCTGCATGAACCAGTTAACTGCCTAAGTATGTAGCAGTAGAGACACAGAGGGCTAATAACTGCATAAAGTGAATGAGAACATGATGCGAGGAACCTGATTATGTTTGTTTTTTTTTTTAATGGGCCACACAGGGATAGTTAGGTTAATGCATTGAGGCGGTAGGCCAGTCTGAACAAATGAGTTTTTAGGGTACGCTTAAAACTGTGGGGATTGGGGATTGATCGCATTAACCTAGGTAGTGCATTCCAAAGAATCAGCGCAGCACGTGTAAAGTCTTGGAGACGGGAGTGGGAGGTTCTGATTATTGAGAATGCTAACATGAGGTCATTTGCGGAGCGGAGGGTACGGGTAGGGTGGTAGACTGAGACCAGAGAGGAGATGTAGGGTGGTGCTGAGCCATGGAGTGCTTTGTGGATGAGGGTAGTAGTTTTGTACTGGATTCTTGAGTGGATGGGTAACCAGTGAAATGACTGGCACAAGGTAGAGGCATCGGTGTAACCGTTGGTGAGTAGTGACCATTAGATTTAGCTGTTAATGTTAGAGACAGCGGTAAGACGATCACTGGTGTTCTCTAAAAAGGCAGGCGTGATATCAGGAGAAGAATGTATAATTGGGTGTCATCAGCATAGAGATGGTACTGGAACCAAAATCTACTGATTGTTTGTCCAATAGGGGCAGTATGCAAAGAGAAGGCGAGGGGGAAGATAAGAGGAGGAGGAACCAGCAAAGGATACAGTGAAGGAGCGGTCAGAGAGATAGGAGGAGAACCAGGAGAGAACTGTGTCCTTAAGGCCGATGGAATGGAGCATAGTGAGGAGGAGCTGATGATCCACAGTATCGAATGCTGCAGAGAGATCCAAGAGAATTAGCATGGAGTAGTGACCATTAGATTTAGCTGTTAGTAGGTCATTAAAGACTTTAGTGAGGGCAGTTTCAGTAGAGTGTAAAGAGCAGAAACCAGATTGAAGAGGGTCGAGAAGAGAGTTATCTGAGAGATAGCGGGTAAGACGGGAGTGGACCAGGCATTCGAGGAGTTTAGACATGAAGTGAAGATTAGAGACAGGTCTATAATTAGCGGCACAGTTTTGATTGAGGGATGGTTTTTTAAGTAATGGATGTATGATGGCATGCTTAAATAAGGAGGTAAAAATACAGGAAGAGAGAGAAAGATTGAATATTTTTGTTAGGTGAGAGGTGACAGCCTTGGAAAGGGACTGGACGAGATGTGACGGAATGGGGTCACTGGTGCAAGTGGTCAGGCGAGAAGATGCAAGGAGCCTGATTACTTCTTCATCTGTGACAGGTTCAAAGTCAGAGAGTGAACTAGATGCAGTGGGGGAGAGAGGACTGTGCATGGTATGAAGGGATTGGGAGATAATTTCCTGTCGAATTCGGTGAATTTTTTCTTTGAAGTAATTGGCCACATCGTCAGCGCAGAGATCTGTGGTTGGGGTCTGCACTTTTGGGTTGAGTAGGGACTGGAAAGTGTTGAAGAGATGTTTAGGGTTATTGGACATTGAGGTGATGTGGGTGTTAAAATAGGTTTGTTTGAAGAGGTGAAGGGTAGAGTTGTATGTTTTAAGCATGTACTTATGATGGATGAAATCTTTGGGTAGATTAGATTTTCTCCACAGACGTTCGGTGCACTTGGAGCACCTCTGTAGGAAACGTGTTTGCCGCATGTGCACACGGTTGTCGCCATCTGTGCCGAGTTGTCCTATGTATAGGAGGTGCAATTTCATCCAGGCCACTTTGCAGGGTTTCATTGTAATGCTTCAGTGCAGAATCAGGACTTGAGATGGAGGAGATAGGGGCCAATGATGACTGCAAGCTCTTCATAAGTTTCTGGGTGTTAATGGCCTCTATGTTTCTCTAAGTGTGGAAAGTGGAGGTGACCTGAACGGGATGGCAGTTCTTGATAGAGAAAGAAAGGAGGTTGTGTTCAAAGAGTGGGAGAGGGGAGTTTGTGAAATCATCCACTGAGCAAAGTCGGGAGAAGACCAAGTCGAAGGAGTTTCCGTCTTCATGTGTTGGAGAGTTAGTATGCTGCGAGAGGCCGAAAGAGGAGGTTAGAGATAAAAGGTGAGAAGCAGATGGGGAGAGGGGGAAAGCAATGGGGATGTTGAAATTACCCATGATGAGGGTAGGAATGTCACAGGAAAGAAAGTGAGGAAGGCAGGTGGCACATGAAAGCTATAGGTGATACCCAGGCATGGAGTAAGGGCCAGACAGTAGACCACAGGGTTGACTTTTCCAGGACAATGAAGGGACTTATGTAGTGAGGTTCAAACTTAGTTGACTCAACTTGCAACACTAAGTCGTTGGAGCAATTGTCGGAGCTGGGCGCTGGTGTGCATCGGCGGAGAACCTCATTCTCTCCTTGGAGGCCCGGATGGCATCTTGAGAGTGATCTCAAATGTCACTTGCCTTCACAGCCCAGTCTGCCACCCTACAGTCGGTGGACAACACAGGCATGGGCACAGGAACACGCGGATGCTGCCGTAAATAAGGAGGAACAGGGTCTGCCCAGTGAAGTCGGCTATGGCTTTGCTCAAACTCCACCCATGGCAGCAAGAATGCCCAGTCATCCTGCCTGGCAGAAAAAAAAATGTTGCAGGTATGTGACCAGGGTCTGGTTGGCCCTCTCTAACAACCTGTTCATCTTGGGATGGTAAGTGTAAGAGAGATTCAGCAAAATGCTGAGTAGATGACAAAGCTCTCTCCAGAACCGAGATGCAAACTGTGGACCCCAGTCACTGACAATTTGTCAGGCATACCGTGTAGGCGAAAATCGTGCTTATTGAACAACGCAGCCAAGACCCGTGCAGAAGGTACCCGCGGAAGAGGCACCAGGTGCACCATTTTGGAAAAATGGTCGGTGACTACCCAAATAATGGTGCAGCTATGAGACTTGGGTAACCCCAGCACAAAGTCAATCCCGACCATTTCCCAGGGTCTATCCACCACTGGCAGGGGGTAGAGTGGCCCAGCATGCCATTGCCAAGGAGACCGATTCTTGGTGCAGGAGACACATGCTTAAAAATAGACTCTGACGTCACGGACCATATGCAGCCACCAGTATGTCCTCGCCAGGAGCTCAGGAGCTCAGATGCCCTCTCGGTCCCAAAATATCCACTCACCCTGGATGAGGGAGCCCAAGAGAGAACCTCCGGTCACAAATTAGGTGGCACAAACGTCTTGCCCGGGGGCACCAACTCTTGCGACACCAGGACACAGTTCTCAGCCTCTATAAAGGGACAAATAGCTGAGGTTTCTCCTCCTCTGGTGATGACACTATTGAGCGGCAGAGAGCATTGGCATGAATGTTCTTCTCCCCAGAGAGAAAATGGAGGATGAAATAGAACCGGGAGAAGAACAGGGACCATCTGGCCTTGCGAGAGTTTAGCCGCTGGGCGGTTTGTAAGTACACCAAATTCTTGTGGTCAGTGTAAACTTGGAAGGGAAAACAAGCTCCCTCCAGGAGGTTTCTCCACTCTGAAAAAGCCAACTTCATGGCTAGCAACTTCCTGTCCCCAATGGAATAATTCCTATCTGATGATGTGAAGGTCTTAAAGAAGAAGAAGCAAAGATGCTTCCAACCTTGAGCATTCATTTGGAAGAGGACTGCTCCAGCACTTATGGAAGAGGCATCCACCTCCATGATAAATTGTTTATCAACATCGGGGCAAGGTGAAATATTAACGCTAGCAAAGTGTGACTTGATAGAGAGGAAGGCCTTGGAGACCTCCTCTGACCACAAATTGGGATTAGCTCCCGCCTTTGTGAGGGCAACAGGGGAGCTACCAAAGTTGGGGAATGAACTGGCGAAAATAGTTAATGAACCCCATAAAGCGCTGCACCGCTTTGAAAGAATGAGGTTTCTGCCAGTCCATCACGGCCTGTAGCTTGGCAGGATGCATGGCCAAATTCCGGACAGAGATGATATAGCCCAGGAAAGGCAAGGACTCCTGCTCAAACACACTTCTCCAACTTGACATAGAGGGAGTTTGCCAGTAAGAGGTAGAAGACTTTGCAAACATCTCTCCGGGGGAGTCTATATCAGGAGAGTAGATGAGAATATCATCCAGATAGACTACAACCGAGGTGGTGAACATATCCAGAAGATATCATTCACAAAGTATTGGAAGACGGCAGGAGCATTACAGAACCCAAAAGCCATCATCAGATACTCACAGTAGCCGTCCCTGGTGTTAAATGCCATCTTCCTTTTGTCCCTCTCATGGATGCGAATCAGGTTTAACCCCCCTCATATCTAGCTTTGTCAAAACCCTTGTTACCCGCAACCTATCGATGAGCTCAGATATCAATGGCAGAGGGTACTTGTTCTTAACGTTCATAGGGCTGAGACCCCTGTAGTCTATGCATGGACGTAGTTCTCCATTCTTCTTCTGCACGAAGAAGACTCTCGCCCCCGGGGTGACACTGACTTCCTAATGAATCCTCTTGCCAGATTCTCCTGGATAGACTCGACCCCGGGGAGGCTCAGCACCAGGCAAGAGGTCAATAGGACAGTCATAGGGGCGGTGAGGCGGAAGGGTCTTCTCAGCCCTTTCGGAGAACATGTCCACATAGGTCCAATATTGCTTGGGGAGAGAGGAAAGATCTGCGGGTAACTCAGCATTAGCAACCTGAACGCATTCCCTCCGACATCTACCCCCACAAGATTCACTCCATCCCAAACTTCTGCCTGTGGATCACTCAATATGAGGAGAGTGGTACCGTACCCAAGGTATCCCCAACAGGACCTCATCAATCATGAGCAGCGATATAATCTCCTGATGAGATGGCGACATGGATAGAGTAAAAGGGCTGGTCTGGTGTGTGATCTGTGAGGGCAGTGTCGACCCATAAACCACTCATACGATTACTGGTTGAGCAAGCATCACGAGGGGTATTGCGTGTCGTTGGGCAAAGGCAGAAGACATAAAATTGCCCTCTGCCCCAGAATCCACGCAAAACTCTACTGAATGAGTGGATGAGATAATAGTAAATATCCCCTTAAAAGACAATTTGCAGGCAAACGTTGCAGTGTTGTTGTGAATTCCGTTATTGGGCTCCCTCCGATGGTTGTAAATGGCACTTTTGTGAATTCTGCCCTTGGGCTCCCTCTGGTGGTTTTGAGTGGAACTGCCGCTCCTTGGGTTTAGCTTTAGCAGCTGCTTCCACTAATCGTCTCTCCTGGCTCTGCTATTTAACCTGGCTCTAGTCTTCAGCCTATGCCACTTGTCAATGTTTTCTGGCTGGATTCACATCTCTACTTGGATTCTCCTGGTTTCCTGACCAGTTCTGCAAAGATAAGTTCTGGCTTTGCTCATTTCAGTCCACATGTTGTGGACTTATTGTTCTGTGCATTCTATTTTTGTCCAGCTTGTTATTATGGATTTTTTCTGTTAGCTGGAAGCTCTGGGAAGCAGATTTACCCTCCACACCTTTAGTCAGGTGTGGGGATTTTGTAAACTCTGTGTGGATTGTTTTGTAGTTTTTATACTGACCGCACAGTATCCTTTCCTGTCCTATCTATCAAGCTAGACTGGCCTCCTATGCTAAAATCTGATTTCATCTCTGCGTATGTTATTTTCCCCTCCTCTCACCGTCAATATTTGTGGGGGGCTATCTTTCCTTTGGGGATTTTCTCTGAGGCAAGATAGGTTTCCTGTTTCCATCTTTAGGGGAAGTTAGATCTTAGGCTGTGCCGAAGGGTCTAGGGAGCGTCAGGTACCCCCCACGGCTACTTCTAGTTGCGCTGCTAGGTTCAGGTTCTCTCATACAGGAGAACAAAGGAGCTTACAGATAACAAGTTTAAAAAGTACAAAATTTTATTAAGACACTGAAAAACACACACTGACAAGTACATACATGAAATAAAATAAGGACACTAAAGACCATCCCTATACCCCATCCTATCCAAGGAGTAATGCAATGTGCTGGTAAAGCAGAGGAACAACCGTGTGCCTATATGGACAATGGGTCAATGTAAGCCATAGACCTCACAAAAGTGCATATGAGGTCAAGGATAGCAGCCAAAGTAACGCTGAATAGTACTATCCTAAAAGCGATCCAAAGTCCAGAGCATACTACAAAGAGATCTACCAGACTGCCAGTAATGTAAATGCCACTAGCGTAAAGAGCGCAGTACAGATAATCTCCGATGGTTCCTCTTACCCAGGTAGAGAGATGGATAACGTTAGGCGAGACCCCCGACGTACGTTTCGCTCCAGCGATCTGTTAGCTTTCTCAAGGGGAAGTGTCCGTACTCCACCAAAACAAGCCTTATATCCACTGTTTCCGGTCACATGAGGAACACGTGACCCGGAAGTCAGCGGGGACTGCCAATACACGGCGCATGCGTCAATGGCCCCCGGCGCCGCAACCACCCCGCCCGGCCAGCCTCCAAAGCCGACTGAATGGGAGCATGGAGTAACCATGACACCCAGTCACCGGCCAAGGACGCCGAGCGGCCGGACCAAGGAGGGGCGGAGCCAGGAGAAAAAGAACGCACGCGCACTGCAGACCAAGACCGCACCACAGCAGAAGAGATACCATATAATAGCTGTACCGATATAATGACAGTATAGAGACCCAAAACTGCTTACATATGACAATATACATAGGCACAATGACCAATAATATAAAGAGCACATGATAGGTCTGTAAAAAATGCTTCTGCGTGCCGGTGTGAGGTCGGAGTATTCAGAGGATATGAAGGGCATCATATAGAAGGCTATAATAGACAAGAAAAAAACACAAGTTAAACACAGTACTTTAAAAGAAAATAAAAAAAGGTGAAGCAGACACCTTATCACAAAGGGGAGAAACAGATCTTACTATGGGCTACAAAAACGGGGCAAAATTAAGAGCTTCATTCAGGCCCCCCGGTCTGGTGGTGCCCAAAGTCACAATCCATTTGAGTTCACGTTGGGCAAGGAGTTGTTTGATATTGCCCCCACGTATGCCCGTGTGGATGAGGTCTATCCCCCTTACCATGAACTCACTGGGATTACAGTCATGATATTTATAAAAGTGTTTTGGTATAGTTTTTAATTGGGAGACATCCTCCACCGCCCTGGCCGCGCCAATGTCCCGCACATGCTCCCTCACCCTCACTCTTAATTCGCGTGATGTTAAACCAATATAGATGAGATGACAGCTGCAAGTAGCATAATAAATAACGTTTTTGCTACTGCAAGATATAAAATGTCTGATTTCAAAATTTCTTTTGCCGTCTGCTGAGGAGAATGAGGAGCTGCGCAGGACATTGGCGCAGGCAGCACAGTGTCCACACGTGTAGCATCCCAAGGTGCGGCGTACTGAACCAAAAAGAGGAGTCACAGGGGCCACGTAATGACTCTTGACCAGGAGGTCTTTTAAATTTCTTGCCCTCCTCGGGGTCATCAGAGGGCGATCGGACAGGAAGGGACTCAAGGAGGGCTCAGTGCTAAGGATCCGCCAATGTTTATTCAAAATGGTACGTATACTGTCCACTCATGATTAAATTCAGATATGAATCGTATTGATTCATCTGTCCTCTTTACCTTTTTTGAATACAACAACCGATTGCGTGGGGTGTTTTTGGCCCTGTTGTACCCATATCTCACACACCGATGGCTATATCCCTGCTGTTCAAAGCGTGTTATTAAATCACTAGCTTGCCGTTCAAAAGTATGATCATCCGAGCAGATCCGCCTAACCCGGAGGAACTGTCCGACCGGGACGGCCCTAATTGTGGCTTGACTGTGCCCTGAGGTAGCATGAACCAAAGCATTGACCGCCGTGGTTTTTCGAAAAACCTCTGTCACTATAAGTTGGTCATCCCCTACCCTCAGGAGTATATCCAGAAAGTCAATTTCACAGGGGTCACACTTATAGGTTAGTCTGATATTGAAAGTATTAGTGTTGAGCACAGTCATGAAATCCCCGAGCTGCTGTTCCGTTCCACGCCGCAAAAATAAAACGTCATCTATATAACGCCACCAGCACAGCACATGGTCGGCGGCCTCCCCCCCCCACCACCAAACACCAACCTCTCCCAAAACCCCAGAAAGAGGTTGGCGTAAGCTGGTGCACAGGCCGCCCCCATGGCTGCGCCGCGCTTCTGATGGTAAAAGCAATCTTTGAAAGTAAAAAAAAAATTGTGCGTCAGAACGAATTCCAGCAGCTCGAGGATAAGCTCGCACAATGGGCCGTCCAGGTCGGAGGCCTCCAGGAAAAAACGGGCCGCCCGTAGTCCATCGGTGTGGTCGATGCACGTATACAGGGCCTCTACATCCGCTGTAACCAATAGGACGTCCTGGTCCACAGAGACTCCGTCAACTCTTGCCAGGACGTCCGTTGTGTCCTTGACAAATGAAGGCAGTGTTTCCACCAGATTCTTAAGGTAGAAATCAACAAATTTGGATATCGGGTCACATAACGCTTGCATCCCAGACACAATAGGACGTCCCGGAGGGTTGACTCGGTCTTTGTGGACTTTCGGAAGAAGGTAAAATGTCGGTACTTTTGGGAATTTAACCGTCAAACCATCTAAAACCTTCTTACTAATTGTTCCCTCCTCGAAGGCCCTATAGAGGATAGCCTGTAACTGCACAGAGAAGGAGGCCGCCGGATTATGGGAAAGCCTAGAATAAACGCTAGCATTACGCAGTTGTTTAAAGGCCTCTTTTTCGTACATTTCCACCGGCCACACCACAATGTTTCCCCCTTTGTCTGCGGCCTTGAATACCACATCACCAAGGGACTGAAGCTGTTTAATAGCCTCCCTTTCTTTCCATGTAAGATTATCAAAGCGCCTCCTCGTGGAGAGCTCCTTAAAATCCTCCGTCACTAGTTTGGTAAACACCTCCACGGCGGGGCACAAAGGCAAAGGGGGAAACCTCGTGGATTTAGGAAGAATTGCCGGTGGGAACTCACCTTTACCAGGAGCCGACTGCTCCTCCATAAGCTCCTCCAAAATCCAGAGGGCCTCCCCCTCAGTGCAGTCCAGAATGTCTGATCCCTGTCCACCTCTGGAGTGCAGTTTTTTGAGAATCAGTTTACGTGAAAATAAGTGTAAATCTTTCAAGGCTGTAAAAAAATTAAACCCATTAGTAGGTGAAAATGACAGGCCTCTACTTAATACACTCAATTGGCTCTCAGAGAGGACATGGTTTGACAAGGGGAACAATTAGTAAGAAGGTTTTAGATGGTTTGACGGTTAAATTCCCAAAAGTACCGACATTTTACCTTCTTCCGAAAGTCCACAAAGACCGAGTCAACCCTCCGGGACGTCCTATTGTGTCTGGGATGCAAGGGTTATGTGACCCGATATGCAAATTTGTTGATTTCTACCTTAAGAATCTGGTGGAAACACTGCCTTCATTTGTCAAGGACACAACGGACGTCCTGGCAAGGGTTGACGGAGTCTCTGTGGACCAGGACGTCCTATTGGTTACAGCGGATGTAGAGGCCTCTATACGTGCATCGACCACACCGATGGACTACGGGCGGCCCGTTTTTTCCTGGAGGCCTCCGACCTGGACGGCCCATTGTGCGAGCTTATCCTCGAGCTGCTGGAATTCGTTCTGACGCACAATTTTTTTACTTTCAAAGATTGCTTTTACCATCAGAAGCGCGGCGCAGCCATGGGGGCGGCCTGTGCACCAGCTTACGCCAACCTCTTTCTGGGGTTTTGGGAGAGGTTGGTGTTTGGTGGTGCTGGGGGGGAGGCCGCCGACCATGTGCTGTGCTGGTGGCGTTATATAGATGACGTGTTATTTTTATGGCGTGGAACGGAACAGCAGCTCGGGGATTTCATGACTGTGCTCAACACTAATACTTTCAATATCAGACTAACCTATAAGTGTGACCCCCGTGAAATTGACTTTCTGGATATACTCCTGAGGGTAGGGGATGACCAACTTATAGTGACAGAGGTTTTTCGAAAAACCACGGCGGTCAATGCTTTGGTTCATGCTACCTCAGGGCACAGTCAAGCCACAATTAGGGCCGTCCCGGTCGGACAGTTCCTCCGGGTTAGGCGGATCTGCTCGGATGATCATACTTTTGAACGGCAAGCTAGTGATTTAAAAACACGCTTTGAACAGCGGGGATATAGCCATCGGTGTGTGAGATATGGGTACAACAGGGCCAAAAACACCCCACGCAATCGGTTGTTGTATTCAAAAAAGGTAAAGAGGACAGATGAATCAATACGATTCATATCTGAATTTAATCATGAGTGGGACAGTATACGTACCATTTTGAATAAACATTGGCGGATCCTTAGCACTGAGCCCTCCTTGAGTCCCTTCCTGTCCGATCGCCCTCTGATGACCCCGAGGAGGGCAAGAAATTTAAAAGACCTCCTGGTCAAGAGTCATTACGTGGCCCCTGTGACTCCTCTTTTTGGTTCAGTACGCCGCACCTTGGGATGCTACACGTGTGGACACTGTGCTGCCTGCGCCAATGTCCTGCGCAGCTCCTCATTCTCCTCAGCAGACGGCAAAAGAAATTTTGAAATCAGACATTTTATATCTTGCAGTAGCAAAAACGTTATTTATTATGCTACTTGCAGCTGTCATCTCATCTATATTGGTTTAACATCACGCGAATTAAGAGTGAGGGTGAGGGAGCATGTGCGGGACATTGGCGCGGCCAGGGCGGTGGAGGATGTCTCCCAATTAAAAACTATACCAAAACACTTTTATAAATATCATGACTGTAATCCCAGTGAGTTCATGGTAAGGGGGATAGACCTCATCCACACGGGCATACGTGGGGGCAATATCAAACAACTCCTTGCCCAACGTGAACTCAAATGGATTGTGACTTTGGGCACCACCAGACCGGGGGGCCTGAATGAAGCTCTTAATTTTGCCCCGTTTTTGTAGCCCATAGTAACATAGTAACATAGTAACATAGTTAGTAAGGCCGAAAAAAGACATTTGTCCATCCAGTTCAGCCTATATTCCATCATAATAAATCCCCAGATCTACGTCCTTCTACAGAACCTAATAATTGTATGATACAATATTGTTCTGCTCCAGGAAGACATCCAGGCCTCTCTTGAACCCCTCGACTGAGTTCGCCATCACCACCTCCTCAGGCAAGCAATTCCAGATTCTCACTGCCCTAACAGTAAAGAATCCTCTTCTATGTTGGTGGAAAAACCTTCTCTCCACCAGACGCAAAGAATGCCCCCTTGTGCCCGTCACCTTCCTTGGTATAAACAGATCCTCAGCGAGATATTTGTATTGTCCCCTTATATACTTATACATGGTTATTAGATCGCCCCTCAGTCGTCTTTTTTCTAGACTAAATAATCCTAATTTCGCTAATCTATCTGGGTATTGTAGTTCTCCCATCCCCTTTATTAATTTTGTTGCCCTCCTTTGTACTCTCTCTAGTTCCATTATATCCTTCCTGAGCACCGGTGCCCAAAACTGGACACAGTACTCCATGTGCGGTCTAACTAGGGATTTGTACAGAGGCAGTATAATGCTCTCATCATGTGTATCCAGACCTCTTTTAATGCACCCCATGATCCTGTTTGCCTTGGCAGCTGCTGCCTGGCACTGGCTGCTCCAGGTAAGTTTATCATTAACTAGGATCCCCAAGTCCTTCTCCCTGTCAGATTTACCCAGTGGTTTCCCGTTCAGTGTGTAATGGTGATATTGATTCCTTCTTCCCATGTGTATAACCTTACATTTATCATTGTTAAACCTCATCTGCCACCTTTCAGCCCAAGTTTCCAACTTATCCAGATCCATCTGTAGCAGAATACTATCTTCTCTTGTATTAACTGCTTTACATAGTTTTGTATCATCTGCAAATATCGATATTTTACTGTGTAAACCTTCTACCAGATCATTAATGAATATGTTGAAGAGAACAGGTCCCAATACTGACCCCTGCGGTACCCCACTGGTCACAGCGACCCAGTTAGAGACTATACCATTTATAACCACCCTCTACTTTCTATCACTAAGCCAGTTACTTACCCATTTACACACATTTTCCCCCAGACCAAGCATTCTCATTTTGTGTACCAACCTCTTGTGCGGCACGGTATCAAACGCTTTGGAAAAATCGAGATATACCACGTCCAATGACTCACCGTGGTCCAGTCTATAGCTTACCTCTTCATAAAAACTGATTAGATTGGTTTGACAGGAGCGATTTCTCATAAACCCATGCTGATATGGAGTTAAACAGTTATTCTCATTGAGATAATCCAGAATAACATCCCTCAGAAACCCTTCAAATATTTTACCAACAATAGAGGTTAGACTTACTGGCCTATAATTTCCAGGTTCACTTTTAGAGCCATTTTTGAATATTGGCACCACATTTGCTATGCGCCAGTCCTGCGGAACAGACCCTGTCGCTATAGAGTCACTAAAAATAAGAAATAATGGTTTATCTATTACATTACTTAGTTCTCTTAGTACTCGTGGGTGTATGCCATCCGGACCCGGAGATTTATCTATTTTAATCTTATTTAGCCGGTTTCGCACCTCTTCTTGGGTTAGATTGGTGACCCTTAATATAGGGTTTTCATTGTTTCTTGGGATTTCACCTAGCATTTCATTTTCCACCGTGAATACCGTGGAGAAGAAGGTGTTTAATATGTTAGCTTTTTCCTCGTCATCTACAACCATTCTTTCCTCACTATTTTTTAAGGGGCCTACATTTTCAGTTTTTACTCTTTTACTATTGATATAGTTGAAGAACAGTTTGGGATTAGTTTTACTCTCCTTAGCAATGTGCTTCTCTGTTTCCTTTTTGGCAGCTTTAATTAGTTTTTTAGATAAAGTATTTTTCTCCCTATAGTTTTTTAGAGCTTCAATGGTGCCATCCTGCTTTAGTAGTGCAAATGCTTTCTTTTTACTGTTAATTGCCTGTCTTACTTCTTTGTTTAGCCACATTGGGTTTTTCCTATTTCTAGTCCTTTTATTCCCACAAGGTATAAACCGCTTACACTGCCTATTTAGGATGTTCTTAAACATTTCCCATTTATTATCTGTATTCTCATTTCTGAGGATATTGTCCCAGTCTACCAGATTAAGGGCATCTCTAAGCTGTTCAAACTTTGCCTTCCTAAAGTTCAATGTTTTTGTGACTCCCTGACAAGTCCCCCTAGTGAAAGACAGGTGAAACTGCACAATATTGTGGTCGCTATTTCCTAAATGCCCAACCACCTGCAGATTTGTTATTCTGTCAGGTCTATTAGATAGTATTAGGTCTAAAAGTGCTGCTCCTCTGGTTGGATTCTGCACCAATTGTGAAAGATAATTTTTCTTGGTTATTAGCAGAAACCTGTTGCCTTTATGGGTTTCACAGGTTTCTGTTTCCCAGTTTATATCCGGGTAGTTAAAGTCCCCCATAACCAGGACCTCATTATGGGTTGCAGCTTCATCTATCTGCTTTAGAAGTAGACTTTCCATGCTTTCTGTTATATTTGGGGGTTTGTAACAGACCCCAATGAGAATTTTGTTACCATTTTTCCCTCCATGAATTTCAACCCATATGGACTCGACATCCTCATTCCCTTCGCTAATATCCTCCCTTAAAGTGGACTTTAGACAAGACTTTACATAGAGACAAACCCCTCCTCCTCTCCGATTTTTACGATCCTTTCTAAACAGACTGTAACCCTGTAAGTTAACTGCCCAGTCATAGCTTTCATCTAACCATGTCTCGGTTATTCCCACTATGTCAAAGTTACCTGTAGATATTTCTGCTTCTAGTTCTTCCATCTTGTTTGTCAGGCTTCTGGCGTTTGCGAGCATGCAGTTTAGAGGATTTTGTTTTGTTCCAATCTCCTCACTGTGGATTGTTTTAGAAATGTTCTTACCTCCCTTCTGAGTATGTTTTCCTGGGTCGTCTTTGTTCGAGTCTAATGTTTTTCTTCCCGTCCCCTCTTCTTCTAGTTTAACGCCCTCCTGATGAGTGTAGTAAGATCTGTTTCTCCCCTTTGTGATAAGGTGTCTGCTTCACCTTTTTTTATTTTCTTTTAAAGTACTGTGTTTAACTTGTGTTTTTTTCTTGTCTATTATAGCCTTCTATATGATGCCCTTCATATCCTCTGAATACTCCGACCTCACACCGGCACGCAGAAGCATTTTTTACAGACCTATCATGTGCTCTTTATATTATTGGTCATTGTGCCTATGTATATTGTCATATGTAAGCAGTTTTGGGTCTCTATACTGTCATTATATCGGTACGGCTATTATATGGTATCTCTTCTGCTGTGGTGCGGTCTTGGTCTGCAGTGCGCGTGCGTTCTTTTTCTCCTGGCTCCGCCCCTCCTTGGTCCGGCCGCTCGGCGTCCTTGGCCGGTGACTGGGTGTCATGGTTACTCCATGCTCCCATTCAGTCGGCTTTGGAGGATGGCCGGGCGGGATGGTTGCGGCGCCAGGGGCCATTGACGCATGCGCCGTGTATTGGCAGTCCCCGCTGACTTCCGGGTCACGTGTTCCTCATGTGACCGGAAACAGTGGATATAAGGCTTGTTTTGGTGGAGTACGGACACTTCCCCTTGAGAAAGCTAACAGATCGCTGGAGCGAAACGTACGTCGGGGGTCTCGCCTAACGTTATCCATCTCACTACCTGGGTAAGAGGAACCATCGGAGATTATCTGTACTGCGCTCTTTACGCTAGTGGCATTTACATTACTGGCAGTCTGGTAGATCTCTTTGTAGTATGCCCTGGACTTTGGATCGCTTTTAGGATAGTACTATTCAGCGTTACTTTGGCTGCTATCCTTGACCTCATATGCACTTTTGTGAGGTCTATGGCTTACATTGACCCATTGTCCATATAGGCACACGGTTGTTCCTCTGCTTTACCAGCACATTGCATTACTCTTTGGATAGGATGGGGTATAGGGATGGTCTTTAGTGTCCTTATTTTATTTCATGTATGTACTTGTCAGTGTGTGTTTTTCAGTGTCTTAATAAAATTTTGTACTTTTTAAACTTGTTATCTGTAAGCTCCTTTGTTCTCCTGTATGAGATATTGCCATTTGGAGCAGGATTTGGTAGTGCTCAGGACATGGTTTCTGGACACTCTACAATATGAGCCTGGGTGTATGTATATTGATAGGTTCAGGGTCTGCGGTCAGTACAGATACCACCTCCTTCAGAGCTTGTCTCATGTTGTTCCTAAACCACCAGATCATAACAAGTGTCTATTGTACCTCCACCTACTACCACTAGATGCTGACTTTTACCCGACCACTGGGAACATCGCGTGGCAAGATGTCATGACTGCTGGCAGACATGACAGACCTTGAGTGCACGAGCGGTCCGGGACTTAGATCCTGCTCGTGACACTTCCGTGGCCTCATGTGACTCAAGTGCCTGGACTGGAGATTCCAAAGGTTTGGCGAAGGTGGGAGCCAGCCAAAACCTCTGCCTACACTGGGCTCGCTCTAACCTCCGCTCGTTAAAACGGAGGTCAATATGAGTAGATATAGCTTTCAGCTCCTCCAGTGTGGTGGGAATCTCCCTAGTGGCTAAGGCGTCCTTTACATGGTCAGCCAGCCCCCTCCAAAATACAGGGATAAGGACTTTATCCAACCACTCAAGCTCAAATCCTAAGGTGCGGAAGTGGATGGCAAAATGGGTGACCAAAGACGACCCCTGAGTCAATGTCAGCAGTTGGAGGCCATATCATGGGTGACTCGAGGTCCTAAAAAGACATGTTTCAGAGTGCTCAAGAACAGTGGAGCACTCTGCACCACATGATCACCATGCTCCCACAGCGGCGTAGCCATTCCAATGCCCTGTCCAACAGGAGAGACAAAATGAATCCCACCTTTGCCCACTCTGTGGGAAAACGTGCAGCCAGGAGCTCGAGGTGTATAGAGCAATGGCTCACTAAACCCCTACAAGATTTGCTATCACCAGAAAATTTATCTGGCAGCGGGAGGTGAGATAGGGTCGGAACAGGGGTGGCAGTGGACAAAGTTGCTGTAGCCAAGCTAGCAGCCTGAACAGCTACTGCGGCAACATCCACAGCTGAGGTTGTGCGCTCGAGATCTGCCAATCTACCCTCCAGCTGCTGGACGTACCACAAGGATTGCTGTTTGTCCATCATTACTAGCCACACCCTGGTGCTAGTGTAATGTTAGGGCTAGCGGAACGCACCAAATAATTAGAGAGATGGTATAAGGTGCGTTCGCAGCCCGGGGTCCAAAGTGCAGAGATGGAACCTGCTGCTGAGTAATGACGGACTATATGGCGGTACAATGTGGATACACACACGGGTTAACTTCACCCTGTGTGATGGAAGCAAACCCTGTTGCATCACAGGGCTGCGGAACCGCACCAAGACTGCAAGCAAAGGGTCCCAGGACTCTATCCCAAGACACAGGATTAGAGTACGTACAGACCATTTGCGCTTGACACCACAACTGGGGTGTCAGAGTAACTGCAAAATAACTTAAATGCACAAGAGTGCGTGCAGTGCCGCTCTGGCGGATGCCACTAACCATGCAGACTTGGGATAGAAAAGCACTCTAATAGTGCATGGCGCTGCACTGGCAGTCACAGCAATTAGACGCTGTTTTGCGTGTTTATTGCTGATAGCTCAGCTGGGCGCTAGATTGCAGACATCCACCTTACACGAGCAGTCAAACACGAGAGAGGGGATAATTAATGAATGACTTTCACTCATCAACACACACACACACGATTTCAAGAATACACTAGTGTATGGCCGAGCGGCCATACAAGCCTTTTATAGCGGCAGTGCTACAATACCTTCCAGATGGACCAATAGGATCTGCAACAGGACCTGAGCATGTGACCTCCGATCTACAATGGAAGGTCGTCCCGTGGGCATGCTCAGTATGGGAAAAGCAGGACTTCATCCCAGAAAGACCTGCTCGCTGCTGATTATTGCTGGCTACAAAGACAGACTGGAAGGGCAATAAAAACCAGTCGTCCAGTTTCAGCATGAGCTAGACGCTGGGACCGAAGTCTCCAATGAGCAAGCTCCACTGTGGCTGGAGAAGAATGGGAGATCACAGCGGAGGTGGTTCGAGACTCCCCTGTGCACAGGCAGGAAATCAACACCTAACATTGTTTGCTAAGCTTACTGGTGGTTCTGTGATATTTTTTATGGATATCTCATAGGTGAATATCCCTTATGGGCACTTTCCTCTCAACTGCCTGGTTCCAAATGTTCATTTTTTACCTTTCAATACTTTTTCATTCAAATGTATTTATTGTACTATTTAGGAACGGTATTTTTGCTATTAACATTTGTATATCTGCAGCTTACATTTAGTAAAGCTGTTCATAGTTTTTGTATATATAACAGGTGTACTTGTGGTTGTTTAGGCTAATATACAGGTGCTTATTATATACACATTTTTGTTTATGTTAGGGATGTGCCATAAAACATGTGCTGGTATGCTGTTAATTAACTTACATACATATGTTTGCACAAACTGAAAGTCGAGTTTGTAGCATAAAGCTTTATTATGAGCTCATGCTCTGTTTTGGTATATCACATTGTGACTATTTTAATGTTTTTAATGTTTGTAAGTGTTCTTTTTGTATCCAATAAATTTCAATTAATTGTCCATGTCTTTTGGTGATCCCCTCTTTATGACCTATACTTTCTTATGGGATTAGTTGGTTGTGTACAAATTTAGGTTGAGGTTGGATCACTGTTATGGCTGGTAGTTCAGTACCACAATGGATATAGAGGTCAGCGCACATACAGTGACCTGGCAATAACCCAAAAAATAAGAACGAGCTCTGAGACGTGGGAACTCTGTTGACCGCAATCCCTAATCCTCACCAACACAACTAGAGGCAGCCGTGGATTGCGCCTAACGCTACCTATGCAACTCGGCACGGCCTGAGAAACTAGCTAGCCTGAAGATGGAAAATAAGCCTACCTTGCCTCAGAGAAATACCCCAAAGGAAAAGGCAGCCCCCACACATAATGACTGTGAGTTAAGATGAAAAGACAAACGTAGAGATGAAATAGATTTAGCAAAGTGAGGCCCAACTTACTGAACAGAGCGAGGATAGAGAAGGCAACTTTGCGGTCAACACAAAACCCTACAAAATCCACGCAAAGGGGGCAAAAAGACCCTCCGTACCGAACTAACGGCACAGAGGTACACCCTCTGCGTCCCAGAGCTTCCAGCTAGCAGAAAAAACAAATTGACAAGCTGGAATAGAAAAAACAGCAAACAAATAGCGAAAAGGAACTTAGCTATGCAGATCAGCAGGCCACAGGAACACTCCAGGAGGAAACAGGTCCAACACTAGAACATTGACTGGAAGCAAGGATCCAAGCACCAGGTGGAGTTAAATAGGGTAGCACCTAACGACTTCACCATATCACCTGAGGAAGGAAACTCAGAAGCCGCAGTACCACTTTTCTCCACCAACGGAAGATCACAGAGAGAACCAGCCGAAGTACCACTCGTGACCACAAGAGGGAGCTCTGCCACAGAATTCACAACAGTACCCCCCCCTTGAGGAGGGGTCACCGAACCCTCACCAGAGCTCCCAGGACGACCAGGATGAGCCATATGAAAGGCACGAACAAGATCGGGAGAATGGACATCAGAGGCAAAGACCCAGGAATTATCTTCCTGAGCATAACCCTTCCACTTAACCAGATACTGGAGTTTCCGTCTAGAAACACGAGAATCCAAAATCTTCTCCACAATATACTCCAACTCCCCCTCCACCAAAACCGGGGCAGGAGGATCAACAGATGGAACCACAGGTGCCACGTATCTCCGCAACAATGACCTATGGAATACGTTATGTATGGAAAAAGAATCTGGAAGGGTCAGACGAAAAGACACAGGATTAAGGACCTCAGAAATCCTATACGGACCAATAAACGAGGCTTAAACTTAGGAGAGGAGACCTTCATAGGAATATGAAGAGAAGATAACCAAACCAAGTCCCCAACCCAAAGTCGGGGACCCACACAGCATCTGCGATTAGCGAAACGTTGAGCCTTCTCCTGGGACAAGGTCAAATTGTCCACTACATGAGTCCAAATCTGCTGCAACCTGTCCACCACAGTATCCACACCAGGACAGTCCGAAGACTCAACCTGCCCTGAAGAGAAACGAGGATGGAACCCAGAGTTGCAGAAAAACGGTGAAACCAAGGTAGCCGAGCTGGCCCGATTATTAAGGGCGAACTCAGCCAAAGGCAAAAAGGACACCCAGTCATCCTGATCAGCAGAAACAAAGCATCTCAGATATGTCTCCACGGTCTGATTGGTTCGTTCGGTCTGGCCATTAGTCTGAGGATGGAAAGCCGAGGAAAAAGACAAGTCAATGCCCATCCTACCACAAAAGGCTCGCCAAAACCTCGAAACAAACTGGGAACCTCTGTCAGAAACGATATTCTCTGGAATGCCATGTAAACGAACCACATGCTGGAAAAACAATGGCACCAAATCAGAGGAGGAAGGCAATTTAGACAAGGGTACCAAATGGACCATCTTAGAGAAGCGATCACAGACCACCCAAATGACTGACATCTTTTGAGAGACGGGAAGATCTGAAATAAAATCCATAGAGATATGTGTCCAAGGCCTCTTCGGGACCGGCAAGGGCAAAAGCAACCCACTGGCACGAGAACAGCAGGGCTTAGCCCGAGCACAAATCCCACAGGACTGCACAAAAGTACGCACATCCCGCGACCGAGATGGCCACCAAAAGGATCTAGCCACTAACTCTCTGGTACCAAAGATTCCAGGATGACCAGCCAACACCGAACAATGAACCTCAGAGATGACTTTTTTCGTCCACCTATCAGGGACAAACAGTCTCTCCGCTGGGCAACGATCAGGTTTATTAGCCTGAAATTTCTGCAGCACCCGCCGCAAATCAGGGGAGATGGCAGACACAATTACTCCCTCTTTGAGGATACCCGCCGTCTCTGATACACCCGAAGAGTCGGGCACAAAACTCCTAGACAGAGCATCCGCCTTCACATTTTTAGAGCCCAGAAGGTATGAAATAACAAAGTCAAAACGGGCAAAAAACAACGACCAACGAGCTTGTCTAGGATTCAACCGCTTGGCGGACTCGAGATAAGTCAAGTTCTTATGATCAGTCAAGACCACCATGCGATGCTTAGCTCCTTCAAGCCAATGACGCCACTCCTCGAATGCCCACTTCATGGCCAGCAACTCTCGATTGCCCACATCATAATTTCGCTCAGCAGGCGAAAACTTCCTGGAAAAGAAGGCACATGGTTTCATCACCGAGCAATCAGAACTTCTCTGTGACAAAACAGCCCCTGCTCCAATTTCAGAAGCATCAACCTCGACCTGGAACGGAAGCGAAACATCTGGCTGACACAACACAGGGGCAGAAGAAAAACGACGCTTCAACTCTTGAAAAGCTTCCACAGCAGCAGAAGACCAATTGACCACATCAGCACCTTTCTTGGTCAAATCGGTCAATGGTTTAGCAATACTAGAAAAATTGCAGATGAAGCGACGATAAAAATTAGCAAAGCCCAGGAAATTTTGCAGACTTTTCAGAGATGTCGGCTGAGTCCAATTATGGATGGCTTGGACCTTAACAGGGTCCATCTCGATAGTAGAAGTGGAAAAAATGAACCCCAAAAATGAAACCTTCTGAACACCAAAGAGACACTTTGATCCCTTTACAAACAAAGAATTAGCACGCAGGACCTGAAACACCGTTCTGACCTGCTTCACATGAGACTCCCAATCATCCGAGAAGATCAAAATGTCATCTAAGTACACAATCAGGAATTTATCCAGGTACTCTCGGAAGATGTCATGCATAAAGGACTGAAACACTGATGGAGCATTAGCAAGTCCGAATGGCATTACTAGATACTCAAAATGGCCCTCGGGCGTATTAAATGCAGTTTTCCACTCATCGCCTCGCTTAATATGCACAAGATTATACGCACCACGAAGATCTATCTTGGTGAACCAACTAGCCCCCTTAATCCGAGCAAACAAATCAGAAAACAATGGCAAGGGGTACTGAAATTTAACCGTGATCTTATTCAGAAGGCGGTAATCTATACAAGGTCTCAGTGAACCATCCTTCTTGGCTACAAAAAAGAACCCTGCTCCCAATTGTGACGATGACGGGCGAATATGCCCCTTCTCCAAAGACTCCTTCACATAACTCCGCATAGCGGCGTGCTCAGGCACAGATAAATTAAACAGTCGACCTTTTGGGAATTTACTACCAGGAATCAAATTGATAGCACAATCACAATCCCTATGCGGAGGTAGGGTATCGGACTTGGGCTCATCAAATAGATCCCGGTAATCAGACAAAAACTCAGGAACCTCGGAAGGGGTGGATGACGAAATAGTCAGAAATGGGACATCACCATGTACCCCCTGACAACCCCAGCTGGACACAGACATGGATTTCCAATCTAATACTGGATAATGGACTTGTAGCCATGGCAACCCCAACACGACCACATCATGCAGATTATGCAACACCAGAAAGCGAATAACCTCCTGATGTGCAGGAGCCATGCACATGGTCACCTGAGTCTAGTACTGAGGCTTATTCTTGGCCAAAGGCATAGCATCAATTCCTCTCAATGGAATAGGACACTGCAAGGGCTCCAAGACAAACCCACAACGCCTAGCATACTCCAAGTGCATCAAATTTAAAGCAGCGCCTTAGTCCACAAATGCCATGACAGAATATGATGACAAAGAGCAGATCAAGGTAACGGACAGAAGAAATTTTGACTGAACCGTACCAATGGTGGCAGACCTAGCGAACCGCTTAGTGCGCTTAGGACAATCAGAGATAGTATGAGTGGAATCACCACAGTAGAAACACAGCCCATTCAGACGTCTGTGTTCTTGCCGTTCAACTCTGGTCAAAGTCCTATCGCACTGCATAGGCTCAGGCCTAAGCTCAGGTACTACCGCCAAATGGTGCACAGATTTACGCTCGCGCAAGCGTCGACCGATCTGAATGGCCAAAGACATAGACTCATTCAGACCAGCAGGCATAGGAAATCCCACCATGACATCCTTAAGGGCTTCAGAGAGACCTTTTCTGAAAATAGCTGCGAGCGCACCTTCATTCCACTGAGTGAGTACGGACCACTTTCTAAATTTCTGACAGTATACCTCTATTTCATCCTGACCCTGACACAGAGCCAGCAAATTCTTCTCTGCCTGATCCACAGAATTAGGCTCATCGTACAGCAATCCGAGCGCCAGGAAAAACGCATCGATATTACTTAATGCAGGATCTCCTGACGCAAGAGAAAATGCCCAGTCCTGAGGGTCGCCACGCAAAAAAGAAATAACGATCCTAACTTGTTGACCTGGGTCACCAGAGGAACGAGGTTTCAAAGCCAGAAATAGTTTGCAATTATTTTTGAAACTCAGAAATTTGGTTCTATCTCCAAAAAACAAATCAGGAATAGGAATTCTCGGTTCTAACATAGAATTCTGAACCACAAAGTCTTGAATACTTTGTACTCTTGCTGTGAGCTGATCCACACATGATGACAGACCTTTAATGTCCATTGCTACACCTGTGTCCTGAACCACCCAAATGTCTAGGGGAAAAAAAAGGCAAAACACAGTGCAAAGGAAAAAAAATGGTCTCAGAACTTCTTTTTTCCCTCTATTGAGAATCATTAGTACTTTTGGCTTCCAGTACTGTTATGGCTGGTAGTTCAGTACCACAATGGATATAGAGGTCAGTGCACATACAGTGACCTGGCAATAACCCAAAACATAAGAACAAGCTCTGAGACGTGGGAACTCTGTTGACCGCAATCCCTAATCCTCACCAACACAACTAGAGGCAGCCGTGGATTGCGCCTAACGCTACCTATGGAACTCGGCATGGCCTGAGAAACTAGCTAGCCTGAAGATGGATAATAAGCCTACCTTGCCTCAGAGAAATACCCCAAAGGAAATTGCAGCCCCCACATATAATGGCTGTGAGTTAAGATGAAAAGACAAACGTAGAGATGAAATAGATTTAGCAAAGTGAGGCCCAACTTACTGAACAGAGCGAGGATAGAGAAGGCAACTTTGCGTTCAACACAAAACCCTACAAAATCCACGCAAAGGGGGCAAAAAGACCCTCCGTACGGAACTAACGGCACGGAGGTACACCCTCTGCGTCCCAGAGCTTCCAGCTAGCAGAAAAAACAAATTGACAAGCTGGAATAGAATAAACAGCAAACAAATAGCAAAAAGGAACTTAGCTATGCAGATCAGCAGGCCACAGGAACACTCCAGGAGGAAACAGGTCCAACACTAGAACATTGACTGGAAGCAAGGATCCAAGCACCAGGTGGAGTTAAATAGGGTAGCACCTAACGACTTCACCATATCACCTGAGGAAGGAAACTCAGAAGCCGCAGTACCACTTTTCTCCACCAACGGAAGATCACAGAGAGAACCAGCCGAAGTACCACTCGTGACCAAAAGAGGGAGCTCTGCCACAGAATTCACAACAGATCACAGTACATATTTCCTCTGGTGCCCCACAAATCTTGTTACTACTTGTCACGGCCGGCCGGGCAAGACCAATCAGTGAAGGGTGGTTCAAATCCCGCGCCAATTTGTCGCCGGACTGCACCTGTCGCTGATTGGTCGTGGCTAGCCAGGCGCGACCAATCAGAGAAGCAGTGTTTAAATCCTGTGCCAATATCGCTGATTGATCACTGCAGGCCGGGCACGACCAATCAGCGAAGTGTGGTTCAAATCCCATGCCAACTCACGGCCGGACTGCGCCAGTTGCTGATTGGTTGCGGCCGCAACCAATCAGTGAAGCATGGTTAAAATCTAGCGCCAATTTGCAGCTGGACTGCACCTGTCGTTGAATGGTTGTGGCCAGCCAGACGCAACCAATCAGAGAAGTAGTGTTCAAATCCCGTGCCAATATCGCTGTATGGTCTCGGCCAGCCGGGCGCGACCAATCAGCGAAGCATTGCTCAAATCCCATGCCAATATCGCTGATTGCTGGCGGCAGAACAGGAGCAACCAATCAGTGAAGCATGGTTCAAACTGGCCGGGCGCGATCAATCAGCGAAGTGTGGTTCAAATCTCGTGCCAATTCGTGGCCGGACTGTGCCTGTTGCTGATTGGTTGCGGCCGGCCGTGACCAAATAGGGAAGCATGGTTCAAATCATGCACCAATTCATGGCAGGACTGCACCAGTCGCTGATTGGTTGTGGCTGGTCGGGCCAACCAATCAGCGAAGCGTGGGTCAAATCCACTGCCAATTTGCGGCCAGACTACGCCTGTTGCTGATTAATCACTGCCAGCCGGGGGCGACCAATTAGTCAAGCAGTGTTTAACTCCCGCGCCAATATCATTGATTGGTTCAAATCCCTTGCCATTTTGTGGCCAGACTGCGCCTGTTGCTGATTGGTCGAGGACAGCTGGATGCGACCAATCACCAAATCAGTGTCTAAATCCCGCGCCAATATACCTGATTGGTCGTGGCCGTCTGGCGTGACCAATCAGCGTAGCGGTGTTTAAATCCCACGCCAAGATCGCTGATTGGTCGCGGCCGGCCGGACGCAACCGATCAGTGAAGCGTAGTTCAAATCCCACACCAATTTGTGGCTGGATTGCACCTGTCGCTGATTGGTCATGGCTGGCTGGGCGTGACCAATCAGCGAAGCGTGGTTCAAATCCTGCACCAATTCGCGACCGGACTGCGCCTGACGCTGATCAGTCACGGGCGGCTTGCGCGACCAATCAGCGACGCAGACAAACAGACAGAATTAGATGATTATATAAATCGATTACTTTGGAGATTAAGAATAGCAAAATATTCAACAGAAATCGTTAAACTGAAGAATAAAAAAGACATGTGAAAAGCTCAAAGATCTTCCAACACGTGCCCCCTCAACTCTTTTAAACAAAGTTACATTTTAATGTTATTTATGACAAGCTTTATTTGATTTGGATTTTTTTACAAACAAGCTATTAATTATAATTTTATATTTGTATTTGGAAATAATAAAATAAAGAGAACTCATGAGACAGAGGCGAAAAAATCTCCCAAGACTCCTGTCACCTGGCACCTTGCCGTTTATTACTATATAAATATCCGGCCATAAAACCATTGTGGTTCATATTAATCTTGTGTGACGACCACATAACGTGACGGTGATGATCACTTTTTCCTCTGGGACATTTCTACACAAGAGAACTAATATTCACAGATTCTGCACTAGATTTCCTGATGAATAATGATAAATATCTGCTGTAAGTATTAGCAGGAAATCTCCAGATATCATCCAGACTGACGGCGGCGGAAGATTCTTTTTACTTCTGTGATTTGAAAAAAAAAATCTCTTTTCATTCTCTAATTAAAAATTGTATGAAGCTTCACACTTGACATATAATTCTGCTCTGATCGCTCATATTCTTGACCTTTTACAGATAATTTGGCATTTTTCTAACCAATGTACACAACATTGTATAATAAATGTTTTTGTTTTCATATTTCTCACCTTCAAAATTGCATCGTTTCATAGTTTGTTCATTCTGAAATGCAGGAAAGCAATTTGACAGCGGTCACTGAGTTTTTTCTTTTAGGATTTCAAGGCAGCCAAGGTTTCAGAATTTCACTGTTCTTTCTTTTCTTGGTGGTTTACTGTGGGACGATATGTGGGAACCTCCTGATCATCACCCTGGTGTCCACCAGCAGGAACCTCCACACTCCAATGTACTTCTTCATCTCACAACTGTCCGTCAGTGACATCTTGGTGATCTCAGATATTGTCCCCTACTTGCTCCACATCCTACTGAATAATGGGGGGAGCATTAGTCTTATTGAATGCATCACTCAGTTTTATTTTTTAGGCGCCTCTGATTCATCTGAATGTTTTCTTCTCGCTATGATGTCTTATGACCGATATGTGGCCATCTGTAATCCTCTACGTTACTCCAACATCATGACAAACAGACATTGTGTGATATTATCTGTTACCTGTTGGCTGTTTGGATTTTCTTGTGTTTTAATTCATTTAATAAAAATTGGAACACTCAATTTTTGTGGATCAAATATCATTGACCATTTATATTGTGACATTGTCCCCTTGCTAGGACTCGCCTGTTCTGATATCTTCATTATTCAATTGGAAATGTATCTTTTGTCCATTGTACTTATAATTATCCCATCCACAATCATTGTAATATCCTATGTGTATATTGTGTTAGTAATGCTAAAGATCCCATCCAGCACCGGTAGACAGAAAGCCTTCTCCACCTGTAGCTCCCACCTCATTGTGGTCTCCTTATACTATTGGACAATGTTCGGTGTTTATATATTCCCAACAAAAGGCCGATCACAGACCATGAGCAAGATCCTGTCTCTGCAATATACAGTGTTTACTCCTTTAGTTAACCCCATTATATACAGTCTAAGAAATAGAGACATTCGGAAAGCCGTACAAAAAACACTTGATAAACTCTTGATATAGTGCAGATCAAAATGGACGATATCTATTATCAAGAAGACTATTATAGATAGATGATAAATGAAAGATAATAGACGATAGAGAAATAGACAATAGATACATGAAAGATAATAGATAAATAAATAGATAATTGAAATAAATATATCAAATAGATAGATAATAGAAAGATGATAGATAGAAAAAATCATCAAGCCCCGTTGAGACCCCCTGTGATCAGAAACAGCCCACAGACTTAATTATAAATATCTCAAAAAAGGTATTGACTGATGTACATAGAGATTTGCTTAACAAAGTCTTGTCATATGGTTGGAACTCACACATAGATTGGATCAAATGCACAGTTGAATTGAGTCAATTTTTTTAAGCTATAAAACTTGAAGAATGTTCAGTAACAAAAGTAGAAAGGAGACGAGTGTCGTGGCCAGCAGCAGAAGGAGCAGGACGTGCTTTACTGAGCTCCTCTATTAGTTTCAGCAATCGGGCTTATTTATTGGTTTTTGTCGATTTTTGGAGGCCATCCACATTACAAGGATGCAATTTCAATTTGACCTAAAGCCCCGGGGGCATTATCTAGCCTTCTCATTGTCCTCTGATTGGGGTCTGGTTCTGTTGTGATGACCCCTCATAGTCTGAGGGGCAAGATCCTTAGTTGATGTAAAAAGACATGAATGTGTCGCATGGATTTATGTCTTTTTACATCAACTAAGGAACTTGCCCCTCAGACTATGAGGGGTCATCACAACAGAACCAGACCCCAATCAGAGGACAATAAAACATTCCTTATCTAAGAACTGGTCCAACATAACTGTTTATCACTCATGGTAATTCTGCTTCATGTCACCTGTCTTATCCATGTTTTTTTTCTGTGCTATGTTGTGTATAAATATGTGATTCTTCAGAATTTCTTTTAGTCTTTGCCTGATGAAGAGACCTGTGTAGTCTCGAAAGCTGCAATTTGTTACCATCTTTTCAGTTAGCCATTAAAAGGTATCAACCACTGAGGACTTTCAATTCTAAATATTTTTCATTCATTGTGTAATCTAGATACTCCTGTTTCCATGACAGACCCGCACAGGGCTTCACAGAGCATTCACAATTTTCTTACCCCACTTTCTCCACCTGGGATTTCCCCTTTGGGTCAAGCTATTGAAGGAAGTTACGACCGAGGAGGTGACAGATATTCTAGCAGCAATCCTGAACGGGAAATCCCCGGGTCCAGACAGTTTTTCCTTCATTTACTACAAAAAATTTGCAGATGTTTTAATCCCGCACATGGTTGAACTCTTTAACGCCTTTCTTCAAGGTACAACTCCTCCTCCCCAGACTTTAGAAGCCTTTATCACAATTACTCCTAAGGAGGGGAAAGACCACACCCTGTGTAGCAGCTACCGCCCTATATCATTACTTAATACAGACGTCAAGATGTGGGCTAAGCTCTTGGCAACTAGGATCAATCTGGTACTGGCAGATTTGGTTCATCAAGACCAAGCTTGGTTTGTGCATAACAGAGAGGGCAAAGATAATTCCACTAGGATTCTGCAGGCCATCTCCTATGCGAAACATACTCATCAGCCTCTCACAATTCTTTCTACTGACGCCGAGAACGCTTTTGACCGTATAAGCTGGTTTGTGTCCTGTAGAAATGTGCCTTCCCCGCTACATTCATTGAAGCTATAATGTCCTTATATGCTCAACCTAAGGCTAAAGTTAGAGTTAATGGAATTTTGTCAGAGCGCTTTAAGATATGCAATGGTACCAGGCAGGGTTGTCCTCTCTCCCCTTCCCTATTTATTTTGGTCAAGGAGACACTTATACAATATATCAGGCAGGATAGGGAGTTAGAAACAACCAATTAGAAGTAAAAGCAGCAGCCTTTGCGGACAACCTCTTATTATTGATCTCCAACCCGAAGACCACTTTTCCAAAGCTGTTGCAGACCTTCTCATTACTTCTCAACTTTAAGATCAATCTTGATAAGTCTGAAGCCCTCAATATATCAGCAAAAAGGTCAGACATCCACTTACTTAAAAATTCTATGCCATTTAAATGGCATAATGATAAAATTAAATATTTGGGAATCTTTACCTCCAAGGACCCAAGTTCTCTTTTCCTACAAAATTTTACCCCTTTCCTGGAAAACATTAGAAAATTACTCATTTCTTTTGATTTGCCCTTCCTATCTTGGATAGGTAGAGTTAATATATTCAAGTCGTATGTCCTACCCAAAATCCTCTATGTATTGAACATGGTCCCTCTTTCCCTCCTGAAATCTTTCTTTAGCATTCTAAACAAAATTATCTCCAAATTTATCTGGAAATCTAAAAAAAAGCTAGATTACCTTTTAAGACACTTATCTTTCTGAAGCAATCTGGGGTCGTGGCCTTCCGAATCTTATATCTTGTTATCATGCTATACATATAGCCAGATGGGTAAAACTAACTCACTTGGTTGACCAAAATGCGCAACCACATATTGAAATACAATTATTAGGTCAGAATTTGGGAAAATTGTTATGGACCAATCACCCTATTTCAAAAACTAACTTTAATGAAATTCTCATCTCGACTATTCAAATCAAACGCTCATTGATACCAAACCACCCACCTTCTGACCTTTTCCTAGATAAAACCCCAATGATTGGTTATATTTTTGACCCGGATTTCACAGACCCTTATTGTATTTGGTCATCTCTCCCGAATAAACCAATCTCTCATCGACTAAATAATAAGATCCCCTGTAATAATTCATGGCCCTTAGATGCTTCAAATCGTCCACGCAACTTTATGCAACAGATACATGTGTCACATTTTATGACACAAATCAAAACATTACCCACTCCACCCCCTGAGTGGCTTTGGTTGGACTTATTGATTAAAATCAAACCACCTATTTCGAGGCTACTATCAAAAGTTTATGTTAATTTCCTAAGCTCTAAAATTAATACTAAACCATTATTTCTTCACGCTTGGGAGACTGAACTTGGAATCTCCTTATTACCTCAAGACATACAGAGGATATGTTCAAACTCCCATGGCTTTTCTAGATGCATTTTACTCCAAGAATCTGTGTATAAAATACTATCACAATGGTATTTTACCCCGGAGAGACTCTTTCATCTAGGATTTAGCTGATTCTCCACTTTGCTGGAGATGTAAGTCATCTAGAGGTACACTAACTCACATCTTTTGGTCTTGTCGGAAACTCCAGCATTTCTGGCATCAAATTAACAAATCTATGAGGGCCAAGGGAGTTCTGAAAATGGACCTCACTGCTCCAGAAGTACTCTTGTCCCTTCCCACACCAAATTTTAAACCTAAGAAACATGATCACCCGCCTCTCCTGCTGGGAGCAGCAAAACATTTGATTGCTTTGAAATGGAAGCAAACAACCCCACCATCACTGGGGAACTGGATAGAGAAGGTTAGGGACATTTTTCACCTAGAGGAATTGACAAGTTGGGAAACTCTCTCACATGAGCATTTCCTAAATACATGGTCCCCTTGGACTAACAGGTTTGGAAAGGATTAGGGCATACGGCCGCAACTATATTCACTATATTACTATTTCACTTTTTCTTATTTACTATGGTGTCTGGGCCCTTTTTGGGGTCGCGCCCCTTCTGTACTAAGGTGACGAGGTCGCCCTTTCCAGTTTTGTTTTCAGTAAACAAATTTACTAACTTCTTCTTGATGACAAAATTTGTCTTACAAACTAAAATTTGGCAATAATTTAGCACATACATTCTGGTCTTACACCATTTTTGGTTTATAGTGTCACTGCTTCTTCTGTTTTTGTTTTGGTTGGTTTTTCATATTGTCTATCTAGATATGTTCAAACTCACTTGTATCCACATACAATGTATCCTGATAAGTTATGTTATGATGTGAGTCACATGTAACTTTGTGTTAAAAATCATAAATAAAGAATTGAAAAAAAAAGTAGAAAGGAGACAGTCTATGAAAGTGAGCTATATTTGAGTAAATTTGGTTTCAGTAATAAAAGTATGTTCATGCCACCAAGCAGTCCAGCAGCGATAGAGGCCTTTATAGAAGAAGTGACTAGAGATGTTGAAAATTTGAGTTTATGAATTGTAGAAAAGTTCAAAAATCCCAAGATTAGGAAGGAAGAATTTGAAGCTTTGAATGACCTTGCCCATGATGGCACAATAGTTATTAAAAAAGCTGATAAAGTTGTGGCTGTGGTCATCATGGTCAAGGATATATGTGTTAGTGAAATAAAAAGAAAGATTGAGGACAAATTGGTCTTTAAAAGATTGTACTATGATCCTGAATTTCAAGTGAATTGAGAAATCAGTGCAATTTTAGATTCTGCCTTAGAAGAAAAGATAATTGATAAAGATATGTATAATTTTCTGTTGAACCTTCTGCCATGTACACCTGTGATATGTGCTTTACCGAAAGTGCACAAATCCATTGAGAGTCCTCCAATATTCCCGAAGTTCAGGCTTCTTCAGGATCCCCATGTGAAGGACCAGGCCCCAAAAATGCATAATTTCAACTGTGTCTACAGGAGACCAGTTAGAATATGATGAACCCGAGTTTTGGTCCAAAAATTGCCGAGCATACAAGTTAGTTTGCTCCACCATGAGGTTAACGAAAGCCTCAGAGAAAAAAACTTTGAAAAAGTCTATTTCTGTGAGGCCGGTGGGGTCAAACTTGATTCCTGATTCCACCACAAAATCAGGAATCAGTGGCTCATAATTTTCGGGTGGTGAGGTCCATACGGGGTCCAAAGAGGGGCGCGCTGGTTCGTCATCGGCAATGGTGGGCGCTTCATCATCTTTATAAATGATGGGCGCTGCCTCATCTTCTGTCCTGCGGCTTCTGCGTGGTGGTTCCGCAGGGCCGAAGGAGGAAGATGAGGAGTGTGAAGAGGATGAGGAAGAATCGGAAAAATAAAGAAAAGTGGGATCCTCTCCCTCGCTATCAGTGTCGGAGGCAAGGAAAGAATATGCCTCCTCCGCTGAATAGCGCTGTTGGGATGAACGGGACCAGCGGGACATTTGATTTGTAAGTATTATGCTTGGGTGTACATTATTGGTAACTATGAGTAAGTGTGGGGGGATAGTGCTTGGTGCAAACTACTCTGAAAAGAAAAAGCCAAAGGAAAAAAAGCAAATAGGGAAAAAAAGCAAATAGGGAAAAAAAAATACCTGTGAAAGAAAGTCTAAAACAGCAGGCCCTAGCTCTGATAAGTGAACCGCGACACTTATCAAAGTTCGACGGTGTGCGAACGGGGATGTGAAAAAAAAACGGCAGGCACGAGAGCTCTGATAAGTTAACTGCATCACTTATCAATGTTCGGCCGCTGCTGGGTGTGTGAACGGGGATGTGAATAAAAAACAGCAGGCATGAGAGCTCTGATAAGTGAACGCATCACTTATCAGAGTTCGGCGGCTGCTGGGTGTGCAAAAGGGGATGTGAAAAAAAAACGACAGGCATGAGAGCTCTGATAAGTGAACTGCGTCACTTATCAAAGTTCAGTGGCTGCTGGGTGTGCGAACGGAGATGTGAAAAAAAAAGAAAAATAAAAGGAAGGCATGGTTTAGTTGCGGTGGCTGGGTGAGTGCACGGGGATGGGGAAAAAAAGAAAAGAAAGGCATGGGTTAGACGCGGCGGCTGGGTGAGCGCACGGGGATGGGAAAAAAAAGAAAAGGAATGCACGGGTTAGACGCGGCGGCTGTGTGAGCGCACTGGGATGGGAAAAAAAGAAAAGGAAGGCACGGGTTAGATGTGGCAGCTGGGTGAGTGCACGGGGAAGGGAAAAAAAAAAGAAAAGGAAGGCATGGTTAGATGCGGCGGCTGGGCAAGCGCATGGAGATGTGAAAAAAAAGAAAACGGCAGGCATGAGAGCTTTGATAAGTGAACCGCATAACTTATCAAATTTCGGCAGCTGCTGGGTGTGCGCACAGGTGTGGTGAAAAAAAAAGGAAAACGGCAGGCACAAGCTCTGATAAGTGAACTGCGTCACTTATCAAAGTTTGGCGGCTGCGGGACGGGTGTAGGAATTGGGCAAAGGAGGCTGATGAAAAAAAGCGAGCACGAGTGTTGATCGGTGAACTGTGTCACCAATCAATGCTCGGCGGCTGCTAAACGTGCGCACGGAGGCAGCGCAAAGAGGGATGGAGGGGGTAAAAAAGAAGGGGAAGGGGGATGGGGGACTGGGTGGGTGAAGAGAGATCGGGTAGGGCCTGATAACACTTGGTCTTCTTTCTTTCTTTCTTTACTAACGCAGGGATTGTGGTGTTACAGGATTCTGCAGCACCACAAGGCCCAGCAAGACTAGATCTGGCTGTGTGATCGCTCTGCAGGAGTCCTCAGCTAGAGTGAGGACCCCTAAAGAGCGGTCAGACAGGTCACCTGCAGATGACAGGTCACAGAGTGGTCACACCGCTGCTGTGAGCTGTCATTGGTGGGATCGAATGATAACTTCGATCCCACCAATCTCTGCAGACCCTGGTGACCATGGCAACTGCCAAGGATCCCTCCGATCCTACGCAGGTCACAGCCAGGTCACCAGCAGTGCAAACAGCGGTCACAACGTGACCGCCGCTGTGCCCTGTGAATGGCGCAATCGTCGATAGCATCGATCATGCCAATTAGCCCCTGCTGTCCCCGCTGGGCCTGCACTAGTCTTGGGCCTGCGATTGGTGCATTTGCAGCACCGATCCAGGCCGATCCAGAAGGGTACCGCAGGCAGCAGGGTACAGCAGGGAGCAGGGTACAGCAGGGCACAGCGCGGTAATACCGCTGCTGTGCCTTGTGATTGGCGCGATCGTCGATAGCTGGGCCTGCAGTAGGCTCTGGCCTACAATCGGTGCTATTGCAGCACCGATCCAGGCCGGTACAGCAGGGCACAGCACGGTAATGCCTCCGCTGTGCCCTGTGATTAGCGTGATTGATACGTTCGGCGATCGCACCAATCCGGGGGGGTTTTGTCGGTGCCAGGCGTTGCCAGGCACCGGCCCTAGAGTTGAGTACATCAGTACTCGCTCCTAGCCTGGGACCTCATGGTTTCAGCCGCTCCAATTGGCTGAAACAATGAGAAATGCTGTGATTGGCTTTTCAGAATTGAACAGCTAATCACAGCGATCAAGAGGCCTGGGGGCGGAGCCAGGCCCTGTGATGCTGATGCCATCTTCCTCCAGGTAAGATGGCGCTGGAAATTTAATGCGATCACCATGACTTAAGTCATGATGTCACATTAAACAGTATGACGTACTATCCCGTCACTGGCAATTAAGTCCCAGGTCACCTTGACGGGTTAGTACGTCATATGGGATTAAGGGGTTAATCTCCATGGTAGTTTCACCAACATACATCAGCCCACAAGGGTATATTAATAAGTATATAATAAAACTCGAAGTGCACGTTTATCTGCCTCCTATAAAGAATTTCTTTCCAGTAATAAAAACAATCACCCTTCAAGATGTGGCCACAACAAGCACACCCCAAACAAGGAAAATTACCTCATTTCGGTGGGCACAAAGTCCTTTGTACAGAGCCCTTAAAGGATCCCACATCCGATTTGACAAGTTTATTCTTCAGATTACGGCAATGTCTATAAGATAAGATAGGTGGCACAGCAAACTTAGGTATAGATGGCATCCCTTTCTGAAGTAGACCCCAATGTTTTCTCAAATTGTTACCAATTCGTCCACTCACAGGACCATATGTAGAAAAAAAAGGTATTTGTTTCTGAGTTGGCTTAACTACTTTCCTGCATGTATCCTCACATGTCATATTCCTCACCTTCTCTTTATGTCTCCTGACCTTCATTACTAGATATCCCCTCCTGATTAATTTAGTGCACAACCCGTCTAGTTGATCATCAACCCTATCCTCATCAGATATTATCCTCCAAACTCGCAACAGTTGACTCCATGGAAGTTACTCGACCATCCTTCTGGGATGATTGCTATTGTATAAGAGTAAACTGTTTCTATTGGTCTCTTTAACAAACAAGTCAATGCCCAATGTATTACCATTTCTGTACACTAACATATCCAAAGAAAGTGCTTGTTCTCTAGAATGTGTCAAAGTAAACTTTAACTCAGGATAAATGTCATTGATCTCATTATCTTATTATGAAACATGAAGAGATCATCCAAATCACCATCCCAGATGACAAAAATGTCATTGATATAGTACCACCAGGCTTGGACATGGTGCCAATAGATGGATCTGTACACGTATTGGTCTATCTACCATGTAGATGTCAGTATATGTCAGAACCACATTGGACCCCATGGCGGTGCCCCGTTTCTGTAGGTAGTAATCATCCCCAAAGAGAAAATAATTTCTCCTGAGAATGAACTCCAACAGAGTGAGGAACAACCGTGCACACTCTGGGGCCACATCCAAGCCCGATAACACCACATCGACTGCCTGCAACCCTCTCTCATGTTCAATTGAGGTATATAATGAAACAACATCAAAAGATGCTAATATGGTAGTCTCACTAACCTCTACTGCATTTATTTTTCCCAAAAAATCACTCTTGTCTCTAATGTAGGATTTAGCTGTTGTAGAAAAATCTTGCAGCACCTTATCCAGAAAAATAGCCATCTTATTGAATAAGGAGCCCCTCCCCGACACTATTGGACGTTCTGGGGGATTGAAAAGGTCCTTATGTATCTTTGGCAGTGTATATAGCAAGGGAGTAACAGGTGCCTTAAAAAATATACATTCAGACAGCTTTTGATCAATGAGTCCATCCAACAGGGCTTCTTTGATCAGAAGCTGTAATTCACTCTGAAATCCAGAAGTAGGGTCCCTCGACAATCTCTCATAGACAAGTTGGTCCAATAATTGATTAAGAATGTCTGTCACATATTTCTTAGTGTCCATAACAACCACCGCCCCACGTTTGTCAGCAGACCTAATAGTTATGGCAGTATTATTTGCTAGATCATTCATGGCATGAATTACAATGCAGCCTGACGTCAGCAGTGGGGTTGAGCGAAACGAATAGGAAAAATTGAAAAATCGCCAACTTTCGGCAAAGTCGAGTTTCGTGAAACCCGACCCGATCCTAGTGTGGGATAGGCCATGAGGTCAGCGATCAGCGCGCCAAAGTCGCATTTTGTATGACGTTTTCAGCGCCATTTTTCATCCAATGAAGGAGGATGCAGAGTGTGGGCAGCGTGATGACATAGGTCTCGGTCCCCACCATCTTAGAGAAGGGCATGATAGTGATTGGCTTGCTTTCTGCGGCGTGACAGGGGCTATAAAGGGGCATGCACGCCGACCGCCATCTTGCTTCTGCCGATCATAGCATAGGGAGAGGTTGCTGCAGCTGCATCAGAAGAAGGGATATAGTTATTGAGGGAAGATTAAGCCCCGAAACTGCTTGTGCTGTAGCGATTTCCACTGTCCAACACCACCTTTTCTTTACAGGGACAGTGGAGTTTATATTTTTGTGCATCAGCTCTGTAGCTCATTGGGCTGCCCTAGAAGGCTCCCTGATAGCTGCATTGCTGTTTGTACGCCGCTGTGCAAACCAACTGCTTTTTTAAAAGCAAAAATCCTGTTGCTCCTTTCTGCACAGTTATCTTGTTTATTTGTCCACACTTTTGTGTGCAGCAGTCCTTTTTATTGCTGACATACTTTTCCTGAGATCATTGTAGGCAGATTGAAATTGTATTACAGTCCTTGAATTTTTTTATATATCTTCCAGCCATGTTCTGCCACTTACATTGTGTAGTGTAATACACTGGGCCTGAGTTTTGTTGCAGTATCCCTCCAAAAAAGGGAGATTTAAATTGGCACTAAGTGGATCTACGTTAGTTCTGTTAGTTTGTCGTATATCTTCCAGCCACGCTCTGCCACTTACATTGTGTAGTGTAATCAGGGCCGCCATCAGGGCACTACAGCCGTGACTGGCGTATGGGGCCCGGTGGGCAGAGGGGGCCGCATCGGGCCCCGTCTCATCTGCTCACCGGGCCCCTACCGGGTTCTCCCTCACAGGTCATTCCCCTTTGATTACTGGGCATCTAAAATAGACACCTGGCCTGAATTGGCAGAATATGCATTACATGAGCTTGCTTGCCCATCTGCTAGTGTGCTATCAGAAAGAGTCTTCAGTGCTGCTGGTTCAATACTGAGCAAAAAAGGACTCATCTGGCTACCAAGAATGTTAATGATTTAACCTTCATTAAAATGAACCAATCATGGATTTCAAATTATTTTGCCCCACTTTCCCCTGCTGACACGTAGCTTGCCTGAAAAATGTCTTGCTTTTGGCCTCCTCTTACTGATTGCTCCAATTCCTCCATTTGCAGCTGCTGAATGTCCACCATAGGCCATTTTTATACCTCCCTAAATGGGCTGATTCGCCCCACAGGACCGTGGTCACCACCTGGCGCAAGCACCCGTGCGAGTGCCATTTGCCTGGACAGTTGGGTGTGCCCACTCTTGGGCGACGGCACTGGCACAGGGTCCCTCATAGTACAATGAAGTGTCTCTGATGGTGGTGCACAACCAAGGTCAGACACACCGTCGTAATATGAGGGGCCCTGTGCCAGTACCGCCGCCCACGAGAGAGTTCCCCCCAGCTCGAACAGTGCTCTACCACTTGCAATACTTACCTCTCCCTGCTCCACCACTGTGTAGTCTGTGCTGGTAAATCCTTCAATGGCACTGCCAATACAAATTTGTTGAAATGATAGATCATAGTAAAAATATACAGGGGCCCTGATCTCCATTTAGACCAGTTAATACTTTGCGACAACTACCACTGTCTGCTACTCAGCAGAGGAGCCCACCCCTGTACCTAGCTATGCCACCAAATTATTTATGAACAATTTTTTGGCAGACATTTAGCCCACTTTATTATTTTGTCCTACTAACTGTGTCAGCCACTTATTACAGTTGGCCTCCACTGAACACAGCTATGCCGCCTTTGTACTCCTCTTACCAATTTTGAACTGCATTTAGCCTACTTACTTATTTAGGCCTAGTAACTGTGTGAGCCTCTCATTACAGTTGTCCTCCTCCGCTGAACAAAGCTATGCTGCATTTGTACTCTTCTTACCAATTTTGATTTGCATTTACCCTACTTTTTTATTTTAGGCCTACTCAGTCTGTCTGAGCCACTTATTACAGTTGTCCTCCACTGAACAAAGCAATGCCACCTGTGTACTCCTGTTAACAATTTTGAACTGCATTTAGCCTACTTAATTATTTGGGCCTAGTAACTGTGTCCGCCTCTCATAACACTTGTCCTCCTCCGCTAAACAAAGCTATGCTGCCTGTGTACTCCTCTTACCAATTTTGAACTGCATTCTGCCTACTTACTTATTATGGCCTAGTAACTGTGTCAGCCTCTCATTACAGTTGTTCTCCTACGCTGAATAAAGCTATGCTGCCTGTGTACTCCTCTTACCAATCTTGAACTGCATTTAGCCTACTTTTTTATTTTAGGCCTACTCAGTCTGTCTGAGCCACTTATTACAGTTGTCCTCCACTGAACAAAGCAATGCCACCTGTGTACTCATTTTACCAATATTGAACTGCATTTAGCCTACTTACTTATTTGGGCCTAGTAACTGTGTCAGCCTCTCATTACAGTTGTCCTCCGCTGAACAAAGCTATGCCGCCTTTGTACTCCTGTTACCAATTTTGAACTGCATTTAGCCTACTGTTGTGAGTTCTGTTGTCGGGCTCCCTCCTGTGGTCGTGAATGGTACTTCGGCTGGTTCTGTCCATGGACTTCCTCTGGTGGGTGTTTCTGAGTTTCCTTCCACAGGTGACGAGGTTAATTCGTTAGCTGGCTGCTCTATTTAACTCCACTTAGATCTTTGCTCCATGCCACCTGTCAATGTTCCAGTATTGGTCTAGTTCACTCCTGGATCGTTCTTGTGACCTGTCTTCCCAGCAGAAGCTAAGTTCCTGCTTGTATTTTCTTTGGTTTGCTATTTTTCTGTCCAGCTTGCTATTTTTATTGTTGTCTTGCTTGCAGGAAGCTCTGGGACGCAGAGGGAGCGCCTCCGCACCGTGAGTCGGTGCGGAGGGTCTTTTTGCGCCCTCTGCATGGTCTTTTTGTAGGTTTTTGTGCTGACCGCAAAGCAACCTTTCCTATCCTCAGTCTGTTCAGTAAGTCGGGCCTCACTTTGCTAAATCTATTTCATCTCTGTGTTTGTATTTTCATCTTTTCTCACAGTCATTATATGTGGGGGGCTGCCTTTTCCTTTGGGGAATTTCTCTGAGGCAAGGTAGGCTTTATTTTTCTATCTTCAGGGCTAGCTAGTTCCTTAGGCTGTGCCGAGTTGCATAGGGAGCGTTAGGAGCAATCCACGGCTATTTCTAGTGTGTTTGATAGGATTAGAGATTGCGGTCAGCAGAGTTCCCACGTCCCAGAGCTCGTCCTTTATTATCAGTAACTATCAGGTCATTCCGTGTGCTCTTAACCACCAGGTCCATTATTGTCCTGACCACCAGGTCATAACAGTACAGGTGGCCCAAAGTACTAATGCATCTCAATAGAGGGATAAGAGAAGTTCTGAGACCATTTTTTTTTCTTTGCAGTGTTTTTTGTCTCTCTTTTCCCCTTTACCTCTGGGTGGTTCAGGACACAGGTGTAAACATGGACATTCAAGGTCTGTCCTCTTGGATGGATAATCTCACTACAAGGGTACAAAACATTCAAGATTTTGTGGTTCAGAATCCGATGTCAGAGCCTAGAATTCCAATTCCTGATTTGTTTTTTGGTGATAGATCTAAGTTCTTGAATTTCAAAAATAATTGTAAAATTGTTTCTTGCCTTGAAACCTCGCTCCTCAGGTGACCCTGTTCAACAAGTAAAGATCATTATTTCTTTGTTACGCGGTGACCCTTAAGACTGGGCATTTTCCCTTGCGCCAGGAGATCCGGCATTGCGTGATGTTGATGCATTTTTCCTGGCGCTTGGATTGCTTTATGACGAACCTAATTCAGTGGATCAGGCAGAGAAAATCTTGCTGGCTCTGTGTCAGGGTCAGGATGAAGCGGAGATATATTGTCAGAAGTTTAGAAAGTGGTCTGTGCTCACTCAGTGGAATGAATGTGCCCTGGCAGCAATCTTCAGAAAGGGTCTCTCTGAAGCCCTTAAGGATGTCATGGTGGGATTTCCCATGCCTGCTGGTCTGAATGAGTCTATATCTTTGGCCATTCAGATCGATCGACGCTTGCGTGAGCGTAAAGCTGTGCACCATTTGGCGGTACTATCTGAGCATGGGCCTGAGCCTATGCAATGTGATAGGACTTTGACCAGAGCTGAATGGCAAGAACACAGACGTCGGAATGGGCTATGTTTTTACTGTGGTGATTCCACTCATGTTATCTCCGATTGTCCTAAGCGCACTAATCGGTTCGCTAGGTCTGCCACCATTGGTACGGTACAGTCTAAATTTCTATTGTCCGTTACTCTGATTTGCTCTTTGTCATCCTATTCTGTTATGGCATTTGTGGATTCAGGCGCTGCCCTGAATTTGATGGACTTGGAGTATGCTAGGCGCTGTGGTTTTTTCTTGGAGCCCTTGCAGTATCCTATTCCATTGAGAGGAATTGATGCTACGCCTTTGGCCAAGAATAAGCCTCAGTACTGGACCCAATTGACCATGTGCATGGCTCCTGCACATCAGGAGGATATCCGCTTTCTGGTGTTGCATAATCTGCATGATGTGGTCGTTTTGGGGTTGTCATGGCTACAGGTTCATAATCCAGTATTGGACTGGAAATCTATGTCTGTGTCCAGCTGGGGTTGCCAGGGGGTACATGGTGATGTTCCATTTTTGTCTATTTCGTCTTCCACTCCTTCTGAAGTTCCAGAGTTTTTGTCGGATTATCGGGATGTATTTGATGAGCCCAAAGCCAGTGCCCTACCTCCTCATAGGGATTGCGATTGTGCAATTAATTTGATTCCTGGTAGTAAGTTTCCTAAGGGCCGATTGTTCAATTTATCTGTGCCAGAACACGCCGCTATGCGGAGTTATATAAAGGAATCCTTGGAGAAAGGCCATATTCGCCCGTCGTCATCACCGTTAGGAGCAGGGTTCTTTTTTGTGGCCAAGAAGGATGGTTCTTTGAGACCTTGTATTGATTACTGCCTTCTTAATAAAATTACAGTCAAATTTCAGTATCCTTTGCCGTTGCTGTCTGATTTGTTTGCTCGTATTAAAGGGGATAGTTGGTTCACCAAAATAGATCTTCGAGGGGCGTATAATCTTGTGCATATTAAACAAGGCGATGAATGGAAAACAGCATTTAATACGGCCGATTGCCATTTTGAGTACCTGGTTATGCCATTCGGGCTTTCCAATGCTCCATCAGTATTTCAGTCCTTTATGCATGACATCTTCCGAGAGTACCTGGATAAATTCCTGATTGTGTATTTGGATGATATTTTGGTCTTTTCGGATGATTCTGAGTCTCATGTGAAGCAGGTCAGAATGGTGTTCCAGGTCCTTCGTGCGAATTCCTTGTTTGTGAAGGGGTCAAAGTGTCTCTTTGGAGTTCAGAAGGTTTCATTTTTGGGGTTCATTTTTTCCCCTTCTACTATCGAGATGGACCCTGTTAAAGTCCAGGCCATTTACGATTGGACTCAGCCAACATCTGTGAAGAGCCTGCAAAAGTTCCTGGGCTTTGCTAATTTTTATCGGCGCTTCATCGCTAATTTTTCTAGTGTTGCTAAACCGTTGACTGATTTGACCAAGAAGGGTGCTGATGTGGTCAATTGGTCTTCTGCAGCTGTAGAGGCTTTTCAGGAGTCGAAGCGTCGTTTTTCTTCTGCCCCTGTGTTGTGCCAGCCAGATGTTTCGCTCCCGTTTCAGGTTGAGGTTGATGCTTCTGAGATTGGAGCAGGGGCTGTTTTGTCGCAAAGAAGTTCTGATGGCTCGGTGATGAAGCCATGTGCTTTCTTTTCTACAAAGTTTTCACCTGCTGAGCGTAATTGTGATGTTGGTAATCGAGAGTTGTTGGCCATGAAGTGGGCATTCGAGGAGTGGCGTCATTGGCTTGAAGGAGCCAAGCATCGCGTGGTGGTCTTGACAGATCACAAGAATTTGACTTATCTTGAGTCTGCCAAACGTTTGAATCCGAGACAGTCTCGATGGTCGTTATTTTTCTCCCGTTTTGATTTTGTGGTTTCGTACCTTCCGGGCTCTAAGAATGTGAAGGTTGATGCCCTGCCAAGGAGCTTTGTGCCTGACTCTCCGGGTGTTCCTGAGCCGGCGGGTATTCTCAAAGAGGGGGTAATTTTGTCTGCCATCTCCCCTGATTTGCGGTGGGTGCTGCAAAAATTTCAGGCTGATAGACCTGACCGTTGCCCAGCGGAGAAACTGTTTGTCCCTGATAGATGGACTAGTAGAGTTATCTCTGAGATTCATTGTTCTGTGTTGGCTGGGCATCCTCGAATCTTTGGTACCAGAGATTTGGTGGCTAGATCCTTTTGGTGGCCTTCTTTGTCACGGGATGTGCGTTCTTTTGTGCAGTCCTGTGGGACTTGTGCTCGGGCTAAGCCCTGCTGTTCTCATGCCAGTGGGTTGCTTTTGCCCTTGCCGGTCCCAAAGAGGCCCTGGACGCATATTTCTATGGATTTTATTTCGGATCTCCCCGTCTCTCAAAAGATGTCGGTCATTTGGGTGGTTTGTGATCGCTTTTCTAAGATGGTCCATTTGGTACCTTTGTCTAAATTGCCTTCCTCCTCTGATTTGGTGCCATTATTTTTCCAGCATGTGGTTCGTTTACATGGTATCCCAGAGAACATCGTTTCTGACAGAGGTTCCCAGTTTGTTTCGAGGTTTTGGCGATCCTTTTGTGCTAGGATGGGCATTGATTTGTCTTTTTCCTCGGCTTTCCATCCTCAGACAAATGGCCAAACCGAACGAACTAATCAAACTTTGGAAACATATCTGAGATGCTTTGTTTCTGCTGATCAGGATGATTGGGTGTCCTTTTTGCCTTCGGTTGAGTTCGCCCTTAATAATCGTGCCAGCTCGGCTACTTTGGTTTCGCCGTTTTTCTGCAATTCTGGTTTCCATCCTCGTTTCTCTTCAGGGCAGGTTGAGTCTTCGGACTGTCCTGGTGTAGATACTGTGGTGGATAGGTTGCAGCAGATTTGGACTCATGTGGGGGACAATTTGACATTGTCCCAGGAGAAGGCTCAACATTTCGCTAACCGCCGGCGCTGTGTGGGTCCCCGACTTCGTGTTGGGGATTTGGTTTGGTTGTTGTCTCGTTATGTTCCTATGAAGGTTTCCTCTCCTAAGTTTAAGCCTCGTTTCATTGGTCCGTATAAGATTTCTGAGGTTATCAATCCTGTGTCATTTCGTTTGGCCCTTCCTGCTTCTTTTGCCATCCATAATGTGTTCCATAGGTCGTTATTGCGGAGATACGTGGCGCCTGTGGTTCCATTCGTTGTTCCACCTGCCCCGGTGTTGGTTGAGGGGAAGTTGGAGTATGTGGTGGAGAAGATTTTGGATTCTCGTATTTCGAGACGGAAACTCCAGTACCTGGTCAAGTGAAAGGGTTATGGTCAGGAAGATAATTCCTGGGTTTTTGCCTCTGATGTTCATGCTGCCGATCTGGTTCGTGCCTTTCATTTGGCTCATCCTGGTCGGCCTGGGGGCTCTGGTGAGGGTTCGGTGACCCCTCCTCAAGAGGGGGGTACTGTTGTGAGTTCTGTTGTCGGGCTCCCTCCTGTGGTCGTGAATGGTACTTCGGCTGGTTCTGTCCATGGACTTCCTCTGGTGGGTGTTTCTGAGTTTCCTTCCACAGGTGACGAGGTTAATTCGTTAGCTGGCTGCTCTATTTAACTCCACTTAGATCTTTGCTCCATGCCACCTGTCAATGTTCCAGTATTGGTCTAGTTCACTCCTGGATCGTTCTTGTGACCTGTCTTCCCAGCAGAAGCTAAGTTCCTGCTTGTATTTTCTTTGGTTTGCTATTTTTCTGTCCAGCTTGCTATTTTTATTGTTGTCTTGCTTGCTGGAAGCTCTGGGACGCAGAGGGAGCGCCCCCGCACCGTTAGACGGTGTGGAGGGTCTTTTTGCGCCCTCTGCGTGGTCTTTTTGTAGGTTTTTGTGCTGACCGCAAAGCAACCTTTCCTATCCTCAGTCTGTTCAGTCGGGCCTCACTTTGCTAAATCTATTTCATCTCTGTGCTTGTATTTTCATCTTTTCTCACAGTCATTATATGTGGGGGGCTGCCTTTTCCTTTGGGGAATTTCTCTGAGGCAAGGTAGGCTTATTTTTCTATCTTCAGGGCTAGCTAGTTCCTTAGGCTGTGCCGAGTTGCATAGGGAGCGTTAGGAGCAATCCACAGCTATTTCTAGTGTGTTTGATAGGATTAGGGATTGCGGTCAGCAGAGTTCCCACGTCCCAGAGCTCGTCCTTTATTATCAGTAACTATCAGGTCATTCCGTGTGCTCTTAACCACCAGGTCCATTATTGTCCTGACCACCAGGTCATAACAGCCTACTTACTCATTTGGGCCTAGTAACTGTGTCAGCCTCTCATTACAGTTGTCCACCTCTGCTGAACAAAGCTATGCCGCCTGTGTACTCCTCTTACCAATTTTGAACTGCATTTAGCCTACTTTTTTATTTTAGACCTACTAAGTCTGTGTGAGCCTCTCATTACAGTTGTCCTCCGCTGAACAAAGCAATGCCGCCTGTTTAGTCCTGTTACCAATTTTGAACTGCTTTTAGTCTACTTTTTCATTTTGGGCCTATATCTATGTTTCCTCCTCATCCTGCCCATTGCCCAGCCACTGCTAGATGAGTCTGCTGGTACATTACATGGAGACAAAGAGGAAGGTGCAGATGAAAGTGCAGATTCCTTCATCAGTTGGGGGGCATACTCGTTGGCACTAGCACAGGGCCCCTCATAGTACGCAAAAGTGTCTCTGGCAGTGGGAGGCGCCGCCCGCTGTCAAACACACCGCTGTATTATGAGGGGCACTGTGCCAGTGCCAACTAGTGGTCCCCTCACAGCACTTGCAAAGTTGAAATACTTACCTCTCCCTGCTCCACCGCCATGCTGTATTCTGTGTTTCCTGAGCCAGCCCTACCCCCCACAACTTTAGCAAAATGAGCCCCTGTTTTCAATGCCTAACTATTATTATAAAGTAAATTAAGATTGACAAGTTTAAGAAATAATAATTGATGTTTTGGGCATTAAAATGGGCACTGTAGGTGTTTTCCTGTCCTCCACTTACTGCCGACTTTGATTCCCCATTGACTTGCATTGGGTTTCGTGTTTCGGTCGGCCCCCGGCTTTTCGCAATAATCATCCGTTTTCACCCTGACCCGACTTTTGAGAAAGTCGGGTTGCACGAAACCCGACTCGATCCTTAAAAAGTAAAAGTCGCTCAACTCTAGTCAGCAGCCTTTTGTGTGTGTGTGCCAGGGACATGGAGGAGAGAGCAGCGAATAAGGATGGCTCTTATGAGTTACTGCTCAGAGTGAGTACTCGTGATTGGCCCATTGCTGGACATTTTGAGCACCAGGATTGATCTCCATGATGGTAGGTTGTGGCTTTGTTTATATAGGATTGTTAAACCTGATAGGCTCTTTGGTTTCTGTGACAACAGGGAAGCCTGGCTGTGACTGGCCAGGTTTATACATAAAGGGTTAATATGCACATACTACTTTTTGTTTATATTGTATTGTTCTGTTATTTTTTTTGTTTTTTATGTTGGAGATTTAAGATGTAGACATTGATGGGGTTAATTGTGTATTTTTTTGTATGTATTTTATATGTATTGGGTAATGGGCAGCACCTTGTCAGTGATTGGTGAGTTTGTGCCGCCACACTATATAAGGCAGCGATTATGTGTATTGTGCATGCTTGATATAGACCTTTTTAGGTCGATACGTTGCATTATGGCAGAATAAAGATATTGGATTCTTTTATCACCTGGACTGGATGCTGTTCCTATTACTTTGAAGATTGCTGACTTGACAGATGTCCAGAACGCAGTCATTGATGCAAAAGTTCATTGCTAAGGAAGATGGCTGCTCACAGAGTGCTGTATCCAAGCAAATTTATGGAAAGTTGAGTGGAAGGAAAAAGTGTGGTAGAAAAAGATGCTCAAGCAACCGTGATAACTGCAACCTTGAAAGAAATGGCCATTCAAAAATTTGGAGGAGATTCACAAGGAGTGGACCGCTACTGGAATCATTACTTCAAGAGCCACCACAGACAGATGTATCCAGGACATGGAGAAAAAGAACTGAACTGTCAGTGGTCCAAGGTGCTGATTTCCAAATGAAATGCAAAATTTACTTTCATTAGAAACAAGGTCCCAGAGACTGAAGGAAGAGGAGAGGCCACAATTCAAGCAGCTTGAGGTCTAGTGTGAAGATTGTACAATCAGTGATGGTGATTGGGGAGTCATGTGCTGGTGTAGGTCCACTGTGTTTTATCAAGACCAAAGTCAGCACAGCCGTCTACCAGGACATTTTAGAGTGCTTCATGTTTCCCTCTGCCGACAAATATTTTGGAGACGGAAATGTGATTCTCCAGCAGGATTTGGCACCTGTCCATATTGACAAAAGTACCAATGCCTGGTGTAAAAACAAAAGTATCACTGTGCTTGATAGATCAGCAAACACGCCTGACCTTAACCCCATAGATAATCTATGGAGTATTGTAAAGAGGAAGATGAGAGACACCAGACTCAACAATTGAAAATGAGCTGAAGGATGCTATCAAAGCAAACTGGGCTTTCATAACACCTCAGCAGTCCAACAGGCTGATCGCCTCCATGCCGTGCCACATTGATGCAGTAATGAACTCCTAATTAAGGCATAGTATAAAAAAAACTAAGAAAAATATAGATTAGTATATAGCATAAGAAAACATCTTACCAGAGCTGGAATGTGGTACCAGGGACCCCTACTTGTGTTTCAGTGCCATAGCCTTCTTCTGAGGAAGTGGCCAAGTATTTTACCTAGCTTCCAAATACAGTATATGAGCCAGTAGCCAATTATGTTTGGTGTATCGAGTGCAGTGTAACCATTGGAGCAGACGGGACCAAGGATGGGCAGCACGGTGGCTCAGTGGTTAGCACCGCAGCCATGCAGCACTGGAGTCCTGGGTTCAAACGCCACCAAGGACAACATCTGCAAAAGAGTTTGTATGTTCTCTCAGTGTTTGCGTGCGTTTCCTCCAGGTACAGCGGTGATAATTGGGACAGCGATGATAATGTGTGCAAAAATGTAAAGTGCTGCGGAATATGTTAGCGCTATATAAAAAAAATAAAGAAAAGAAAGGATACAAGTGAGGAGGAGGCAAGACCACCACTGACAAGAGGGGAGACATATCAGAAATGGAACCAGTATATTGGAAAAGTGAATAGGCATCAAGTCTGAACATGTACAAAACCTCATTGTCCAAGTTCCCAAAAAAGTTTATTTTATTAACTTTCCAAAGATGATATGGTTTCTCTACACCATTTTTGTATATGATTTACAAAATTTGATATAAGAGTACATTGCATTGTCTGTAATGTATCACATAATTATAATGAGTGATTATCGGTAACTAGATGGTGGCCCGATTCTAACGCATCGGTTATTGTAGAATATGTATGTAGTTTATTTATGAAGATTTAAGAATAATGCAATGAAATCAGCGAATCAAATCTCGAGCCAATTGGCAGCTGGACTGCACCTGTCGCTGATTGGTTGCGGCCAGATGAACATGACCAATCAGAGAAGCGTGGTTCAAATCCCCGGCCAATTTGAGGCCGGACTGCACCTGTCGCTGATAGGCAAGGCCGGACGAGCGTGACCAATTTGTGAAGCGGTGTTTAAATCCCATGCCAATATCGCCCGGTGCAACCAATCAGTGAAGCATGGTTCAAATCCCGTGCCAATTCGCGGCCAGACTGCGCCTGTCGCTGATTGGTTGCGGCCGGCCGGGCGTGACCAGTCAGCGAAGCATGTTTCAAATCCCGCACCAATTCGCGGCCGGACTGCACCTGTCGCTGAATGATTGCGGCCGGTTGGGCACAATCAATCAGAGAAGTGGTATTTTAATCCCGCACCAATATCGCTGATTGCTTCAAATCCCACGCCAATTTGTGGCTGGACTGCACCTGTCGCTGTTTGGTCGAGGCCAGCCGGACGCGACCAATCACCAAAGTGGTGTTTAAATCCCGTGCCAATATCGCTGGTTGGTCATGGTCGGCTGGCGTGACCAATCAGCATAGCGGGGTTTAAATCCCATGCCAATATCGCTGATTGGTTGCGGTCGGCCGGACGCAACCAATCAGTGAAGCGTGGTTCAACTCCCGCACCAATTCACGGCCCGACTGCGCCTGTCGCTGACTGGTCATGGACAGCTTGCGCGACCAATCAGTGAAGTGGGATTTCCTTTACAGACAAACAGACAGAATTAGATGATTTTAGAAATAGATTACATTAGAGATTAAGAATAGCAAAATATTCAACAGAAATCGTTAAACTGAAGAATAAAAAAACCTCTGAAAAGCTCAAACAACTTCTGACAAGTGCCCCCTCAACTCTTTTAACCCCTTCCCGACCCATGACGCCATGTAGGCATCATGAAAGTTTGTGCCAATCTTGTGCACGCCATGTGGCGTCATGGAAAGATCGTGTCCCTGCAGATCGGGTTAAAGGGTTAACTCCAATTTCACCTGATCTGCAGGGACAGGGGGAGTGGTACTTCATCCCAGGGGGGGTGGCTTCACCCCCCCGTGGCTACGATCGCTCTGATTGGCTGTTGAAAGTGAAACTGCCAATCAGAGCGATTTGTAATATTTCACCTAAAAAACTGGTGAAATATTACAATCCAGCCATGGCCAATGCTGCAATATCATCGGCCATGGCTGGAAACACTGGTGTACCCCCCCACTGCCACCGATCTCCTCCCCGGTCCTCCATCCGGTGCTTCGCTCCCCTCCGGCTACCTGTCTGCTCCCCCGTGCTCCTGCCCGCTCCCCCGGTGCTCCGACGCCACCCCCCATCCTCTGATCCACACCCATGCTCAGATCTCCCCCCTTATACTTACCGGGCCTCCCGGTGTCCATCTGTCTTCTCCCTGGGCGCCGCCATCTTCCAAAATGGCGGGCGCATGCGCAGTGCGCCCGCCGAATCTGCCGGCCGGCAGATTTGTTCCAGGCATATTTTGATCACTGTGATAACCTATCACAGTGATCAAAATAAAAAATATAGTAAATTACCCCCTTTATCACTCCCATAGGTAGAGCCAATAATAAAATAAAGAAAATATTTTTTTTTTCTTTTTCCACTAGGGTTAGGGTTAGGGCTAGGGTTAGGGTTAGGGCTCGGGTTAGGGCTAGGGTTAGGGCTAGGGTTAGGGTTAGGGCTAGGGTTAGGGTTAGGGCTAGGGCTAGGGTTAGGTTTAGGTTTAGGGTATTTACACATGGTGCGGATTTGGCTGCGGATCCGCAGCGGATTGGCCGGGAATTCGCAGCGGATTGGCCGCTGCAAATTCGTAGCAGTTTTCCATCAGGTTTACAGTACCATGTAAACCTATGGAAAACCAAATCCGCTGTGCCCTTGGTGTGGAAAATACCGTGCAGAAACGCTGCGTTGTATTTTCCGCAGCATGTCAATTTTGTGCAGATTCCGCAGCGTTTTACACCTGTTCCTCAATAGGAATCCACAGGTGAAATCCGCACAAAAAACACTGGAAATCCGCTGGAAATCCGCAGGTAAAACGCAGTGCCTTTTACCTGCGGATTTTTCAAAAATCGTGCGGAAAAAGCTCACATGAATCCGCAACGTAGGCACATAGCCTTAAGGTTAGGGTTGGAATTAGAGTCAGGGTTGGAATTAGGGCTAGGGTTGGAAATAGGGTTAATATTAGGCTTGTGGTTAGGGTTATGGATAGGGTTAGGGGTGTATGGGGGTTAAAGTTGTGGTTAGGGTTGGGATTAGGGTTAGGATTAGGGTTAGGGTTGGGATTAGGGTTAGGGATGTGTTGGGGTTAGGGTTGTGGTTAGGGGTGTGTTGGGGTTAGTGTTGAAGTTAGAATTGAGGGGTTTCCACTGTTTAGGCACATCAGGGGTCTCCAAATGCAACATGGCGCCACCATTGATTCCAGCCAATCTTGTATTCAAAAAGTCAAATGGTGCTCCCTCCCTTCCGAGCCCCGACGTGCGCCCAAACAGTGGTTTACCCCCACATATGGGGTACCAGCATACTCAGGACAAACTGGGCAACAACTTTTGGGGTCCAATTTCTCCTGTTACCCTTGCAAGAAAAAAAATTGCTTGCTAAAACATAATTTTTGAGGAAAGAAAAATTATTTTTTATTTTCACGGCTCTGCGTTATAAACTTCTGTGAAGCACTTGGGGGTTGAAAGTGCTCACCACTCATCTAGATAAGTTCCTTGGGGGGTCTAGTTTCCAAAATAGGGTCACTGGAGGGGGGTTTCTACTGTTTAGGCATATCAGGGGCTCTGCAAATGCAACGTGACGCCCGAAGAGCATTCCATCAAAGTCTGCATTTCAAAAGTCACTACTTCCCTTCTGAGCCCCGACGTGTGCCCAAACAGTGGTTCCCCCCGCACATGTGGGGCATCAGCATACTCAGGACAAACTAGACAACAACTTTTGGGGTCCAATTTCATCTGTTACTCTTGTGAAAATAAAAAATTGCAGGCTAAAAATAATTTTTGAGGAAAGAAAAATGATTTTTTATTTTCACGGCTCTGCGTTATAAACTTCTATGAAGGGTTTAAAGTGGTCACCGCACATCAAGATTAGTTCCATGGGAGGTCCAGTTTCCAAAATGGGGTCACATGTGGGGGAGCTCCAATGTTTAGGCACACAGGGGCTCTCCCAACGCGACATGGTGTCCACTAACGATTGGAGCTAATTTTTCATTCAAAAAGTCAAATGGCACTCCTTCCCTTCTGACCCCTGCCGCGTGCCGAAACAGTGGTTTACCCCCACATGTGAGGTATCGGTGTACTCAGGAGAAATTGCACAATAAATTTTATGATCCATTTTATCCTGTTGCTCATGTGGAGATGAACAAATTGAGGCTAAATTAAATTTTTCGTGAAAAAAAGTAGTTTTTCATTTTTTCAGATCAATTTGTGAAGCACCTGGGGGTTCAAAGTGTTCACTATGCATCTAGATAAGTTCCTTTTGGGGTCTAGTTTCGAAAATGGGGTCACATGTGGGGGAGCTCCAATGTTTAGGCACACAGGGGCTCTCCAAACGCGACATGGTGTCCGCTAACGATAAGAGCTTATTTTTCATTCAAAAGTCAAATGGCGCTCCTTCCCTTCCGAGCCTTGCTCTGTGCACAAACAGTGGTTTACCCCCACATATGAGGTATAAGTGTACTCAGGAGCAATTGTCAGACACATTTTAGGATCCATTTTATCCTGTTGCCCATGTGAAAATGAAAAAATTGAGGCTAAAATAAATTTTTTGTGAAAAAAAAGTACTTTTTCATTTTTACGGATCAATTTGTGAAGCACCTGGGGGTTCAAAGTGCTCACTATGAATCTAGATAAGCTCCTTGGGGCGTCTAGTTTCCAAAATGCAGTTACTTGTGGGGAAGCTCCAATGTTTAGGCACACAGGGGCTCTCCAAACGCGACATGATGTCCGCTAAAGAGTGGAGCCAATTTTTCATTGAAAAAGTCAAATGGCGCTCCTTCCCTTCCAAGTTGCCCTGCCGTGCACCCAGACAGTGGTTCCCCCCCACATATGAGGTATTGGTGTACTCAGGACAAATTGTACAATAACGTTTGTGGTCCAGTTTCTCTTTTTACTCTTGGGAAAATAAAAAAAATTGTTGGTAAAACATCATTTTTGTGACTAAAAAGTTAAATGTTCATTTTTTCCTTCCATGTTGCTTCTGCTGCTGTGAAGTACCTGAAGGTAAACCTACAGGGAGGGCAAACAATTTAATTTAAATGCTCCACCATAATACAATATAAAAGAACCAAAAAGCAATGGAGACAAGAGCTCAAAGATAACCATATAAACAGCTTTATTGAAGACAGCTAAAAGCTAATGACAATGAATACATTTAAAAAATACCATATATATAAGATACAAAAAATGCAAAAGATAAAAGTAGAGGCAAACCTAGTGCCACGCACAGATATATAAATGCGACCAAGGGCAAGTCAAATAGTAGCTATAAGAAAGCCGTATACAGTAGCATATAGGTGTAATCAAAATGAGAACATAATAGTTATACTAATGGTTATAGAACCTAATATCAGCAAAAATGGTAGCTACATAAGAAATAAGGCTCCAAAATGTTGAACGAACAGCAGGACGATAGCGTACATATGTGGACAACTATGTGGAGGTCCCATTAAAGCATAGTGCATATGAATAGACCCCACATGACGTGTATAGTCATATAGATCCTAGCGTGTTAGTCTGGTTGTCCCTAATGGCTCAGTAAGCCATGCATGACAAAAAGTCCCGGGAAGTCCCATACACTAAGGGGAGGGCTAAGCCGATCTAAGGTTAATACTTTACCGACCTGCTGTAATCGTGCGTGGAAGAGGAGGCCCCGACGCGCGTTTCGCAATAGTTGCTTCCTCGGGGGGCGCTAGTGGATAGTGGAATGAGGGTCCTTAAATACCTCTCTATTAATGACCTCCAGGCAGCAGAGGCGGCGCTGCATCCGGCCCGGCCGTGGCTGGAGGCGGCGGAGGCAGCGTCCAACGTCACACGGCCGCGCCCCGCACTGACGCGTCAGTGGGAGGGGCCAGCCGTGCGACGCGAAGAGGACGCGTGTCCACGGCAACCAGACCACGCCTACCGAGTGAAGCGCACGCCGCCCAGAGGACAGGAAGGCAGAAGAGCTAATGAAAGGCTTCAAAGAGTCTATGGAAGATCTATTCAAAACCTCAGCTTACTAAGTGAGGGTGATCGCGCAAGGTGAAGTGAGATCGTACCCACTGGGCACATGTAAGAACCGGGCACAGCCATGACAAAAGTATGAAAGGGATTAAATGGTGATCAATGTAAACAGAGATATAAATACTAAAAAGTACTGGCACATATATCGCCAGGTGATGCAATTAGCTAGGGTATGTCACTGGACAGAAAAGTAGCATAGAGCGGCCAAATAGTTATATTAAAACCGGACCTACATGCACACAAAATATCCGACAAAAAACAAATAAAGTGAAAGTAAGAACTGAGCCGTGTACACAGCTACAGACCAGTACTCCAAAAAGAGAGATAATAAAGGTGTATACCATACTATATATAGTGAGGTGTACTACAGACTCAAAAAGCATATATGCTAATGACTTAGTAGTGAAAATAAATACATAAATGTATACAAAAATGTATACAAAAATAGGGTGTCAAAAAAAGAGAATATTGTTAATAAAGGAACTAGCAGGTTGATTAGCTAGCAGGCATTAAACATAGAAAGTACAAAAATTCATATAATACATAAAAGTGCTAAGTGAGAGCCCTAAAAATGAAGTCATGAATAGAGGAAAAAACACACCAATAATATATATAAAACAGTATATATATAAAAAAAATAATATAAAAATATAAAAATAGACTCTTGATTGCTTGAAAGCCGAATCTGTCAGCACTTCCTGAATCATAAAGGAGGATTAGTAGAGGACATAAACGATCTGTTGAATAGATGAAATAAACGATCTGTTGAATAGATGAAAAAAGAAGAATATGAGTGACATAAACAAAAAACAACTGTTAAAAGACATAAAAAACCACAAAACACTAGTAAAAAGTTTATTATAGCCAGAATAAATATAAGTATATAGCTATAAAAAACTATAGGAAAGGGACAAAGCTCAAAACTTCATTAAGCCCCTTTGGGCGAATGCAATCTATGCGAACAATCCATTGGGCTTCCAACTGGGCGAGTCGTTTCCTCCTATCACCCCCTCGTCCATCCATCAGGACACAATCTATACCGCGTACTTTCAAGAGGTGACTGTTGCACCCATGTTTTTCTTTGAAATGCCTAGGAATAGGCTTTAAGAACTCATCAGCCGATGAGTTCAGAGCTGCTTTAATGTCTCGGATATGCTCTCTAATTCTGATACGCAGTTGACGTGATGTAAGGCCCACATAAATGAGGCCACAAGGGCAAGTGGCGTAATATACCACATGGTCCGTGGAGCAAGTGATGTGCTGGGTGATCCTGAATTCCTTAGACCCATCGCTGGATAAACACGTGAAGCAGCGTTCCAGGTTTTTACACGCCATACAATCACGACACGGGAAGAAACCCCATCTCGGGCCTTTGGAGCCAAACGCATTTTCCGATTTTGGGCCCCGATAGTGGCTGTGGGTAAGGAGGTCTCTTAGGTTTTTGTTCCTTCGATACGTGACAGAAGGTATGTCTTTTAGGCAGTTGGTCAAAACAGAATCCTGTTTTATAATAGGCCAATATTTATCTAATATTCCCCTGACTTCTGTTGATTTATTTGAAAAGGTGGCAATAAACCTCACCTCAGTTGACGTTTGAGATTCCCTCTTGTTTCCGAGGAGGCTTGCTCTATCAACTCGTGCAGCTCTCTTCCTACATCGTCTGATTGTCCTTGATGAGTAGCCACGGTCCATAAAACGATGGGAAATATCTTCCGCTTGTTTTTGATATAAGCCATCCTCCGAGCATATTCGTTTAGCTCTAAGAAGTTGTCCATATGGAATACTATTTTTAAGATGTTTCGGATGAGCAGATGTAGAGTGTAAGAGACTGTTAACTGATGTAGCTTTCCTATGTAGGTCGCTCTGGAGGAAGTTATCCCCATCCCTTTGGATACACACATCCAGGAACTCGACCATCTCACGACTGTAATGACAGGTAAGTTTTATGTTAAGGTCATTTACATTCAATTCATCAATAAACTTCAGAAGGTCTTTTTCAGTGCCTTGCCAGATAGCAAAAACGTCATCGATATATCTGGCCCACATAAGTACGTTGGAAGCAAGGGAAGTGGCATCAGTGATAAAGATTTTCCTCTCCCACAGCCCCAGGAACAGACATGCATAGGACGGCGCAAAGGCCGCCCCCATGGCTGTACCCTGGAGCTGTAGGTAGAGTGCCTCCTTAAAAATAAAAAAATTGTGACTCAATGCAAATTCCAGTAAGGATAGCAGAAACCTACAAAACTGATCGTCAATGTCGGTGTTGCTCAAGAAAAAGCTCACAGCCTCCATGCCATCCGCATGCCGGATAGACGTGTAAAGAGACTCCACGTCTAATGTAACCAATAGCATGTCAGGTTCCAGATTAATATTAGAGATTTTAGACAGAATATCCCCCGTGTCTCTCAGGTAAGAAGGAAGTGTTTCAACAATGGGTTTAAGGTAAAAATCAAGCATCTTACCCACATTCTCCGTCAATCCTCCATTTCCGGACACAATTGGTCAACCTGTCGGGCATGTTAGATTTTTATGCACTTTGGGTAAAAGATACAGACATGGGGTCCGTGGTGTATCGGGGACCAACCCGTCTCTCAAATCTTTGTTAATCAGTCCGTCAGTAAATGCTTCCTCGATTATATCCAGCAGTTCTGCCTGAAAAATAGAGGTAGGATTGAAACTTAATCTCCTGTAAGTGTCTTCATCACGCAGCTGTCTGAAGGCCTCTTTTTCATACATTTCCGTTGGCCACAGTACAATATTACCGCCTTTGTCGGCAGGCTTAATTAATACTCCATCAATGGAACGTAGATCCGTTAAGGCTCGTCGTTGCTGACGGGTCAAATTATCATGTTGTATACTAGTTGAAATTTTCTTTAAGTCTTCAGTCACCACTTTAACAAAAAGATCAATCTCCGGAAAAAGGTTAAGCGGAGGGAAGCGTTTAGGCTTCGGTAGTGCAAACTTACCTTTAGGAGCAGTGGGTGAAGGCTCATCACATAGTTCGTTCAAAATTGCAATTGTACCTGAAGGGTTAATAAACTTCTTGAATGTGGTTTTGAGTACCTTGAGGGGTGCAGTTTTTAGAATGGTGTCACTTTTGGGTATTTTCAGCCATATAGACCCCTCAAACTGACTTCAAATGTGAGGTGGTCCCTAAAAAAAATGGTTTTGTAAATTTTGTTGTAAAAATGAGAAATCGCTGGTCAAATTTTAACCCTTATAACTCCCTAGCAAAAATAAAATTTGTTTCCAAAATTGTGCTTATGTAATGTAGACATGTGGGTAATGTTATTTATTAACTATTTTTTGTCACATAACTCTCTGGTTTAATAGAATAAAAATTAAAATATTGAAAATTGCGAAATTTTCAAAATTTTAGCCAAATTTCCATTTTTTTTCACAAATAAACGCAAAAATTATTGACCTAAATTTACCACTATCATGAAGCCCAATATGTCATGAAAACACATTCTCAGAACTGTTAGGATCCGTTGAAGCGTTCCTGAGTTATTACCTCATAAAGGGACACTGGTCAGAATTGCAAAAAACGGCCAGGTCATTAAGGTCAAAATAGGCTGGGTCATGAAGGGGTTAAACAAAGATGTTATTTATGGCAAACTTTATTTGATTTGTATTTTCTTACTAACAAGCTGTTAATTATAATTTTATATTTGTATTTGGAAATAATAAAATAAAGAGAACTCGTGAGACAGAGGCGAAAAAATCTCCCAAGACTCCTGTCACCTGGCACCTTGCCGTTTATTACTATATAAATATCCGGCCATAAAGCCATTGTGGTTCATATTAATCTTGTGTGACGACCACATAACGTGACGGTGATGATCACTTTTTCCTCTGGGACATTTCTACACAAGAGAACTAATATTCACAGATTCTGCACTAGATTTCCGGATGAATAATGATAAATATCTGCTGTAAGTATTAGCAGGAAATCTCCAGATATCATCCAGACTGACGGCAGCGGAAGATTCTTTTACTTCTGTGATTTGAAAAAAAAAGTAAATGTCTTTTCATTTTCTAATTAAAAATTGTATGAAGCTTCACACTTCACATATAATTCTTCTCTGATTGTTCATATTTTTGACCTTTTACAGATAATTTGGCATTTTTCTAACCAATATACACAACATTGTATAATAAATGTTTTTGTTTTCATATTTCTCACCTTCAAAATTGCATTGTTTCGTAGCTTGTTCATTCTGAAATGCAGGAAAGCAATTTGACAGCGGTCACTGAGTTTTTTATTTTAGGATTTCAAGGCAGCCAAGGTTTCAGAATTTCACTGTTCTTTCTTTTCTTGGTGATTTACTGTGGGACGATATGTGGGAATCTCCTGATCATCACCCTGGTGTCCACCAGCAGGAACCTCCACACTCCAATGTACTTCTTCATCTCACAACTGTCTGTCAGTGACATTTTGGTCATCACCGATATTGTCCCCTACTTGCTCCACATCCTACTGAATAATGGGGGGAGCATTAGTCTTATTGAATGCATCACTCAGTTTTATTTTTTAGGCGCCTCTGAATCATCTGAATGTCTTCTTCTCGCTATGATGTCTTATGACAGATATGTGGCCATCTGTAATCCTCTGCGTTACTCCAACATCATGACAAACAGACATTGTGGGATATTATCTGTTACCTGTTGGCTGTTTGGATTTTCTTTTCTTTTAATTCATTTAATAAAAACTGGAACACTCAATTTTTGTGGATCAAACATCATTGACCATTTATATTGTGACATTGTCCCCTTGCTAGGACTTGTCTGTTCTGATATCTTCATTATTCAATTGGAAATGTATCTTTTGTCCATTGTACTTATAATTATCCCATCCACAATCATTGTAATATCCTATGTGTATATTGTGCTAGCAGTGCTAAAGATCCCATCCAGCACCGGTAGACAGAAAGCCTTCTCCACCTGTAGCTCCCACCTCATTGTGGTCTCCATATACTATTGGACAATGTTCGCTGTTTATATAATCCCAACAAAAGGCCTATCACTGACCATGAGCAAAATCCTATCTCTGCTATATACAGTGTTTACTCCATTAGTTAACCCCATTATATATAGTCTAAAAAATAGAGACATTCGGAAAGCCGTACAAAAAACACTTGATAAACTCTTGATATAGTGCAGATCAAAATGGACGATATCTATTATCAAGAAGACTATTATAGATAGATGATAGATGAAAGATAATAGACGATAGAGAAATAGACAATAGATACATGATAGATAATAGATAAATAAATAGATAATATATAATAGAAAGATAGAAATATATCAAATAGATAGATAATATAAATATAATAGATAATTGATAGGTGGATATAGATAATAGATGATAGAGAGATAGGCAATAGATAGTAAGATAGATAACAGATAATTTAAGAAAATTTGGCAGCAGTACAAAAAAAACGGGTGCAATAAAACCTGTTAAGGTGATGTCCAAACATCCAAAATAAAAATCAGAAAAAAACAGGCAGCACTCTAAAAATCTAAGTGAAAAACCGCAGCTTTACTGATCCATTAGCAGCAACGTTTCTCTGCCTTTCTCAAGCAGTGGACAAATATCAAGTGAACATTGAAATAGTGTCTCCACAGTTTACCATCCATCAATTATGTAAAACAGTGTTAATACATCAGGTGCTCATACCAGCACATTCAGTAATACATGTGAACTTGTCACCCAGTTGATATACATCAGTTTCTAAAGTGCAGCAGTGTAATAAAGTGCCAATGAGCTCATATAAAAAGGATATCACATTCATATGGGGGTACAGGATATAGTCACATTACAGAAACAAATCCGACACCTCCGTCACCCACGGTGCATTCAGCTTATTCACTGCCGCACTGAGCATGTCTGTGACATCACCTTGGAATCAACCAATCGGTAAAGTGTGTATGAGCATGCACATTGTTCATCCTTCATGGTCACCATTTTGCTTAAGGGCAAGTTTGCCCACAACATTTTGGCTCACAATACATGCATACTGAGGCTTAAACATTTAAAATAAATATCGATATAAATCAATTAGAACACGTAGGTCATATGGACGTTACTTTACTGAATGTGGAGTATTTGCAGTTGGAACTGAAAGGGTTACAGGAAGGCATTTTGGATTTGACCACCAAAATTAAGGAGAGTTTGCAGGAGGAAGAGTGGAAGACTTTTCAAGATGTGGTAAAGGGTAGATTGGATAAAGTAATAGCTGAATTGGAGGATAATAAAAGGAAGAAATGGAGCCGTGATGTGGAGGACTATAATTCAGTAAATATTTATAACTGGATGAACGATAACATCAGATGGAGAAAGAGAGGCCATAAGAATAAAAATAGAGACAATATGAAAACCAATGCTAACCATATAATTACTCCTACTAGAGTTGGACTCCCCTTTGCCGAAAGAGGACGGGAAGAGGAGGAAGACGGCAATGGAAAAGACAGAAGAGACAAAAGAGGCACAAAACAGAAAAATCATCAAGCCCCGTCGAGACCCCCTGTGATCAGGAACAGCCCACAGACTTAATTATAAATATCTCAAAAAAGGTATTGACTGATGTATGTCATACCGGCCTCCTCTGACGCTGCGGCCGCTTCTCCTGTCAGTCCCGCTCTCTTCATTTCTCCTCGCCGCTCTCAGCGTCGCGCCGGTTCCCCGCGTCCTCTTCCTGCTGCTCGGGGATTTCGGCGTGGTGTGCGCGCTCCTCTCTCCTCCCATCCTGTACCTGCTCCGCACATGCGCCCTAGGACGCGGGCGCGCACTTCTTCCTCCAGTTAACCATTTCTGATCCTCCCTGCTCCTGTCTTCTCCAATCAGGTACTTCTTTGGGCTATATCAGGCATCTCCTCCATAATGGAGGCGACTGATTGTTGTGTGCAGTTTGTACGTTCGTTGGGCCCTGTCTGGTTCAGATCCTTTTCTGCTCCGGTCTGGTCTGTTGTCACAGGCTTATTCTCCTCCTGTTTTCCCTCCGTTTTCCCAGTCTGTCTCCCTTGGTCCGTCCCTTGCTCCCCGCTACCTTTTCCTTTCATTCCCAGGATCTTTCCCCTCCGCTTCCGTCCTTCCTCTCCTGTCCCTTCCAGAGCCGTCCCTCTTGGTACCAGCTGTTGCGGTATTGTTCCCCTCGGGCCTGCTCCCCAACTATCCCTGTATAGGGGTTGTCATCTCGGGTTCGCTCGCCCCTGGGTGTATCAGTACCGTGACCCGGAGGGTCCACTCTTTTCGTCATTCTCAGACGTCACAGTACAATCAGGTCATGGACCCCGCTGGTGCCTCAGCAGCAACCCAGAAAGAGTTGTTGTTCTTACGGGAGAATCAGACCCGTATTATGTCTGTGATGAAGTCTATGGACTCTCGCTTTAACCGCCCTACAGACTTCGGATCCTGGTAACACCCCTCTGCTGGTGGGACTCCAGCAGGAGCTCGCACAGCAGCGAGATACCCAGTCCCATATTCTTACTTACATGGCATCGGTCGACGATCGCCTTCACTCTCTTCAGTCTGCCGCCGCTGCTTCTGTCTCTCATCGTGATCCAGTACCCCTTCCTCCTCCTCGTTTGGGAAAGCCCCCTCGATACAGCGGTGACCCCAAATTGTGTCGGGGTTTTTTGAACCAATGCCGTCTACACTTCGAGCTCCTACCCCAGCAATATCCCTCAGATCGTGCTAAGGTGGCTTGTATTGTGTCCCATCTCGAGGGAGAAGCTCTGTCCTGGTTTACCCTTTATGGGAGCGGGATGACCCGGTAGTTGCCAGTATACAGATTTTTCTGGACACATTTCGTAAGGTCTTTGATGAGCCAGGTCGGGTGGCATCTACCAGTGAATCCCTCTTTAATCTTCAACAGGGTAACCTTACTGTTGGACAATACGCCATCCGCTTCCGGACACTTTCCTCTGAGCTCCGGTGGAATAACGAGGCACTGGTAGGGGCTTTTTGGAGAGGGCTCTCGTCCAAGATTAAGGATGAGCTCGCAGGTCGGGATTCCCCTACTATCCTGGAGGACTGTTATGATTAGGTAATTCAGTACCACAATGGACATAGAAGTCAGAGCACATACAGTGACCTGACAATAACCCAAAAACATAGAACGAGCTCTGAGACGTGGGAACTCTGCTGACCGCAATCCCTAATCCTCTCCAACCACACTAGATGCAGCCTTGGATTGCGCCTAACGCTCCCTATGCAACTCGGCACAGCCCGAGAAACTAGCTAGCCTGAAGATAGAAAATAAGCCTACCTTGCCTCAGAGAAATACCCCAAAGGAAAAGGCAGTTCCCACATATAATGACTGTGAGTTAAGATAAAAAGACAAACGTAGAGATGAAATAGATTTAGCAAAGTGAGGCCCGACTTTCTGAACAGAGCGAGGATAGGAAAGGTAACTTTGTGGTCAACACAAAACCCTACAAACAACCACGCGAAGGGGGCAAAAAGACCCTCCGTACCGACTAACGGCACGGAGGTACACCCTCTGCGTCCCAGAGCTTCCAGCGAGCAAGAAAAACCAAATAAGCAAGCTGGACAGGAAAAAACAGCAAACAAAATAACAAAAGCGGAACTTAGCTATGCAGAACAGCAGGCCACAGGAACGATCCAGGAGGAAGCAAGTCCAATACTAGAACATTGACTGGAGGCCAGGATCAAAGCACTAGGTGGAGTTAAATAGAGCAGCACCTAACGACTTCACCACATCACCTGAGGAAGGAAACTCAGAAGCCGCAGTACCACTCTCCTCCACCAACGGAAGCTCATAGAGAGAATCAGCCGAAGTACCACTTGTGACCACAGGAGGGAGCTCTGCCACAGAATTCACAACAGAGGACCTTATATCCCTGGCCACACGTATTGATTTACGTTTCCAGGAGCGCTCTCGAGAATTAGTCAGGGAGAGGAGATCCTTTAGGACTAATTGGGTGCCTGGTCCCCCCCCCCGGTCAAGTCCTCTGCTTCTTCCGCTCCTGAACCTATGCAGGTGGATCGAGTTAGGTTGTCGGAGCAGCATCGCAGGGAGAGGTTGGCACAGGGCTTGTGTCTTTATTGCGGAGGGGTAAATCATTTCCTGCGTTCCTGTCCAGAGAGGCCGGGAAACTCCTCCACCTAGGCCAGGTAAGAGAGACCTTCCTAGGTGACTCTAATCCCTCTCTACCCCTAACTATTTCAGCTTTGATTTTTGTAGGTCTTGAGCGTAGGTCTGTGGAGGCGTATGTGGACTCGGGTGCGGCTGGTAATTTCATTCGACAGGAGGAGGTGAACAAGTTTCGGATACCAGTTGTTACTCTTGAGACTCTGCGTTTTATTTCTGCAGTTGACTGCAGACCATTACTTGTTTCCATCAAGATGGTCACTCTCGAGTTGGACATGCAGATTGGAGCTCTACACCGGGAGAAGATAGCATTTTATGTTCTGCCTAATCTTTCTCACGCTCTGCTCTTGGGTCTACCCTGGCTCAGGTCGCACGAGCCAGTTCTTGATTGGCGCTCTGGAGAGATACTCCGCTGGGGTCATGGTTGTCATGAATGTTGTCTGCTGTCCGTCTCCCGTCCAAGTCTTCCCCAAGCACCCGTCAATCTTCCAAGTCTTCCTTCAGCCTATCACTCGTTTGCCGATGTCTTTGATAAAAAGGAGGCGGAGTCCCTTCCTCCACACCGAGCCTATGACTGCCCTATCAAGCTAATTCCTGGATCTACCCTTCCCAAGGGAAGAACCTATCCGTTATCTCCGGCAGAGACCTTAGCCATGTCAGAATACATCCGAGAGAATTTAGCCAAGGGTTTCATCCGGAAGTCCTCTTCTCCAGCTGGAGCCGGTTTTTTCTTCGTCCGGAAGAAAGATGGATCCCTTCGGCCATGTATAGACTACCGAGGTCTGAATGCCATCACGGTCAAGAATCGGTATCCTCTACCGCTGATTCCTGAACTCTTCGACCGACTGAGAGGAGCCCGAATTTTTTCCAAATTAGATTTACGCGGAGCCTATAATTTGATCCGAATTCGCGCTGGAGACGAGTGAAAGACTGGGTGGGCACGGTGGCATCACGGTGTCACGGTGGCGGCACGGTGGCGCAGTGGTTAGCACTGCAACCTTGCAGCGCGGGAGTCCTGGGTTCAAGCCCCACTAAGGACAACATCTGCAAAGAGTTTGTATGTTCTCTCCGTGTTTGCGTGGGTTTCCTCCGGGCACTCCGGTTTCCTCCCACATTCCAAAGACATACTGATAGGATATTTAGATTGTGAGCCCCATCTGGGACAGCGATAATAATCTGTGCAAACTGTAAAGCGCTGCGGAATATGTTAGCGCTATATAAAAATAAAGATTAATTAATTAAAGACTGCCTTTAACACCCGGGATGGCCACTATGAATACCTGGTCATGCCCTTTGGTCTCTGTAACGCTCCAGCGGTCTTCCAGGAATTTGTGAATGAGATCTTCCGTGATCTACTGTATTCTTGTGTGGTGGTGTATCTTGATGACATCCTTATTTTTTCACCCGACTTGTCCTCTCACAGGAGAAGTGTTCGTCTGGTTCTACAGCGCCTTCGGGAGAATCGCCTCTACGCAAAGATCGAGAAGTGTTTCTTTGAACAGACTTCTTTGCCTTTCTTGGGATATATAATTTCTGACATGGGGTTGGAGATGGACCCTGAGAAATTATCTGCTGTACTTAAGTGGCCCCGTCCTATTGGAGTGAAGGCCATCCAACGATTTCTGGGCTTCGCTAACTACTATAGACAATTCATTCCGCATTTCTGTTCTGTGGCCAAGCCTCTCGTCGCTCTTACCCGGAGAGGAGCGGCTCACAACGTTTTGCCTCCGGAGGCAGAAGACGCCTTTCTCTCCCTAAAAAGGGCCTTAACATCTGCTCCTGTTCTTCATCGGCCAGTGGCCAGCAGGCCCTTCGTCCTTGAAGTGGATGCCTCCTCTTCGGGTGCTGGGGCAATTCTCTCCCAAAGATCTCTCTCCGGTCGTCTGGTTCCTTGTGGGTTCTTCTCGTAGTCATTTTCGCCCGCGGAATGCAATTATTCAATTGTAGATCGAGAATTATTGGCTATAAAGATGGCTCTACAGGAATGGCGTTTTCTCTTGGAGGGGGCCATTCATCCCTTTATAATTTTCACAGACCACAAAAACTTGGCTTACATTCAATCCGCCCAAAGACTTAATTCCAGGCAGGCCAGATGGTCTTTGTTCTTTTCTCGTTTTGATTTTAAGCTTCATTTTCGACCCGGAGATAAGAATTCTAAAGCGGATGCACTTTCCCGATCCTTGCAATCTCCCGAGACAGAAGAAGGTCCTTCACATATTATTGATCCTGCCAAAATCATCATGGTAGCTCCCTCAAATCTCCTCTCTGTTCCCCCTGGCAGAACTTTTGTCCCGTGTGACAAGAGAACACAGGTATTGCATTGGGGACATTCTTCCAAAGTTGCTGGACATGTCGGCACCAAGAAGACTCTCGCTCTTCTCTCCCGGTACTATTGGTGGCCGTCTCTCCGACAAGATACTTCGGATTTTGTGGCCTCCTGCACGACCTGTGCTAAAAACAAAGTAGAGAGCTACCTTCTGGTCTCCTGCATCCGTTACCCGTTCCCGAAGCCCCTTGGCAACAAATAGCCATGGATTTCGTTACGGATCTGCCCCGTTCCTCTGGATGCACAACCATTCTGGTGGTGGTGGATCGGTTCTCCAAAATGGCCCATTTCGTTCCATTGCCTGGATTACCCTTGGCTCCAGAATTGGCAATAATTTTCATCCATCAGATCTTCAGATTACATGGACTTCCTCAGCGAATTGTGTCGGATCGAGGGGTCCAATTTATCTCCAAGTTCTGGAGAGCACTCTGTAAGCTCTTAGGCATTTCGCTGGATTTCTCCTCCGGCTATCATCCTCAGACCAATGGGTAAGTGGAATGGATAAATCAAATTTTGGCCTCCTACCTCCGCAACATTACCAACGCTCATCATGATGACTGGGTAACTCTTCTTCCTTGGGCTGAGTTTGCCCATAATAATCATCCTAGTGAGGCAACTTCTAAATCTCCATTCTTTGTGGTTTCTGGTCTGAACCCGGGAATAACTCTTCCTATGTCTTCCCCTTCTGGAGTGCCTGCAGTGGACGCTTTTTCTTCTGAATTTTCCCAAATTTGGAGAGAGACCAAGGACGCTCTCGTTCGGACTGCAGCCCAGATGAAGAGACACGCCGACAAGAGGAGGAGGGATCTTCCACCGTAACATCCTGGTGACAAGGTCTGGCTTTCGACTAAACACATTCGCTTGAAAATCCCTTCCTACAAATTGGGTCCTCGATACATCGGTCCCTTCGAGATTTTGGGACGTATTAACAACGTGGCCTATAGATTGAGGTTGCCGGCTTCACTCCGGGTCCCTAACGTCTTTCATGTCTCGCTTTTGAAACTTCTCATCCTTAATCGATTTTCTCCTGCACCACTGGATTCCCCTCAGCCCTTTAGCATTGACAATGATTTTGAAGTAAAAAATATTCTAGCCATGAAGAGGGTTAGAGGAAGGGTCTTCTATGTTATTGATTGGAAGGGGTTTGGTCCTGAGGAGAGGTCTTGGGAGCCTAGGGAGAACGTTAATGCTCCGCGGATTCTGAGAAGATTCTTAGCCAGCCTCGGAGGGGGGAGTCTTAGGAGGGGGGGTACTGTTATACCGGCCTCCTCTGACGCTGCGGCCGCTTCTCCTGTCAGTCCCGCTCTCTTCATTTCTCCTCGCCGCTCTCAGCGTCGCGCTGGTTCCCCGCGTCCTCTTCCTGCTGCTCGGGGATTTCGGCGTGGTGTGCGCGCTCCTCTCTCCTCCCATCCTGTACCTGCTCCGCACATGCGCCCTAGGACGCGGGCGCGCACTTCTTCCTCCAGTTAACCATTTCTGATCCTCCCTGCTCCTGTCTTCTCCAATCAGGTACTTCTTTGGGCTATATCAGGCGTCTCCTCCATAATGGAGGCGCCTGATTGTTGTGTGCAGTTTGTACGTTCGTTGGGCCCTGTCTGGTTCAGATCCTTTTCTGCTCCGGTCTGGTCTGTTGTCACAGGCTTATTCTCCTCCTGTTTTCCCTCCGTTTTCCCAGTCTGTCTCCCTTGGTCCGTCCCTTGCTCCCCGCTACCTTTTCCTTTCATTCCCAGGATCTTTCCCCTCCGCTTCCGTCCTTCCTCTCCTGTCCCTTCCAGAGCCGTCCCTCTTGGTACCGGCTGTTGCGGTATTGTTCTCCTCGGGCCTGCTCCCCAACTATCCCTGTATAGGGGTTGTCATCTCGGGTTCGCTCGCCCCTGGGTGTATCAGTACCGTGACCCAGAGGGTCCACTCTCTTTTCGTCATTCTCAGACGTCACAATGTACATAGAGATTTGCTTAACAAAGGCTTGTCATATGGTTGGAACTAACACATAGATTGGTTCACATGCACAGTTGATTTGAGTCAATTTTTTAGAAAGGAGACGAGTGTCGTGGCCAGCAGCAGAAGGAGCAGGACGTGCTTTCCTGAGCTCCTCTATCAGTTTTAGCGATTGGGCTTATTTATTGACTTTTATCGATTTTTGGAGGCCATCCACATTACAAGGATGCAATTTCAATTTGCCCCAAAGCACCGGGGGCATTATCTAGCCTTCTCATTGTCTTCTGATTGGGGTCTGGTTCTGTTGTGATGACCCCACATAGTCTGTGGGGCAAGTTCCTTAGTTGATGTAAAAAGACATGAATGTGTCGCATGGATTTATGTCTTTTTACATCAACTAAGGAACTTGCCCCTCAGACTATGAGGGGTCATCATCACAACAGAACCAGACCCCAATCAGAGGACAATAAAACATTCCTTATCTAAGAACTGGTCCAACATAACTATTTATCACTCATGGTAATTCTGCTTCATGTCACCTGGCTTATCCATGGGTTTTTTTCTGTGCTATGTTGTGCATAAATATGTGATTCTTCAGAATTTCTTTTTGTCTTTGCCTGATGAAGAGACCTGTGTAGTCTCGAAAGCTGCAATTTGTTACCATCTTTTCAGTTAGCCATTAAAAGGTATCAACCACTGAGGACTCTCAATTCTAAATATTTTTCATTCATTGTATAATCTAGATACTCCTGTTTCCATGGCAGACCCGCACATGGCTTCACAGAGCATTCACAATTTTCTTACCCCACTTTCTCCACCTGGGATTTCCCCTTTGGGTCAAGCTATGCTCTTGAAGGAAGTTACGACCGAGGAGGTAACAGATATTCTAGCAGCAATGCTGAACGGGAAATCCCCGGGTCCAGGCAGTTTTTCCATCATTTACTACAAAAAAATTTGCAGATGTTTTAATCCCGCGCATGGTTGAACACCTATCTTTAAGGTACAACTCCTCCTCCCCAGACTTTAGAAGCCTTTATCACAATTACTCCTAAGGAGGGGAGAGACCACACCCTGTGTAGCAGCTACCGCCCTATATCATTACTTAATACAGACGTCAAGATGTGGGCTAAGCTCTTGGCAACTGGGATCAATCTGGTCCTGGGAGATTTGGTTCATCCTGACCAAGCTTGGTTTGTGCGTAACAGAGAGGGCAAAGATAATTCCAATAGGATTCTGCAGGCCATCTCCTATGCGAAACATACTCATCAGCCTCTCGCAATTCTTTCCACTGACACCGAGAACGCTTTTGACCGTATAAGCTGGCACATCTTGGTTTGTGTCCTGCAGAAATTTGCCTTCCCAGCTACATTCATTGAAGCTATAATGTCCTTATATGATCAACTTAAGGCTAAAGGTAGAGTTAATGGAATTTTGTCAGAGACCTTTAAGATATGCAATGGTACCAGGCAGGGTTGTCCTCTCTCCCCTTCCCTATTTATTTTGGTCAAGGAGACACTTATACAATATATCAGGCAGGATAGGGAGTTAGAATCAACCAATTAGAAGTAAAAGCAGCAGCCTTTGCGGACAAGCTCTTATTATTGATCTCCAACCCGAAGACCGCTTTTCCAAAGCTGTTGCAGGTCTTCTCATTATTCGGGGAACTATATAACTTTAAGATCAATCTTGATATGTCTGAAGCCCTCAATATATCAGCAAAAAGGTCAAACATCCACTTACTTAAAAATTCTATGCCATTTAAATGGCATAATGATAAAATTAAATATTTGGGAATCTTTACCTCCAAGGACCCAAGATATTTTTTCCTACATAATTTTACCCCTTTCCTGGAAAACATTAGAAAATTGCTCATTTCTTTTGATTTGCCCTTCCTATCTTGGATAGGTAGAGTTAATATATTCAAGTTGTATGTCCTACCCAAAATCCTCTATGTATTGAACATGGTCCCTCTTTCCCTCCTGAAATCTTTCTTTAGCATTCTAAACAAAATTATCTCCAAATTTATCTGGAAATCTAAAAAAAAGCTAGATTACCTTTTAAGACACTTATCTTTCTGAAGCAATCTGGGGTCTGGGCCTTCCGGATCTTATATCTTGTTATCATGCTATACATATAGCCAGATGGGTAAAACTAACTCACTTGGTTGACCAAAATGCGCAACCACATATTGAAATACAATTATTAGGTCAGAATTTGGGAAAATTGTTATGGACCAATCACCCTATTTCAAAAACTAACTTTAATGAAATTCTCATCTCGACTATTCAAATCAAACGCTCATTGATACCAAACCACCCACCTTCTGACCTTTTCCTAGATAAAACCCCAATGATTCGTTATATTTTTGACCCGGATTTCACAGACCCTTTTTGTATTTGGTCATCTCTCCCGAATAAACCAATCTCTCATCGACTAAATAATAAGATCCCCTGTAATAATTCATGGCCCTTAGATGCTTCAAATCGTCCACGCAACTTTATGCAACTGATACATGTGTCACATTTTATGACACAAATCAAAACATTACCCACTCCACCCCCTGAGTGGCTTTGGTTGGACTTATTGATTAAAATCAAACCACCTATTTCGAGGCTACTATCAAAAGTTTATGTTAATCTCATAATCTCTAAAATTAATACTAAACCATTATTTCTTCACTCTTGGGATATTAAACTTGGAATCTCCTTATTACCTCAAGACATACAGAGGATATGTTCAAACTCCCATGGCTTTTCTAGATGCATTTTACTCCAAGAATCTGTGTATAAAATACTATCACGATGGTATTTTACCCCGGAGAGACTCTTTTATCTAGGATTTAGCTGATTCTCCACTTTGCTGGAGATGTAAGTCATCTAGAGGTACACTAACTCACATCTTTTGGTCTTGTCGGAAACTCCAGCATTTCTGGCATCAAATTAACAAATCTATGAGGGCCAAGGGAGTTCTGAAAATGGACCTCACTGCTCCAGAAGTACTCTTGTCCCTTCCCACACCAAATTTTAAACCTAAGAAACATGATCACCCGCCTCTCCTGCTGGGAGCAGCAAAACATTTGATTGCTTTGAAATGGAAGCAAACAACCCCACCATCACTGGGGAACTGGATAGAGAAGGTTAGGGACATTTTTCACCTAGAGGAATTGACAAGTTGGGAAACTCTCTCACATGAGCATTTCCTAAATACATGGTCCCCTTGGACCAACAGGTTTGGAAAGGATTAGGGCATACGGCCGCAACTATATTCACTATATTACTATTTCACTTTTTCTTATTTACTATGGTGTCTGGGCCCTTTTTGGGGTCGCGCCCCTTCTGTACTAAGGTGACGAGTTCTCCCTTTCCTGTTTTGTTTTCAGTAAACAAATTTATTAACTTCATTCTGATGATAAAATTTGTCTTACAAACTAAAATTTGGCAATAATTTAGCACATACATTCTGGTCTTATGCCATCGTTGGTTTATAGTGTCACCGGTTCTTCTGTTTTTGTTTTTGTTGGTTTTTCATATTGTCTATCTAGATATGTTCAAACTCACTTGTATCCACATACAATGTATCCTGATAAGTTATGTTATGATGTGAGTCACATGTAACTTTTTGTTAAAAATCATAAATAAAGAATTGAAAAAAAAAGTAGAAAGGAGACAGTCTATGAAAATGAGCTATATTTGAGTAAATTTGGTTTCAGTAATAAAAGTGAACCGCGTCACTTATCAAATTTCAGCGGCTGCTGGGTGTGCGAATGGAGATGAAAAAAAAAGAAAACGAAAAGGAAGGCACGGGTTAGATGCGGCAGCTGGGTGAGTGCACAAGGATGGAAAAAAAATGAAAAGGAAGGCACGGGTTAGACACAACGGCTGAGTGAGTGCAAGGGGATGGAAAAAAAATGAAAAGGAAGGCACGGGTTAGACGCGGCGGCTGGGTGAGCGCACGAGAATGGAAAAAAAAAAGAAAAGGAAGGCACGGGTTAGACGCGGCGGCTGGGTGAGTGCACGGGGATGGAAAAAAAAAGAAAAGGAAGGCACGGGTTAGACGTGGCGGCTGGGTGAGCGCACGAGAATGGGAAAAAAAGAAAAAGAAGGCGGGGTTAGACACGGCGGCTGGGTGAGCGCACGGGGATGGGAAAAAAAAGAAAAGGAAGGCACGGGTTAGATGCAGCAGCTGGGTTTGCGCACAGAGATGTGAAAAAAAAGAAAACAGCAGGCACGAGAGCTTTGATAGGTGAACTGTATAACTTATCAAAGTTTGGCAGCTGCTGGGTGTGGTGAAAAAAAGGAAAAAGGCAGGCACATGCTCTGATAAGTGAACTGCGTCACTCATCAAAGTTTGGCGGCTGCGGGATGGGTGTAGGAATTGGGCAAAGGAGGCTGATGAAAAAAAGCGAGCACGAGTGTTGATCGGTGAACTGTGTCACCAATCAATGCTCGGCAGCTGCTAAACGTGCGCACGGAGGTGGCGCAAAGAGGGATGGAGGGGGGTAAATAAGAGGGGGAAGGGGGGATGGGGGGACTGGGTGGGTGAAGAGAGATCGGGTAGGGGCTGATAACACTTACGTTTGTAGTCTGTCTTCTTTCTATTTTCTTGGGTGTTCTTTCTTTCTTTACTAACACAGGGATTGTGCTGTTACAGGCTTCTGTAGCACCACAAGGCCCAGCAAGAATAGATCTGGCTGTGTGACTGCTCTGCAGGAGTCCTCATCTAGAGTGAGGACCCCTAAAGAGCGGTCAGACAGGTCACGTGCAGGTGACAGACAGGTCACAGAGTGGTCACACCGCTGCTGTGAGCTGTCATTGGTGGGATCGAATGATAACTTCGATCCCACCAATCCCTGCAGACCCTGGTGACCATGGCAACTGCCTAGGATCCCTCCGATCCTAGGCAGGTCACAGCCAGGTCACCAGCAGGGCAAACAACGGTCACAACATGACCGCCGCTGTGCCCTGTGATTGGCGCAATCGTCGATAGCATCGATCGCGCCAATCAGCTCCTGCTGGCCCCGCTGGGCCTGCACTAGTCTCTGGCCTGCAATTGGTGCATTTGCAGGACCAATCCAGGACGATCCAGAAGGGTACCTCAGGGAGCAGGGTACAGCAGTGAGCAGGGTACAGCAGGGCACAGCGCGGTAATACCGCCGCTGTGCCCTGTGATTGGCGCGATCGTCGATAGCATCGATCGTGTAAATCAACTCCTGCAGGCCCTGCTGGGCCTGCACAAGGCTCTGGCCTACAATCAGTGCTATTGCAGCACCGATCCAGGCCGGTGCAGCAGGGCACAGCGCGGTAATGCCGCCGATGTGCCCTGCGATTAGCGCGATCGATACGATCGGCGATCGCACCAATCCGGGGGGGGGTTTGTCGGTGCCAGGCGTTGCCAGGCACCGGCCCTAGAATTGAGTATATCGGTACTCGCTCCTTGCCTGGGACCTCATTGTTTCAGCCGCTCCAATTGGCTGAAACAATGAGAAATGCTGTGATTGGCTGTTCAGAATTGAACAGCCAATCACAGCGATCGAGAGGCCTGGGGGGCGGAGCCAGGCTCTGCGATGCTGATGCCGTCTTCCTCCAGGTAAGATGGCGCTGGAAATTTAATGCGATCACCGCGACGTAAGTCACGATGTCGCATTAAACAGTATGACGTACTATCCCGTCACTGGCAATTAAGTCCCAGGTCACCTTGACGGGTTAGTACGTCATATGGGATTAAAGGGTTAATCTCCATGGTAGTTTCACCAACATACATCAGCCCACAAGGGTATATTAATAAGTATATAATAAAACTCGAAGTGCACGTATATCTGCCTCCTATATAGAATTTCTTTCCAGTAATAAAAACAATCAACCTTCAACATGTTGCCACAAAAAGCACACCCCAAACTAGGAAAATTACCTCATTTCGGTGGGCACAAAGTCCTTTGTACAGAGCCCTTAAAGGATCCCACATCCGATTTGACAAGTTTATTCTTCAGATTACGGCAACGTCTATAAGATAAGATAGGTGGCACAGCAAACTTAGGTATAGATGGCATCCCTTTCTGATATAGACCCCAATGTTTTCTCAAATTGTTACCAATTCGCCCACTCACAGGACCATATGTAGAAACAAAAGGTATTTGTTTCTGAGTTGGCTTAACTACTTTCCTACATGTATCCTCACATGTAAAATTCCTCACCTTCTCTTTAAGTCTCCTGACCTACATTACTGGATATCCCCTCCTGATGAATTTATTGCACAACACATCTAGTTGATCATCAGCCCTACCCTCATCAGAAATTATCCTCCGAACTCGTAACAGTTGACTCCATGGAAGTTACGCAACCATCCTTCTGGGATGATTGCTATTGTATAAGAGTAAACTGTTTCTATTGGTCTCTTTAACAAACAAGTCAGTGCCCAATGTATTACCATTTCTGTACACTAATATATAGTGCTTGTTCTCTAGAATGTGTCAAAGTAAACTTTAACTCAGGATAAATGTCATTGATCTCATTATCTTATTATGAAAAATGAAGAGATCATCCAAATCACCATCCCAGATGACAAAAATGTCATCGATATAGTACCACCAGGCTGGGACATGGCGCCAGTAGATGGATCTGTACACGTATTGGTCCATCTACCATGTAGATGTTAGCATACGTCGCAGCCACATTGGACCAAATGGCGGTGCCCTGTATCTGTAAGTAGTAATCATCCCCAAAGAGAAAATAATTTCTTCTGAGGATGAACTTCAATAGAGTGAGGACCAACCGTGCACACTCTGGGGCCACTGTTATGAATAGGTGGCCTTGGAGCAGCATGAAAACCTTCACTGGAGTAGGTGGTAAGTATACTGACCACAAACCCTGATCTTATCACCGCAACTTGAAGAAGCCGTGGGGTGTGCCTAACAAAACCTAGACACCTCGACACAGCCGGAGGACTAAATACCCCTAAAGATGAAAATAGGAAAACTATCTTGCCTCAGAGTAGACCCCCAAAGGATAGGCAGCCCCCCACAAATAATGACTGTGAGTTGGAGAGGAAAAGACACACGCAGGCAGAAAACAGGCTTAGCAAAGGAGGCCACTTCTAGCTAAATAGAAAAGGACAGGACAGGATACTAAGCGGTCAGCATAAAAATACTACAAAAATATCCACAGCAGAAAATACAAAACTCCACCACCTAACTAAAGATGTGGAGAGTATATCTGCAACTCTAGAGAATCCAACCAGACTGAGAAAAACAACTGACACAGTCTAAGCTGGACAAATAGAAACAAAAGATCAGCACTGAAAATAAGCACACAGCAGGTGTGCTTCGGAAAAAGAAACAGACACTTATATTTGCTGAAGTGGCAGATAAGCAGGAGAGGCCAGGCAGAGATCCAATACTTCCAAAGAAACATTGACAGCTGGCCAGGACTAAAGAGTCCTGCAAAGCTAAATAGCCCAGTCAGAATTGCAATTAGCGGATACACCTGTCCAAGACTGCAGCCCAGAGACAACTGCATTACCATCTACAACCACCGGAGGGAGCCCAAAAGCAGAATTCACAACAGTACCCCCCCCCCCTTGAGGAGTGGTCACCGAACCCTCACCAGAGCCACCAGGCCGATCAGGATGAGCCAGATGAAAGGCACGAACCAAATCAGCGGCATGGACATCAGAGGCAAAAACCCAAGAATTATCCTCCTGGCCATAACCCTTCCATTTGACAAGATACTGAAGCTTCCGCCTCGAAAAACAGGAATCCAAAATCTTCTCAACAACATATTCCAACTCCCCATCAACCAACACAGGGGCCGGAGGATCAACAGAGGGAACAACGGGCTCCACATATTTCCGCAACAAAGATCTATGGAAGACATTATGGATAGCAAAAGAGGCCGGAAGCGCCAATCGAAAAGACACTGGATTAATAGTCTCAGAAATCCTATAAGGACCAATAAATAGAGGCTTAAACTTAGGAGAAGAAACCTTCATAGGAACATGACGGGAAGACAACCAAACCAGATCCCCAACCCGAAGCTGGGAACCAACACATCGATGACGGTTAGCAAAACGTTGAGCCTCCTCCTGAGACAACACCAAATTGTCCATCACATGAGCCCAAATCTGCTGAAACCTGTCAACCACAGAATCCACACCAGGACAGTCAGTAGGCTCAACCTGCCCAGAAGAAAAACGAGGATGAAAACCAAAATTACAAAAGAAAGGCAAAACCAAAGTAGCCGAACTAGCCCGATTATTAAGGGCAAACTCGGCCAATGGCAAAAAAGCCACCCAATCATCCTGATCAGCAGACACAAAGCATCTCAAATATGTCTCCAAAGTCTGATTTGGTTCGCTCGGTCTGGCCGTTTGTCTGAGGATGAAATGCAGAAGAAAAAGACAAATCAATGCCCAGCTTTGCACAAAAGGCCCGCCAAAACCTAGAAACAAACTGGGAACCTCTGTCGGACACAATATTCTCCGGAATACCATGCAAACGCACCACATGCTGAAAAAACAACGGAACCAAATCAGAAGAAGAAGGCAATTTAGGCAAAGGCACCAAATGAACCATCTTAGAGAATCGGTCACAAACAACCCAGATGACCGACATCCTCTGGGAAACAGGAAGATCGGAAATAAAATCCATAGAAATATGCGTCCAGGGCCTCTCAGGGACCGGCAAAGGCAAAAGCAACCCACTAGCATGGGAGCAACGAGGCTTGGCCCGCGCACAAGTCCCACAGGACTGCACAAAAGAATGCACATTACGCGACAAAGAAGGCCACCAAAAGGACCTACCAACCAAGTCTCTGGTACCAAAAATGCCAGGATGACCAGCCAACACGGAACAGTGAACCTCAGAAATCACTCTACTAGTCCATCTGTCAGGAACAAACAGTTTCCCCACAGGACAACGGTTAGGTTTGTCAGCCTGAAATTCCTGAAGAACCCGTCATAAATCAGGAGAAATGGCAGAAAGGACCACCCCTTCTTTCAGAATACAAACCGGTTCCAAGACCTCAGGAGAATCAGGCAAAAAACTCCTAGAGAGGGCATCAGCCTTAATATTCTTAGAACCCGGAAGGTACGAGACCACGAAATCAAAACGAGAAAAAAACAAGGACCATCGAGCCTGTCTAGGATTCAACCATTTGGCAGACTCGAGGTAAATCAGATTCTTATGATCGGTCAAGACCACAATACGGTGCTTACCACCCTCAAGCCAATGTCACCACTCCTCAAACGCCCACTTCATAGCCAACAACTCCCGATTGCCGACATCATAATTGCGTTCAACAGGCGAAAACTTACGGGAAAAGATGGCACACGGTTTCATTAAGGAACCAACAGGATCCCTCTGAGAAAAAACAGCCCCTGCCCCAATCTCAGAAGCATCAACCTCAACCTGAAACGGAAGAGAAACATCCGGTTGACACAACACAGGAGCAGAAGTAAAACAATGTTTAAGTTCCTGAAAGGCAGAGACAGCCGCAGGGGACCAATTCGCGACATCAGCGCCCTTCTTCGTCAAATCAGTCAATGGTTTAACCACGCTGGAAAAATTAGCAATGAAACGGCGATAAAAATTAGCAAAACCCAAACATTTCTGAAGGCTCTTCACGGATGTGGGCTGAATCCAATCATGAATGACCTGAACCTTAACCGGATCCATCTCTATAGACGAGGGAGAAAAAATAAAGCCCAAAAAGTAAAACTTCTGCACCCCAAAAAGACACTTAGACCCTTTCACAAACAAGGCATTGTCACGAAGGATCTGAAATACCATCCTGACCTGCTGCACATGAGAGTCCCAATCATCGGAAAAAATCAAAATATCGTCCAAATATACAATCAAGAATTTATCAAGATAATTCCGGAAGATATCATGCATGAAGGACTGAAAAACAGATGGAGCATTAGAGAGTCCGACTGGCATCACAAGGTATTCAAAATGGCCTTCGAGCGTGTTAAACGCAGTTTTCCATCCATCACCCTGCTTTATACGAACAAGATTATAAGCCCCCCGAAGGTCAATCTTCGTAAACCAACTAGCTCCCTTAATCCTAGCAAACAAATCGGAAAGCAAAGGTAAAGGGTATTGAAACTTGACCGTGATCTTATTCAAGAGGCGATAATCAATACAGGGTCTTAAGGAACCATCTTTTTTAGCAACAAAAAAGAACCCCGCTCCCAACGGTGAAGAAGATGGCCGAATATGCCCTTTCTCCAAAGACTCAAAGACCAGCACGATAGCATCATGCAAATTATGCAACACCAGAAATCGACAATCTTCCTGATGGGCTGGTGCCATACGCATGGTCACCTGTGTCCAAAACTGGGGCTTATTTTTAGCCAAGGGTGTAGCATCAATGCCCCTTAAAGGAATAGGGTTCTGCAAAGGCTGCAAGGGAAAACCACAACGCCTAGCAAATTCAAAGTCCATTAAGTTCAAGGCGGCGCCTGAATCCACAAACGCCATGACAGAAAATGATGACAATGAGCAGATCAAGGACACAGATAACAGAAATTTAGGTTGTACAGTACTGATGGTAAATGAACTGGCGATCCTCTTTGTCTGCTTAGGGCAGACAGAAATGACATGGGATTCTGTTTTAGACAGAATCCTATCACACTGCATAGGCTCAGGAATTTGCTCTGAGGATAACGCCATAGCGCGCACAGTTCTGCGCTCCCGCAAGCGCCGGTCAATCTGAATGGCCAGAGACATAGAATCACTCAGATTGGAGGGTGTGGGAAACCCCACCATAACATCTTTAACGGATTCAGAAAGACCCTTTCTGAAAATTGCCGCCAAGGCATCATTATTCCATTTAATCAACACAGACCATTTTCTGAATTTCTGACAATACAATTCAGCCGCCTCTTGCCCCTGAGCCAGGGCCAACAAGGTCTTCTCAGCTTGATCCACCGAATTAGGTTCATCATACAGTAATCCTAATGCCTGAAAGAAGGAGTCTACATTAAGCAAAGCCGGATCCCCAGATTCCAGGGAAAATGCCCAATCCTGTGGATCACCACGCAGCAGGGAGATGATGATTTTAACCTGCTGAATGGAATCACCGGAGGATCGAGATTTCAATGCAAAAAACAGTTTACAGTTGTTTTTAAAACTGAAAAATTTGGACCTGTCACCAAAAAACAAATCAGGAGTAGGAATCTTCGGTTCTAAAGCAGGAGTCTGAACAATATAATCAGAAATATCCTGTACCCAAGCAGCAAGCTGGTCTACAAGCAGCTAATTCCAGAACATTCATGCTAGCACAAGGCTCATCAGCCACCCAGAAATAAAGAGGGAGGAGAAGACAAAACAGACTGAAGAAAAAAAAAATGGCTCAAGACCTTTCCTCCCTTCTTCTGAGATGCATTTAACTCATTGTTGGCCAGTAGTACTGTTATGATTAGGTGGCCTTGGAGCAGCATGAAAACCTTCACTGGAGTAGGTGGTAACTATACTGACCGCAAACCTTGATCTTATCACCGCAACTAGAAGTAGCCGTGGGGTGTGAATAACAAAACCTAGACACCTCGACACAGCCGGAGGACTAACTACCCCTAAAGATGGAAATAGGAAAACTATCTTGCCTCAGAGTAGACCCCCAAAGGATAGGCAGCCCCCCACAAATAATGACTGTGAGTTGGAGAGGAAAAGACACACGCAGGCAGAAAACAGGCTTAGCAAAGGAGGCCACTTCTAGCTAAATAGAAAAGGACAGGACAGGATACTAAGCGGTCAGCATAAAAATACTACAAAAATATCCACAGCAGAAAATACAAAACTCCACCATCTAACTAAAGATGTGGAGAGTATATCTGCAACTCCAGAGAATCCAACCAGACCGAGAAAAACAACTGACACAGTCTAAGCTGGACAAATAGAAACAAAAGATCAGCACTGAAAATAAGCACACAGCATGTGTGCTTCAGAAAAAGAAACAGACACTTATCTTTGCTGAATTGGCAGCTAAGCAGGAAAGGCCAGGCAGAGATCCAACACTTCCAAAGAAACATTGACTACTGGCAAGGACTAATGAGTCCTGCAAAGCTAAATAGCCCAGTCAGAATTGCAATTAGCAGATACACCTGTCCAAGACTGCAGCCCAGGGACAACTGCATTACCATCTACAACCACCGGAGGGAGCCCCCAAACAGAATTCACAACAGTTCTGCCTCTTACATTGTGTAGTGTTATACACTGTGCCTCAGTTTTGGTGCATTCTCCCCCCAAAAAATGGGAGATCTAAATTGGCACTTAGTGGATCTATGTCAGTTCTGTTAGTTTGTCGTATATCTTCCAGCCACGTTCTTCCACTTACATTGTGTAGTGTAATACACTGGGCCAGAGTTTTGGTGCAGTGTACCCCCCAAAAAAGGGAGATTTAAATTGGCACTAAGTGGATCTACGTCAGTTTTGTTAGTTTGTCGTATAACTTCCAGCCACGTTCTGCCACTTACATTGTGTAGTGTAATACACTGGGCCTGAGTTTTGGTGCAGTCTCCCCCCAAAAAAAGAAAGATTTAAATTGGCACTAAGTGGATCTACGTCAGTTCTGTTTATCGTATATCTTCCAGCCACGTTCTGCCACTTACATTGTGTAGTGTAATACACTAGGCCTGAGTTTTGTTGCAGTCTCCCCCCCCAAAAAAAAAAGGGAGATTTAAATTCTCAACAAGTTTATATACACCTTCTACCTTGTTTTACAGTACCATATAATGGTTGTTATTTTGGTTAGATTTTTCCAAAATGAGGAAGTCTGGTGGAAGAGGCCGTGGGCGGTCGTTGCCAGCAGGTACTGATTGTGGTGGTGGTGGTGGAGCATCTGGTGGTAGTAAGAAAAGCAAAATAGTACCAAAGGCTGGAGGTGATGAGCCAGCGTCATCGTCTGACTACACAAGGCCTCGAAGGCTCCCTTATCTGGGAGTAGGAAAACAGCTTTTAAAGCCGGAACAGCAGGAAAAAGTTTTGTCTTTCCTTCATGACTCATCCTCTAGCTCTTTCGCCTCCTGTTCAGAAGGTTCAAAATATAAAAGCAGCGAGTCATCAGTGGATGCTGCCGGTCAGGAACAAGTCGCTTCCTTGTGTCCTTCACCCAAACCAAAAGTGAAGGATGCGTCAGGCGACACTACAGGTTACTCCATGGAGCTCTTTACACATACCGTGCCTGGGTAAGAGAGAGGGAAATTGTTAAAAGCCCATTACAAGATGAATTGGACATGGAGTGCACAGATGCACAGCCACAGCTAGATTATTATGCTGTTCTATTGACTCAGCTCTACATTGCCCTCGCAGTGTACTGAGACAGAATCTGACCCTGATGAGACTATGGTGCCCCGTCACGAACGCTATAGCACCTTACACGGTGACACAAAGGAAGGTGCACATGACATTGAAGAGGAGGTGATAGATGACCCTGTTGTTGACCCAGATTGGCAGCCATTGGGGGAAGAGGGTGCCGCTGCCAGCAGCTCAGAAGCGGAGGAGGATAATCCGCAGCAACCATCTACATTGCAACACCTTTCATCTGGCAGGCCCATATCTGGCCAAAAATGTTTGTCAAAACCAAAAACAGTTTTAGGACAGTGTGGCCATCCAGTGAAAGTAGCACAGCGTGCAATGCCTGAAAAGGTAATCCATAGTAGGAACAGTGCTGTGTGGGAATTTTTAAACCAAGATCTGAATGATCAGTGCAAAGTTATCTGTAAGAAATGCTCAAAGACCTTTAGCAGAGGGAAGAATCTCCTAAATTTAAATACAATGTGCATGCGTAGACATTTAACCAGCATGCACTTGCAAGCCTGGACTAACTACCAAATGTCCCGTACCATTGGTGCACCTGCTCAGAATGAATGTAGTCAGCAACGCTACATTGCTTCCCTCACTGTAAGCCCACCTATTAGGACACCACCAGAAGCAAATGTGGAGGTATCGTCGCAAGGCCAAAGCAGTCAGGGAATCACAAGGTTCTTGGTAGGAAACACTGTAGGTAGGCCAACATCAAGAATACCATCACCAACCCTCTCTCAATCTGCCATGTCCACCACCACCACCCCCGCTAGTTCCACCATATGCAGCTCTCTAGTCTAGCTCACCCTACAAGAGACTCTCATTAGGAAAAGAAAGTACTCATCCTGTCATCTGCATACTCAGGGTTTGAACGCCCACATTGCTAAACTAATCTCGTTAGAGATGATGCCCTACCAGTTGGTTGAAAGCGAAGCTTTCAAAGCTCTGATGGCCTATGCAGTACCACGTTATGACCTACCCAGTCGACACTTCTTTGCGAGAAAAGTCATCTTAGCCCTGCCGTCAAAAACACCGCCGTACTATGTGGGGCCCTGTGCAAGTGCCAACTAGTGACCCCCCCCTTCTTGCTCAGGATCACAGCACTTGCAAAGTTGAAATACTTACCTCTCCCTGCTCCACCGCTGTGATGTATTCTGCGTTTCCTGGGCCCATGAAAATCTTGAGCCAGCCCTACCCCCCCACAACTTTAGCAAAATGAGCCCCTGTTTTCAATGCCTAACTATTATTATAAAGTAAATTAAGATTCACAAGATTAAGAAATAAGAATATATGTTTTTGGCATTAAAGTGGGCACTGTGGTTGTTTTCCTGTCCTCCACTCACTGCCGACTTTGATTCCCCATTGACTTGCATTGGGTTTCGTGTTTCGGTCGGCCCCCGACTTTTCGCAATAATCGGCCGATTTCACCCGACCCGATTTTTGAGAAAGTCGGGTTTCACGAAACCCGACTCGATCCTAAAAAAGTAAAAGTCACTCAACTCTAGTCAGCAGCCTTTTGTGTGTGCATGCCAGGGACATGGAGGAGAGAGCAGCGAATAGGGATAGCTCTTATGAGATACTGCTCAGAGTGAGTACTCGTAATTAGACCATTGCTGGACATTTTCAGTGCCAGGATTGATCTCCATGATGATAGGTTCTGGCTTTGTTTATATAGGATAGTTGAACCTGATGGGCTCTTTGGTTTCTGTGACAACAGGGAAGCCTGGCTGTGACTGGCCAGGTTTATACATAAAGGGTTAATATGCACATACTACTTTTTGTTTATATTGTATTGTTCTGTTATTTTTTTGTTTTTTATGTTGGGGATTTAAGATGTAGACATTGATGGGGTTAATTGTGTATTTTTTTGTATGTATTTTATATGTATTGGGTAATGGGCGGCACTTTGTCAGTGATTGGTGAGCTTGTGCCACCACACTATATAAGGCAGCCATTATGTGTATTGTGCATGCTTGATAAAGACCTTTTTAGGTCGATACGTTGCATTATGGCAGAATAAAGATATTGGATTCTTTTATCACCTGGGCAGGATGCTTTTCCTTTTACTTTGAAGATTGCTGACTTGACAGATGTCCAGAAGGCAGTCATTGATGCAAAAGTTCATTGGTAAGGAAGATGGCTGCTCACACAGTGCTGTATCCAAGCAAATTTATGGAAAGTTGAGTGGAAGGAAAAAGTGTGGTAGAAAAAGATGCTCAAGCAACCGGGATAACCACAACCTTGAAAGAAAAGGCCATTCAAAAATTTGGAGGAGATTCACAAGGAGAGGACCGCTACTGGAATCATTACTTCAAGAGCCACCACACACAGATGTATCCAGGACATGGGCTACAAGTGTCGAATTCATTGTGTCAAGCCATTCATGACCAATATACAACACCAAAAGCATCTTACCAGGGCCAAGGAGAAAAAGAACTGAACTGTCAGTGGTCCAAGATGTTGATTTCCAAATGAAATGCAAAATTTACTTTCATTAGAAACAAGGTCCCAGAGTCTGAAGGAAGAGGAGAGGCCACAATCCAAGCAGCTTGAGGTCTAGTGTGAAGATTCTACAATCAGTGATGGTGATTGGGGAGTCATGTGCTGGTGTAGGTCCACTGTGTTTTATCAAGACCAAAGTCAGCACAGCCATCTACCAGGACATTTTAGAGTGCTTCATGTTTCCCTCTGCCGACAAATATTTTGGAGACGGAAATGTGATTCTCCTGCAGGATTTGGCACCTGTCCATACTGCCAAAAGTAACAATATCTGGTGTAAAAACAAAAGTATCACTGTGCTTGATAGGTCAGCAAACACGCCTGACCTTAACCCCATAGATAATCTATGGAGTATTGTAAAGAGGAAGATGAGAGACACCAGACCCAACAATTGAAAATGAGCTGAAGGATGCTATCAAAGTAAACTGGGCTTCCATAACACCTCAGCAGTCCAACAGGCTGATCACCTCCATGCCGTGCCACGTTGATGCAGTAATGAACTCCTAATTAAGGCATAGTATAAAAAAACAAAGAAAAACATAGATTAGTATATAGCATAAGAAAACATTACCAGAGCTGGAATGTGGCATCAGGGACCCCTACTTGTGTTTCAGTGCCATAGCCTTCTTCTGAGGAAGTGGCCAAGTGTTTTACCTAGCTTCCAAATACAGTATATGAGCCAGTAGCCAATTATGTTTGGTGTATCGAGTGCAGTGTAACCATTGGAGCAGACGGGACCAAGGATGGGCAGCACGGTGGCTCAGTGGTTAGCACCGCAGCCATGCAGCACTGGAGTCCTGGGTTCAAACGCCACCAAGGACAACATCTGCAAAAGAGTTTGTATGTTCTCTCAGTGTTTGCGTGCGTTTCCTCCAGGTACAGCGGTGATAATTGGGACAGCGATGATAATGTGTGCAAAAATGTAAAGTGCTGCGGAATATGTTAGCGCTATATAAAAAAAATAAAGAAAAGAAAGGATACAAGTGAGGAGGAGGCAAGACCACCACTGACAAGAGGGGAGACATATCAGAAATGGAACCAGTATATTGGAAAAGTGAATAGGCATCAAGTCTGAACATGTACAAAACCTCATTGTCCAAGTTCCCAAAAAAGTTTATTTTATTAACTTTCCAAAGATGATATGGTTTCTCTACACCATTTTTGTATATGATTTACAAAATTTGATATAAGAGTACATTGCATTGTCTGTAATGTATCACATAATTATAATGAGTGATTATCGGTAACTAGATGGTGGCCCGATTCTAACGCATCGGTTATTGTAGAATATGTATGTAGTTTATTTATGAAGATTTAAGAATAATGCAATGAAATCAGCGAATCAAATCTCGAGCCAATTGGCAGCTGGACTGCACCTGTCGCTGATTGGTTGCGGCCAGATGAACATGACCAATCAGAGAAGCGTGGTTCAAATCCCCGGCCAATTTGAGGCCGGACTGCACCTGTCGCTGATAGGCAAGGCCGGACGAGCGTGACCAATTTTGTGAAGCGGTGTTTAAATCCCATGCCAATATCGCCCGGTGCAACCAATCAGTGAAGCATGGTTCAAATCCCGTGCCAATTCGCGGCCAGACTGCGCCTGTCGCTGATTGGTTGCGGCCGGCCGGGCGTGACCAGTCAGCGAAGCATGTTTCAAATCCCGCACCAATTCGCGGCCGGACTGCACCTGTCGCTGAATGATTGCGGCCGGTTGGGCACAATCAATCAGAGAAGTGGTATTTTAATCCCGCACCAATATCGCTGATTGCTTCAAATCCCACGCCAATTTGTGGCTGGACTGCACCTGTCGCTGTTTGGTCGAGGCCAGCCGGACGCGACCAATCACCAAAGTGGTGTTTAAATCCCGTGCCAATATCGCTGGTTGGTCATGGTCGGCTGGCGTGACCAATCAGCATAGCGGGGTTTAAATCCCATGCCAATATCGCTGATTGGTTGCCGTCGGCCGGACGCAACCAATCAGTGAAGCGTGGTTCAACTCCCGCACCAATTCACGGCCCGACTGCGCCTGTCGCTGACTGGTCATGGACAGCTTGCGCGACCAATCAGTGAAGTGGGATTTCCTTTACAGACAAACAGACAGAATTAGATGATTTTAGAAATAGATTACATTAGAGATTAAGAATAGCAAAATATTCAACAGAAATCGTTAAACTGAAGAATAAAAAAACCTCTGAAAAGCTCAAACAACTTCTGACAAGTGCCCCCTCAACTCTTTTAACCCCTTCCCGACCCATGACGCCATGTAGGCATCATGAAAGTTTGTGCCAATCTTGTGCACGCCATGTGGCGTCATGGAAAGATCGTGTCCCTGCAGATCGGGTTAAAGGGTTAACTCCAATTTCACCTGATCTGCAGGGACAGGGGGAGTGGTACTTCATCCCAGGGCGGGTGGCTTCACCCCCCCGTGGCTACGATCGCTCTGATTGGCTGTTGAAAGTGAAACTGCCAATCAGAGCGATTTGTAATATTTCACCTAAAAAACTGGTGAAATATTACAATCCAGCCATGGCCAATGCTGCAATATCATCGGCCATGGCTGGAAACACTGGTGTACCCCCCCCACTGCCACCGATCTCCTCCCCGGTCCTCCATCCGGTGCTTCGCTCCCCTTCGGCTACCTGCCCGCTCCCCCGGTGCTCCGACGCCACCCCCCATCCTCTGATCCACACCCATGCTCAGATCTCCCCCCTTATACTTACCGGGCCTTCCGGTGTCCATCCGTCTTCTCCCTGGGCGCCGCCATCTTCCAAAATGGCGGGCGCATGCGCAGTGCGCCCGCCGAATCTGCCGGCCGGCAGATTTGTTCCAGGCATATTTTGATCACTGTGATAACCTATCACAGTGATCAAAATAAAACATATAGTAAATTACCCCCTTTATCACTCCCATAGGTAGGGCCAATAATAAAATAAAGAAAATATTTTTTTTTTCTTTTTCCACTAGGGTTAGGGTTAGGGCTAGGGTTAGGGTTAGGGCTCGGGTTAGGGCTAGGGTTAGGGCTAGGGTTAGGGTTAGGGTTAGGGCTAGGGTTAGGGTTAGGGCTAGGGTTAGGTTTAGGTTTAGGGTATTTACACATGGTGCGGATTTGGCTGCGGATCCGCAGCGGATTGGCCGGGAATTCGCAGCGGATTGGCCGCTGCAAATTCGTAGCAGTTTTCCATCAGGTTTACAGTACCATGTAAACCTATGGAAAACCAAATCCGCTGTGCCCTTGGTGTGGAAAATACCGTGCAGAAACGCTGCGTTGTATTTTCCGCAGCATGTCAATTTTGTGCAGATTCCGCAGCGTTTTACACCTGTTCCTCAATAGGAATCCACAGGTGAAATCCGCACAAAAAACACTGGAAATCCGCTGGAAATCCGCAGGTAAAACGCAGTGCCTTTTACCTGCGGATTTTTCAAAAATCGTGCGGAAAAAGCTCACATGAATCCGCAACGTAGGCACATAGCCTTAAGGTTAGGGTTGGAATTAGAGTCAGGGTTGGAATTAGGGCTAGGGTTGGAAATAGGGTTAATATTAGGCTTGTGGTTAGGGTTATGGATAGGGTTAGGGGTGTATGGGGGTTAAAGTTGTGGTTAGGGTTGGGATTAGGGTTAGGATTAGGGTTAGGGTTGGGATTAGGGTTAGGGATGTGTTGGGGTTAGGGTTGTGGTTAGGGGTGTGTTGGGGTTAGTGTTGAAGTTAGAATTGAGGGGTTTCCACTGTTTAGGCACATCAGGGGTCTCCAAATGCAACATGGCGCCACCATTGATTCCAGCCAATCTTGTATTCAAAAAGTCAAATGGTGCTCCCTCCCTTCCGAGCCCCGACGTGCGCCCAAACAGTGGTTTACCCCCACATATGGGGTACCAGCATACTCAGGACAAACTGGGCAACAACTTTTGGGGTCCAATTTCTCCTGTTACCCTTGCAAGAAAAAAAATTGCTTGCTAAAACATAATTTTTGAGGAAAGAAAAATAATTTTTTATTTTCACGGCTCTGCGTTATAAACTTCTGTGAAGCACTTGGGGGTTGAAAGTGCTCACCACTCATCTAGATAAGTTCCTTGGGGAGTCTAGTTTCCAAAATAGGGTCACTGGAGGGGGGTTTCTACTGTTTAGGCATATCAGGGGCTCTGCAAATGCAACGTGACGCCCGCAGAGCATTCCATCAAAGTCTGCATTTCAAAAGTCACTACTTCCCTTCTGAGCCCCGACGTGTGCCCAAACAGTGGTTCCCCCTGCACATGTGGGGCATCAGCATACTCAGGACAAACTAGACAACAACTTTTGGGGTCCAATTTCATCTGTTACTCTTGTGAAAATAAAAAATTGCAGGCTAAAAATAATTTTTGAGGAAAGAAAAATGATTTTTTATTTTCACGGCTCTGCGTTATAAACTTCTATGAAGGGTTTAAAGTGGTCACCGCACATCAAGATTAGTTCCATGGGAGGTCCAGTTTCCAAAATGGGGTCACATGTGGGGGAGCTCCAATGTTTAGGCACACAGGGGCTCTCCCAACGCAACATGGTGTCCACTAACGATTGGAGCTAATTTTTCATTCAAAAAGTCAAATGGCACTCCTTCCCTTCTGACCCCTGCCGCGTGCCGAAACAGTGGTTTACCCCCACATGTGAGGTATCGGTGTACTCAGGAGAAATTGCACAATAAATTTTAGGATCCATTTTATCCTGTTGCTCATGTGGAGATGAACAAATTGAGGCTAAATTAAATTTTTCGTGAAAAAAAGTAGTTTTTCATTTTTTCGGATCAATTTGTGAAGCACCTGGGGTTTCAAAGTGTTCACTATGCATCTAGATAAGTTCCTTTTGGGGTCTAGTTTCGAAAATGGGGTCACATGTGGGGGAGCTCCAATGTTTAGGCACACAGGGGCTCTCCAAACGCGACATGGTGTCCGCTAACGATAAGAGCTTATTTTTCATTCAAAAGTCAAATGGCGCTCCTTCCCTTCCGAGCCTTGCTCTGTGCACAAACAGTGGTTTACCCCCACATATGAGGTATAAGTGTACTCAGGAGCAATTGTCAGACACATTTTAGGATCCATTTTATCCTGTTGCCCATGTGAAAATGAAAAAATTGAGGCTAAAATAAATTTTTTGTGAAAAAAAAGTACTTTTTCATTTTTACGGATCAATTTGTGAAGCACCTGGGGGTTCAAAGTGCTCACTATGAATCTAGATAAGCTCCTTGGGGGGTCTAGTTTCCAAAATGCAGTTACTTGTGGGGAAGCTCCAATGTTTAGGCACACAGGGGCTCTCCAAACGTGACATGATGTCCGCTAAAGAGTGGAGCCAATTTTTCATTGAAAAAGTCAAATGGCGCTCCTTCCCTTCCAAGTTGCCCTGCCGTGCGCCCAGACAGTGGTTCCCCCCCACATATGAGGTATTGGTGTACTCAGGACAAATTGTACAATAATGTTTGTGGTCCAGTTTCTCTTTTTACCCTTGGGAAAATAAAAAAAATTGTTGGTAAAACATCATTTTTGTGACTAAAAAGTTAAATGTTCATTTTTTCCTTCCATGTTGCTTCTGCTGCTGTGAAGTACCTGAAGGTAAACCTACAGGGAGGGCAAACAATTTAATTTAAATGCTCCACCATAATACAATATAAGAGAACCAAAAAGCAATGGAGACAAGAGCTCAAAGATAACCATATAAACAGCTTTATTGAAGACAGCTAAAAGCTAATGACAATGAATACATTTAAAAAATACCATATATATAAGATACAAAAAATGCAAAAGATAAAAGTAGAGGCAAACCTAGTGCCACGCACAGATATATAAATGCGACCAAGGGCAAGTCAAATAGTAGCTATAAGAAAGCCGTATACAGTAGCATATAGGTGTAATCAAAATGAGAACATAATAGTCATACTAATGGTTATAGTACCTAATATCAGCAAAAATGGTAGCTACATAAGAAATAAGGCTCCAAAATGTTGAACGAACAGCAGGACGATAGCGTACATATGTGGACAACTATGTGGAGGTCCCATTAAAGCATAGTGCATATGAATAGACCCCACATGACGTGTATAGTCATATAGATCCTAGCGTGTTAGTCTGGTTGTCCCTAATGGCTCAGTAAGCCATGCATGACAAAAAGTCCCGGGAAGTCCCATACACTAAGGGGAGGGCTAAGCCGATCTAAGGTTAATACTTTACCGACCTGCTGTAATCGTGCGTGGAAGAGGAGGCCCCGACGCGCGTTTCGCAATAGTTGCTTCCTCGGGGGGCGCTAGTGGATAGTGGAATGAGGGTCCTTAAATACCTCTCTATTAATGACCTCCAGGCGGCTGAGGCGGTGCTGCATCCGGCCCGGCCGTGGCTGGAGGCGGCGGAGGCTGCGTTCAACGTCACACGGCCGCGCCCCGCACTGACGCGTCAGTGGGAGGGGCCAGCCGTGCGACGCGAAGAGGACGCGTGTCCACGGCAACCAGACCACGCCTACCGAGTGAAGCGCACGCTGCCCAGAGGACAGGAAGGCAGAAGAGCTAATGAAAGGCTTCAAAGAGTCTATGGAAGATCTATTCAAAACCTCAGCTTACTAAGTGAGGGTGATCGCGCAAGGTGAAGTGAGATCGTACCCACTGGGCACATGTAAGAACCGGGCACAGCCATGACAAAAGTATGAAAGGGATTAAATGGTGATCAATGTAAACAGAGATATAAATACTAAAAAGTACTGGCACATTTATCGCCAGGTGATGCAATTAGCTAGGGTATGTCACTGGACAGAAAAGTAGCATAGAGCGGCCAAATAGTTATATTAAAACCGGACCTACATGCACACAAAATATCCGACAAAAAACAAATAAAGTGAAAGTAAGAACTGAGCCGTGTACACAGCTACAGACCAGTACTCCAAAGAGAGAGATAATAAAGGTGTATACCATACTATATATAGTGAGGTGTACTACAGACTCAAAAAGCATATATGCTAATGACTTAGTAGTGAAAATAAATACATAAATGTATACAAAAATGTATACAAAAATAGGGTGTCAAAAAAAGAGAATATTGTTAATAAAGGAACTAGCAGGTTGATTAGCTAGCAGGCATTAAACATAGAAAGTACAAAAATTCATATAATACATAAAAGTGCTAAGTGAGTGCCCTAAAAATGAAGTCATGAATAGAGGAAAAAACACACCAATAATATATATAAAACAGTATATATATAAAAAAAATAATATAAAAATATAAAAATAGACTCTTGATTGCTTGAAAGCCGAATCTGTCAGCACTTCCTGAATCATAAAGGAGGATTAGTAGAGGACATAAACGATCTGTTGAATAGATGAAATAAACGATCTGTTGAATAGATGAAAAAAGAAGAATATGAGTGACATAAACAAAAAACAACTGTTAAAAGACATAAAAAACCACAAAACACTAGTAAAAAGTTTATTATAGCCAGAATAAATATAAGTATATAGCTATAAAAAACTATAGGAAAGGGACAAAGCTCAAAACTTCATTAAGCCCCTTTGGGCGAATGCAATCTATGCGAACAATCCATTGGGCTTCCAACTGGGCGAGTCGTTTCCTCATATCACCCCCTCGTCCATCCATCAGGACACAATCTATACCGCGTACTTTCAAGAGGTGACTGTTGCACCCATGTTTTTCTTTGAAATGCCTAGGAATAGGCTTTAAGAACTCATCAGCCGATGAGTTCAGAGCTGCTTTAATGTCTCGGATATGCTCTCTAATTCTGATACGCAGTTGACGTGATGTAAGGCCCACATAAATGAGGCCACAAGGGCAAGTGGCGTAATATACCACATGGTCCGTGGAGCAAGTGATGTGCTGGGTGATCCTGAATTCCTTAGACCCATCGCTGGATAAACACGTGAAGCAGCGTTCCAGGTTTTTACACGCCATACAATCACGACACGGGAAGAAACCCCATCTCGGGCCTTTGGAGCCAAACGCATTTTCCGATTTTGGGCCCCGATAGTGGCTGTGGGTAAGGAGGTCTCTTAGGTTTTTGTTCCTTCGATACGTGACAGAAGGTATGTCTTTTAGGCATTTGGTCAAAACAGAATCCTGTTTTATAATAGGCCAATATTTATCTAATATTCCCCTGACTTCTGTTGATTTATTTGAAAAGGTGGCAATAAACCTCACCTCAGTTGACGTTTGAGATTCCCTCTTGTTTCCGAGGAGGCCTGCTCTATCAACTCGTGCAGCTCTCTTCCTACATCGTCTGATTGTCCTTGATGAGTAGCCACGGTCCATAAAACGATGGGAAATATCTTCCGCTTGTTTTTGATATAAGCCATCCTCCGAGCATATTCGTTTAGCTCTAAGAAGTTGTCCATATGGGATACTATTTTTAAGATGTTTCGGAGGAGCAGATGTAGAGTGTAAGAGACTGTTAACTGATGTAGCTTTCCTATGTAGGTCACTCTGGAGGAAGCCATCCACATCCCTTTGGATACACACATCCAGGAACTCGACCATCTCACGACTGTAATGACAGGTAAGTTTTATGTTAAGGTCATTGACATTCAATTCATCAATAAACTTCAGAAGGTCTTTTTCAGTGCCTTGCCAGATAGCAAAAACGTCATCGATATATCTGGCCCACATAAGTACGTTGGAAGCAAGGGAAGTGGCATCAGTGATAAAGATTTTCCTCTCCCACAGCCCCAGGAACAGACATGCATAGGACGGCGCAAAGGCCGCCCCCATGGCTGTACCCTGGAGCTGTAGGTAGAGTGCCTCCTTAAAAATAAAAAAATTGTGACTCAATGCAAATTCCAGTAAGGATAGCAGAAACCTACAAAACTGATCGTCAATGTCGGTGTTGCTCAAGAAAAAGCTCACAGCCTCCATGCCATCCGCATGCCGGATAGACGTGTAAAGAGACTCCACGTCTAATGTAACCAATAGCATGTCAGGTTCCAGATTAATATTAGAGATTTTAGACAGAATATCCCCCGTGTCTCTCAGGTTAGAAGGAAGTGTTTCAACAATGGGTTTAAGGTAAAAATCAAGCATCTTACCCACATTCTCCGTCAATCCTCCATTTCCGGACACAATTGGTCGACCTGTCGGGCATGTTAGATTTTTATGCACTTTGGGTAAAAGATACAGACATGGGGTCCGTGGTGTATCGGGGACCAACCCGTCTCTCAAATCTTTGTTAATCAGTCCGTCAGTAAATGCTTCCTCGATTATATCCAGCAGTTCTGCCTGAAAAATAGAGGTAGGATTGAAACTTAATCTCCTGTAAGTGTCTTCATCGCGCAGCTGTCTGAAGGCCTCTTTTTCATACATTTCCGTTGGCCACAGTACAATATTACCGCCTTTGTCGGCAGGCTTAATTAATACTCCATCAATGGAACGTAGATCCGTTAAGGCTCGTCGTTGCTGACGGGTCAAATTATCATGTTGTATACTAGTTGAAATTTTCTTTAAGTCTTCAGTCATCACTTTAACAAAAAGATCAATCTCCGGAAAAAGGTTAAGCAGAGGGAAGCGTTTAGGCTTCGGTAGTGCAAACTTACCTTTAGGAGCAGTGGGTGAAGGCTCATCACATAGTTCGTTCAAAATTGCAATTGTATCTGAAGGGTTAATAAACTTCTTGAATGTGGTTTTGAGTACCTTGAGGGGTGCAGTTTTTAGAATGGTGTCACTTTTGGGTATTTTCAGCCATATAGACCCCTCAAACTGACTTCAAATGTGAGGTGGTCCCTAAAAAAAATGGTTTTGTAAATTTTGTTGTAAAAATGAGAAATCGCTGGTCAAATTTTAACCCTTATAACTCCCTAGCAAAAATAAAATTTGTTTCCAAACTTGTGCTTATGTAATGTAGACATGTGGGTAATGTTATTTATTAACTATTTTTGTCACATAACTCTCTGGTTTAATAGAATAAAAATTAAAATATTGAAAATTGCGAAATTTTCAAAATTTTAGCCAAATTTCCATTTTTTTTCACAAATAAACGCAAAAATTATTGACCTAAATTTACCACTATCATGAAGCCCAATATGTCATGAAAACACATTCTCAGAACTGTTAGGATCCGTTGAAGCGTTCCCGAGTTATTACCTCATAAAGGGACACTGGGCAGAATTGCAAAAAACGGCCAGGTCATTAAGGTCAAAATAGGCTGGGTCATGAAGGGGTTAAACAAAGATGTTATTTATGGCAAACTTTATTTGATTTGTATTTTCTTACTAACAAGCTGTTAATTATAATTTTATATTTGTATTTGGAAATAATAAAATAAAGAGAACTCATGAGACAGAGGCGAAAAAATCTCCCAAGACTCACGTCACCTGGCACCTTGCCGTTTATTACTATATAAATATCCGGCCATAAAGCCATTGTGGTTCATATTAATCTTGTGTGACGACCACATAACGTGACGGTGATGATCACTTTTTCCTCTGGGACATTTCTACACAAGATAACTAATATTCACAGATTCTGCACTAGATTTCCTGATGAATAATGATAAATATCTGCTGTAAGTATTAGCAGGAAATCTCCAGATATCATCCAGACTGACGGCAGCGGAAGATTCTTTTACTTCTGTGATTTGAAAAAAAAAGTAAATGTCTTTTCATTTTCTAATTAAAAATTGTATGAAGCTTCACACTTCACATATAATTCTTCTCTGATTGTTCATATTTTTGACCTTTTACAGATAATTTGGCATTTTTCTAACCAATATACACAACATTGTATAATAAATGTTTTTGTTTTCATATTTCTCACCTTCAAAATTGCATTGTTTCGTAGCTTGTTCATTCTGAAATGCAGGAAAGCAATTTGACAGCGGTCACTGAGTTTTTTATTTTAGGATTTCAAGGCAGCCAAGGTTTCAGAATTTCACTGTTCTTTCTTTTCTTGGTGGTTTACTGTGGGACGATATGTGGGAACCTCCTAATCATCACCCTGGTGTCCACCAGCAAGAACCTCCACACTCCAATGTACTTCTTCATCTCACAACTGTCCGTCAGTGACATTTTGGTCATCACCGATATTGTCCCCTACTTGCTCCACATTCTACTGAATAATGGGGGGAGCATTAGTCTTATTGAATGCATCACTCAGTTTTATTTTTTAGGCGCCTCTGAATCATCTGAATGTTTTCTTCTCGCTATGATGTCTTATGACCGATATGTGGCCATCTGTAATCCTCTACGTTACTCCAACATCATGACAGATAGACATTGTGGGATATTATCTGTTACCTGTTGGCTGTTTGGATTTTCTTTTCTTTTAATTCATTTAATAAAAACTGGAACACTCAATTTTTGTGGATCAAACATCATTGACCATTTATATTGTGACATTGTCCCCTTGCTAGGACTTGTCTGTTCTGATATCTTCATTATTCAATTGGAAATGTATCTTTTGTCCATTGTACTTATAATTATCCCATCCACAATCATTGTAATATCCTATGTGTATATTGTGCTAGCAGTGCTAAAGATCCCATCCAGCACCGGTAGACAGAAAGCCTTCTCCACCTGTAGCTCCCACCTCATTGTGGTCTCCTTATACTATTGGACAATGTTCGGTGTTTATATAATCCCAACAAAAAGCCGATCACTGACCATGAGCAAAATCCTATCTCTGCTATATACAGTGTTTACTCCATTAGTTAACCCCATTATATATAGTCTAAAAAATAGAGACATTCGGAAAGCCGTAAAAAAAACAGTTGATAAACTCTTGATATAGTGCAGATCAAAATGGACGATATCTATTATCAAGAAGACTATTATAGATAGATGATAGATGAAAGATAATAGACAATAGAGAAATAGACAATAGATACATGATAGATAATAGATAAATAAATAAATAGATAATAGAACGATAGAAATATATCAAATAGATAGATAATATAAATATAATAGATAATTGATAGGTGGATATAGATAATAGATGATAGAGAGATAGGCAATAGATAGTAAGATAGATAACAGATAATTTAAGAAAATTTGGCAGCAGTACAAAAAAAACGGGTGCAATAAAACCTGTTAAGGTGATGTCCAAACATCCAAAATAAAAATCAGAAAAAAACAGGCAGCACTCCAAAAATCTAAGTGAAAAACCGCAGCTTTACTGATCCATTAGCAGCAACGTTTCTCTGCCTTTCTCAAGCAGTGGACAAATATCAAGTGAACATTGAAATAGTGTCTCCACAGTTTACCATCCATCAATTATGTAAAACAGTGTTAATACATCAGGTGCTCATACCAGCACATTCAGTGATACTTGTGAACTAGTCACCCAGTTGATATACATCAGTTTCTAAAGTGCAGCAGTGTAATAAAGTGCCAATGAGCTCATATAAAAAGGATATCACATTCATATGGGGGTACAGGATATAGTCACATTACAGAAACAAATCCGACACCTCCGTCACCCACGGTGCATTCAGCTTATTCACTGCCGCACTGAGCATGTCTGTGACATCACCTTGGAATCAACCAATCGGTAAAGTGTGTATGAGCATGCACATTGTTCATCCTTCATGGTCACCATTTTGCTTAAGGGCAAGTTTGCCCACAACATTTTGGCTCACAATACATGCATACTGAGGCTTAAACATTTAAAATAAATATCGATATAAATCAATTAGAACACGTAGGTCATATGGACGTTACTTTACTGAATGTGGAGTATTTGCAGTTGGAACTGAAAGGGTTACAGGAAGGCATTTTGGATTTGACCACCAAAATTAAGGAGAGTTTGCAGGAGGAAGAGTGGAAGACTTTTCAAGATGTGGTAAAGGGTAGATTGGATAAAGTAATAGCTGAATTGGAGGATAATAAAAGGAAGAAATGGAGCCGTGATGTGGAGGACTATAATTCAGTAAATATTTATAACTGGATGAACGATAACATCAGATGGAGAAAGAGAGGCCATAAGAATAAAAATAGAGACAATATGAAAACCAATGCTAACCATATAATTACTCCTACTAGAGTTGGACTCCCCTTTGCCGAAAGAGGACGGGAAGAGGAGGAAGACGGCAATGGAAAAGACAGAAGAGACAAAAGAGGCACAAAACAGAAAAATCATCAAGCCCCGTCGAGACCCCCTGTGATCAGGAACAGCCCACAGACTTAATTATAAATATCTCAAAAAAGGTATTGACTGATGTATGTCATACCGGCCTCCTCTGACGCTGCGGCCGCTTCTCCTGTCAGTCCCGCTCTCTTCATTTCTCCTTGCCGCTCTCAGCGTCGCGCCGGTTCCCCGCGTCCTCTTCCTGCTGCTCGGGGATTTCGGCGTGGTGTGCGCGCTCCTCTCTCCTCCCATCCTGTACCTGCTCCGCACATGCGCCCTAGGACGCGGGCGCGCACTTCTTCCTCCAGTTAACCATTTCTGATCCTCCCTGCTCCTGTCTTCTCCAATCAGGTACTTCTTTGGGCTATATCAGGCGTCTCCTCCATAATGGAGGCGACTGATTGTTGTGTGCAGTTTGTACGTTCGTTGGGCCCTGTCTGGTTCAGATCCTTTTCTGCTCCGGTCTGGTCTGTTGTCACAGGCTTATTCTCCTCCTGTTTTCCCTCCGTTTTCCCAGTCTGTCTCCCTTGGTCCGTCCCTTGCTCCCCGCTACCTTTTCCTTTCATTCCCAGGATCTTTCCCCTCCGCTTCCGTCCTTCCTCTCCTGTCCCTTCCAGAGCCGTCCCTCTTGGTACCAGCTGTTGCGGTATTGTTCCCCTCGGGCCTGCTCCCCAACTATCCCTGTATAGGGGTTGTCATCTCGGGTTCGCTCGCCCCTGGGTGTATCAGTACCGTGACCCGGAGGGTCCACTCTTTTCGTCATTCTCAGACGTCACAGTACAATCAGGTCATGGACCCCGCTGGTGCCTCAGCAGCAACCCAGAAAGAGTTGTTGTTCTTACGGGAGAATCAGACCCGTATTATGTCTGTGATGAAGTCTATGGACTCTCGCTTAACCGCCCTACAGACTTCGGATCCTGGTAACACCCCTCTGCTGGTGGGACTCCAGCAGGAGCTCGCACAGCAGCGAGATACCCAGTCCCATATTCTTACTTACATGGCATCGGTCGACGATCGCCTTCACTCTCTTCAGTCTGCCGCCGCTGCTTCTGTCTCTCATCGTGATCCAGTACCCCTTCCTCCTCCTCGTTTGGGAAAGCCCCCTCGATACAGCGGTGACCCCAAATTGTGTCGGGGTTTTTTGAACCAATGCCGTCTACACTTCGAGCTCCTACCCCAGCAATATCCCTCAGATCGTGCTAAGGTGGCTTGTATTGTGTCCCATCTCGAGGGAGAAGCTCTGTCCTCGTTTACCCTTTGTGGGAGCGGGATGACCCGGTAGTTGCCAGTATACAGATTTTTCTGGACACATTTCGTAAGGTCTTTGATGAGCCAGGTCGGGTGGCATCTACCAGTGAATCCCTCTTTAATCTTCAACAGGGTAACCTTACTGTTGGACAATACGCCATCCGCTTCCGGACACTTTCCTCTGAGCTCCGGTGGAATAACGAGGCACTGGTAGGGGCTTTTTGGAGAGGGCTCTCGTCCAAGATTAAGGATGAGCTCGCAGGTCGGGATTCCCCTACTATCCTGGAGGACTGTTATGATTAGGTAATTCAGTACCACAATGGACATAGAAGTCAGAGCACATACAGTGACCTGACAATAACCCAAAAACATAGAACGAGCTCTGAGACGTGGGAACTCTGCTGACCGCAATCCCTAATCCTCTCCAACCACACTAGATGCAGCCTTGGATTGCGCCTAACGCTCCCTATGCAACTCGGCACAGCCTGAGAAACTAGCTAGCCTGAAGATAGAAAATAAGCCTACCTTGCCTCAGAGAAATACCCCAAAGGAAAAGGCAGTTCCCACATATAATGACTGTGAGTTAAGATAAAAAGACAAACGTAGAGATGAAATAGATTTAGCAAAGTGAGGCCCGACTTTCTGAACAGAGCGAGGATAGGAAAGGTAACTTTGCGGTCAACACAAAACCCTACAAACAACCACGCGAAGGGGGCAAAAAGACCCTCCGTACCGACTAACGGCACGGAGGTACACCCTCTGCGTCCCAGAGCTTCCAGCGAGCAAGAAAAACCAAATAAGCAAGCTGGACAGGAAAAAACAGCAAACAAAATAACAAAAGCGGAACTTAGCTATGCAGAACAGCAGGCCACAGGAACGATCCAGGAGGAAGCAAGTCCAATACTAGAACATTGACTGGAGGCCAGGATCAAAGCACTAGGTGGAGTTAAATAGAGCAGCACCTAACGACTTCACCACATCACCTGAGGAAGGAAACTCAGAAGCCGCAGTACCACTCTCCTCCACCAACGGAAGCTCATAGAGAGAATCAGCCGAAGTACCACTTGTGACCACAGGAGGGAGCTCTGCCACAGAATTCACAACAGAGGACCTTATATCCCTGGCCACACGTATTGATTTACGTTTCCAGGAGCGCTCTCGAGAATTAGTCAGGGAGAGGAGATCCTTTAGGACTAATTGGGTGCCTGGTCCCCCCCCGGTCAAGTCCTCTGCTTCTTCCGCTCCTGAACCTATGCAGGTGGATCGAGTTAGGTTGTCGGAGCAGCATCGCAGGGAGAGGTTGGCACAGGGCTTGTGTCTTTATTGCGGAGGGGTAAATCATTTCCTGCGTTCCTGTCCAGAGAGGCCGGGAAACTCCTCCACCTAGGCCAGGTAAGAGAGACCTTCCTAGGTGACTCTAATCCCTCTCTACCCCTAACTATTTCAGCTTTGATTTTTGTAGGTCTTGAGCGTAGGTCTGTGGAGGCGTATGTGGACTCGGGTGCGGCTGGTAATTTCATTCGACAGGAGGAGGTGAACAAGTTTCGGATACCAGTTGTTACTCTTGAGACTCCGCGTTTTATTTCTGCAGTTGACTGCAGACCATTACTTGTTTCCATCAAGATGGTCACTCTCGAGTTGGACATGCAGATTGGAGCTCTACACCGGGAGAAGATAGCATTTTATGTTCTGCCTAATCTTTCTCACGCTCTGCTCTTGGGTCTACCCTGGCTCAGGTCGCACGAGCCAGTTCTTGATTGGCGCTCTGGAGAGATACTCCGCTGGGGTCATGGTTGTCATGAATGTTGTCTGCTGTCCGTCTCCCGTCCAAGTCTTCCCCAAGCACCCGTCAATCTTCCAAGTCTTCCTTCAGCCTATCACTCGTTTGCCGATGTCTTTGATAAAAAGGAGGCGGAGTCCCTTCCTCCACACCGAGCCTATGACTGCCCTATCAAGCTAATTCCTGGATCTACCCTTCCCAAGGGAAGAACCTATCCGTTATCTCCGGCAGAGACCTTAGCCATGTCAGAATACATCCGAGAGAATTTAGCCAAGGGTTTCATCCGGAAGTCCTCTTCTCCAGCTGGAGCCGGTTTTTTCTTCGTCCGGAAGAAAGATGGATCCCTTCGGCCATGTATAGACTACCGAGGTCTGAATGCCATCACGGTCAAGAATCGGTATCCTCTACCGCTGATTCCTGAACTCTTCGACCGACTGAGAGGAGCCCGAATTTTTTCCAAATTAGATTTACGCGGAGCCTATAATTTGATCCGAATTCGCGCTGGAGACGAGTGAAAGACTGGGTGGGCACGGTGGCATCACGGTGTCACGGTGGCGGCACGGTGGCGCAGTGGTTAGCACTGCAACCTTGCAGCGCGGGAGTCCTGGGTTCAAGCCCCACTAAGGACAACATCTGCAAAGAGTTTGTATGTTCTCTCCGTGTTTGCGTGGGTTTCCTCCGGGCACTCCGGTTTCCTCCCACATTCCAAAGACATACTGATAGGATATTTAGATTGTGAGCCCCATCTGGGACAGCGATAATAATCTGTGCAAACTGTAAAGCGCTGCGGAATATGTTAGCGCTATATAAAAATAAAGATTAATTAATTAATTAAAGACTGCCTTTAACACCCGGGATGGCCACTATGAATACCTGGTCATGCCCTTTGGTCTCTGTAACGCTCCAGCGGTCTTCCAGGAATTTGTGAATGAGATCTTCCGTGATCTACTGTATTCTTGTGTGGTGGTGTATCTTGATGACATCCTTATTTTTTCACCCGACTTGTCCTCTCACAGGAGAAGTGTTTGTCTGGTTCTACAGCGCCTTCGGGAGAATCGCCTCTACGCAAAGATCGAGAAGTGTTTCTTTGAACAGACTTCTTTGCCTTTCTTGGGATATATAATTTCTGACATGGGGTTGGAGATGGACCCTGAGAAATTATCTGCTGTACTTAAGTGGCCCCGTCCTATTGGAGTGAAGGCCATCCAACGATTTCTGGGCTTCGCTAACTACTATAGACAATTCATTCCGCATTTCTGTTCTGTGGCCAAGCCTCTCGTCGCTCTTACCCGGAGAGGAGCGGCTCACAACGTTTTGCCTCCGGAGGCAGAAGACGCCTTTCTCTCCCTAAAAAGGGCCTTAACATCTGCTCCTGTTCTTCATCGGCCAGTGGCCAGCAGGCCCTTCGTCCTTGAAGTGGATGCCTCCTCTTCGGGTGCTGGGGCAATTCTCTCCCAAAGATCTCTCTCCGGTCGTCTGGTTCCTTGTGGGTTCTTCTCGTAGTCATTTTCGCCCGCGGAATGCAATTATTCAATTGTAGATCGAGAATTATTGGCTATAAAGATGGCTCTACAGGAATGGCGTTTTCTCTTGGAGGGGGCCATTCATCCCTTTATAATTTTCACAGACCACAAAAACTTGGCTTACATTCAATCCGCCCAAAGACTTAATTCCAGGCAGGCCAGATGGTCTTTGTTCTTTTCTCGTTTTGATTTTAAGCTTCATTTTCGACCCGGAGATAAGAATTCTAAAGCGGATGCACTTTCCCGATCCTTGCAATCTCCCGAGACAGAAGAAGGTCCTTCACATATTATTGATCCTGCCAAAATCATCATGGTAGCTCCCTCAAATCTCCTCTCTGTTCCCCCTGGCAGAACTTTTGTCCCGTGTGACAAGAGAACACAGGTATTGCATTGGGGACATTCTTCCAAAGTTGCTGGACATGTCGGCACCAAGAAGACTCTCGCTCTTCTCTCCCGGTACTATTGGTGGCCGTCTCTCCGACAAGATACTTCGGATTTTGTGGCCTCCTGCACGACCTGTGCTAAAAACAAAGTAGAGAGCTACCTTCTGGTCTCCTGCATCCGTTACCCGTTCCCGAAGCCCCTTGGCAACAAATAGCCATGGATTTCGTTACGGATCTGCCCCGTTCCTCTGGATGCACAACCATTCTGGTGGTGGTGGATCGGTTCTCCAAAATGGCCCATTTCGTTCCATTGCCTGGATTACCCTTGGCTCCAGAATTGGCAATAATTTTCATCCATCAGATCTTCAGATTACATGGACTTCCTCAGCGAATTGTGTCGGATCGAGGGGTCCAATTTATCTCCAAGTTCTGGAGAGCACTCTGTAAGCTCTTAGGCATTTCGCTGGATTTCTCCTCCGGCTATCATCCTCAGACCAACGGGTAAGTGGAATGGATAAATCAAATTTTGGCCTCCTACCTCCGCAACATTACCAACGCTCATCATGATGACTGGGTAACTCTTCTTCCTTGGGCTGAGTTTGCCCATAATAATCATCCTAGTGAGGCAACTTCTAAATCTCCATTCTTTGTGGTTTCTGGTCTGAACCCGGGAATAACTCTTCCTATGTCTTCCCCTTCTGGAGTGCCTGCAGTGGACGCTTTTTCTTCTGAATTTTCCCAAATTTGGAGAGAGACCAAGGACGCTCTCGTTCGGACTGCAGCCCAGATGAAGAGACACGCCGACAAGAGGAGGAGGGATCTTCCACCGTAACATCCTGGTGACAAGGTCTGGCTTTCGACTAAACACATTCGCTTGAAAATCCCTTCCTACAAATTGGGTCCTCGATACATCGGTCCCTTCGAGATTTTGGGACGTATTAACAACGTGGCCTATAGATTGAGGTTGCCGGCTTCACTCCGGGTCCCTAACGTCTTTCATGTCTCGCTTTTGAAACCTCTCATCCTTAATCGATTTTCTCCTGCACCACTGGATTCCCCTCAGCCCTTTAGCATTGACAATGATTTTGAAGTAAAAAATATTCTAGCCATGAAGAGGGTTAGAGGAAGGGTCTTCTATGTTATTGATTGGAAGGGGTTTGGTCCTGAGGAGAGGTCTTGGGAGCCTAGGGAGAACGTTAATGCTCCGCGGATTCTGAGAAGATTCTTAGCCAGCCTCGGAGGGGGGAGTCTTAGGAGGGGGGGTACTGTTATACCGGCCTCCTCTGACGCTGCGGCCGCTTCTCCTGTCAGTCCCGCTCTCTTCATTTCTCCTCGCCGCTCTCAGCGTCGCGCTGGTTCCCCGCGTCCTCTTCCTGCTGCTCGGGGATTTCGGCGTGGTGTGCGCGCTCCTCTCTCCTCCCATCCTGTACCTGCTCCGCACATGCGCCCTAGGACGCGGGCGCGCACTTCTTCCTCCAGTTAACCATTTCTGATCCTCCCTGCTCCTGTCTTCTCCAATCAGGTACTTCTTTGGGCTATATCAGGCGTCTCCTCCATAATGGAGGCGCCTGATTGTTGTGTGCAGTTTGTACGTTCGTTGGGCCCTGTCTGGTTCAGATCCTTTTCTGCTCCGGTCTGGTCTGTTGTCACAGGCTTATTCTCCTCCTGTTTTCCCTCCGTTTTCCCAGTCTGTCTCCCTTGGTCCGTCCCTTGCTCCCCGCTACCTTTTCCTTTCATTCCCAGGATCTTTCCCCTCCGCTTCCGTCCTTCCTCTCCTGTCCCTTCCAGAGCCGTCCCTCTTGGTACCGGCTGTTGCGGTATTGTTCTCCTCGGGCCTGCTCCCCAACTATCCCTGTATAGGGGTTGTCATCTCGGGTTCGCTCGCCCCTGGGTGTATCAGTACCGTGACCCAGAGGGTCCACTCTCTTTTCGTCATTCTCAGACGTCACAATGTACATAGAGATTTGCTTAACAAAGGCTTGTCATATGGTTGGAACTAACACATAGATTGGTTCACATGCACAGTTGATTTGAGTCAATTTTTTAGAAAGGAGACGAGTGTCGTGGCCAGCAGCAGAAGGAGCAGGACGTGCTTTCCTGAGCTCCTCTATCAGTTTTAGCGATTGGGCTTATTTATTGACTTTTATCGATTTTTGGAGGCCATCCACATTACAAGGATGCAATTTCAATTTGCCCCAAAGCACCGGGGGCATTATCTAGCCTTCTCATTGTCTTCTGATTGGGGTCTGGTTCTGTTGTGATGACCCCACATAGTCTGTGGGGCAAGTTCCTTAGTTGATGTAAAAAGACATGAATGTGTCGCATGGATTTATGTCTTTTTACATCAACTAAGGAACTTGCCCCTCAGACTATGAGGGGTCATCATCACAACAGAACCAGACCCCAATCAGAGGACAATAAAACATTCCTTATCTAAGAACTGGTCCAACATAACTATTTATCACTCATGGTAATTCTGCTTCATGTCACCTGGCTTATCCATGGGTTTTTTTCTGTGCTATGTTGTGCATAAATATGTGATTCTTCAGAATTTCTTTTTGTCTTTGCCTGATGAAGAGACCTGTGTAGTCTCGAAAGCTGCAATTTGTTACCATCTTTTCAGTTAGCCATTAAAAGGTATCAACCACTGAGGACTCTCAATTCTAAATATTTTTCATTCATTGTATAATCTAGATACTTCTGTTTCCATGGCAGACCCGCACAGGGCTTCACAGAGCATTCACAATTTTCTTACCCCACTTTCTCCACCTGGGATTTCCCCTTTGGGTCAAGCTATGCTCTTGAAGGAAGTTACGACCGAGGAGGTAACAGATATTCTAGCAGCAATGCTGAATGGGAAATCCCCGGGTCCAGGCAGTTTTTCCATCATTTACTACAAAAAAAATTTGCAGATGTTTTAATCCCGCGCATGGTTGAACACCTATCTTTAAGGTACAACTCCTCCTCCCCAGACTTTAGAAGCCTTTATCACAATTACTCCTAAGGAGGGGAGAGACCACACCCTGTGTAGCAGCTACCGCCCTATATCATTACTTAATACAGACGTCAAGATGTGGGCTAAGCTCTTGGCAACTGGGATCAATCTGGTCCTGGGAGATTTGGTTCATCCTGACCAAGCTTGGTTTGTGCGTAACAGAGAGGGCAAAGATAATTCCAATAGGATTCTGCAGGCCATCTCCTATGCGAAACATACTCATCAGCCTCTCGCAATTCTTTCCACTGACACCGAGAACGCTTTTGACCGTATAAGCTGGCACATCTTGGTTTGTGTCCTGCAGAAATTTGCCTTCCCAGCTACATTCATTGAAGCTATAATGTCCTTATATGATCAACTTAAGGCTAAAGGTAGAGTTAATGGAATTTTGTCAGAGACCTTTAAGATATGCAATGGTACCAGGCAGGGTTGTCCTCTCTCCCCTTCCCTATTTATTTTGGTCAAGGAGACACTTATACAATATATCAGGCAGGATAGGGAGTTAGAATCAACCAATTAGAAGTAAAAGCAGCAGCCTTTGCGGACAAGCTCTTATTATTGATCTCCAACCCGAAGACCGCTTTTCCAAAGCTGTTGCAGACCTTCTCATTACTTCTCAACTTTAAGATCAATCTTGATAAGTCTGAAGCCCTCAATATATCAGCAAAAAGGTCAAACATCCACTTACTTAAAAATTCTATGCCATTTAAATGGCATAATGATAAAATTAAATATTTGGGAATCTTTACCTCCAAGGACCCAAGATATTTTTTCCTACATAATTTTACCCCTTTCCTGGAAAACATTAGAAAATTGCTCATTTCTTTTGATTTGCCCTTCCTATCTTGGATAGGTAGAGTTAATATATTCAAGTCGTATGTCCTACCCAAAATCCTCTATATATTGAACATGGTCCCTCTTTCCCTCCTGAAATCTTTCTTTAGCATTCTAAACAAAATTATCTCCAAATTTATCTGGAAATCTAAAAAAAAGCTAGATTACCTTTTAAGACACTTATCTTTCTGAAGCAATCTGGGGTCTGGGCCTTCCGGATCTTATATCTTGTTATCATGCTATACATATAGCCAGATGGGTAAAACTAACTCACTTGGTTGACCAAAATGCGCAACCACATATTGAAATACAATTATTAGGTCAGAATTTGGGAAAATTGTTATGGACCAATCACCCTATTTCAAAAACTAACTTTAATGAAATTCTCATCTCGACTATTCAAATCAAACGCTCATTGATACCAAACCACCCACCTTCTGACCTTTTCCTAGATAAAACCCCAATGATTCGTTATATTTTTGACCCGGATTTCACAGACCCTTTTTGTATTTGGTCATCTCTCCCGAATAAACCAATCTCTCATCGACTAAATAATAAGATCCCCTGTAATAATTCATGGCCCTTAGATGCTTCAAATCGTCCACGCAACTTTATGCAACAGATACATGTGTCACATTTTATGACACAAATCAAAACATTACCCACTCCACCCCCTGAGTGGCTTTGGTTGGACTTATTGATTAAAATCAAACCACCTATTTCGAGGCTACTATCAAAAGTTTATGTTAATCTCATAATCTCTAAAATTAATACTAAACCATTATTTCTTCACTCTTGGGATATTAAACTTGGAATCTCCTTATTACCTCAAGACATACAGAGGATATGTTCAAACTCCCATGGCTTTTCTAGATGCATTTTACTCCAAGAATCTGTGTATAAAATACTATCACGATGGTATTTTACCCCGGAGAGACTCTTTTATCTAGGATTTAGCTGATTCTCCACTTTGCTGGAGATGTAAGTCATCTAGAGGTACACTAACTCACATCTTTTGGTCTTGTCGGAAACTCCAGCATTTCTGGCATCAAATTAACAAATCTATGAGGGCAAAGGGAGTTCTGAAAATGGACCTCACTGCTCCAGAAGTACTCTTGTCCCTTCCCACACCAAATTTTAAACCTAAGAAACATGATCACCCGCCTCTCCTGCTGGGAGCAGCAAAACATTTGATTGCTTTGAAATGGAAGCAAACAACCCCACCATCACTGGGGAACTGGATAGAGAAGGTTAGGGACATTTTTCACCTAGAGGAATTGACAAGTTGGGAAACTCTCTCACATGAGCATTTCCTAAATACATGGTCCCCTTGGACCAACAGGTTTGGAAAGGATTAGGGCATACGGCCGCAACTATATTCACTATATTACTATTTCACTTTTTCTTATTTACTATGGTGTCTGGGCCCTTTTTGGGGTCGCGCCCCTTCTGTACTAAGGTGACGAGTTCTCCCTTTCCTGTTTTGTTTTCAGTAAACAAATTTATTAACTTCATTCTGATGATAAAATTTGTCTTACAAACTAAAATTTGGCAATAATTTAGCACATACATTCTGGTCTTATGCCATCGTTGGTTTATAGTGTCACCGGTTCTTCTGTTTTTGTTTTTGTTGGTTTTTCATATTGTCTATCTAGATATGTTCAAACTCACTTGTATCCACATACAATGTATCCTGATAAGTTATGTTATGATGTGAGTCACATGTAACTTTTTGTTAAAAATCATAAATATAAATATTGAATAAAAAAGTAGAAAGGAGACAGTCTATGAAAGTGAGCTATATTTGAGTAAATTTGGTTTCAGTAATAAAAGTGAACCGCGTCACTTATCAAATTTCAGCGGCTGCTGGGTGTGCGAATGGAGATGAAAAAAAAAGAAAACGAAAAGGAAGGCACGGGTTAGATGCGGCAGCTGGGTGAGTGCACAAGGATGGAAAAAAAATGAAAAGGAAGGCACGGGTTAGACACAACGGCTGAGTGAGTGCAAGGGGATGGAAAAAAAATGAAAAGGAAGGCACGGGTTAGACGCGGCGGCTGGGTGAGCGCACGAGAATGGAAAAAAAAAAGAAAAGGAAGGCACGGGTTAGACGCGGCGGCTGGGTGAGTGCACGGGGATGGAAAAAAAAAGAAAAGGAAGGCACGGGTTAGACGTGGCGGCTGGGTGAGCGCACGAGAATGGGAAAAAAAGAAAAAGAAGGCGGGGTTAGACACGGCGGCTGGGTGAGCGCACGGGGATGGGAAAAAAAAGAAAAGGAAGGCACGGGTTAGATGCAGCAGCTGGGTTTGCGCACAGAGATGTGAAAAAAAAGAAAACAGCAGGCACGAGAGCTTTGATAGGTGAACTGTATAACTTATCAAAGTTTGGCAGCTGCTGGGTGTGGTGAAAAAAAGGAAAAAGGCAGGCACATGCTCTGATAAGTGAACTGCGTCACTCATCAAAGTTTGGCGGCTGCGGGATGGGTGTAGGAATTGGGCAAAGGAGGCTGATGAAAAAAAGCGAGCACGAGTGTTGATCGGTGAACTGTGTCACCAATCAATGCTCGGCAGCTGCTAAACGTGCGCACGGAGGTGGCGCAAAGAGGGATGGAGGGGGGTAAATAAGAGGGGGAAGGGGGGATGGGGGGACTGGGTGGGTGAAGAGAGATCGGGTAGGGGCTGATAACACTTACGTTTGTAGTCTGTCTTCTTTCTATTTTCTTGGGTGTTCTTTCTTTCTTTACTAACACAGGGATTGTGCTGTTACAGGCTTCTGTAGCACCACAAGGCCCAGCAAGAATAGATCTGGCTGTGTGACTGCTCTGCAGGAGTCCTCATCTAGAGTGAGGACCCCTAAAGAGCGGTCAGACAGGTCACCTGCAGGTGACAGACAGGTCACAGAGTGGTCACACCGCTGCTGTGAGCTGTCATTGGTGGGATCGAATGAAAACTTCGATCCCACCAATCCCTGCAGACCCTGGTGACCATGGCAACTGCCTAGGATCCCTCCGATCCTAGGCAGGTCACAGCCAGGTCACCAGCAGGGCAAACAACGGTCACAACATGACCGCCGCTGTGCCCTGTGATTGGCGCAATCGTCGATAGCATCGATCGCACCAATCAGCTCCTGCTGGCCCCGCTGGGCCTGCACTAGTCTCTGGCCTGCAATTGGTGCATTTGCAGGACCAATCCAGGACGATCCAGAAGGGTACCTCAGGGAGCAGGGTACAGCAGTGAGCAGGGTACAGCAGGGCACAGCGCGGTAATACCGCCGCTGTGCCCTGTGATTGGCACGATCGTCGATAGCATCGATCGTGTAAATCAACTCCTGCAGGCCCTGCTGGGCCTGCACAAGGCTCTGGCCTACAATCAGTGCTATTGCAGCACCGATCCAGGCCGGTGCAGCAGGGCACAGCGCGGTAATGCCGCCGATGTGCCCTGCGATTAGCGCGATCGATACGATCGGCGATCGCACCAATCCGGGGGGGGTTTGTCGGTGCCAGGCGTTGCCAGGCACCGGCCCTAGAATTGAGTATATCGGTACTCGCTCCTTGCCTGGGACCTCATTGTTTCAGCCGCTCCAATTGGCTGAAACAATGAGAAATGCTGTGATTGGCTGTTCAGAATTGAACAGCCAATCACAGCGATCGAGAGGCCTGGGGGGCGGAGCCAGGCTCTGCGATGCTGATGCCGTCTTCCTCCAGGTAAGATGGCGCTGGAAATTTAATGCGATCACCGCGACGTAAGTCACGATGTCGCATTAAACAGTATGACGTACTATCCCGTCACTGGCAATTAAGTCCCAGGTCACCTTGACGGGTTAGTACGTCATATGGGATTAAAGGGTTAATCTCCATGGTAGTTTCACCAACATACATCAGCCCACAAGGGTATATTAATAAGTATATAATAAAACTCGAAGTGCACGTATATCTGCCTCCTATATAGAATTTCTTTCCAGTAATAAAAACAATCAACCTTCAACATGTTGCCACAAAAAGCACACCCCAAACTAGGAAAATTACCTCATTTCGGTGGGCACAAAGTCCTTTGTACAGAGCCCTTAAAGGATCCCACATCCGATTTGACAAGTTTATTCTTCAGATTACGGCAACGTCTATAAGATAAGATAGGTGGCACAGCAAACTTAGGTATAGATGGCATCCCTTTCTGATATAGACCCCAATGTTTTCTCAAATTGTTACCAATTCGCCCACTCACAGGACCATATGTAGAAACAAAAGGTATTTGTTTCTGAGTTGGCTTAACTACTTTCCTACATGTATCCTCACATGTAAAATTCCTCACCTTCTCTTTAAGTCTCCTGACCTACATTACTGGATATCCCCTCCTGATGAATTTATTGCACAACACATCTAGTTGATCATCAACCCTACCCTCATCAGAAATTATCCTCCGAACTCGTAACAGTTGACTCCATGGAAGTTACGCAACCATCCTTCTGGGATGATTGCTATTGTATAAGAGTAAACTGTTTCTATTGGTCTCTTTAACAAACAAGTCAGTGCCCAATGTATTACCATTTCTGTACACTAATATATAGTGCTTGTTCTCTAGAATGTGTCAAAGTAAACTTTAACTCAGGATAAATGTCATTGATCTCATTATCTTATTATGAAAAATGAAGAGATCATCCAAATCACCATCCCAGATGACAAAAATGTCATCGATATAGTACCACCAGGCTGGGACATGGCGCCAGTAGATGGATCTGTACACGTATTGGTCCATCTACCATGTAGATGTTAGCATACGTCGCAGCCACATTGGACCAAATGGCGGTGCCCTGTATCTGTAAGTAGTAATCATCCCCAAAGAGAAAATAATTTCTTCTGAGGATGAACTTCAATAGAGTGAGGACCAACCGTGCACACTCTGGGGCCACTGTTATGAATAGGTGGCCTTGGAGCAGCATGAAAACCTTCACTGGAGTAGGTGGTAAGTATACTGACCACAAACCCTGATCTTATCACCGCAACTTGAAGAAGCCGTGGGGTGTGCCTAACAAAACCTAGACACCTCGACACAGCCGGAGGACTAAATACCCCTAAAGATGAAAATAGGAAAACTATCTTGCCTCAGAGTAGACCCCCAAAGGATAGGCAGCCCCCCACAAATAATGACTGTGAGTTGGAGAGGAAAAGACACACGCAGGCAGAAAACAGGCTTAGCAAAGGAGGCCACTTCTAGCTAAATAGAAAAGGACAGGACAGGATACTAAGCGGTCAGCATAAAAATACTACAAAAATATCCACAGCAGAAAATACAAAACTCCACCACCTAACTAAAGATGTGGAGAGTATATCTGCAACTCTAGAGAATCCAACCAGACTGAGAAAAACAACTGACACAGTCTAAGCTGGACAAATAGAAACAAAAGATCAGCACTGAAAATAAGCACACAGCAGGTGTGCTTCGGAAAAAGAAACAGACACTTATCTTTGCTGAAGTGGCAGATAAGCAGGAGAGGCCAGGCAGAGATCCAATACTTCCAAAGAAACATTGACAGCTGGCCAGGACTAAAGAGTCCTGCAAAGCTAAATAGCCCAGTCAGAATTGCAATTAGCGGATACACCTGTCCAAGACTGCAGCCCAGAGACAACTGCATTACCATCTACAACCACCGGAGGGAGCCCAAAAGCAGAATTCACAACAGTACCCCCCCCCCTTGAGGAGTGGTCACCGAACCCTCACCAGAGCCACCAGGCCGATCAGGATGAGCCAGATGAAAGGCACGAACCAAATCAGCGGCACGGACATCAGAGGCAAAAACCCAAGAATTATCCTCCTGGCCATAACCCTTCCATTTGACAAGATACTGAAGCTTCCGCCTCGAAAAACAGGAATCCAAAATCTTCTCAACAACATATTCCAACTCCCCATCAACCAACACAGGGGCCGGAGGATCAACAGAGGGAACAACGGGCTCCACATATTTCCGCAACAAAGATCTATGGAAGACATTATGGATAGCAAAAGAGGCCGGAAGCGCCAATCGAAAAGACACTGGATTAATAGTCTCAGAAATCCTATAAGGACCAATAAATAGAGGCTTAAACTTAGGAGAAGAAACCTTCATAGGAACATGACGGGAAGACAACCAAACCAGATCCCCAACCCGAAGCCGGGAACCAACACATCGATGACGGTTAGCAAAACGTTGAGCCTCCTCCTGAGACAACACCAAATTGTCCATCACTTGAGCCCAAATCTGCTGAAACCTGTCAACCACAGAATCCACACCAGGACAGTCAGTAGGCTCAACCTGCCCAGAAGAAAAACGAGGATGAAAACCAAAATTACAAAAGAAAGGCAAAACCAAAGTAGCCGAACTAGCCCGATTATTAAGGGCAAACTCGGCCAATGGCAAAAAAGCCACCCAATCATCCTGATCAGCAGACACAAAGCATCTCAAATAAGTCTCCAAAGTCTGATTAGGTTCGCTCGGTCTGGCCGTTTGTCTGAGGATGAAATGCAGAAGAAAAAGACAAATCAATGCCCAGCTTGGCACAAAAGGCCCGCCAAAACCTAGAAACAAACTGGGAACCTCTGTCGGACACAATATTCTCCGGAATACCATGCAAACGCACCACATGCTGAAAAAACAACGGAACCAAATCAGAAGAAGAAGGCAATTTAGGCAAAGGCACCAAATGAACCATCTTAGAGAATCGGTCACAAACAACCCAGATGACCGACATCCTCTGGGAAACAGGAAGATCGGAAATAAAATCCATAGAAATATGCGTCCAGGGCCTCTCAGGGACCGGCAAAGGCAAAAGCAACCCACTAGCATGGGAGCAACGAGGCTTGGCCCGCGCACAAGTCCCACAGGACTGCACAAAAGAATGCACACCAAAGGGACCTACCAACCAAGTCTCTGGTACCAAAAATGCCAGGATGACCAGCCAACACGGAACAGTGAACCTCAGAAATCAATCTACTAGTCCATCTGTCAGGAACAAACAGTTTCCCCACAGGACAACGGTTAGGTTTGTCAGCCTGAAATTCCTGAAGAACCCGTCATAAATCAGGAGAAATGGCAGAAAGGACCACCCCTTCTTTCAGAATACAAACCGGTTCCAAGACCTCAGGAGAATCAGGCAAAAAACTCCTAGAGAGGGCATCAGCCTTAATATTCTTAGAACCCGGAAGGTACGAGACCACGAAATCAAAACGAGAAAAAAACAAGGACCATCGAGCCTGTCTAGGATTCAACCATTTGGCAGACTCGAGGTAAATCAGATTCTTATGATCGGTCAAGACCACAATACGGTGCTTACCACCCTCAAGCCAATGTCACCACTCCTCAAACGCCCACTTCATAGCCAACAACTCCCGATTGCCGACATCATAATTGTGTTCAACAGGTGAAAACTTACGGGAAAAGATGGCACACGGTTTCATTAAGGAACCAACAGGATCCCTCTGAGAAAAAACAGCCCCTGCCCCAATCTCAGAAGCATCAACCTCAACCTGAAACGGAAGAGAAACATCCTGTTGACACAACACAGGAGCAGAAGTAAAACAATGTTTAAGTTCCTGAAAGGCAGAGACAGCCGCAGGGGACCAATTCGCGACATCAGCGCCCTTCTTCGTCAAATCAGTCAATGGTTTAACCACGCTGGAAAAATTAGCAATGAAACGGCGATAAAAATTAGCAAAACCCAAAAATTTCTGAAGGCTCTTCACGGATGTGGGCTGAATCCAATCATGAATGACCTGAACCTTAACCGGATCCATCTCTATAGACGAGGGAGAAAAAATAAAGCCCAAAAAGTAAAACTTCTGCACCCCAAAAAGACACTTAGACCCTTTCACAAACAAGGCATTGTCACGAAGGATCTGAAATACCATCCTGACCTGCTGCACATGAGAGTCCCAATCATCGGAAAAAATCAAAATATCGTCCAAATATACAATCAAGAATTTATCAAGATAATTCCGGAAGATATCATGCATGAAGGACTGAAAAACAGATGGAGCATTAGAGAGTCCGACTGGCATCACAAGGTATTCAAAATGGCCTTCGAGCGTGTTAAACGCAGTTTTCCATCCATCACCCTGCTTTATACGAACAAGATTATAAGCCCCCCGAAGGTCAATCTTCGTAAACCAACTAGCTCCCTTAATCCTAGCAAACAAATCGGAAAGCAAAGGTAAAGGGTATTGAAACTTGACCGTGATCTTATTCAAGAGGCGATAATCAATACAGGGTCTTAAGGAACCATCTTTTTTAGCAACAAAAAAGAACCCCGCTCCCAACGGTGAAGAAGATGGCCGAATATGCCCTTTCTCCAAAGACTCAAAGACCAGCACGATAGCATCATGCAAATTATGCAACACCAGAAATCGACAATCTTCCTGATGGGCTGGTGCCATACGCATGGTCACCTGTGTCCAAAACTGGGGCTTATTTTTAGCCAAGGGTGTAGCATCAATGCCCCTTAAAGGAATAGGGTTCTGCAAAGGCTGCAAGGGAAAACCACAACGCCTAGCAAATTCAAAGTCCATTAAGTTCAAGGCGGCGCCTGAATCCACAAACGCCATGACAGAAAATGATGACAATGAGCAGATCAAGGACACAGATAACAGAAATTTAGGTTGTACAGTACTGATGGTAAATGAACTGGCGATCCTCTTTGTCCGCTTAGGGCAGACAGAAATGACATGGGATTCTGTTTTAGACAGAATCCTATCACACTGCATAGGCTCAGGAATTTGCTCTGAGGATAACGCCATAGCGCGCACAGTTCTGCGCTCCCGCAAGCGCCGGTCAATCTGAATGGCCAGACACATAGAATCACTCAGATTGGAGGGTGTGGGAAACCCCACCATAACATCTTTAACGGATTCAGAAAGACCCTTTCTGAAAATTGCCGCCAAGGCATCATTATTCCACTTAATCAACACAGACCATTTTCTGAATTTCTGACAATACAATTCAGCCGCCTCTTGCCCCTGAGCCAGGGCCAACAAGGTCTTCTCAGCTTGATCCACCGAATTAGGTTCATCATACAGTAATCCTAATGCCTGAAAGAAGGAGTCTACATTAAGCAAAGCCGGATCCCCAGATTCCAGGGAAAATGCCCAATCCTGTGGATCACCACGCAGCAGGGAGATGATGATTTTAACCTGCTGAATGGAATCACCGGAGGATCGAGATTTCAATGCAAAAAACAGTTTACAGTTGTTTTTAAAACTGAAAAATTTGGACCTGTCACCAAAAAACAAATCAGGAGTAGGAATCTTCGGTTCTAAAGCAGGAGTCTGAACAATATAATCAGAAATATCATGTACCCAAGCAGCAAGCTGGTCTACAAGCAGCTAATTCCTGAACATTCATGCTAGCACAAGGCTCCTCAGCCACCCAGAAATAAAGAGGGAGAAGAAGACAAAACAGACTGAAGAAAAAAAAAATGGCTCAAGACCTTTCCTCCCTTCTTCTGAGATGCATTTAACTCATTGTTGGCCAGTAGTACTGTTATGATTAGGTGGCCTTGGAGCAGCATGAAAACCTTCACTGGAGTAGGTGGTAACTATACTGACCGCAAACCCTGATCTTATCACCGCAACTAGAAGTAGCCGTGGGGTGTGAATAACAAAACCTAGACACCTCGACACAGCCGGAGGACTAACTACCCCTAAAGATGGAAATAGGAAAACTATCTTGCCTCAGAGTAGACCCCCAAAGGATAGGCAGCCCCCCACAAATAATGACTGTGAGTTGGAGAGGAAAAGACACACGCAGGCAGAAAACAGGCTTAGCAAAGGAGGCCACTTCTAGCTAAATAGAAAAGGACAGGACAGGATACTAAGCGGTCAGCATAAAAATACTACAAAAATATCCACAGCAGAAAATACAAAACTCCACCATCTAACTAAAGATGTGGAGAGTATATCTGCAACTCCAGAGAATCCAACCAGACCGAGAAAAACAACTGACACAGTCTAAGCTGGACAAATAGAAACAAAAGATCAGCACTGAAAATAAGCACACAGCATGTGTGCTTCAGAAAAAGAAACAGACACTTATCTTTGCTGAATTGGCAGCTAAGCAGGAAAGGCCAGGCAGAGATCCAACACTTCCAAAGAAACATTGACTACTGGCAAGGACTAATGAGTCCTGCAAAGCTAAATAGCCCAGTCAGAATTGCAATTAGCAGATACACCTGTCCAAGACTGCAGCCCAGGGACAACTGCATTACCATCTACAACCACCGGAGGGAGCCCACAAACAGAATTCACAACAGTTCTGCCTCTTACATTGTGTAGTGTTATACACTGTGCCTGAGTTTTGGTGCATTCTCCCCCCAAAAAATGGGAGATCTAAATTGGCACTTAGTGGATCTATGTCAGTTCTGTTAGTTTATCGTATATCTTCCAGCCACGTTCTTCCACTTACATTGTGTAGTGTAATACACTGGGCCAGAGTTTTGGTGCAGTGTACCCCCCAAAAAAGGGAGATTTAAATTGGCACTAAGTGGATCTACGTCAGTTTTGTTAGTTTGTCGTATAACTTCCAGCCACGTTCTGCCACTTACATTGTGTAGTGTAATACACTGGGCCTGAGTTTTGGTGCAGTCTCCCCCCAAAAAAAGAAAGATTTAAATTGGCACTAAGTGGATCTACGTCAGTTCTGTTTATCGTATATCTTCCAGCCACGTTCTGCCACTTACATTGTGTAGTGTAATACACTAGGCCTGAGTTTTGTTGCAGTCTCCCCCCCCCAAAAAAAAAAGGGAGATTTAAATTCTCAACAAGTTTATATACACCTTCTACCTTGTTTTACAGTACCATATAATGGTTGTTATTTTGGTTAGATTTTTCCAAAATGAGGAAGTCTGGTGGAAGAGGCCGTGGGCGGTCGTTGCCAGCAGGTACTGATTGTGGTGGTGGTGGTGGAGCATCTGGTGGTAGTGGGAAAAGCAAAATAGTACCAAAGGCTGGAGGTGATGAGCCAGCGTCATCGTCTGACTACACAAGGCCTTGAAGGCTCCCTTATCTGGGAGTAGGAAAACAGCTTTTAAAGCCGGAACAGCAGGAAAAAGTTTTGTCTTTCCTTCATGACTCATCCTCTAGCTCTTTCGCCTCCTGTTCAGAAGGTTCAAAATATAAAAGCAGCGAGTCATCAGTGGATGCTGCCGGTCAGGAACAAGTCGCTTCCTTGTGTCCTTCACCCAAACCAAAAGTGAAGGATGCGTCAGGCGACACTACAGGTTACTCCATGGAGCTCTTTACACATACCGTGCCTGGGTAAGAGAGAGGGAACTTGTTAAAAGCCCATTACAAGATGAATTGGACATGGAGTGCACAGATGCACAGCCACAGCTAGATTATTATGCTGTTCTATTGACTCAGCTCTACATTGCCCTCGCAGTGTACTGAGACAGAATCTGACCCTGATGAGACTATGGTGCCCCGTCACGAACGCTATAGCACCTTACACGGTGACACAAAGGAAGGTGCACATGACATTGAAGAGGAGGTGATAGATGACCCTGTTGTTGACCCAGATTGGCAGCCATTGGGGGAAGAGGGTGCCGCTGCCAGCAGCTCAGAAGCGGAGGAGGATAATCCGCAGCAACCATCTACATTGCAACACCTTTCATCTGGCAGGCCCATATCTGGCCAAAAATGTTTGTCAAAACCAAAAACAGTTTTAGGACAGTGTGGCCATCCAGTGAAAGTAGCACAGCGTGCAATGCCTGAAAAGGTAATCCATAGTAGGAACAGTGCTGTGTGGGAATTTTTAAACCAAGATCTGAATGATCAGTGCAAAGTTATCTGTAAGAAATGATCAAAGACCTTTAGCAGAGGGAAGAATCTCCTAAATTTAAATACAATGTGCATGCGTAGACATTTAACCAGCATGCACTTGCAAGCCTGGACTAACTACCAAATGTCCCGTACCATTGGTGCACCTGCTCAGAATGAATGTAGTCAGCAACGCTACATTGCTTCCCTCACTGTAAGCCCACCTATTAGGACACCACCAGAAGCAAATGTGGAGGTATCGTCGCAAGGCCAAAGCAGTCAGGGAATCACAAGGTTCTTGGTAGGAAACACTGTAGGTAGGCCAACATCAAGAATACCATCACCAACCCTCTCTCAATCTGCCATGTCCACCACCACCACCCCCGCTAGTTCCACCATATGCAGCTCTCTAGTCTAGCTCACCCTACAAGAGACTCTCATTAGGAAAAGAAAGTACTCATCCTGTCATCTGCATACTCAGGGTTTGAACGCCCACATTGCTAAACTAATCTCGTTAGAGATGATGCCCTACCAGTTGGTTGAAAGCGAAGCTTTCAAAGCTCTGATGGCCTATGCAGTACCACGTTATGACCTACCCAGTCGACACTTCTTTGCGAGAAAAGTCATCTTAGCCCTGCTGTCAAAAACACCGCCGTACTATGTGGGGCCCTGTGCAAGTGCCAACTAGTGACCCCCCCCCCTTCTTGCTCAGGATCACAGCACTTGCAAAGTTGAAATACTTACCTCTCCCTGCTCCACCGCTGTGATGTATTCTGCGTTTCCTGGGCCCATGAAAATCTTGAGCCAGCCCTACCCCCCCACAACTTTAGCAAAATGACCCCCTGTTTTCAATGCCTAACTATTATTATAAAGTAAATTAAGATTGACAAGCTTAAGAAATAAGAATATATGTTTTTGGCATTAAAGTGGGCACTGTGGTTGTTTTCCTGTCCTCCACTCACTGCCGACTTTGATTCCCCATTGACTTGCATTGGGTTTCGTGTTTCGGTCGGCCCCCGACTTTTCGCAATAATCGGCCGATTTCACCCGACCCGACTTTTGAGAAAGTCGGGTTTCACGAAACCCGACTCGATCCTAAAAAAGTAAAAGTCACTCAACTCTAGTCACCAGCCTTTTGTGTGTGCATGCCAGGGACATGGAGGAGAGAGCAGCGAATAGGGATAGCTCTTATGAGATACTGCTCAGAGTGAGTACTCGTAATTAGACCATTGCTGGACATTTTCAGTGCCAGGATTGATCTCCATGATGATAGGTTCTGGCTTTTTTTATATAGGATAGTTGAACCTGATAGGTTCTTTGGTTTCTGTGACAACAGGGAAGCCTGGCTGTGACTGGCCAGGTTTATACATAAAGGGTTAATATGCACATACTACTTTTTGTTTATATTGTATTGTTCTGTTATTTTTTTGTTTTTTATGTTGGAGATTTAAGATGTAGACATTGATGGGGTTAATTGTGTATTTTTTTGTATGTATTTTATATGTATTGGGTAATGGGCGGCACTTTGTCAGTGATTGGTGAGCTTGTGCCACCACACTATATAAGGCAGCCATTATGTGTATTGTGCATGCTTGATAAAGACCTTTTTAGGTCGATACGTTGCATTATGGCAGAATAAAGATATTGGATTCTTTTATCACCTGGGCAGGATGCTTTTCCTTTTACTTTGAAGATTACTGACTTGACAGATGTCCAGAAGGCAGTCATTGATGCAAAAGTTCATTGCTAAGGAAGATGGCTGCTCACACAGTGCTGTATCCAAGCACATTTATGGAAAGTTGAGTGGAAGGAAAAAGTGTGGTAGAAAAAGATGCTCAAGCAACCGGGATAACTGCAACCTTGAAAGAAAAGGCCATTCAAAAATTTGGAGGAGATTCACAAGGAGCGGACCGCTACTGGAATCATTACTTCAAGAGCCACCACACACAGATGTATCCAGGACATGGGCTACAAGTGTCGAATTCATTGTGTCAAGCCATTCATGACCAATAACCAATGCCAGAAGCATCTTACCAGGGCCAAGGAGAAAAAGAACTGAACTGTCAGTGGTCCAAGATGTTGATTTCCAAATGAAGTGCAAAATTTACTTTCATTAGAAACAAGGTCCCAGAGACTGAAGGAAGAGGAGAGGCCACAATCCAAGCAGCTTGAGGTCTAGGGTGAAGATTCTACAATCAGTGATGGTGATTGGGGAGTCATGTGCTGGTGTAGGTCCACTGTGTTTTATCAAGACCAAAGTCAGCACAGCCGTCTACCAGGACATTTTAGAGTGCTTCATGTTTCCCTCTGCCGACAAATATTTTGGAGACGGAAATGTGATTCTCCAGCAGGATTTGGCACCTGTCCATATTGACAAAAGTACCAATACCTGGTGTAAAAACAAAAGTATCACTGTGCTTGATAGGTCAGCAAACACGCCTGACCTTAACCCCATAGATAATCTATGGAGTATTGTCAAGAGGAAGATGAGAGACACCAGACCCAACAATGCAGACAAGCTGAAGGATGCTATCAAAGTAAACTGGGCTTCCATAACACCTCAGCAGTCCAACAGGCTGATCACCTCCATGCCGTGCCACATTGATGCAGTAATGAACTCCTAATTAAGGCATAGTATAAAAAAACTAAGAAAAACATAGATTAGTATATAGCATAAGAAAACATTACCAGAGCTGGAATGTGGCATCAGGGACCCCTACTTGTGTTTCAGTGCCATAGCCTTCTTCTGAGGAAGTGGCCAAGTATTTTACCTAGCTTCCAAATACAGTATATGAGCCAGTAGCAAATGATGTTTGGTGTATCGAGTGCAGTGTAATCATTGGAGCAGACGGGACCATGGATGGGCAGCACGGTGACGCAGTGGTTAAAACCGCAGCCATGCGGCACTGGAGTCCTGGGTTCAAACCCCACCAAAGACAACATCTGCAAAAGAGTTTGTATGTTCTCTCAGTGTTTGCGTGCGTTTCCTCCAGGTACAGCGGTGATAATTGGGACAGCGATGATAATGTGTGCAAAAATGTAAAGTGCTGCGGAATATGTTAGCGCTATATAAGAAAAATAAAGAAAAGAAAGGATACAAGTGAGGAGGAGGCAAGACCACCACTGACAAGAGGGGAGACATATCAGAAATGGACCCAGTATATTGGAAAAGTGAATAGGCATCAAGTCTGAACATGTACAAAACCTCATTGTCCAAGTTCCCAATAAAGTTTATTTTATTAACTTTCCTAAGATGATATGGTTTCTCTACACCATTTTTGTATATGATTTACAAAATTTGATATAAGAGTACATTGCATTGTCTGTAATGTATCACATAATTATAATGAGTGATTATTGGTAACTAGATGGTGACGCATCGGTTATTGTAGAATATGTATGTAGTTTATTTATGAAGATTTAAGAATAATGCAATGAAATCAGCTAATCAAATCTCGGGCCAATTGGTGGCTGGACTGCACCTGTCGCTGATTGGTTGCGGCCAGATGGACACGACCAATCAGAGAAGCGTGGTTCAAATCCCTGGCCAATTTGAGGTCGGACTGCCCCTGTCGCTGATAGGCAAGGCTGGACGAGCGTGACCAATTGGTGAAGCGGTGTTTAAATCCCATGCCAATATCGCTGGGCGTGACAAGTCCGCGAAGCATGTTTCAAATCCCGCACCAATTCGCGGCCGGACTGCACCTGTCGCTGAATGGTTGCGGCCGGTTGGGCACAACCAATCAGAGAAGTGGTGTTTAAATGCCGCGCCAATATCGCTGATTGGTCGCGGCCGGCCGGGCGTGACCAATTAGTGAAGCAGTGTTTTAATCCCACAAAAATATCACTGATTGCTTCAAATCCCACGCCAATTTGTGGCTGGACTGCACCTGTCGCTGTTTGGTCGAGGCCAGCCGGACGCGACCAATCACCAAAGAGGTGTTTAAATCCCGCGCCAATAACACTGATTGGTCACGGTCGGCTGGCGTGACCAATCAGCATAGCGGGGTTTAAATCTCATGCCAATATTGCTGATTGGTCGTGGCCGGCTGGGCGCAACCAATTAGCAAAGCGTGGTTCAACTCCCGCACCATTTCGCGGCCGGACTGCGCCTGTCGCTGACTGGTCATGGACAGCTTGCACGACCAATCAGCGACGCGGGATTTCCTTTACAGACAAACAGACAGAATTAGATGATTATAGAAAAAGATTACATTAGAGATTAAGAATAGCAAAATATTCAACAGAAATCATTAAACTGAAGAATAAAAAAAACCTCTGAAAAGCTCAAAGAACTTCCAACACGTGCCCCCTCAACTCTTTTAAACAAAGTTACATTTAAATGTTATTTATGGCAAACTTTATTTGATTTATATTTTCTTACAAACAAGCTGTTAATTATAATTTTATATTTGTATTTGGATAGAATTAAAAAAAGAGAACTCATGAGACAGAGGCGAAAAAATCTCCCAAGACTCCTGTCACCTGGCACCTTGCCGTTTATTACTATATAAATATCCGGCCATAAAGCCATTGTGGTTCATATTAATCTTGTGTGACGACCACATAACGTGACGGTGATGATCACTTTTTCCTCTGGGACATTTCTACACAAGATAACTAATATTCACAGATTCTGCACTAGATTTCCGGATGAATAATGATAAATATCTGCTGTAAGTATTAGCAGGAAATCTCCAGATATCATCCAGACTGACGGCAGCGGAAGATTCTTTTACTTCTGTGATTTGAAAAAAAATGTCTTTTCATTTTCTAATTAAAAATTGTATGAAGCTTCACACTTGACATATAATTCTGCTCTGATCGCTCATATTCTTGACCTTTTAGAGTTACTTTGTCATTTTTCTAACCAATATACACAACATCGTATTGTATATTCATATTTCTCACCTTCAAAATTGCATCGTTTCGTAGCTTGTTCATTCTGAAATGCAGGAAAGCAATTTGACAGCGGTCACTGAGTTTTTTCTTTTTGGATTTCAAGGCAGCCAAGGTTTCAGAATTTCACTGTTCTTTCTTTTCTTGGTGATTTACTGTGGGACAATATGTGGGAACCTCCTGATCATCACCCTGGTGTCCACCAGCAGGAACCTCCACACTCCAATGTACTTCTTCATCTCACAACTGTCCGTCAGTGACATCTTGGTGATCTCAGATATTGTCCCCTACTTGCTCCACATCCTACTGAATAATGGGGGGAGCATTAGTCTTATTGAATGCATCACTCAGTTATATTTTTTAGGCGCCTCTGAATCATCTGAATGTTTTCTTCTCGCTATGATGTCCTATGACAGATATGTGGCCATCTGTAATCCTCTGCGTTACTCCAACATCATGACAAATAGACATTGTGGGATATTATCTGTTACCTGTTGGCTGTTTTCATTTTCTTTTCTTTTAATTTATTTAATAAAAACTGGAAAACTCAATTTTTGTTGTTCAAATATCATTGACCATTTATATTGTGACATTGTCCCCTTGCTAGGACTCGCCTGCTCTGACTTATTCATTATTCAATTGGAAATGTATCTTTTGTCCATTGTATTTGTAATTATCCCATCCACAATCATTGTAATATCCTATGTGTATATTGTGTTAGCAGTGCTAAAGATCCCATCCAGCACCGGTAGACAGAAAGCCTTCTCCACCTGTAGCTCCCACCTCATTGTGGTCTCCTTATACTACTGGACCATGTTCACTATTTATATAGTCCCAACAAAAGGCCGATCACAGACCATGAGCAAGATCCTGTCTCTGCTATACACTGTGTTTACTCCTTTAGTTAACCCCATTATATATAGTCTAAGAAATAGAGACATTCGGAAAGCCGTAAAAAAAACACTTGATAAACTCATGATATAGTGCACATAAAAATGGACGATATCTATTATCAAGAAGACTAATTATAGATAGATGATAGATGAAAGATAATGGACGATAGAGAGAAAGACAATAGATAGATAGATAGATAGATAATAGAAAAGTGATAAATAGATAATAGATAAGATAATAGATAATTGATAGATATAAATAATAGATGATAGAGAGATAGACAATAGATAGTAAGATAGATAGATAATAATTAAAGAAAATTTGGCAGCACTACAAAAAAAAAACGGGTGCAATAAAACCTGTTAAGGTGATGTCCTAACCTCCAAATTAGAAAACCAGATTAAAAAAAACAGGCAGCACTCTAAAAATCAAAGTGAAAAACTGCGGCTTTACTGATCTATTAGCATCAATGTTTTGGCAGATTTTTCTGCCTTTCTCAAGCAGTGGACAATCATCAAGTGAACAAATAGTGTTTCCACAGTTTACCATCCATCAATTATGTAACACAGTGTTAATACATCAGGTGCTCATACCAGCACATTCAGTAATACATGTGAACAAGTCACACAGTTGATATACATCTGTAATAAAGTGTCAATGAGTTCATATAAAGAAAGATACCATATTCATATGGAACTATTAAAACATTAACATTACAGAAAAAAATCTTACTGTACATCTACAGTCATGGACATAAATTTTGAGAATGAGACAAATATTAATTTTTCCAAAGTCTACTGCTTCATTTTTTCTAATGGCAATTTGCATATACTCCTGAATGTCAGAGTGATCAGCTTAACAGCAATTACTGTACTTGTAAAGTCAATATTTGCCCAGAAAATGAACTTTAACCTCCAAAACACATTTCAACATCATTGCAGTCCTGCCTTAAAAGGAGCAGCTAACACTGTTTTAGTGATTGATCCATTAACACAGGTGTGGGTGTTGATGAGGACAGGGCTGGCGATCAATCAGTCATGATTAAGTAAGAATGACATCACTGGACACTTTAAAAGGAGGCTGGTGCTTGGTATCATTGTTTCTCTTCAGTTAACCATGGTTATCTCTAAAGAAACACGTGCAGCCATCATTGCACTGCACAAAAATGGCCTAACAGGGAAGAGTATCGCAGCTACAAAGATTGCACCTCAGACCAGCAAGCGCCAGGACCGTATCTTAAAACTGTTTCAGCTGCGGGATCGGACTCCCAGCAGTGCCGAGCTTGTCAGGAATGGCAGCAGGCTGGTGGGAGTGCTTCTGCACGCACTGTGAGGCGGAGACTCTTTGAGCAAGGCCTGGTTTCAAGGAGGGCAGCAAAGAAGCCACTTCTCTCCAGAAAAAACATCAGGGACCGACTGATATTCTGCAAAAGGTACAGGGAGTGGACTGCTGAGGACTGGGGCAAAGTCATTTTCTCTGATGAATCCCCTTTTCGATTGTTTGGGACATCTGGAAAACAGCTTATTCGGAGAAGAAGAGGTTAACGATACCACCAGTCTTGTCTCATGCCAACTGTAAAGCATCCTGAAACCATTCATGTGTGGGGTTGCTTCTCAGCCAAGGGAATCGGCTCACTCACAGTCTTGCCTAAAAACACAGCCATGAATAAAGAATGGTATCAGAATGTCCTCCAAGAGCAACTTCTCCCAACCGTCCAAGAGCAGTTTGGCGCCCAACAATGCCTTTTCCAGCATGATGGAGCACCTTGCCATAAAGCAAAGGTGATAACTAAATGGCTCATGGAACAAAACATAGAGATTTTGGGTCCATGGCCTGGAAACTCCCCAGATCTTAATCCCATTGAAAACTTGTGGTCAATCATCAAGAGACGGGTGGACAAACAAAAACCAACAAATTCTGGCATAATGCAAGCATTGATTATGCAAGAATGGACTGCTATCAGTCAGGATTTGGTCCAGAAGTTGATTGAGAGCATGCCAGGGAGAATTGCAGAGGTCTTGAAGAAGAAGGGTCAACACTGCAAATATTGACTTGCTGCATTAACTCATTCTAACTGTCAATATAACCTATTGGTACTCATAATATGATTGCAATTATATTTCTGTATGTGATATAAACATCAGACAAACACTAATAAAAACCAGAGGGCAGCAGATCATGTGAAAACATAATTTTGGTGTCATTCTCAAAACTTTTGGCCATGACTGTATGTTAAAGACACCTCCGTCACCCACGCTGCATTTAGCTTATTCACTGTTGCACTGAGCATGTCTGTGACATCACCATGTGTTACGTGATACGGAGCCACTCAGCACTCAAAATATGTTGTGCAGTTATATGTATGTATAATAGGCTCCACGTGAGATGCATCAGCCCACAGGCTGCGCCCCTGGGCAGAGGGGACAAGATATTCCCCTTCTGTCCTCCCCCCACCTTTGTAATTCTCACAGTAAATATCGGCAGGCTCCGGACCCCTGCGGCTATTGTAATGTATGTCAGGCCTTCTGCTTTTCTATTGGCCTGCCCCCTATATCTGTGTGACATATTCTGTGTGCTGTGAATAAAGTGTTGTCAGACTGGAAATATGTGGAGAAGCAGTGATATTTTACATGCTCCTAGGTAATCAAGGAATTCCAGCCAGCGTCCTTCATTCAGGCTCCAGCCAAAGCAGAGTGGACCTCCTGAAACACAGGGTGGTACTGAAAGAGGTACCCCAGCTTGGTAGACCCCGTTACACTGGTGGCAGACAGCAGGATATGATACCCCTTCTACAGGAGGAAAGGAATGAATGGAAAACAACTACCAGAAGTTAAAGAGGACTACATTAAAAGATCTGGTGGAAGCCCGAGGGTTGATCGCCAGCAACAAAACAAAAGCGGATTTGATAGCAGCCATCATGGAACACGACAGTGCAGCGCCCCCCCAATGTGAACGTGGAGGAGACTGAATTCCAGAGGGAGGTAAAGAACAGACTGGCGTTCTATGGCCCAAACCCTGCAGTAGAGATCATACAAGAGGTGATGCCTGATATGCGTACTGATCGGAAGGAAGAGATGGCCGAGCGGATCAGGATAGAGCTAGCCAAGATGGAGATGGCAGAGCGGACCAAAGTGGAGCTGGCCAAGATGGAGATGGCAGAGTGGAGAGAGGAAAGTCAGCGAGCAGGGGAAGCTCTGGCCTCCGACCAGGTACCTTCAACAGTAAGCCACAAAAAGATCCAGTATAATGCCTTCCGACAGTTGGGGGAGGCAGAGGAAGACATTGATGGTTTTCTGCAGGACTTTGAGTGGCAGTGTGCCATTCATCAAGTGAAGCCGGAGGAATGGGTTCAGATCCTAGCCAGCAAGCTATCAGGCTGGGCAGCGGACTCCTATCACACGGTACCTGATGAGGACTGTATGGACTATGAGCGGATCAAAGAAGTGATCTTGGCCTGGTTTGCGCTGACACCAGAGGCATACCGCCAAAAGTTCCACGGACTTATAAAATGAGTAATCGATACCCACGCTGAATGGGCCTGTAAGTTACGGCGGTCACTGCTACAGTGGGTACAAGGGAGCCAAGCAACCACTAAGAAGGACGTCCTCCAGCTTGTCTTGTTAGAATGATTCTTTAATGGACTAACCCCCAAGACACAGGAATGGCTTTGGGACAGGCGGTCAATGACTCTTGAGGAAGCCGCTCGTCTGGCCAATGAACATCATGATGCCAGGAGGCCTCAGTTGTCCAGATCAAAGATCGTAACTAGGGGTCCGCCCATGGACCTGGAGGGCCCCAAACCACCGAAGATTGTAGGGGGACCAGCTAGAAACCCGGCCTACCACAGTACCCCTGGGGTGCGATGCCACACCTGCCATCAGCTGGGCCACCTGCAAAGACAATGTCCCAACCGGACTCAGCATGCCCAGTGGCCATAGGCGGGAACAGCTACCTTCAGCCGGGCCACTGTACACTGCTGCCAAGGCGAAGCTGACCCGACATTGGGGGCTACGACTAACCAAGGGGTTGAAGAGATGGAGGAAGTGCTGCATGAAGTGGACCCCATGCAGGCAGCCTGGGCAGATAATCGACAACAGCATTGACAGGTCGTGTGGGTTAATTGGAAACATATGCAGGGACTAAGAGATTCAGAGGCAACTTTGACCCTTGTGAAGCCTCATCTTGTCTGGGACCAAGAGAAAATGGACCAGACAGTGGCAGTCCGTGTAGCAGGGGGAGCCATACATCGACTGCCCACTGCCTGGATTCACCTGAACTGGGGAGTCGGGGATGGCCTTGTTGAGGTCGGCTTGATGGAGGATTTGCCCACAGACGTCTTGCTGGGAAATGACTTGGGGCCCATGTTGTCTGCCTTCTCGGTTGCCCCTCTGGCTGAGACATATCCTGTGACCACCCGGAGACAAACTCGAGCTGCGGAGGTGGAATCACACTCAGATGAGGCCCAGGTAAGACATCCCAGCCCTACTCGTATTCCCATAGCCAGGCACATTTCTTGGGCCACCCCAGATGAATTTAAGAGGGAGTTACTTGAGGATCCTTCATTGGAGGGATATCGTGGGAAGTCACAGGAGGGGAGAGGGGTACTGGAAGGGGAAAAGTTTATATGGAAGCATGGACTCCTCTACCGGATCACAGAGCAGCACCACACAGGGACGAGCCACACTATAAAACAACAGCTGGTAGTTCCCAAGAAGTATAGTTAGGAGTTACTGCGAATCTCTCATGACATAACCTTGGCCGGGCACTTCGGCGTCAGTCGCACCAGGCATCGTCTGACACAAAACTTCTTTTGGCCGGGGGTAACCTATGATGTTCATCAGTACTGCCAGACCTGTGACAGTTGCCAGCACATTGGCAAGAGGGGAGATCGATGCAAGGCCAAATTATGCCCCCTCCCCATTGTGGAGGAATCATTTAGCCGAGCAACGGTCGATCTGATAGGGCCGTTAGCCAAACCCAGTCAGTCAGAAAAAGGTATATATTGACAGTGGTAGATTATGCCACCCGGTATCCAGAGGCGGTTGCGTTACCTAAGATACTGGCAGAGATGGTGGCAGCTGCCCTGCTCCAGGTTTTCTCATGGGTTGGATTTCCCCAGGAGATGATCTCGGACCAGGGTACCTAGTTAATGCAGAGGTGACCAACCAACTGTGGAAGCTGTGCAGCATAAAGTCCATTAGAAGCGCCCCGCACCACCCACAAAACAAATGGGTTGTGTGAACGCTTTAATGGGATGTTAAAACAACTCATTGGGACTTTTACCAAGACCTACAGGGACTGGGAGAAATTCTTGCCTTACCTCCTGTTTACCTATCGGGGGGTGCCCCAAGAATCCATGGAGTTCTCCCCGTTCGAACTGGTATACAGGAGACGGTTAAGGGGACCCTTAGACTTAGTGCTAGAACACTGGGATGGGGGGCATCATAGAAGGGGTACTTATTTTACCCTATGTGCTGTAATTCCAGGACCGCCTACAGGAGCTGACCCAGGCTGTATGTGGGAACATGCAGGTGGCCCAGCGGTGCCAGCACATATGGTACGATCGGAGGGCCAGAGAGCGCACCTTGGAAATAGGACAGAAGGTCCTGGTGTTAGAACCCACCAGGCAGAACAAGTTCCAAGCTGCATGGCAGGGGCCCTACCAGGAAGTGGGGAAAATAGCCGACACAACCTATAATGTTGCCGATTGTGTTGACCCCAGGGTTATCCGCATGTTCCACGTGAATATGCTGAAACCCTACCGGGAGCGCCCTGAAGAGGTAGTGGCCATCTGTGCACCTGAAGCAGAGGATTTAGCTGGAATTCCCTTGCTTGATGTTTTAGGGGAAAGTACTCAGTCTAAAACATGTTACCAGGTACACTTGGGAGAACACCTTGGCCCCCGGGATAGACAGCAGGCGGAGGAGTTGTTGAGGCAGCGACAGAGGATGTTTTTGGCGAAACCAGGGTACATTTGCCTTGCACAACACAAGGTTGAGACCCAGGATCAGACCCCCCTGCGTCCCTGAGTCTGAACGAGAAGGAATGCGTCAAGAGATACAAGTGATGTTGCGTTTAGGGGTCATTGAAGAGTCAGATAGTCCCTGGGCATCTCCCGTAGTGTTAGTGCCCAAGACGGATGAGACTACATGGTTTTGTGTAGACTATCATAAGCTCAATGAGAAAACAGTGATGGTTGCGTATCCCATGCCGCGTGTGGATGAGTTGTTAGACAAGCTGGCGGAGGCAAATTATTTGACCACCATCGATCTATGCAAAGGCTACTGGCAGATTAACCTTAGTCCTGACGCTATTCCCAAGTCAGCATTTGTCACCCCGTTCGGCTTCTTCCAGTTTCAAGTTATGCCATTCGGGATGAAGAAAGCCCCGGCGACCTTCCAGAGGCTGGCTGACCGGCTTCTGGATGATCTCCAGGACTATGCTTGTGCCTACCTGGACGACATCGCCATCTACAGCGCGACATAGGAAGAGCATCTAAATCACATAGAGACAGTATTGGACAGGATCCACAAGGCCGTAATCACTCTGAACCCAAACAAGTGTCACGTGGGCAAAGCAGAGGTTCAGTATTGAGGACATTGGGTGGGAAGTGGGAAACAGACCAGAACCAGCCAAGATTAAGGCCATAGCCAAATGGCCCACCCCATGCACTAAAACCCTGGTCATGGCGTTTCTAGGGACAGCGAGGTATTACAGGAAATTTGTTACCAATTACAGCAGCGTAGGCAAGCCCCTCACTGATCTGACCCATAAGAACCAACCCCGCCAGGTTACCTGAACCACAGAGTGGGAGGAAGCCTTCTGCCACCTAAAGGACGCCCTCACCAATACCCCTGTATTGGCTGCACCCGATCCAAATAAATGGTTCCTTGTACAGACAGACACTTCTATGTTTGGATTGGGGCAGTACTGAGCCAAGTCAGGCCGGATGGCCAAGAACACCCGGTAGCTTACCTGAGTCAGAAACTACTGCCCCGTGAAGTAAGCTATGCGGCCATCGAGAAGGAGTGCCTGGCAGTAGTATGGGCACTCAAAAAGTTGCAACCATATTTGTATGGACGACAGTTTTCTCTCCTAATGGACCATAATCCCCTAGTCTGGCTTAATCGGGTCTCCGGAGACAATGCCAGATTACTGCAGTGGAGTTTAGCCCTACAACCTCTGGAGTTCACCATCCACTACAGACCCGGCAAACAAAACGGTAACGCCGATGGACTAAGTCGACAAACGGAACTTGTACCAACCCCATAAACTTCGGTCATCCCCAAACCGATCCATTAAGGATCAGACTGTGTATGCCGATCGCGTCGCTGAAAAGGGGAGCCGTGTTACATGTTACGGAGCCACTCAGCACTCAAAATATGTTGTGCAGTTGTATGTATGTATAATAGGTTCCATGTGAGATGCATCAGCTCACAGGCTGCGCCCCTGGGTAGAGGGGACAAGATATCCCCTTTCTGTCCTCCCTCACCTTTGTAATTCCCACAGTAAATATCGGCAGGCTTGCGGCTATTGTAATGTATGTCTGGCCTGCTGCTTTTCTATTGGCCTGCCCCCTATATCTGTGTGGTATATTCTGTGTTCTGTGAATAAAGTGTTGTCAGACTGTAAATATGTGGAGAAGCAGTGATATTTTATATGCTCCCAGGTAATCAAGGAATTCCAGCAAGCGTCCTTCATTCAGAGTCCAGCCAAAGCAGAGTGGACCTCCTGAAACACGGGGTGGTACTGTAAGAGGTACCCCAGCTTGGTAGACCCCGTTACACTTTGGAACCAACCAATCGGTACAGTGTGTTTGAGCATGCACAGTGTTCATCTTCCATGGCTACCATTTGCTTAAGGGCAAGTTTGCCCACAACATTTTGGCTCACAATACATGCATACTGAGGCTTAAACATTTAAAATACATATCAATATAAATTAATTAGTCCACGTAGGTCATATGGACATTATTTTACTGAATGTGGAGTATTTGCAGTTGGAACTGAAAGGGTTATAGGAAGGCGTTTTGAATTTGACCGCCAAAATTAAGGAGTGTTTGCAGGAGATAGAGTGGAAGACTTTTCAAGATGTGGTAAAGGGTAGATTGGATAAAGTAAGAGCTGAATTGGAGGATAATAAAAATAAGAAATGGAGCCATGATGTGGAGGACTATAAGTCTTTATGTTTGTGTGTGTGTAGCCCATTCACTATCTCCATCTACCCCCACTCCCTGAAGATGGCTTGACCATCATTGTAAATACATCATTGTAAAAACACGCCTGTACTTTGTATCTCCCCCTCCTCATTGTAGATTGTAAGCTCTCACGAGCAGTTTCATCTTATTTTGTCTTATTTTGCTTTATTATTGTATTATTAATGTTACTTATGACTGTTGTGTTTTAAACTGTTAAACTGTAAAGCGCTGCGGAATATGTTGGCGCTATATAAATAAAGATTATTATTATTATTATTATTATTATTATTATTATTAAGTCTGGAAATATATATAACTGGCCAAAAGATAACATCAAATGGAGAAAAAGAAGTCATAAGGATAAAAATAAAGACAATAGGAGATGCAACAATATGAAAACCAATGCTAACCGTATAACTGCTTCTAGTAGAGTTGGACATCCTTCTGCCGAAAGAGGAGGAGGAGAGAAGACAGAAGAGACAAAAGAGGAGCAAAACAGATAAATCATCAAATCCCGTCAAGACCCCCTCTGATCAGGAACAGCTCACAGACTTAATTATAAATATCTCAAAAAATCGACTGATGTGCATAGAAATTTGCTTAACAAAGGCTTGTTGTATGTCAGAACTCACACATAGATTGGTTCAAATGCACTGTTGATTTGGAGTCAATTTTTTAGAGCTATAAAACTTAAAGAATGGTTCTGTAACAAAAGTAGAAAGGAGACAGTCTAGAAAAGTGAGCTATATTTGAGTAAATTTGGTTTCAGTAATAAAAGTATGTTCATGCCACCAAGTAGTCTAGCAGTAATAGAGGCCTTTATAGAAGCAGTGACTAGAGATGTTGAAGATTTGAGTTTCTCAACTGTAAAAAAGTTCAAAAATCCCAACATTAGGAAGGAAGAATCTGAGGCTTTGAATGCCCTAGCCCATGAAGACACAATAGTTATTAAAAAAAGCTGATAAAGGTGGGGTCATGGTCATCGTGGTTAAAGACATGTACTGTATGTTAGTGAATAGTGTTGAGCATTCCGATACCGCAAGTATCGGGTATCGGCCGATATTTGCAGTATCGGAATTCCGATACCGAATTCCGATATTTGCCGCATATCGGATACCGGAATCGGAAGTTCCCAGAATTCAAAACTGCATGCAACAGCCAATGAGGAGAGAATGGAAGTGTGGGCACATCCTGTTTAGCATGGTGGGCATGTAACTACTGGCAAGGCTGTGATTGGCTGCTGAAATGATGTCACGATGCACTATAAAAAACACTGCCGCCATTTTGCGCTCACTCTGCTGTGATTTCAGTTAGGGACAGGACGCTGTGTTCTAACTGAGGGCCAGTTGAGATAGCGAATTGCTTTATTGCGCTTTTCCAAGGCTAATTTAGCAAACGCTGTGTGTTCACCGTGCTCTTGCCTTGCAGCGCTGTTTTAACAGCGTTCTGCAAGGTCTCTGTTTGTGTGTGTGTGCACCTCACTCTGTAGTCTGTGTGCAGCCATATACCCGGTTGTATTCAGCTCAGGGGGGGTTCACACTGCCTCATACTGTTCTATCCATTGTCCTTTTTTGCTCATAGTGCAGCCTGCTGCACATTTTTTCTAAAATTTCCTATTAGTGTCTTTCCACCCGTCTCCAGCTAAATTGTGGAAAAACACTACATAGGATAACCTAGAGGAGGGTTTTTGGGCCTTGCAGTGCCGTTTACGGCTGTCTGCACGGTCTCTGTGTGAGCGCAGCTCACCCTGTAGTCTGTGTGCAGCCACAGCCGGTTGTATTCAGCTCAGGGTGCGTCACTGCCTCATACCTTTAAATAACTTTTCCTTTTTTGCAAATAGTGCAGCCTGCTGCACATTTTTTCTAAAATTTCCTATTAGTGTCTTTCCACCCGTCTCCAGCTAAATTGTGGAAAAACACTACATAGGATAACCTAGAGGAGGGTTTTTGGGCCTTGCAGCGCCGTTTACGGCTGTCTGCACGGTCTCCGTGTGAGCGCAGCTCGCCCTGTAGTTTGTGTGCAGCCAGAGCCGGTTGTATTCAGCTCAGGGTGCGTCACTGCCTCATACCATTAAATAACTTTTCCTTTTTTGCAAATAGTGCAGCCTGCTGCACATTTTTTCTAAAATTTCCTATTAGTGTCTTTCCACCCGTCTCCAGCTAAATTGTGGAAAAACACTACATAGGATAACCTAGAGGAGGGTTTTTGGGCCTTGCAGCGCCGTTTACGGCTGTCTGCACGGTCCCCGTATGAGTTAAACTCGCTCTGCAGCCCGATCTGCACAAAAAAAAAGTAAAGTTCACCAAACACCACTTAACACTTGTGTAGGCCACATTTTAGCAATAATAAAGTCTAGTCCACACTTTACAAAATTAGTGTTTCTTACACCTGTTAGGAAGAGCATTTCAGGAATAAGCACACTAAGGCCTTAGTACTTTCCTGCTTATCTTTATCTGTCAACCAAGATGAAGAGGGCAGGGAGTAAGGCACCTGGGCGTGGGCGCGGAGCAGGGAGAGGAGCAGGGAGAGGACGTGGTGATTCTGTGCCTGCTGCGGGCACCGGTGACTCATCATCACCCAGTTTCAGCAGGGAACAGTCCTTCATGCGCAGCTTTGTCGGAGAGCGCCGTGCACCGCTGCTGCGTGAAGATCAAATTGAAGCCGTTGTCGGATGGATGGCAGCTAACGCATCGGCATTGACTTCAATTAGTGCCACATCATCTCAGGAACAGACCACTGGAGACCAGCCATCTGTCTCTTCACCACCTGCCAAATTGGCCAGGCAGTCAGAGAGCCCAGGACAGGAGCCATCTCTACTTCTGTTCTCTGAATCTCTTGGCTTGGAAACAGGGGGCCAGCCAAGCAGCATTGGAGAAATGGAAGAAGAGGCAGTGTGCAGTGATGCCCAACAGCTTTGTCTCTCTGACTATGAAGAGGCGGGTGGGCCAGTGCCTCCGGTGACCACAGCGCAGTACGCATCTGATGATGAAACTCAGGTGCCGCTTTCTGGTGCGTACTGTGCTGCCAAGACTACCCAGGAGGAGCAGTTGGTGGCAGAGGGTAGTGGAAATGAAGAGGTCCTTGACCCATCGTGGCATGAGGAACATGAAGGTGGTGGGAGCAGCTCTGAGGAAGAGATTCCCCAAACGGGCCAAAGAGGGAGAGGGAGGGGGAAGACTGCGGAGCCTGTAGCCTCCACTTTGGCACCCGTTAGGAGCCTGTCTCTTCCAAAAGCCAAAAAGGGCGCTCCCAAGACTTGCAGTGCCTGGTCCTTTTTTGACACAGTTGCAGATGACATTTGTTTTGTCAAATGCAAGCTGTGTCATCAGAAAGTCAAAAGAGGGAAAAGTGTCAGCAACCTCAATACCACAAATATGTGGAAACATGTGCGGAACAGGCACGCGGTGGAGTTACAAAAACACACTGAATACCTAGGCCAACCAACAGCGGCAGCTACCACCTCTTCAGCTCGTGTTGCCTCTTCCTCCAGCTCACACACAGCTGGTTCAGCTTCCTCCCAGGATCGCCATGGAAGAACCTCTGGCACTGTTGTCCAGAGACCTAGTGTAATTCCACCCACAGCACCATGTTCCCAGTCATCCTCACACTCCCAGCCTAGTCTACAGCCATCGGTAGTACAGACATTTGAGAAAAGGCAGCCATTCTCGGCAAAACACCCCCGAGCACAAGCTCTGAATGCAGGCATTGCCAAACTTCTGTCACTGGAAATGCTCTCATTCAGGTTGGTGGAGACTGACAGCTTCCGTGACTTGATGGCATTGGCAGTCCCACAGTACCAGGTGCCCAGCCGCTTTTATTTCAGCAGGCAAGCCATCCCTGCCCTGCACAAGCATGTGGAGGCACACATAAAACACGAGCTACTGAACGCCGTCAGTAGCAAGGTCCACCTCACAACCGATGCATGGACCAGTCAACATGGACAGGGGCGATACTTTTCCCTCACTGCCCATTGGGTTAATGTTGTTGAGCCGGGTACAGATCGTGCGAGTGGTGCAGGACGTGTCCTGCCCACTCCAAGGATTGCAGGAATCCAGTCTGTACGCATAGACTCCTCCTCATACACAAGTTCATCAGAATCAACGCTGCAGGAGCCGTCACAGTCCACCTCCACATGGACCCGTGAACGTTTACCTGTTACGACCGACATGAGCACAGCCGTGGCCAAACGTCAACAGGCCGTACTGAAATTAGTTTCTTTGGGGAATCGAAGCCACACAGCGCAGGAGCTCTGGAATGCCATCAAGCAGGAGAGCGATGTGTGGTTTGTGCCAGCGAATCTCCAGCCAGGCATGGTAGTGTGTGACAATGGCCGAAATCTGGTGGCAACTTTGGACCTTGGCAACCTCACTCACATCCCATGTCTGGCACATGTGCTCAATTTGGTTGTGCAGAGTTTTCTGAGGGACTATCTGGATCTTGAGGCACTGCTGCACAAGGCCCGCCTAGAGTGTGCTCTCTTGCGGCGTTCCAGCTTGGCAAGATCGCGCATTGCTGCTCTGCAGTGCCGATTCCGCCTTCCGGAACACCGCATCATATGTGACCTACCTACCCGGTGGAATTCCACGTTACATACGTTGGAGCGGTTGTGTGAGCAGCAGCAAGCAGTAATGGAGTACCAGCTGCATCAGGCGCAAAAAAGTCGCAGTCAGCGCCGTTCAGACTTCACAACCACAGAGTGGGCCACTATGAAGGACGTCTGCCAGGTTTTGCATCCTTTTGATTATTCCACGCGGATGGCAAGTGCAGATGATGCACTAGTCAGCATGACTGTCCCCCTTATCTGCCTGCTTCAACAAACACTGCAAGCGTTAAGGGATGATGTTGCGGAAGAGGTGGAGGATGAGGAGTCACCTTTTCCATCAGCTTCTGGACAGTCAGCGCCACATGGTTCCTCACAAAGGGGTAGGCAGGGGACACTTTGTGAGGAGGATGAGGAGGAGTTTATGGAGGAGGAAGAGCTCCGTCCAGAGGAGGGAGTTACACAATTGTCCAGTGGTCAGTGTGTACAGCGAGGGTGGGGTGATGAAGAGAGGGCAGAGATCATGTCTCAAGCAGGGGACAGCGTTTCTGGGCCAGTTGGCAGTCTGCAGCACATGGTTGATTTCATGTTGCAGTGCCTGAGAAATGACCGCCGCATCGACCACATTCTCAACATGCCTGATTATTGGGTGTACACCCTCCTCGATCCTCGCTACCGGGACAACGTCCAAAACCTCATCCCAGCATTGACCCGGGAGCGTAAAATGCGGCAGTACCACGACACACTGGTGAATTCCATCATCTTCTCCTGCTTAGTAACCGTGTTCCAGCACCGTCAGCTGGTCCTCGGTCATGCCATTGGCTCTTGCACAGTTGGCCAACGCATCCGGGTTCCAGTACCGTCAGCTGGTTCTCGGCAGTGTCTTTTGCTCTTGTACCTTCTGCTCCCCATCCTGGTTCCAGTAACGTCAGCTGGTTCCGGGCAGAGCCTTTGGCTTAGGTGCCTCCTTCTGGGTATCCGAGTACCACCAATGTCAGGTGGTCCTAGGTAGTGCTTTCAGGCATGGGTACCTCCTGCTTAGTAACCGAGTTCCAGTAACGTCAGCTGGTCCTCGGTAGTTCCATTGGCTCTTGGACCTTCGGCTACCCATCCGGGTTCCAGTATCGTCAGCTGGTTCTCGGCAGTGTCTTTTGCTCTTGTACCTTCTGCTCCCCATCCTGGTTCCAGTAACGTCAGCTGGTTCCGGGCAGAGCCTTTGGCTTAGGTGCCTCCTTCTAGGTATCCGAGTTCCGCCAACGTCAGGCGGTCCTTGGTAGTGCTTTTTAGCACGGGTACCTCCTGCTTAGTAACCGGGTTCCAGTAACGTCAGCTGGTCCTCGGTTGTTCCATTGGCTCTTGGACCTTCGGGTTGCCATCCGAGTTCTAGTTCCATCAACTGGTTATCGGCATTTTCTCAGCCTTTTTGTACCTTCTGCTACATTTCCAAGTTGAAGACCCTAAAGACGACGACCCGGAAGACCACCCCTAAGATGACAACGACACCAGAGACGACAACCACTGAGATGACGACGACCCTGGAGACAACGACCCTGAAGACCACCCCGATGACGACGACGGCGGAGTCCACGACGGCGGAGACGACGACCCTGGAGACGACGACCCTGGAGATGACGACATGGAAGACCGAGAAGCAGAAGAACAAGAGGCTGCAGAACAAAGAGCAGAAGAACATTAAGCATAACACTTAATATCACAGCAAAAGATATTGTCTAAATTATATGCAGAAGAAGACTAAGCAGTGTATGGGGGTGAGTCGGTTCCTCCTCGTGGTGCCCCTGGATAAAGCCTGATGCTGCAGGCCAAACTGAACGCGGACAAATGTAACGGAATATAGGCTGAACTGGATGGACAAATGTCTTTTTTCGGCCTTACTAACTATGTTACTATGTATGTTACTATGTAACTTTTGTGACTGGTAGAACGGAAGGTGTAATCTTCAAACTTTTATAGATAACAACTACGGGAATGCCTGTCACAAATGAGAATATGATGAAGAAGTAGAATAGGAAGAATAATAATAGTTGAATAAAATGAATATGAAGAATGTAATAAAAAAAAAATGTAGAAGATGAAGAAGAAGATGAATAAGGTGAAGAAGAAGTTGATGTCAAAGATGCTGATGATGATGAAGATGAAAGTGTGGGAAAAGTAATAAAAAAAGGGGAAGGGCATGGAATAGTGAAACATCAATATCTGACAAAATAAAAAAAATCTTAACATAGTCAATATCTTTGTAACTCCGAACGTCTTAAAAAAAAATAAAATTCCTGCTATTCTATTTGATTGGGCTAAACCTCTATGCCTTTAATGTCTCCGCCACCTCCCCAAATACATTCTGCATTATTCTTAGTTGTTTTCCTTCATGTAGAATGAACCTACGAGGAAAGAAAGGGTTTATTTTAATTCCGATATTTTGGTCCCATTGTCTTGCATTGGGATCAGGTATCGGTATTGGCGATATCCGATATTTTTTGAATATCGGCCGATCCAATCCGATACCGATACTTTCCGATATCGGAAGGTATCGCTCAACACTATTAGTGAAATAAATAAACAGATTGAGGACTAACAGGTGTATAAACACTTGTACAATGATAATACATTTCAAGTGAATTGAGAAATCAGTGCAATTTTAGATTCTGCCTTGGAAGGAAAGAAAATTTAAAAAGATATGTATAATTTTACGTTGAACCTTCTACCATGTACACTTGTGATATATGCTTTACCGAAAGTGCACAAATCCACTAAGGATACTCCAGGGCACCCCATTGTGGCTGGATCTGATTTAGTCGCATTGAGGTGTTCCCTGATAGGGCCTTAAATCCGTTGGCACCAGGGACAAAGTCCTTTATTAAGGACACTATGGATTTCTTGATCAAATTTGAAGCATTAAAAGTGGGGAAACAGGATCTGCTGGTCTCATTTGACGTAGTTTGACTATATACAGCAATTTCACATGATGAAGAAATAGCTGTAGTTGAGAAAAGTCTGAGTGAGTGCAGTTTTCAGAGGAGGTTCGTAAAATGATTTTGGGTCTCAAGAGTGGTTTTGATGAAGAAATACTTTTTATTTGGAGAAGAGTATTACCAACAGCTAAGAGGGTGCACCAAGGGCGCTAACATGATACCCTTGCATGCAAATATACTCATGGGCATGTTGGAGGAAGAGTTTGTCTGTGTCGCCCTTATTTTTCAAAAGTTGGGGGATGGTGGTGATACATAGCCGATGTTTTCTTGATCTGGACTGGTACTAGCTTGAAATGTTTTTTTGAGTATATGAACACGATTAATGCAATTGTAATGTTCACAATGGAAAGCTCTGGGAATAGACTACAATTTCTTGATGTGCTTATGATCAAAGAAAGGGTGAAAATGAGTACAAAACTTTTTTCTATAAAAAGGACAGTAACAATGTTTTACATTTTTTAAGTCATCACCCTAGAAAGGAGTTAAAGATGATAACGTATTGTAAGAGAATGATCCATCATAATATACTGAACAGCCATGTTGGCTCTAGCAACCATCTTGTGCAAAGTTAGAAATCAACTAATTCTTAAGGTACCGTCATATTTAGCGATGCTGCAGCGATCTAGACAACGATCCCGATCGCTGCAGCATCTGTTATGATCTGGTGGCCTTGGAGCAGCATGAGACGTACTCTGGAGAAGGTGGAACCTGTACTGACCGCAAACCCTGAACTTAACAGCGCAACTAGAAGTAGCCGTGGGGGGTACCTAACACTCCCTAGACCCCTTGACACAGCCTAAGAAATAACTACCCCTAAAGACAGAAACAGGAAACCTATCTTGCCTCAGAGAAAATCCCCAAAGGAAAGACAGCCCCCCACAAATATTGACTGTGAGAGGAGAGGGAAATAACATACGCAGGAATGATATCAGGATGTAGCATAGGAGGCCATACTAGCTAAAAAGAAAGAATAGGACAGAGTACTATGCGGTCAGTATCAAAACACTAGAAAATATCCACCATAGAAGATACAAAACACCACATCTGACTAAAGACATGGAGGGTATATCTGCATCTCCAGAGAAATAGCTAGGCTGCAAAAAATCCTTCACAGACAAAGCTGGACAAGACAAAAACATGAAAAGTCACAGAACTATAAGGTCCACAGCAGGTGGACAGCAAAAACGAAGCCAGGACTTATCTTTGAAGAAAAGCACAGCAAACAGGAGAGACCAGAAGGGATGTGAATCCTCCAAAAACAATGGGCAACTGGCACTGACTATAGGATCAAGCAAGGTTATATAGCCCAGCCCAAATTGCAAAAAATAGATACAGCTGATAAATGCTGTGAACCAACTACCGCAGCACTACCACTCATAACCACCGGAGGGAGCCCAAGAGCAGAATTCACAACAGTACCCCCCCTTGAGGAGGGGTCACGGAACCCTCACCAGAGCCCCCAGGCCGATCAGGGCGAGCCAAATGAAAGGCACGAACCAAATTGTCAGCATGAACGTCAGAGGCAACAACCCAAAAATTATCCTCCTGGCCATAACCCTTCCATTTGACCAGATACTGAAGCCTCCGCCTCGAAAAACGAGAATCCAAAATCTTCTCAACCACATACTCCAACTCCCCATCAATCAACACCGGGGCCGGAGGATCAACAGAGGGAACAACGGGCACTACATACTTCCGCAACAAAGATCTATGGAACACATTATGGATGGAAAAAGAGGCTGGAAGGGCCAAACGAAAAGACACTGGATTGATAATCTCAGAAATCCTATAAGGACCAATAAACCGAGGCTTGAACTTAGGGGAAGAAACCTTCATAGGAACATGACGGGAAGACAACCAGACCAAATCCCCAACCCGAAGCCGGAAACCAACACACCGACGATGGTTAACAAAACGGTTGAGCCTCCTCCTGAGACAACACCAAATTGTCCACCACATGAGCCCAAATCTGCTGCAGCCTGTCAACCACAGAATCCACACCAGGACAATCAGAAGGCTCAACCTGCCCTGAAGAAAAACGAGGATGAAAACCAAAATTACAAAAAAAGGGCGAAACCATGGTAGCAGAACTAGCCCGATTATTAAGGGCAAACTCGGCCAATGGCAAGAAAGCCACCCAATCATCCTGATCAGCAGACACAAAGAATCTCAAATAAGTTTCCAAAGTCTGATTAGTTCGCTCGGTCTGGCCATTTGTCTGAGGATGAAATGCGGAAGAAAAAGACAAATCAATGCCCAGCCTAGCACAAAAGGCCCGCCAAAACCTAGAAACAAACTGGGAACCTCTATCGGACACAATATTCTCCGGAATGCCATGCAAACGAACCACATGCTGAAAAAACAACGGAACCAAATCAGAAGAGGAAGGCAATTTAGGCAAAGGTACCAAATGATCCATCTTAGAAAACCGGTCACAAACCACCCAGATAACCGACATCCTCTGGGAAACCAAAAGATCTGAAATAAAATCCATAGAAATATGCGTCCAAGGTCTCTCAGGGACCGGTAAAGGCAAAAGCAAACCACTAGCGTGGGAACAGAAAGGCTTAGCCCGCGCACAAATCCCACAGGACTGCACAAAAGAACGCACATCCCGCAACAAAGAAGGCCACCAAAAGGACCTACCAACCAAATCTCTGGTACCAAAAATCCCAGGATGGCCAGCCAACACAGAACAATGAACCTCAGAAATCACTTTACTAGTCCATCTATCAGGAACAAACAGTTTCCCCACTGGACAGCGGTCAGGTTTATCAGCCTGAAACTCCTGAAGAACCCGTGGTAAATCAGGGGAGATGGCAGAGAGAATCACCCCTTCCTTCAGAATGCCGACCGGCTCAAGAACCCCAGGGGAATCAGGAAAAAAACTCCTAGAGAGGGCATCCGCCTTAACATTCTTAGTACCAGGAATGTACGAGACCACAAAATCAAAATGGGAGAAAAACAGGGACCATCGAGCCTGTCTAGGATTCAGCCGTTTGGCAGACTCGAGGTAAGTCAGATTCTTATGATTGGTCAGGACCACAATACGGTGCTTGGCCCCCTCAAGCCAATGTCGCCACTTCTCAAATGCCCACTTCATAGCCAACAACTCCCGATTGCTGACATCATAATTGCGTTCCGCAGGCGAAAACTTCTGAGAAAAGAAGGCACACGGTTTCATCAAGGAACCATCAGAATTCCTCTGAGACAAAACGGCCCCTGCCCCAATCTCAGACGCGTCAACCTCAACCTGAAATGGAAGAGAAACATCCGGCTGACGCAACACAGGGGCAGAAGTAAATCGGCGTTTAAGCTCCTGAAAGGCAGAAACAGCCGCAGAGGACCAATTCGTCACATCAGCACCTTTTTTCGTCAAATCGGTCAGAGGTTTAACCACACTGGAAAAGTTGGCAATGAAACGACGATAAAAATTAGCAAAGCCCAAGAATTTCTGAAGGCTCTTCACAGATGTGGGCTGAATCCAATCATGAATGGCCTGAACCTTAACCGGATCCATTTCTATAGATGCGGGAGAAAAATGAAGCCCAAAAAAGAAACCTTCTGCACTCCAAAGAGGCACTTTGACCCCTTCATAAATAAAGCATTATTATGGAGGATCTGAAATACCGTCCTGACCTGTTTCACATGAGACTCCCAATCATCGGAAAAAATCAAAATATCATCCAAATATACAACCATGAACTTATCAAGATAACTCCGAAAGATATCATACATGAAGGATTGGAACACAGATGGAGCATTAGAGAGTCCGAATGGCATCACAAGGTATTCAAAATGGCCTTCGGGCGTATTAAATGCAGTTTTCCATTCGTCACCCTGCTTAATACGAATAAGATTATATGCCCCTCGAAGGTCAATCTTTGTAAACCAGCTAGCCCCCTTAATCCTAGCAAACAAATCAGTATGCAAAGGCAATGGGTATTGAAATTTGACCGTGATCTTATTCAAGAGGCGATAATCAATACAGGGTCTCAAGGAGCCATCCTTCTTGGCAACAAAAAAAAAACCTGCTCCCAATGGTGAAGAAGATGGCCGAATATGCCCCTTCTCCAAAGACTCCTTAATATAGCTCTGCATGGCGGCATGTTCTGGCACAGACAGGTTGAATAGTCGGCCCTTAGGGAACTTACAACCTGGAATCAAGTCAATAGCACAATCACAGTCCCTATGTGGTGGAAGGGAACTGGATTTGGGCTCATCAAATATATCCTGGAAATCTGACAAAAACTCAGGAATTTCAGAAGAGGGGGAAGAGGAAATTGACATAAAAGGAACGTGACCATGAACCCCCTGACAACCCCAACTAGTCACAGACATAGATTTCCAATCCAACACCGGATTATGTACCTGCAACCATGGAAAACCCAGGACAATATCATCATGCAAATTATGCAACACCAGAAAACGACAATCTTCCTGATGGGCTGTCGCCATGCGCATGGTCAGCTGTGTCCAAAACTGAGGTTTATTTTTAGCCAATGGTGTAGCATCAATGCCCCTTAAAGGAATAGGGTTCCGCAAAGGCTGCAAGGGGAAACCACAACGTCTGGCAAATTCTAAGTCCATTAAGTTCAGAGCGACGCCTGAATCCACAAATGCCATAACAGAAAATGATGATAATGAGCAGATCAAGGTCACAGACAACAGAAGTTTAGGTTGTATTGTACTGATGGTAACAGAACTAGCGATTCTCTTTGTACGCTTAGGTCAATCAGAAATAATATGAGCAGAATCGCCGCAGTAAAAACACAACCCATTCTGACGCCTGAATCTTTGACGTTCAGCCTTAGACAAAATCCTATCACACTGCATAGGCTCAGGGCTCCGCTCAGAGGACAACGCCACAGCGTGCACAACTCTGCCCTCGCGCAAGCGCCGATTAATCTGAATGGCCAGAGACATAGAATCACTCAGACCAGCAGGCGTGGGGAACCCCACCATAACATCTTTAATGGATTCAGAAAGACCCTTTCTGAAAATTGCCGCCAAGGCATCCTCATTCCATTTAGTCAGTACAGACCATTTTCTAAATTTGTGGCAATACGATTCTGCCGCTTCTTGACAGGTCCAGCAAGATTTTCTCAGCTTGATCCCCAGAATTAGGCTCATCATACAATAACCCCAATGCTTGAAAGAAAGAATCAACATTAAGCAAAGTAGGATTGCCCATTTCCAGGGAAAATGCCCAATCCTGTGGGTCACCACGCAGCAGGGATATGATGATTTTAACCTGCTGAATGGGATCACCAGAAGACCGGGATCTCAATGCAAAAAACAGTTTACAGTTATTTTTGAAACTCAAAAATTTGGATCTGTCACCAAAGAATAAATCAGGAGTGGGAATCCTAGGTTCTAAGGCAGGAGTCTGAACAATATAATCTGAAATACCCTGTACCCTAGCAGCAAGCTGATCCACACAAGAAACTAACTCCTGAACACTCATGTTATTACTAGGTTCCATAGCCACCCAAAGATTAAGAGGGAGGAAAAGACAAAACAGGCTGAGGAAAAAAAATTGCTCAAAACCTTTCCTCCCTTCTTCTGAGATGCAATTAACTCATTGTTGGCCAGTTGTACTGTTATGATCTGGTGGCCTTGGAGCAGCATTAGACGTACTCTGGAGAAGGTGGAACCTGTACTGACCGCAAACCCTGAACTTAACAGCGCAACTAGAAGTAGCCGTGGGGGGTACCTAACACTCCCTAGACCCCTCGATACAGCCTAAGAAATAACTACCCCTAATGACAGAAACAGGAAACCTATCTTGCCTCAGAGAAAATCCCCAAAGGAAAGACAGCCCCCCACAAATATTGACTGTGAAAGGAGATTGAAATAACATACGTAGAAATGAAATCAGGATTTAGCATAGGAGGCCATATTAGCTAAAAAGAAAGAATAGGACAGAGTACTATGCGGTCAGTATAAAAACACTAGAAAATATCCACCACAGAAGATACAAAACACCACATCTGACTAAAGACATGGAGGGTATATCTGCATCTCCAGAGAAATAGCTAGGCTGCAAAAAATCCTTCAAAGACAAAGCTGGACAAGACAAAAACAAGAAAAGTCACAGAACTATAAGGTCCACAGCAGGTGGACAGCAAAAATGAAGCCAGGACTTATCTTTGAAGAAAAGCACAGCAAACAGGAGAGACCAGAAGGGATGTGAATCCTCCAAAAACAATGGACAACTGGCACTGACTAAATGATCAAGCAAGGCTATATAGCCCAGCCCAAATTGCAAAAAATAGATACACCTGATAAATGCTGCGAACCAACTACCGCAGCACTACCACTCATAACCACTGGAGGGAGCCCAAGAGCAGAATTCACAACAAGCATCACTGTGTGGTCGCTGGAGAGCTGTCACACAGACAGCTCTCCAGCGACCAATGATGCCGGTCCCCGGGTAACCAGGGTAAACATCGGCTTACTAAGCGCAGGGCCGCGCTTAGTAACCCGATGTTTACCCTGGTTAGCAGCGTAAAAGTAAAAAAAAAAAAACACTACATATTTACATTCCGGTGTCTGTCCCCCGTCGCTGTGCTTTCCTGCACTGACTGTGAGCGCCGGCTGGCCGAGAAGCACAGCGGTGACGTCACCGCTGTAATCTGCTTTACGGCCAGCCGGCGCTGACAGTGCAGGGAAGCAGAACGCCGAGGGACGTGACAGACACCGGAATGTAAGTATGAAGTGTTTTTTTTTTTTTACATTTACACTGGTAACCAGGGTAAACATCGGGTTACTAAGCACGGCCCTGGTTACCAGTGAAAACATCGCTGAATCGGCATCACACACGCCGATTCAGCGATGTCTGCGGGAGATCCAGCGACAAAATAAAGTTCTGGACTTTCTGCTCTGACCAGCGATGTCACAGCAGGATCCAGATCGCTGCTGCGTGTCAAACACAACGATATCACTATCCAGGACGCTGCAACGTCACGGATCGCTAGCGATATCGTTGTGAAGTTGGTCAGTGTGAAGGTACCTTAAGATGTACCTATGAAAGTCATAGACAGATTGGAGACACAAGATGAGATCATAGCCATTAGCAGGTATAGTGGAAATACACACAGGTTAATTGGATCAGCTGCAGGGCAATGAGAATAGAAAAAGGGTAAACATATGGTAATAAATAAGTGTATTAAGTGAACAATGACAGTTGCTAAGAGGAACATGGAAATATACGAGTTCTAATTGAGTTTGGCGTAAAGAGCCTCAACGTCATTACATTTAAACATTGTTTTGTCCGTGAATATATGTATGTTTTTCAATGCAGTATAATGTTATCATGTTTATACCCATTTGCCACAATATGCTTTCTTCTTTGTCTGTATCATGTATAAAAAGCCCCTGTTACTGTTGTTCGGGGCCATTACATCGCCAACTTGCTGCCGTGCCACAACATGGCCATTCCATCGCCATTCTGCCGCCGTGCCACACCATGGCCTGGCTATGGCCAGACCATCGGCCAGATATCCCAGCGTTACTTTGTCTGTCTTGACCTCTGCTTATGCTCACATGCTTTATTTTACTGACTATCCATGTGTTGTTCCGCAGTGAATCTCTGAATAAACTTCAGTCTCAGCTTGATAAAAGAAGTTGTCTACATATTTTTCCCGGCTCTTCCAGCTCTCGGTAAGGACTTTCTTACACTTATGAGCAGTTCTTAAGGGCAAAAATAGTTGTGGGAGATGAATTGAAATTTGATATGAGCTTAAGTGCATTGGAAACTAAGTTTAGAGCGAATGGTTATTCAAAAAAGATTCAGGAGAGACAAAGGGCTAAGGCAAACAAAGCGGAGAGAAAGGATTTATTTGTACAAAAGGATGAAATAGTGCAAAAAGAGTTCCCTTTGTTAATGAGTATTGTGAAGAGAGTGACGCCATTGCAAAAATCATTAGATGACATTGGCCAACCCTGAGTAGGGAACTTCTTTGGGTAAGTGAGGTCCAAAATCCCCCAATTATGGTACACCGGAAAAGCAAATGCCTCGGTGATAAACTGGTGAAATCTGATGTAAGTCGGCTTAGAAAGGTTATACAAACATCAATGACAGGGACACAAAGGAGATTGTGCTTTCCGTGCCTCTTATGTGTTAACTGTTCACTGATGTTAAAAGGCACTTCCTTGCCCCATCCAGCGACAGGAGAAGAAATCAACATTAAACACTACCTGACGTGCTCATCTGAGTATGTGATTTATATGTTACAATGCCCTTGTCCACAGTACAGTGTTGGTGAGACGACATGTGATATTAAAACACTCCTCAACCCACATAGATGCGATATTCCTAAAAACAGAAAGGACTTTCCTGTACCTAAGCACTTTTGTGAAAAGGTCAATAGGAAAAGGAATTAAGATTCCATATTATTCATCAGGTGCTCATACATAGGAGAGGTGGTAACCACACTGTTAGGGTTTGCGGAATGCACCAAATAATATAAAGAAAGCTATAAGGTGCGTTCGCAACCCGGTGTCCACCATGCAGACATATTACCTGCTGCTCTGTAATGGCGAACTCTATATGGCGGTATTATAGAAACACACGGGTTAACTTCACCCAGTATGTAAAGAGACAGACCCTGTTGCATCATAGATCTGCAATACCGCAGAATGAAGCCTAGTGTCCGTTCACAGGACTCTTCCACAAGGACACAGGGTTAGAGGCCCTCTAGACCCACTAGTGCTCGGCGCCCCACCTGCAGGGCCAGGGAAAATTAAATAAGTGCTGCTCTGGTGGATACCCCTAACCGCCCTAATGAAGGACAGGAAAGCGCACTAGTTGCACACGTGCTGCACAGGTGAACGCTGCTAAATTGACGCTGCAGAACCATACCTCGTGCTGGATGGCACTTAACTGGCACTAGTCAGCTCCAAACACCCAACCACGTACAATGCCAGAGAAAGAGATTATTAGGAGCTTCCCCAGATAACATATACCAATTCACACACACAATTTCAGTTTATACTAGCTCGGCCATGCAAACCTTTTATAGTAGCATCCTTCCAGAACCTTGCCAGTGGTCCAATTGGAGCCACTGGAGGACCTGGGCATGTGGCACCTGACCTCCAATGAGAGGTCAACCCACAGGCATGCTCAGTAGGCAAAAAAGCAGGACTTAGTCCCAGGAACGGCTGCTCGCCGCTGAGTAATGCTGGTTAAATTGCTGGACATGGGACGTTAGCAGTAACCAGTTGCACAGCATTTGCTTGAGCAAGATGCTGGGACTGAAATCCCTGCTGAGCAGACTCCTCTGCGGCTGGGGAACAATGGGAGACTGCAGAAGACATGGTATGAGAGTCCCCCTGTGCAGTTTGGCACTTTGGCCTCACTACGCTCAAAAGCTGCAATGAGCTGAGAAGCCTGAATGTGCTCAATAGTTTCCCAGATCCTGCCCTCTCTGCCATGACCCTTCCAGTCCACCAGATCTTACTTTTTGCCACATTCCAACTTGCACCGAACAATAGCGTTCACCTCATAATTGTCCGTGGACAAGCATGATGTCCCGGCAGATATTTCACAAAACCGGGACATGTGAGCGGGCTTTAAGAGGGACACATAATAATAATAATAATAATAATTGTATTTATATAGCGCCAACTTACTCTGCAGCGCTTTACAAATTATAGAGAGGATTTGTACAGACAATAGACAATACAGCGTAACAAAATCACAGTTCAAAATATATACCAAGAGGAGTGAGGGCCCTGCTCACAAGCTTACAATCTATAGGAAAAAGGGAGACACGAGAGGTGGATGGTAACAATTGCTTTCGCTGTTCGGACCAGCCATAGTGTAAGGATCGGGTGTTCATGTAAAGCTGAATGAACCAGTTAACAGCCTAAGCAGGCTCGGACTGGCCCACCGGAGAACCGGAGGATTCTCCGGTGGGCCCAGGCACTGACACCTGCTTTAATACTCTCCAGCAGCTGCCTAGGGCCCCCACTGCTCCAGGGCCACCCGCGCCAGGGCCCCCCCGCCCGCCTAACCCTCCTTGAAGATGATACTCACCCGGCTCCACCGATGCCTGGTCTCGGCAGCTGCAGCTCCTCCAGAATGAGTGGTCACGTGGTACCGCTCATTAAGGTCATGAATATGTGCATATTCATGACCTTAATGAGAGGTATCACATGAACGCTCACGCAGGAAGAAGGTGCTGAGTCGGGAGTCGGGACAGAGCCAGAGGGATGTCGGCGCGGCCGCGCGGTGTGTGGGACGGATAGGTCAGGTGAGTATGAGAGACGGGGGGACAGGGGGATGAAGGAGGACATAAGCCGGCGCACCATGCAAGATGGGAGCAGGAGCAGTAGCGGGAGCGGTAGCGGGGGGGGGTGGAGAGATAAGCCATGCATACAGGAAGGGGGAATATGAGCCATGCATACGGGGGGAATATGAGTCATGCAATCGGGGGGGGGAAATATGAGCCATGCATACAGGATACAGGAGGGGGGATATGAGCCATGCATATAGGAGGGGGTCATTATACAGTATTGAGCATCATGTGGGATCATTATACAGTATGGAGAACTGTGTGTGGCCATTGTACAGTATTGAGCATCATGTGTGGCCGTTATACAGTATGGAGCATCATGTGTGGCCAATGGACATTATACACTATGGAGCATCATGTGTGGCCGTTATACAGTATGGAGCATCATGTGTGGCCGTTATACAGTATGGAGCATCATTTGTGGCCATTATACAGTATTGAGCATCATGTGAGATCATTATACAGTATGGAGAACTGTGTGTGACCGTTATATAGTATGGAGCACTATGTGTGGCCATTATACAGTATGGAGCATCATTTGTGGCCATTATACAGTATGGAGCACTATGTGTGGCCATTATACACTATGGAGCATCATTTGTGGCCATTATACAGTATGGAGCACTATGTGTGGCCATTATACAGTATGGAGCGCTATGTGTGGCCATTATACAGTATGGAGCGCTATGTGTGGCCATTATACAGTATGGAGCACTGTGTGGCCATTATACACTATGGAGCATCATGTGTGGCCGTTATACAGTATTGAGCATCATGTGTGGCCATTATACAGTATGGAGAACTGTGTGTGGCCATTATACAGTATGGAGCATCATGTGTGGTGGCCGTTATAGAGTATGGAGCACTGTGTGGCCATATTTTTTTTTGTTTATAATTATTGTATATAAAACAGTGTGATCAGCAGTGCTAAATGGCTGTGGTTGGGACGTGGATAGCGGTGTGGCTAGTTGTGAAATGGGTGTGGTCAGAGGCGTGGCCTACAACTTGCCGCGACGCACTACGCGCACTGCAAACTTTATACCTCCTTCCTTTCTTCAAAAGTTTGAAGGTATGGTACCGCATTTGCCAGATCACGGCAAGTGCCGCAAATCCCATAGGGAATGAATGAGGCCGAATGCAGTGTTGCTGTAAGTCATCCGTTACGCGGCAGATGCAGAAAAACTGTCCGATCTGCTGCAAAAGGCGACTTTCACATCAGCGATTCTTGCCAAAGTCACTGCCGATAGTGTCATCCTCACCAAAGGGGGAGGCAGCACTAAAAGTGCCTAGGGCAGCAGAAACTCTAAATACGACCCTGGGGGGCTACATTATTATATTCTGTGGGGGGACTGCATTATACTCAGGGTACTACATTATATTATGGGGGGCTACATCATACTATATGAGGGGTTACAGTATACTCTATGGGGGTCTGCATTATATTCTGTGGTGAGGCTGCATTATTATCTCAGGGGACTACATTATATTATGGGGAGTTACATCATACTATATGAGGGGGCTACAGTATACTCTATGGGGGGGCTGCACTATATTCTGTGGTGGAACTGCATTCTCTCAGGGGACTACATTATATTCTGTGGTGGGTTGCATTATACTATATGAGGGGGGCTGCATTATACCCTATGGGGGTGCTACATTATATTCTATGGTGGGGACTGTGTCATACCTGAGGGGGTTGCATTATATTTTGTGGGGTGCTGCATTATATTCTATGAGAGGGGACTGCATTATATTTTATGAGGGGGCTACATTATGTTCTGTGAGGGGGCTACCCCAACCCTTGCTACATTATTAAGACGTGAACTACCTTATATTATACCCTGATATTAGCGGTTTTTACCGCATAATTGTTGGTCTTGTATCTATTTCTATATAGCTACATAGTGGGCCCCAAGAATGATTTTCTCTGGTGGGCCCAAGGTGCTCCAGTTCGACGCTGAGCTTAAGTATGCAACAGTACAGAGACAGAGGGCTATTAACTGCATGAAGTGTATGAGAACATGATGTGAGGAAGCTGATTATGGCTTGTTTGTTTTTTTATCGGGCCATACAGGGATAGTTAGGTTAATGCATTGAGGCGGTAGGCCAGTCTGAAAAAATGTGTTTTTAGGGCACTCTTAAATCTGTGGGGATTGGGGATTAATCATATTAACCTGGGCAGTGCATTCCAAAGAATTGGAGATAGGAGTGGGAGGTTCTGATTATTGAGGATGCTAACCTGAGGTCATTAGCGGAGCAGAGGGCACAGGTAGGGTGGTAGACTGAAACCAGAGAGGAGATGTAGGGTGGTGCTGAGCCATGGAGTGCTTTGTGGATGAGGGTAGTAGTTTTGTACTGGATTCTGGAGTGGATGGGTAGCCAGTGTAATGACAGGCACAAGGTAGAGGCATCGGTGTAACGGTTGGTGAGGAATATGATCCTGGCAGCAGCATTCAGGACAGATGGGAGCTGGGAGAGATTGGTAAGAGAGTGGCCGATTAGTAGAGAGTTACAATAGTCCAGACGAGAATGAATAAGTGAAACAGTAAGAGTTTTTGCAGTGTCAAAAGGAAGAAAAGGGCGAATTCTAGAAATGTTTTTGAGGTGCAGATAAGAAGAGCGAGCCAGTGATCGGATGTGGGGGGTGAATGAAAGCTCGGAATCAAGGATGACCCCAAGGCAGGGGGCATGTTGCTTGGGAGTAAGGGTGGAACCACACACGGAGATGGCAATGTCAGGCAAAGATAAGTTAGTAGAGGGAGAGAACGTGAGGAGTTCAGTTTCTGACAGGTTCAGTTTCAGATAGAGGGAGGACATCATGTTAGAGACAGCGGTAAGACAATCACTGGTGTTTTCTAAAAAGGTCGGCGTGATATCAGGAGCAGAAGTGTATAATTGGGTGTCGTCAGCATAGAGATGGTACTGGAGACCAAATCTACTGATTGTTTGTCCAATAGGGGCAGTATACAAAGAGAAGAGGGGGGCCTAGGACTGATCCTTGAGGAACCCCAACAGTAAGGGGAAGGTGAGAGGAGGAGGAACCAGCAAAACATACAGTGAAGGATCGGTCAGAGAGATAGGAGGAGAACCAGGAGAGAACTATGTCCTTGAGGCCGATGGAGCGGAGCATAGTGAGGAGGAGCTGATGATCCACAGTATCGAATGCTGCGGAGAGATTCAAGAGAATTAGCATGGAGTAGTGACCATTAGATTTAGCTGTTAGTAGGTCATTAGAGACTTTAGTGAGGGCAGTTTCAGTAGAGTGTAAAGAGCAGAAGCCAGATTGAAGAGGGTCGAGAAGAGAGTTATCTGAGAGATAGCGGGTAAGACGGGAGTGGACCAGGCATTTGAGGAGTTTAGACATGAAGTTAAGATTAGAGACAGGTCTATAATTAGCAGCACAGTTTTGCTTGAGGGATGTTTTTTAAGTAATGGCTGTATGATGGCATACTTCAATGAAGAGGTAAAAATACAGGAAGACAGAGAAAGGTTGAATATTTTTGTTAGGTGAGAGGTGACAGCCGGGGAAAGGGACTGGAGGAGATGTGTTGGAATGTGGTCACTGGTGCAAGTGGTCGGGCGAGAAGATGCAAGGAGCCTGATTACTTCTGTGACTGGTTCAAAGTCAGAGAGTGAACTAGATGCAGTGGGGGAGGGAAGACAGTGCATGGTATGAAGGGATTGGGAGATAAATTCCTGTTGAATGTGGTCAATTTTTTCTTTGAATTAATTGGCCACATCATCAGCGCGGAGATCTGTTGTTGGGGTCTGCACTTTTGGGTTGAGAAGGGACTGGAAAGTGTTGAAGTGATGTTTAGGGTTATTGGACAGTGAGGTGATGTGGGTGTTAAAATAGGTTTGTTTGGAAAGGTAAAGGGTAGAGTTGTATGTTTTAAGCATGAACTTATAATGGATGAAATCTTTGGGGAGATTAGATTTTCTCCACAGACGTTCGGCGCACTTGGAGCACCGCTGTAGGAAAACGTGTTTGCAGCATGTGCACATGGTTGTCGCCATATGTGCCGAGTTGTCCTATGTATAGGAGGTGCAATTTCATCCAGGGCACTTTGCAGGGTTTCATTGTAATGCTTCAGTGCAGAATCAGGACATGAGATGGAGGAGACAGGGGCCACTGATGACTGCAAGCTCTTCATAAGTTTCTGGGTGTTAATGGCCTGTATGTTTCTATAAGTGTGGAAAGTGGAGGTGACTAGAACCGGATGGCAGTTCTTGATAGAGAAAGAAAGGAGGTTGTGGTCAGAGAGCGGGAGAGGGGAGTTTGTGAAATCACTTGCTGAGCAAAGTGGGGAGAAGACCAAGTCGAGGGAGTTTCCGTCTTTATGTGTTGGAGAGTTAGTATGTTGCGAGAGGAAGTAAGAGGAGGTTAGAGATAAAAAGTGAGAAGTAGATGGGGAGAGGGGGAAAGCAATGGGTATGTTGAAATTACCCATGATGAGGGTGGGAATGTCACAGGAAAGAAAGTGAGGAAGGCAGGTGGCACATGAAAGCTATCGGTGACACCCAGGAGTGGAGTAAGGGCCAGACAGTAGACCACAGGGTTGACTTTTCCAGGACATTGAAGAGACTTATGTAGCGAGGTGCAAACTTAGTTGACTGAACTCGCCACACTAAGTTGTTGGAGCAATTGTCGGAGCTGGGCGCCGGTATGCATCGGCGGAGAACCTCATTCTCTCCTTGGAGGCCCAGATGGCATCCTGAGAGTGATGTCAAATGTCACTTGCCTTCACAGCCCAGTCTGCCACCCTACAGTCGGTGGACAACACAGGCATGGGCACAGGAACACGTGGATGCTGCCGTACATAAGGAGGTGTGCGAACAGAGGCGCGCTGTTATGTATTTGTGGGAGGATACACATACACGGGCAGGCAGTAGGATGGCAGACATGGAGTTGTCAGGTGTGCAGTGGTCGAAGCTACAAGACCTGTGTCAAGTTCTTCAGTGTTTTGAGGAATGCACATGCCTGGTTAGTGCAGACGATGCCATCATAAGCATGAGCATCCCCCTAATGCGTCTGTTGATGCAAAGTTTGACGCACATAAAGGAGCAGGCGTCTGCAGCCAAGCACGAGGGAAGCCTTGATGACAGTCAGCCATTGTCTGCTCAGGGAAGACTTCTGGACGAGGTGGCGGACGAAGAGGAGGAGGACGAGGAGGATGATGGGGATGAATATTTATGGGAGGAGGAAGCTTCTCAGGGGGCAATAGAAACTGGTAGCGTTGCAAGGTCAGGTACAGGGTTTTTGAAGGAGACAAGTGATGTTGATTTGCCAGAAAGTGCTCCTCAACCAAGCACAAGCAGTGAATTGACACCTGGAACATTGGCCCACATGGCGGATTATGCCTTGTGTATCCTAAAAAGGGACCCCCGCATTATAAAAATGATGACCGATGACTAGTGTTGAGCATTCCGATACCGCAAGTATCGGGTATCGGCCGATATTTGCGGTATCGGAATTCCGATACTGAATTCCGATACTTCCCGCGTATCGGATACCGGAATCGGAAGTTCCCAGAATTCAAATTGAACGCAGCAGCCAATGAGGAATGAATGAAAGTGTGGGCACATCCTGTTTAGCATGGTGGGCATGTAAGTACTGGCAAGGCTTGGATTGGCTGCTGAAATGATGTCACTCTGCACTATAAAAAAGCGCTGCCGCCATTTTGCGCTCACTCTGCTGTGATTTCAGTTAGGGACAGGACGCTGTGTTCTAACTGAGGGCCAGTTGAGCTAGCTAATTGCTTTATTTTCCTTTCCAAAGGCTAATTTAGCAAAACGCTGTGTGTTCTTCACTGTTCACCTTGCTCTTGCCTTGCAGCGCTGTTTTAACAGCGTTCTGCAAGGTCTCTGTGTGTGTGTGTGTGTGCAGCTCACTCTGTAGTCTGTGTGCAGCCATATACCCGGTTGTATTCAGCTCAGGGGGGGTTCACACTGCCTCACACAGTTGTTCTTTTTTGCTCTTAGTGCAGCCTGCTGCACATTTTTTCTCAAATTTCCTATTAGTGTTTTTCCACCAGTCTCCAGCTCTATTGTGGAAAAACACTACATAGGATAACCTAGAGGGGGGTTTTTGGGCCTTGCAGTGCCGTTTACGGCTGTCTGCACGGTCTCCGTGTGAGCCCAGCTCGCCCTGTAGTCTGTGTGCAGCCATAGCCGGTTGGATTCAGCTCAGGGTTCGTTACTGGCTCATACCTTGAGAAAAATTTTCCTTTTTTTCAAATAGTGCAGCCTGTTTAAAATTTGAAAAAAAAAATTCCTATTAGTGTCTTTCCACTCGTATCCAGCTAAATAGTGGAAAAACACTATATAGGATAACCTAGAGGAGGGTTTTTTGGCCTTGCAGCGCCGTTTACGGCTGTCTGCACGGTCTCCGTGTGAGCCCAGCTCGCCCTGTAGTCTGTGTGCAGCCATAGCCGGTTGGATTCAGCTCAGGGTTCGTTACTGGCTCATACCTTGAGAAAAATTTTCCTTTTTTTCAAATAGTGCAGCCTGTTTAAAATTTGAAAAAAAAAATTCCTATTAGTGTCTTTCCACTCGTATCCAGCTAAATAGTGGAAAAACACTATATAGGATAACCTAGAGGAGGGTTTTTTGGCCTTGCAGCGCCGTTTACGGCTGTCTGCACGGTCTCCGTGTGAGCCCAGCTCGCCCTGTAGTCTGTGTGCAGCCATAGCCGGTTGGATTCAGCTCAGGGTTCGTTACTGGCTCATACCTTGAGAAAAATTTTCCTTTTTTTCAAATAGTGCAGCCTGTTTAAAATTTGAAAAAAAAAATTCCTATTAGTGTCTTTCCACTTGTATCCAGCTAAATAGTGGAAAAACACTATATAGGATAACCTAGAGGAGGGTTTTTTGGCCTTGCAGCGCCGTTTACGGCTGTCTGCACGGTCTCCGTGTGAGCCCAGCTCGCCCTGTAGTCTGTGTGCAGCCATAGCCGGTTGGATTCAGCTCAGGGTGCGTTACTGCCTCATACCTTGAAAAACAATTTCCTTTTTTTCAAATAGTGCAGCCAGTTTAAAATTTGAAAAAAAAAATTCCTATTAGTGTCTTTCCACTTGTATCCAGCTAAATAGTGGAAAAACACTATATAGGATAACCTAGAGGAGGGTTTCTTGGCCTTGCAGCGCCGTTTACGGCTGTCTGCACGGTCTCCGTGTGATTTAAACTAGCTCTGTAGCCCGATCTGCACCAAAAAAAAGGTTAAGTTCACCAAACACAACTTACACTTGTGTAGGCCACATTTGAAAAATAATAAAGTTTAGTCCACAATTTACAACATTAGTGTTTCTTACACCTGTTAGGAGGAGCATTACAGGAATAAGCACACTAAGGCCTTAGTACTTTTCTGCTTATCTTTATCTGTCAACCAAGATGAAGAGGGCAGGGAGTAAGGCACGTGGGCGTGGGCGCGGAGCAGGGAGAGGAGCAGGGAGAGGACGTGGTGATTCTGTGCCTGCTGCGGGCGCCGGTGACTCGTCGTCACTCAGTTTCAGCAGGGAACAGTCCTTCATGCGCAGCTTTGTCGGAGAGCGCCGTGCACCGCTGCTGCGTGAAGACCAAATTGAAGCCGTTGTCGGGTGGATGGCAGCTAACGCCTCGGCATCGACTTCAGTTAGTGCCACATCCTCTCAGGCACAGAGCACTGGAGAGCAGCCATCTGTCTCTTCACCACCTGCCAAATTGGCCAGGCAGTCAGAGAGCCCAGGACAGGAGCCGTCTCTACTTCTGTTCTCTGAATCTCTTGGCTTGGAAACAGGGGGCCAGCCAAGCAGCATTGGAGAAATGGAAGAAGAGGCAGTGTGCAGTGATGCCCAACACCTTTTTCTCTCTGACTCTGAAGAGGCAGGTGGGCCAGTGCCTCCGGTGACCACAGCGCAGTACGCATCTGATGATGAAACTCAGGTGCCGCTTTCTCGTGCGTACTGTGCTGCTGAGACTACCCAGGAGGAGCAGTTGGTGGCAGAGGGTAGTGGAGATGATGAGGTCCTTGACCCATCGTGGCGTGAGGAACAGGAAGGTGGTGGGAGCAGCTCAGAGGAAGAGCTTCCTCTTACGGGCCAAAGAGGGAGAGGGAGGGGGAAGACTGCGGAGCCTGTAGCCTCCACTTTGGCACCCGTTAGGAGCCTGTCTCTTTCCAAAGCCAAAAAGGGCGCTCCCAAGACTTGCAGTGCCTGGTCCTTTTTTGACACAGTTGCAGATGACATTTGTTTTGTCAAATGCAAGCTGTGTCATCATAAAGTAAAAAGAGGGAAAAATGTCAGCAACCTCAATACCACAAATATGTGGAAACATGTGCGGACCAGGCACGCGGTGGAGTTACAGAAACACACTGAAGATGTAGGCCAACCAACAGCGGCAGCTACCACCTCTTCAGCTCGTGTTGCCTCTTCCTCCAGCTCACGCACAGCTGGTTTGGCTTCCTCCCAGAGACCTTGTGTAATTCCACCCACAGCACCACCTTCCCAGTCATCCTCACACTCCCAGTCTACTCTACAGCCATCGGTAGTACAGGCATGGGAGAAAAGGCGGGCATTCTCGGCCAACCACCCCCGAGCACAGGCTCTGAATGCAGGCATTGCCAAACTGTTGTCCCTGGAAATGCTCTCGTTCAGGCTGGTGGAGACTGACAGCTTCCGTGACTTGATGGCATTGGCAGTCCCACAGTACAAGGTGCCCAGCCGCTTTTACTTCAGCAGGCAGGCTGTCCCTGCCCTGCACAGGCATGTTGAGGCAAACATAAAACATGCGCTACTGAACGCCGTCAGTAGCAAGGTCCACCTCACCACCGATGCGTGGACCAGTCAGCATGGACAGGGGCGATATGTTTCCCTCACTGCCCATTGGGTTAATGTTGTTGAGCCAGGTACAGATCGTGCGAGTGGCGCAGGACGTGTCCTGCCCACTCCAAGGATTGCAGGAATCCAGTCTGTACGCATCGACTCCTCCTCTTACACCAGTTCCTCTGATTCCTCTCTGCAGGATCCGTCACAGTCCACCTCCACATGGACCCGTGAACGTTTACCTATGACCGACATGAGCACAGCCGTGGCCAAACGTCAGCAGGCCGTCTTGAAACTAGTTTCATTGGGGCATCGAAGCCACACAGCGCAGGAGCTCTGGAATGCCATCAAGCAGGAGAGCGATGTGTGGTTACTGCCAGCGAATCTCCAGCCAGGCATGGTAGTGTGTGACAATGGCCGAAATCTGGTGGCAGCTTTGGCCCTTGGCAACCTCACTCACATCCCATGTCTGGCACATGTGCTCAATTTGGTTGTGCAGAGTTTTCTGAGGGACTATCCGGATCTTGATGCCCTGCTGCACAAGGTCCGCCTAGAGTGTGCTCACTTGCGGCGTTCCAGCTTGGCCAGATCCCGCATTGCTGCTCTGCAGCGCCGATTCCGCCTTCCGGAACACCGCATCATATGTGACCTACCTACCCGGTGGAATTCCACGTTACATATGTTGGAGCGGTTGTGTGAGCAGCAGCAAGCAGTTATGGAGTACCAGCTGCATCAGGCGCAAAGAAGTCGCAGTCAGCGCCGATCAGACTTCACAACCACAGAGTGGGCCACTATGAAGGACGTCTGCCAGGTTTTGCGTCCTTTTGATTATTCCACGCGGATGGCAAGTGCAGATGATGCACTAGTCAGCATGACTGTCCCCCTTATCTGCCTGCTTCAGCAAACTTTGCAAGGGTTAAGGGATGATGTGGTGGAAGAGGTGGAGGATGAGGAGTCACCTTTTCCATCAGCTTCTGGAGAGTCAGCGCCACGTGGTTCCTCACAAAGGGGTACGCAGGGGCCAATTTGTGAGGAGGATGAGGAGGAGTCAATGGAGGAGGAAGAGCTCCGTCCAGAGGAGGGAGCGACACAATTGTCCAGTGGTCAGTGTGTACAGCGAGGGTGGGGTGATGACGAGCGGGCAGAGATCATGTCTCAAGCAGGGGACAGCGTTTCTGGGCCGGTTGGCACTCTGCAGCACATGGTGGATTTCATGCTGCAGTGCCTGAGAAACGACCGCCGCATCGACCACATTCTCAACATGCCTGATTATTGGGTGTTCACCCTCCTCGATCCTCGCTACCGGGACAACGTCCAAAACCTCATCCCTGCGTTGACCCGGGAGCGTAAATTGCGGGAGTACCACGACACACTGGTGAATTCCATCATCTTCTCCTGTCCAACTGAGAGGAGTGCTGCTAGTGCTTTACAAAGCAGCTCAGTGCGTCGAGGCAGTGGGGGAGGCTCTGCCCAAAGAGGGAGCAGAAGCAGTGCCTCTGCCCAAGGCAAGCCCAGTATGGCACAACTCTGGCACACTTTTGTGTGCCCGCCCCAAATGTCTACACCATCACCGGCGGCTCCAGTCAGCAGGAGGCAACGGTTCCGTCAGATGGTGACAGACTACATGGCTTGCCCTCTTACTGTACTCCCAGACGGCTCTTCCCCGTTCAAGTTTTGGGTCTCTAAGCTGGATACATGGCCAGAGCTAAGCCAGTATGCATTGGAGGTGCTGGCTTGCCCTGCGGCTAGTGTCTTATCGGAACGTGTCTTTAGTGCCGCAGGTGGTGTACTAACAGACCGTCGCATGCGACTATCCTCCGATAACGTTGACCGGCTTACTTTCCTGAAAATGAACCAGGCCTGGATCTCGCAGGAATTTGCCACTCCTCTGCCTGATTAAGTAATTGGGTGTCATCCAGGTCTCCTGCTGTGTTCATCTTTCTACCACCTGAACTGCTATTCCTGGGCTCCAACACCGCCAGTTGCGGCTCAGAAGTGCAGGCTGCACAGTAAAAACATACGACCCAGTGTTATTGGGTTTCAGTAACGTCAGCTGATCCCCAGCTGTGTAGCCGGCAATGTGTCCTGCGACCGCCACGCTGGCACAACAACCTAAATGTAAGGGAACCTGTCCCCCCCCCCCCCCCCCGTCGTTTGTTACTGAAAGAGCCATCTTGTGCAGCAGTAATGCTGCACAAGGAAAAGGTAGCTCTTTTTTTTTAGCTCTTTGCACACGCAGAACTTAACACTTATAAAATGTGTTCACTGATACCGTTATACCGTCCCGGAGCTGGGACTTTCCTTCGTAATGTGACGCAGCACAGCCGTCATTCCTACCCCCTTGGTGCCATGCGCTGCCTCCTCAGCGTTGTTTTAAGCTGTCACGGAGCCTGCGCTGTTCTGTTATCCCTTGGGCATGCCCTATTTGCGCTGCCTGTCTTCTGACATAATTTGGTGTCAGGCTGGCTGCGCCTGTGCGGCCGCGGTGCCCGAGATCCCGCCTCGCAGTGTCTTCTGATTGAGTCACACTGCGGGCCTGGGATCCATGGGCATGCGCAGTGCATATCTTCCCCTCGGGCTCTCGCTCATTTCCCTCCGCCTTCTTTAGACTGTGCGCCGTCAGCTGATCCCTAGCATGCCACGGCCGTGACACCGCACAGTCTGAAGAAGAGGGAAGGAGGGGAGTGAGAGTCGAGGTTATGCACTGTGCATGCCCATGGTTCCAAGGCCCGCAGTGGGATTACGTTAGATGAGACTGCGAGGTGGGATCTGGAGCAGCGTGGACGCACAGGCACTGACAGCCTGACACCAAATTATGTCAGAAGACAGGCAGCGCTAATTGGGCATGGCCAAGGGCTAACAGAACAGCGCAGGCTCCGTGGCAGCTTAAAACAACGCTGAGGAGGCAGCGCACGGCATCAAGGGGATAGGAATGACAGCTGTGCTGTGTCCCATTACGAAGGAAATTCGCACCTCCGGAACGGTTTAACGGTATAAAGGGACACATTTTTAGTGTTTACTTCGGTGTTTGCAAGGAGCATAATTAAAAGAGCAACCTTTTCCTTTTGCATCCTTAGTGCTGCACAACATGGCTCTTTCAGCTACAAACGTCTTGGGGGGGGGGGTTAAAGGTTTCCTTTCAACTTGCTCCAATCAGGCTTCGGCCTACACTCTGTTCCTCTGCTCCTCCTGCTGTCCCTGGGCTCTAACACCGCCAGTTGGTGCCTGGAAGTGCTGTGTGCACAGTCAACAGTCGCTCCTCTGTTATTGGGGTTCAGTAACGTCAGCTGATCCCCAGCTGTGTGTGCGGCAATACCTCCAATCTGCTCCTCCTGCTGTCCCTGGGCTCTAACACCGCCAGTTGGTGCCTGGAAGTGCTGTGTGCACAGTCAACAGTCGCTCCTCTGTTATTGGGGTTCAGTAACGTCAGCTGATCCCCAGCTGTGTGTGCGGCAATACCTCCAATCTGCTCCTCCTGCTGTCCCTGGGCTCTAACACCGCCAGTTGGTGCCTGGAAGTGCTGTGTGCACAGTCAACAGTCGCTCCTCTGTTATTGGGGTTCAGTAACGTCAGCTGATCCCCAGCTGTGTATCCGGCAACGTGTCATGCGACCGCCACGCTGGCACAACTAAAATGTAAAGGGACCTGTCCCCCCCCCCCCCTAGGCGTTTGTTACTGAAAGAGCCACCATGTGCAGCACTAATACTGCACAAGGGAAAGGTCGCTCTTGAAATTATGCTCCTTGCAAACGCTGAACTACACACTCATGTAATGTGTCCCCTCACACCGTCCAACCGTCCCGGAGGTGGGACTTTCCTTTGTAATGTGACACAGCACAGCCGTCATTGCTACCCCCTTGGCACCGTGCGCTGCCTCCTTAGCGTTGTTTGATTCCGTCATGGACCCTGCGCTGTTATGTTATCCCTTGGCCATGCACAGTTTGCGCTGCCCGTCCTCTGACATCATTTGTTGTCGTCCTGGCTGCGCCTGTGCGTCCACGCTGCCCGAAATCACACCTCGCAGTGTCGTCTAATGTGATCCCACAGTGGGCCTGGTATCCATGGCCATGCGCAGTGCATATACTAGCCTCTCACTCCCCTTCTTCACGCTTCTTCAGACTAGGCGGCGTCAGCTGATCCCTAATAGCATGCCACGGCCGTGACGCCGCACAGTCTGAAGAAGCAGGAAGGAGGTGAGTGAGAGGCGATGATATGCACTGCGCATGCCCATGGATCCCTGGCCCGCAGTGGGACTACATTAGATGACACTGCAAGGTTGGATCTCGGGCAGCTTGGACGCACAGGCACTGCCAGCCTGACACCTACATGATGTCAGAAGACGGGCACCGCTAACTGTGCATGGCCAAGGGATAACATTACAGTGCGGGCTCCGTGACAGAACCAAACAACGTTGAGGAGGTGGTGCCCGGCACCAAGGGGGTTGGAATGACGGCTGTGCTGTGTCACATTACAAAGGAAAGTCCCACTTCCGGGATGGTTTGACGGTGTGAGGGGACACATTATATGAGTGTGTACTTCAGCGTTTGCAAGGAGCATAATTTTCGGAGCCACCATTTTCCATGTGCAGTATTACTGCTGTACAAGATGGCTCTTTCAGCAACAAATGCCTGGGGGGGGGGGTTAAAGGTTCCCTTTCAACTTGCTCCACTGCAGGCTTCGGCCTACACTCTGCTCCTCTTTGATTCCCTGGGTTTCAACACTGTCAGTTGCCACCTGGAAGTGTTGTCTACACAGAAAAAAACACTAGGTGATGTGTCAGTGGGGTTCAGCACCGCCAGCTGTTCCCCTGCTGTGTAGTCGGCAACGTGTCCAGCACAAGCCACGCTGGCACAACAGAACAAAAGCTGCCACCAGTGCAGGCTTCGGCCTACACTCTGCTCCTCTCCTCCTCCTGCTGACCCTGGGCTCAAACACCGCTAGTTTTTGCCCGGAAGTGCTAGCTGCACAGAGAAAAACACCAGCCAATGTGTTAGTGGGGTTCAGCAACGCCAGCTGTTCCCCTGCTGTGTAGCCGGCAACGTGACCTGCAAACGCCATGCAGGCACAGGAACTGAAATTAAAAGGGAACCTGGCCCCACCCCCCCAGGTGTTTCTATGTATAACAGCCACCTAGTACAGCAGTACTGCTGCATTTGTACAAGGTGGCTGACTTTTTCTCCTTGCCCACGTGGAACTCAACACGTACAAAATGTGTCTCATTGAGACCATTCCACTGTCCCTGAGGTGTGACTTTCCTTTGTAATGATACGCAGCACCCCCCTTGGTAGCGTTTCCCGTCTTTTGTCATCATGGTTAGCTGGCTGCGCCTGTGCATCCGCCCTGCTAGAAACAACGCCCCTCGTTGTCATATTTATTTTGTCAGCGAGGGTGTGGTTTATGGGCACGAGCAGTGCATATGTTCGCCTGTCTTAACTCATCTCCTTCCGCCTTCTTCAGACTGTGCGGCCTCCTGGCCGTGGTAGGCGATAAGGGATCAGCTGAGGCCGCCCAGTCTGGAGCCGGTGTAAGGACATGTGTAAGCGGCAAACCTATTTACTGCACAAGGCCACGAATCCCAGCCACGTAGTGTGATTGTTTGAAAACACACTGTGGGTCTGGGATTCATGTCCATCGCTAACCGCAACGGCCGACATGAAATGAGGTCAGAAGACAGGAAGCGCTCACAGCGCATGGCCAAGGGATCACAATAGCGCAGACTCCTGTACAGCAAATAACAACGCTCAGGAATCTGCGCCCAGTACCTAGGTGCAAATTTTGACACCTGTGCTGCGTCTCGTTAAAAAGACAAGTCACGCCTCCACAACTGTTTGACAGTATAATGGGCTAAATAGTGTACGTGTTTTAGTCAGCGTGTGCAAGGAGCAAAACAAATAGAGCAACCTTTTACTTGTGCAGCATTAATGCTGCACAAGGTGTGGCTCTTGTACCTTGCAACACCTGAGGGGGGGGTTAAAGGTAACCTTTGAAATTGGTTCAACTAGGCTTCGGCCTACACTCTGCTCCTCTACTCCTCCTGCTGACCCTGGGCTCAAACACCGCTAGTTTTTGACCGGAAATGCTAGCTGCACAGAGAAAAACACCAGCCAATGTGTTAGTGGGGTTCAGCACCGCCAGCTGTTCCCCTGCTGTGTAGTCGGCAACGTGTCCAGCACAAGCCACGCTGGCACAACCGACCAAAAGCTGCCACCAGTGCAGGCTTCGGCCTACACTTTGCTCCTCTCCTCCTCCTGCTGACCCTGGGCTCAAACAACGCCAGTTTCTGCCCGGACATGCTAGCTGCACAGAGAAAAACACCAGCCAATGTGTTAGTGGGGTTCAGCACCGCCTGCTGTTCCCCCGCTGTGTAGCCGGCATCGTGTCCAGCACAAGCCACGCTGGCACAACCGACCAAAAGCTGCCACCAGTGCAGGCTTCGGCCTACACTTTGCTCCTCTCCTCCTCCTGCTGACCCTGGGCTCAAACAACGCCAGTTTCTGCCCGGACATGCAATCTGCACAGAGAAAAACACCAGTCAATGTGTCAGTGGGGTTCAGCAACGCCAGCTGTTCCCCTGCTGTGTAGCTTGCAACGTGACCTGCAAACGCCACGCAGGCACATGAACTGAAATTGAAGGGAGCCTGCCCCCCACCCACAGGTGTTTCTATGTATATCAGCCACCTTGTACAGCAGTACTGCTGCATTTGTACGAGGTGGCTGACTTTTTCTCCTTGCCCACGTGGAACTCAACACGTACAAAATGTGTCTCATTAGAGACCATTACAATGTCCCTGAGGTGTGACTTTCCTTTGTAATGACACGCAGCACCACCCTTGTTAGCGCTGCCCGTCTTTTGACATCATTGGTTAGCTGGCTGCGCCTGTGCATCTCCCCTGCTCGAAACAACGGCCCTCGGTGTCTTATTTTTTTGGACAGCGAGGGTGTGATTGATGGGCATGTGCAGTGCATATGTTTGCCTGTGTTCACTCATCTCCTTCCGCCTTCTTCAGACTGGGTGTCCTCATGGCCGCGGCAGGCGATAAGGGATCAGATGAGGGCCGCCCAGTCTGAAGCAGGTGTAAGGACATGTGTGAGCGGCAAACATATTTAGTGCACCAGGGCACGAATCCCAGCACCGCAGTGTGATTTTTTAAAAACACACTGTGGGTCTGGGATTCATGTCCATCGCTAACCGCAACGGCCGACATGAAATGAGGTCAGAAGACAGGAAGCGCTCACAGCGCATGGCCAAGGGATCACAATTAGCGCAGACTCCTGTACAGCAAATAACAACGCTCAGGAATCTGCGCCCAGTACCTAGGTGCAAATTTTGACACCTGTGCTGCGTCTCGTTAAAAAGACAAGTCACGCCTCCACAACTGTTTGACAGTATAATGGGCTAAATAGTGTACGTGTTTTAGTCAGCGTGTGCAAGGAGCAAAACAAATAGAGCAACCTTTTACTTGTGCAGCATTAATGCTGCACAAGGTGTGGCTCTTGTACCTTGCAACACCTGAGGGGGGGGTTAAAGGTAACCTTTGAAATTGGTTCAACTAGGCTTCGGCCTACACTCTGCTCCTCTACTCCTCCTGCTGACCCTGGGCTCAAACACCGCTAGTTTTTGCCCGGAAATGCTAGCTGCACAGAGAAAAACACCAGCCAATGTGTTAGTGGGGTTCAGCACCGCCTGCTGTTCCCCCGCTGTGTAGCCGGCATCGTGTCCAGCACAAGCCACGCTGGGCACAACCGACCAAAAGCTGCCACCAGTGCAGGCTTCGGCCTACACTTTGCTCCTCTCCTCCTCCTGCTGACCCTGGGCTCAAACAACGCCAGTTTCTGCCCGGACATGCTAGCTGCACAGAGAAAAACACCAGCCAATGTGTTAGTGGGGTTCAGCAACGCCAGCTGTTCCCCTGCTGTGTAGCTTGCAACGTGACCTGCAAACGCCACGCAGGCACATGAACTGAAATTGAAGGGAGCCTGCCCCCCACCCACAGGTGTTTCTATGTATATCAGCCCACCTTGTACAGCAGTACTGCTGCATTTGTACGAGGTGGCTGACTTTTTCTCCTTGCCCACGTGGAACTCAACACGTACAAAATGTGTCTCATTAGAGACCATTACAATGTCCCTGAGGTGTGACTTTCCTTTGTAATGACACGCAGCACCCCCATTGTTAGCGCTGCCCGTCTCCTGACATCATTGGTTGGCTGGCTGTGCCTGTGCGTCCCCCCTGCCCGACACAACGCCCCCCGTTGTCTCATATATTTTGACTGCGAGGGTGTGATTGATGGGCACGAGCAGTGCAT